>NC_143585.1:95438924-96050912 GCF_048544385.1 Mastigoproctus giganteus | reverse complement strand
TCTAGTTATAGATGTTTGATTTGAACTAACTACAGTCGCATGATCGAAACATCATAAATGCTTTGTTTTTTCTTAGCTGCAATGGCAACAGCTGCCCAAAGCCATCGTGGAAGCCGTTATAAGACATACGCCACCTTAGCCATGCATATGAATTCTTTCTGCTTGTTTTTCTTTATTCGTTGAAAATGTTTATTCATCATTTTACAATTAACTGCGCCATATTTGAGATTAAATTCATCGCAATTCTTTTCACCATGGATTTTCGGTTGCTGAATAGCTGAATATGAGTTGGTACAAAAAATGGTTTTTAGCCTTCAAATGCCTACTGATCGAAAGCTAAATGAACAACTTTAGTTTTGAGGGTTACAAAATTTAAATTCTCTCTTCAAGATTCAAGTGGTGTTGTCAAGAATACATGCATACCTAATGACGAAATGCGCTTGCGTGCTCTCTAGATACGTACAAAATAATGGAAGTATGTAAATGTGTGCGTGCACACCAGTACACAGTTCGCTTATTTTCCTGGCATACCTACTTTCAAATACACAAGTGCTTACGCTCATACCTTTTGCACTTGCTATACGATTATCTCGTTAAGTGTTATCAATATTTGGCCACTTGGGGGAATGCAAATGTATTTTGTGGCATTTTCTTTTTCCTGCTGATGTATTTTTGATGTCTGGCCCCAACTCTAATCCATTAATGCGATGTAAATAATAAATAAGATTACCGTGGAGCGCCACTGGGGTTCTCTAAGTAATCACGCCAGTTAATTCCACATATGAAGAAAGTCGTTCATATGAATGACTTATCTCCGACTGCCTGTGTTTTTTACATCAGCAGTGGCGATGATTGTGCTTCACCCTTTCCTCCACCAACTTCTTTGGTTTTACACCTGTGCTTTATTTCTGCTCTCAAAGTTTCGTTTTTGATTTTAACCCTTTTTCCTCGATGTCGTACGTGACTTTCTGTGGTGCTGATCGAATAAACCACAGCTTTCAATCATGCTTGGCAGAAACATTTATAAATATACAATCAGCGATTGTACCAGTATGCAAAACTCGCCACCGTCGAACTACTGCTATATTGCAGGTACCTGCGCACGAAACAAATACTGGCGTTACCTTTAAGTTTTCTCTAATCGCATATGAGCCATTTAATAAGCCCTGATCAAATCCATGTCAGTTTAACTGCAGATTTTCTGATATTTTTGCAGAGTTCCAGGTTCGAAAATTACTTCAACATTAAGAAAATTTATTTTAAAAGGTATATTTCAACTTGCATTCAAACAACAGAAAGAAGGCGGGATATTATGGAAGAGTATTTCATATATTCTCGAACTCTCGGGATTATGATCAAAATTTCAAATTATTGTGTTACTGGCAGTCCGCTGTTTATATTTAATTGCACTCTTGCTCATTCGCATTAAGATAAGCATCTCATGTTTCACCAAGTGCATGATACCATTCTGGCAAACTCCCTTTGGCTGCTAATGAAACAAATCACAGGCAGAATGCTACACTTCAGTATTTGACTGGAACTACAGTAGCTTTTAGAGCTTTCGATGAACGAGTTCCTTACATCTGATCTAACAATTGTTTGGGAAACGCGATCTGCAATACATTGTCTTCTTACTCTTGAAGACAATACATCGTCTTTGTCTTCATCTCAACATGGAGACAATACGTTGTCTCCGCTGACTGACAGCCCTCTGCACCCAAAAACTATTTAACGGCAGGCTTACTTTGTTTGGACGTAGTGGAATCTGATAACTCATTATGGTCGCAGGTTCACGCAGCTGATTTACATGTTTTCAGACATCACACGACAGAGGGACTCGGAGGGTATGATAATACAGTATACACGAACGCTGCGTCCTACTTTAAATCAAGATGTCTTTGTACGCTTAATCTTTGGTAAAATATAAAATGGACTTCGGTAACAACATTCATCTTTTCAGTTCACTAAATGTTTCCAATTTAGGTATGTTTCTTGATCCCGTAGGTTTTCCATAGAAGTAAATCTATGGTTTAAGAATTTTAATATAATCACATTATTGAAATGCTAATCTGTTTTTAATCCTAATGTAAATGATACATTGCTTTGGAGTCATGCCGTGTTTTTCATATATTGCTAGATAAATAAACTCATCGAAATAAATGAAACTTGATTCCGATGACTGTAGCCATAAGAAATCTGCTAACGAGACGTTGTACTAATGGAAGTTACATTAATGTAATGACAGTTTTTATCGCAGTGAACGATTGAGAAACTTCTCTGTAAGTGGTGGGAAGAGAGAATTTCAACCTAAACGATCTAATTATTATTGAAAAACATTGTTAATCTCTTTTATATCTAAAATATATATCATTTGAATATTTAAAGCTAACTGACTGACCAGTAAGCGTTCTGATAAATAAATTATTTGTTTCATAACGATTTTAAATGAACGATGCAATTATTAATAACAGAAGCATTTAGAAGAGACGCGTTATAATTAGAATTTACAATTTTGTCAATAAACCTAATAGACTGTTCATAAATGTTTTTCTTTAATGGGCTTGAATTCATTTAAACGTTTTCTACGTATGTTGGTGGTTGTATGAATCTTAATATCGTAGTTTTCTGGTATTCTACATTACTGGCAGAACCTTCAGTGTCACTTGGAACGATGCATCATGGAGCGCCAACAGTTACTGGCCAATATGAGAAACGTGAAGAGGAATAGGCTAGTAATACTTATAGAATGGATAAAATTATCAGGATTATCTGTGCCCACCATGTGGAACCAATACCAAGGGAAGACTTATCTGCCCAGAGATGAGGCCAGTCACTTGGTAACAGCATTCACAAATATCTTGGTAGACAGTGTAGAGCTCATAGAATAATAAATTCTCTAATACATATTCAAGAATCGAATTTTGTTTTCATAGTATGAATAAATCTAAATCTATTGTCAGTGGAGAAAATATATTGTCAGGGTTTCGTGCAGCATAATCATTCCCTTTACAGTAGACAATCTAACTTTATAGAGAACAAATTTATAATTTTAAATCCAGCTTCTGTACCACACATGGGAACGAGTTTCTAAATTGTCGTTGTTTTCCATCAATTCCTGTACTGTAGATTTGGCCAAATTCTAAAGAGGTGAACTAAAAGGAAACATCGATTTTAATTTGATAACCAAAATAAAACATTTTGGATTTATTTGATTTACCAGTAAGAATCAATTAATAGAAAGTCAATTAGTGTACATTGGAGAGTAGACTACTTTTCCGACTAAAAATACTTCAATTAGTATCATCTTTCGCAGTCCTTCCAGGAGACCGAAGGGGTTTTATTCTCTTATTTTAAGTGCAGATGAGAAAGACCAAACAAATCCTTTGCACAATGTGGCTATCTTGTCTCGTGGGATGCTTTAATGCATAAATATTGTCTGCCGCATTCTTCGTTGACGATAAAAGATAGAAGAAAATCGCCTCATGCAGACTGTGGCGATGTTGCCCAACACGATAACGCACCGAATATTCACTATGGATTTTCATTGTGTACTAATAAATTGTCTCCACTTCTACCTGCATGATTTGTATAAAGAAATGCTGCCTTCCAGCAGGAGCTTTGTAGTTGACTATGGGGAGGGAGAGACTGTTGTAAGGGCTTGCATTGATTCCCATAGGCTGTTGATGTTAGCGTGACTTGAGTGGCTGGAAAAGCTGGTCGGAGAAAACCGTGTAAAATAGAAAACTGCATTACATCTCTGGAGGCCACGAAATTCTGTTGCTATAGCAGCCAAGGGCGGTCTGTCGTCGCAAGTTATGTACGTTAATACAGGGTTTTATTAGGAGCATATAGTTTTATGGTTGAATTGGTTTGGAAACTTCAAGCATGTTTGTTGCACTTTGTCCTTTTATTTTTCGTATAAAAAGACATAGAAGCAACTTCATGCCATTTCTGCTCAGTTGCTAGTTTGAGTCTTTTGCTCTTGTGAAGCGGTTGTCATTTTTTTATTATTTTACTTTTAATTTTTTTAAGTTTTGGAAGAAAATATGGTAGCTATTTATGTTATTGCATTTCTTACTTTCATGTTTTTTGTCTATTGCCCCTGTAAATGTATCTCCCTGGGAGTATTCGGCTGTACTCGTGGGAAGTCTGTACGTGTTATTCTAAGTTCCTATCGCATCATGCGTACAACATTTATAAATAATTATAAAAATATTACTCCATCGTTACACAATCAGATTCATTTATTTAAAAATCAAAGGATTTTAACGAAATTTTGGTATGGCAGTTTCAGACCTCTTATCTACTACATAATTCTATTTGAATTTTTTGGCAGTCCATGATACTAGGCAAAAAGGGCCCACTAAGATTTTAAATTGTGGATAAACACTTCGATGAAACTTAATCATATGTATTATTTTTTTATCTGTATATTTTCTAAATTTAAGAAATTTTTAAAAGAATTTCTTCAACTTGACAATTTTTAACTTGCGACGTATTACTGATAAGTATGTTAAGCGATGGTGAAGATTCCTGTTATTCTCATTAAATACTATTCTGTTATTCCCTGTACAATTTCTGGAATTTATCTGGAGACTTAGGCAAGCATGGAAGTTATCCTAAACGCCGTAGTCATCGTCTTAATCTTCGAAAAGGTTCCTGCGTGCTAATCCTCCGACACATGTTCTTGATAGATAATGTCGCTTAATAGATAATTAAAGATATTACAGTGAAAGCTCTCATCCATTGCTCTATTTCCCTTATTGATTATGCATAAGTGACTGCATCCATTCTCATTTAACTATAACGCACACGCTCACACATTTTATTTAGCAACCTTGAATTCACCTATAAAAGTATTATCCTTACGAATAAGACATTATTCCCCGACCGCAATTTTAATGCTACCACGAGATCAAAGGTATTTCAAATACCTCAGATGTTCAATAATTTTTGTGTGATGGTATTATGAAAATAATGAATGACATTTTTTATGAATGCAATTTGAGTTGTTTGAAATTTAACATAGCTTGATTTTCAATCGGCCCTCCATTTTGTTTAGAGAATTAGAGTTAAGGTTCTATCAAATTAAAATTTTAATAATTAATTGATAAGAAGATAGCTATATTTATTTTTAGCTTTAGAAAAAGAAAAATCAATTAATTTTAAGAGAAAAAAGCAAACAGAATGCGCCCGAAATATAACTGACTGTGCACATTACTTAAATTGTGATGGAATTATGTTATCGGATGTCTAGACTTTATAAGAAAGCTCAATCGATATCACAACTTCAGGGCATGTTTTGCTGGTCCCTGGAAAGATTTTAAAATAAATCATAGCCTCCCCCTCACGACAACAGATCGGTTCTTATAAATGAAAGTATATTCGCGTCATAATCTATATCGAAAAGTCAGATTGAGGCCAAGTATTCTTCTATTGATCCTTGGGAAAATTCCATGCCCAGTTACGATTTGAAAAATCATATTTTAAAAGTGGGATTTATCGGATTTCGCATTAATAGATAAGAAAAATGTGGGTTACTACCACATTTTCAACATATTTTTTGTTGGCCACTGGGATGGCACCAAGTTCACTTCCGATTTCATTGCATTCCCTCCCCATTTCCCCCTACAAAAATAATGCTATAAATTTGTAACAGGAGTTCTGACCCATTTAAAATTTCAACGCCTGCTTAGAAAATTTTAGGACTCTTTGTAACAAATTTTCGCGTCCATGGGTTTGACTTTCTTTATTTTTATAAATAATGAATTATTGCTATTTGGTAAAGTGACTGAAATGTAACGTGCTGCCTGCATCAACTAACTTGTGATATTGTAAGAGTGGTAGAAATTTGAATTCAAGGAGGAATAATAACGAGATTGTGTAATTACTGAAAGCAAAATGCACTGTTAACACACATTAAATCTAAAATCTGCAATTTTAACAGAAGAATATATAGATGAATATCATATTTTTATTTTTCGCAACCCGTTTCAACTAAATGTAAATAAAATATTTCCCCTTCTGTTTTATAATTTAAAAATCCATTGCAGTTTTATTGCTTTTAATTTTACGGTTCACTCAACTTGAAAAAGAATAGTGATTTCTCTAAACGTTTTGATTTTTTAATGTGAATTCCAAAGACTATCCTTGTGTATGATGAATAGCATCTGAAATAACAAAGGTTGATGGATTACGAGAAAGAATAATAATAAAAATTTCCTTCAAATAATTCTCAATACTGTAATCCCTTGATATTATCAGAGATTGCTGTTTAATACTAGGAAATCCAATGCTGAGCGCAGCCATCTTAAGTTACTGTGCTTCACTTTGGCGATTATTTTGTTCAAGTCCTAGAGGAGTGAAAGTCGCCATTATCACTGGTGTGCGCCATAATCGGGGACACACCCAGGCTGTCTACGACTATTTGAAGAGTGAATGCCCTTGTTCTCCTGGGTTATTTAATAATTCATTCGGTCTACTAAAAAGGAAGAAAATGTCTCGATGACAGACAGACAGATGACCCGGAAGATGCAGTGTTTATTGACGTAGTTGCATTGGAATATATTCTGGACTGCGTTATAACAGCATCTCAAGAAATACTTAACATAAATTTGTATGTCAAGATGAATGTTTAACAGGAAGTGCTCAACGAATATGGGAAAGAATATTTAGATCAGAGGATTTTACTCTAACTTTAATTCCAGGAGCGTTATAAGCTATTTTTCTTAATGAACTTTTAGTGTAAAGGATAGTATTTTGCTTCACACACTTATTTCCCCTCTGTATTTTCTATAGAATGTGCGTCATAACTATTGAACTTTGCTAAGTATAGCACAGGAATCTATTTCCCATAAATGGAGCCACATCTATTGTTGATGGTCGCATTGAATTAGCAATAAACGTCTGTGTTGACAATCTGGGATATCTGAAGGTTAAATGATCTTTCGTTTTGTTCAGTGTACTGTTTTATCTTTTACAAGGGGAACTATTTCCGTCTGTTCCAACCACAGAAGCAAACTCTCTGTGAAATGAAGGTTAACACAGGAGTAAATTAATTGGTTACCGTCTAAAATCGAAACAAAGAACTTCTAAAATATTCCGATTGTCCCGAGAATCTATTTTCCTGCTAGATTCATGAAACGAACACGACTTTCTAACATTAACGAGTTGATGAACCTGGAAACAAAGAAATTGTCTCGGAGTAAGGTCGTTGAAGTTAATTGATGCAATGCGTTATTCTAATGAGATGTTCGGGAAAGAGGGTGTAGCGTTCTGCTGAAAGGGTTAGTGTTCCACTTCCAATTCTGCAGCTATGTTCATTACCTAATAAAGCTAGGGTTCTGGATGTGTTATTAGCACTTGAAGACATTATATTGACACAGCACCATTCAGAATTGCATAGATAAAGATGAAAAATATCACATAGCTACAATGTTGGGAAAGAACACGTTTTATTTGTAAATATAAACATTCTTTTTTTTGGTGACGCGTTAAGTTGCCTTGTATCAGCATTCTACCTTTTTATCAGCGCAGGGTTCATAAGGGTTCACGGAAACTGCGAGTTGGGAAGAGGAGGAAGGATAATGTGACACGTTTTTCTGATGGTATGGGTTAAAGTAATGCTTGCACACATCTCAAGAATCTTTGTTTGTTGCCACAACAGCCAATGTTGGAAAGATGTTATAAGGGTAGTAACGTTTCAAATGAGCGTGAAGGTAAAGCTAGGGAAAGAAACCTATCTATCTCCAAGGGGTGTGGGTAGTAAATTATAGAAGAACACCTAGTCTTAATTGTGTCTATAGGAATGTGAGGAGTGTTCTCAATAAAATTGGTAATTCGAACTCGTGGTCAGGATAACTAATGCTGACATAATAGGACTAACAGAAACGTGGTCCCACCCGGAAATTGAGGATGACTAGTTCCACTATGGTATGCAGAATGTATTTAGGTAAGATAGAAGGAGTGATGGGATCATGCTTCTTATCAAAATCAGCCTGAGCGCGAAAAGAGCTTTTGTTAAGTCGGTACTTATGCCTGCCAGCGAAACACTAGAATTACTGAATACCTTTAAAAGCAATAATCACAGAAGCCATGAACACATATATACCATCAAGAAAATAGCGTACGAGGGGAATAGCCTTCGTGCGTGGCACAGTTGGTAGAATCGCCGTTCTCCCCCACACCAGGTGGAAAATACCCGAGTTCGAGTCCCGTTGATGACATGAGGAATTTTTATGGGCCTTGTCACAACCCTGGCTGAATTAGGCGATGGTTTTTCTTTCGGCGAGCAGAAAATCGATCACGGAACACGCAATTTGTAGACTGTGTATACGGAGCAATATATCTTATGGCTTTAGTCACTGATGCTCCTAAAACCCCACTACAACAATGAAGAGGATGAATACGGATCTGGCCAATTTAATAGAACAGAAAAAGATATCATGGAAACGTTAGAATGATAAAGTACCGAAGTCTACAACAGCTAAAAGTTGATCTGTAAGAGTACCACAGATTTTTTTTTTTTTTTTTTTTGATTTGGTAGTTGTTGGCGCATCGGCTTCTGTGGCCATATTGCACCTCCCAAGGTTTTTGCAGTACTTTGATCCAAGCCCGAGGCGAGAATCGAACCCGCGACCTTTGGGTTGCCGGGCAGGTACTTTACCCACTCGGCTAGCCCGGTCGGCGAGTACCACAGAGTGTGAAAAAACACTGGCTAATAGAGAGAACAAAGAATGGGGAGGGGAGTTTTTCATGAATGTAAAGAAGAAAACAAATCAGATCAGAGTCTTGTGTATTGTAGAAGAGTTTTAGATAAGCCTGCTGATGAACTGAATCGGTACTCCGTATTGATCTTTACCGGCATAAGACCCATCATAGCTTACCAGGAGCAATATGGCTTATGGCTTTAGCCATAATCCGCTTTGCTCTCGGTAGATCTGAGTAGAGGCTGTGCGAGTGAGGCTGAGATATATGAAATTAGTGGACAGTTTATTAGAAAAATAATTCCTAACTTAAAGGCAAGTAAGGTTTCTGGTACCGATGATACATACCCAGTAATTGTGAGGGACACGGCCAGAGAGTATATTAAACCATTTAGGTTGATTATGAAGTCATCGCTAGGCTCGGGAGAGATTTCTTTGGGTTGGAGAGGTGCGAATGCAACATCAGTAGGGTGGTGTGGTTCTAAGGGTGAATTCGATAACTACCGACCAGTTAGTCCGACTTTAGTGGTAGGGACAATCTTGGAAGCAGTGATTAAGAGTTAGGACTAGGACACGATTACTCATGAGCTGAGTGTAGGGAATAAATTCGACATAGCTTATTTGGATTTCAGCGGGGCTAATGGCTCAGTCCCTCGTGAGAGGTTATTGTATAAGCTGGAACATGTTGGGATTACTGAAAGATTCTAAGACGGATCGCAGGGTAGAAGTCAGAGGATAGTGATTAATGGATATTATTCAGATTGGTGTAACGTCAGAAGTGGCATCCCCAAGGATCAGTTCTTGGACCATTGTTTATGATTTTCTTAAACGACATAGACGATGGGAAAGAGGGAGTGATGGCAAAATTTTCAGATGATGTAAAGACTGCAAGAGTAGTTAATGGGCGGTGCCAAGCAGCGCTACTTCAGAATGACTTGAGAATGCTTCAAGAATGGTCAGAAAATGCGGCTATGTTTTAATGCAACAAAATGCAAGGTCTTTTGTGCAATAGCAACCCCAAAGTAACTTACCCATGGGGTTGAATTAAACAGAGGAAGAAAAGGATCTGGGAGGCATGAGTTCCTCTGAGCAGCGTGAACAGACGCCCAGGAAAGTTCATAGTATCTTATCGATGATTTATCTAACAATACCTTGCTTATTGTTAGATAAATCTAACAATAAATCTAATGCTAGAGGTAGGACGGTCATAATCTCACTTAATGAAGAAATTGTAAAATCCCATTTATGAATACTGTGACCAAGTATGGACATTTCAGCCGAAAAATAAGTCATTGAGATCCTTAAAAGGGTTCAAATTCGGGAAACTCGCATGGTTGAAATAGGAAGACTGGAAGAGGGCAAGACTACTGTTATGTAAGCTACGGCGCTTGTAAACCAGGCCCCTTAGAGGGAATTTAATTGAGGTTTATAAGGCTCTGAAAGAGGTTAGTAAAATGAATGAAGGCGGTATTTTTACTATTATAATTCCAGAACTGCGAGCCATAAATTTAAATTTGTTACTGGAACAAATTGCCTTCGCCAGTAGTTGAGGCTGACAGTTTGAGAAATTGAAAGGTCAACTGGACAGTTACCTATGTGAGAAGGGAAGCACAATTTTTATTTTCTTATCTAATTTTTAGCCGTTGCAGCAGAAGCCTAAGTAAAGCCTTGCACTATGCTAATACTAATTCAAACTATCCTGAACTTAGTAAAAACAGATTCAAAACTCACTTCGACAGCAAAGATTTTTTTTTAGTTTTTCCTTCTACTTTAAGTGAAGATGGCTACTTTACATTGATCTCACACGCACACTACCCCAAAATCCTTTTTTGAATCATACGTGTATGCCACAAGAAGTATTTTGTATTCTTTACGATATTCTCTATTAAAGTATCTTTAAAACAGTTTTCGATTCTCAATTAGGCATCTGCTGCCTTCAGGGTTAATGCAAATTATACTAATGTTGTATTTTAGTGTTTATAAATGGGTCTATCTTTATCCTCGCGGATGCTGCTTTATCTCAATGGTTTTTTCAAGAGATATGTTTGCTCAGCCAAAGAGTCTTTCTTTAATAAGTCTTTTGGGACAAGAGTAAGCTGATTGGTTTACTTCACAAAACGTCTTACGGGACCATTAAGGGTTAACAAGCTACAGCATTTCGCGTTTAACTTGTCCACGGTTGTCGCAGGGTATACTGCAAAAAGGACATGTATTAAGTGTTTCGGCAAATGAAGTAAGTGGTGTCGATAAAGTTAATAAGAAACAATGAATAACATATACGGTGGTCGTAGAATCAAGTCTGAATGGAAGAGCAAGGATTTTCCATTATGCCTGAAGCAAAAAACTGATGGAGCATGGCTTCGAAATAGGTGCTCTTCAACTGCAGAAAAAGAAGCTACAACGACACAAAATCAGGTGTATTTACTTTGCACGTACTACCATAAAAGATATTTTATGCCAAAACGCTTGTACAAGTTATTTTAAGATTATGTAAATAATTATCCAATATTATTGCTTGCTGAATTATTCGGACTCGTGAGTACTTATTTACTCACTCGTCGTTCTATTAATAGATTAGAAACACAACATTACCCGCCGAAAGAAGGCGTTTGTAAGAAAGTAGAACACGTTCTTCAGCGTTATCATATAATATTCTTTGAACGTGAATGTAACTAACAAGAACTAAATTATTTAGCCATAGCTATTTCTGGATTTGTTAAAATGGTGTCTTTCTCTGCCAGTTATCTTCTGTCTTTGTTCATTAATTTTGATTCAGGTCTTGGTAATATACTCTGAATAGCATTTGTAGAAGTAGGTTAAACTCTTGTGCCTTCTTCCCTCCCCGTAGACACCATAAATCAAGAGATAAACCATAACGTCTCTTGATTTATGGTTTAAAACCATGTTTTATCGAAAATGTTTGTTTTTTGCATTGCAATTGTTTGTCAGTTTTGTTAAAAACAAAAGTTAGTTCAAATTTGATCACCAGTGACGTGCAGTACGATTTGCTTTAGAAAAATAATACGAATTATATTTTTCACAATTTTTTATTGACGATCACATCTCCATGAGTTCGTCATTATTTTCTAATAAGCAATCAAGACGGGATATTTGTTCTCTAACTGCCTTCAAATTTTCCGATTAAATGTTCATCTCCCCATGGACTACGTTCTTCAAATTGGAAAGACTTGATGACGCCTCATCAATTCTTTAAATCATCACTTTTTGTCATGCTGACGGGTGATCACTTATAGGCGTACGAGTTGGACGGCCTTCTTGGAAACGCCTTGCAGTATTAGTATTATGGTGGCTAAATGATGCAAGAAAACCCATGCCCTCCACGTGGCCTAAACGTGACCATCCAATTTCGCTTTGAACTTTACCAAATTCGATAACTGTAGCAGGCAGTTCGTTCTAGCCGTCACTTCCCAAAATTTTGTTGTTGTTTTTTTGGTCCCCTTATCTCATTTTTCTTCATTCAATGAAAATATACCCGTTCTTCATTTTTGTGATTTCCTGTCCTGGCCTTGTGTTTCAATCAGATCCCCAAAAATGACTAGTTGCCAAGCTTTGCAGCTCGCACCTTTTTGAGCAGTTCACCGAGATCATCATATGGACATCGATTAGCAGCCTTCACCGAACTGGTTGCATTTCTTTGAGCCCTTTCTGGAACTGTTACGGTTTCGGTAAATACATTTTGGTTTAATAAATTTGAGTTTCGATGCGATAGTTTTTATTGTATACGTATAGAATTCATTACTGAAAGTACTTCGTATACATTAATCAGTTAGCTCCCAATTCCAGTATTTCAAAATAGGATAATATGAATAGAGGTCAATTTATTAGCGTTATTAGAGGCATGTGATGCAAGAAAGCAAACTTTACAGCGTCAGGCAAAAAAATCCCCTTTCACACATCCATTTGCTCTAAACGTTTGTCCAGTTATTCCATGGATTTATTTAAGCTATCAATCTCCACAACTACAGATGGAAGTTTGTTCTAACAATCAACTACTTGCTGGCTAAAGACAAATTTCCGCACATCTATTCTACAACTATCTTTTTTCAATTTGAATTTATGCCCCCTCTGGTTTGTAATCTGAGCAACAGGAAGAATCCCATCAGCATTGAGCCTGTTCAAACCAATCAAGGCCGTTTACATCTCAGTCAGATCACTTCGCATGCGCCTACTCTCCAGGCGCTGCAATTTGCAGAACTTAAGCCTTTCTTCATAGGAGCACCCCTTCCTTCCCGTCGCCAGTCTTGTTGCCACTCTCTGTACTCGTTCTCACAACTCTACATTCTTCCTAAAATGAGGCCTCCAGACCTGCTCGCGGTACTCAAGGCGCGGGCCCAACACCTAACTCTGGCGGACTCCAGTAAAAAACGTTAGTCCACGAAGAGCAGGATCCGTTGGTAACCACTCTCTCTCTCCCACTCAACCACTATTTCATGCATTGTAGCAACTTGCCCTTAATGCCATACTGCTCCAATTTGCACAGCAGCTTCCATGTGCAATAGTATCAAATGCTTTCCTGAAATCCAAGTATATGATATCATAATTATTTTTTGCATTGATCTGTCAGAATCATTTTATTCTGACAGGTTAATTCAATGCCCGTTCCTCTTGAACTTACGAAAGTAAATCTAGCCAACATTGCAACGAGATGGAAGAAAGGAGATGATTAACAGTTTAGGAAAAACTATTAATCCAAGTAAATTTCATCTGAAGGTTATTCACACAGATATCATTTTTACGTCTTTAAAAAGGTAAAGTCGGAGGTTTAGGCAGTAGCAGTGGTGCCTATATAAGTGCATCTATTATTTGTAAGGAAGAAATTTATTATGTTAAGGTTCCCCAAGCATTCGTATATACCGTGTGTTTTTTTTTCTGTAGAACAGCGTGTTCACGGGTCAACGATTTGCATGTCGTGTGCGAAATGAAAAACCCGGAATAACTCGCTTGGTAAACGTTACTCCTGTCTGAGATCAGCTAACTACCGCCTCAAAGGAAGAGGACTTTTATCAACTACCAATTCCTTAAATTCCGATTTCCGGGTAAAACTCCAGTGGGGAAAACCACTGAGTTTATTTCAATTCTTTTAAAACTCAGTCTTGTCTTATGTCTCGCAAAAAGGATTCTTCTGCTCCTATGCTTATCTTTGGTGACACTCCGATTTCTTGGCAAGATGATATATTCCTTTTGGGGATTATCCTGACTTATAATCTCTCTTGGCACACGCACATTACAAATATTGCTTCCTCTGCATCTAAAAAACTTGGTTTTCTCTTTCGCTCTCGGCGTTACTTTTCTTCCAAACAGCTGTTCACTCTGTACAAATCGCAAATCCGCCCTACCATGGAATATTTTTCCCGCATCTGCGGCGGTGCCCCCAAAACCTCTTTCAGGCTCCTGGATTCCATTTAGAAGAGGGCAGTTTGGTTAGTTAATGATTCATCTCTAACAGAGTTTCTCCACTCGCTGTGAATCATCTATCCAGGTGACTGATGCTTCTGGGTAGCCAAGAGGCCAGAACAGAACAACAGAACACACACATAATACACACAAACCGACGTCACACACATCTGGCCCATTTGTAGTGATACTGTTCTTCACAGAGATACGAGGCGGAGTTTAACTCACGTTCTAGGAGCCGCCCTTTACAAAAACACATGTCCACATTCTCCACTAGCTGTCTCATAGACGTACTATTTCTGCTGAATGCCTCTTCTACAGATACTTCCATGGGCAGTGTTCTTCTGAATTGGCATCTATAATTCCCGCTCTTTCAAAACAGTCCGAACCTATGCCGCTTCCAGCCAACATCCATTTACTGTCCAACTTCAAACTCACAGAACCAACTTTTCATCTTCCTCATTTATTCATTCAACTGCCGTTTTCTGGAACAACCTTCCTTCATACGTATTTCCTGAAAATTACAGTCTACAGAAGTTCAAGTCCAATGTCAACAAATATCTTCTTTCGTCCTCTCAACCTCCAACCCAAGCACGGTACTAAGTACTATAGGTTCTAATACCGCTCGCGTTTGGGTTTTCATACAAAAAAAAAAGGGTTTGAATCTCCAAGCCGTTGAAAGGAATCGACCCAGACTCCTGAAAACGACTGACACGGCGGTTTTTCATGCCTACACTGCCACGGAGGAGGTTCGTAAGGCATTGGGCAATCGTGGTGTCAAAGGCAAACTTAATCTCAACGCAATGGCAGCGAACGTTACAGGAGCGTTGCTGGAGAGTTACGCCTGGAAGAATTAAGCGAGTCCTTCATGTCAGAGGGCGAGTGTAGATTTCGAGAACACCCTGAGAACATTGCTTACTTGAACTGCTGGCCTTGATGTCTTGAAGAGAAGTTATGGAGTGGAGCATTTTTCTTGAATTAGTCTTCTCCTTTGGTCCAGAGTTCTGGAATTAGTCGAAGTCATATCCTTCATTGGCACATTAAACAAATCATTGCTACCTGCACTGCAGTAATTATCGGAAATCCTTCATATATCGTCATGTGATAGCAGGAAGCCATAAAGCCAGAATTGTAAGCACCGATATTGACCATCTGCGGCGTTGCAGAATGTCTGAGTTCCGTGGAACATTTTTTTGTTGAGTTAAAACGTCTTATTAATAAACTATCAGCAAGTTCCTTTTCGACTTTGCAATTGGCAACTACTCTCTGAAGTGGGATACAGCGAAAAGTTCCTATCTATTACTGTGAGTTGTTTGAATGTCTTTGCAGAAAGGCCATCATCTCATTAAATCAGTGATTAACCCCATCTCATTAATTTTCTGAATAAACCATTAAAAAATCTGATTTGCGAATGCTTTTTGAAAGTATAGTGTATCATTGCTACAACACTGTATACAAGTAGTAATAATTCTTTTATACCTTAGTATAAAATCTATGAAATGAAAGCTAAGTGTTGTTCTGATACTTTTATCTTAATCATGTCTGTCTTCATCGTGATAGTAATGCTCTCCAAAGGTAATTGAAAATCTCGAGCGTATATTAAAAGTACGTTGTTAAAAGCGAAGAAAAGCGTAGTAGGATTAATCTGTTTGCTCTTATAATTTAAACATTTCCTAGCATTCATGAAATAATGGATCTGCAGGCCTACTCTTGAAATGAATTATAAAGAGAGAGGAAACACAAACCAACCGGAAACTTTATCTTGCTCGAAAATATATGTAACAAAAGCAGGGGAACTTCAATGATTTTACGCTTCGGAACATCAATGTGAATTCTTTTTGGCACTGGTAGCACGCTAGTTCGATCACGTTCCCTTATATACTCCATACATACGGAAAAGTTCTGAAAACTACCAAAGTTACTTCTATTAGCACAGACAAGAAAACGTGCCTGGAAGGGAGTCCTTAGGATGATTGGAAAGAGTGGTTTTCTTTCTAGGAAGTATATATTTCAGTTATATTACAGCCACGGGTGACAACACCTCTATGTTGAGCAAGTAAAACGATATCATCGTTAATGACTGAGTGAACTGTTAATTTTTAAAATCTCAAATTCTTCCAAATATAACAAGGCATTGTTTTATTTATACTGTGTACTAATAGTGACTTAGATTAATAGATGGAAAAGTATCATTCAGAATGCATTAAGGTTAAAGTTACTTGGCACTTCAAATAACAATAACCGTGTGTTATTTAAACACTCTCAGCAGAGAGAGACTGAGGCACATCAAAATAATGGAATATTACTAAAATATTGATGCTCCTGTTGATGGGATTTTGTGGCCCTATATAAACAAACTTCTTTTTTTCGAAAATTCCAAAGTAGGACAGCGTTACCAAGCATAAAATAGCGATAAATGTAATTAAAATAACACAATAAATAAAGACGAATCAATTTATTCATACATACAACGTATCAGCAGGTGTATAAGTGAATATACCCCTTTTTGAATGCTACTGTTGACTCAATAGCCTCAAAAAAATACTATGGAATTCACTCTTGTTTTCAAGTTCAGTTACTAGATAGGCTATGTTCTCGTCTTGGAAGAAAGGGGTTTTTATGAATTTGTCACATGACCAAGTTATTGGATTCTGGGGTGGTTGCCCGGGTTTCCTTCCGAATCTCAGGTTTTTCATCCATTAACCAGTAAATTGACCCATTCAATGAACACAATTCAGACGCTAATAATGTACATGGTCGGTCTTAGCAATCATAGTGCTTAACCTGAATAATCGAATCCAGCCAAAACTAGACTTACGCTGTACTTACACAGAAATTTAAACATATGAAAAGTTTTAATGGCATCCGTTGTTGTTGGCTAATAGCCTTCTTGCGGCTTCGTCAGCATCCTTATGGCTCAGATAAATCAGCCAGTAGTTGTGAGTTAGCTGATGGAATTGTAGATCTGCATCTTAGTGAGGACGAACTGGCTTAATTTTTAGGCTGAAATTTCGAAGATATAAATAGGCCTATATTTTAGTATTAGTAGTGGCATATGATGCAAGAAAGCAAGCTCAAGAAAAAAATTTTATATATTCTTCCCACATAATTTTTTCTTGTGCATCCACTCCAATAGCTTTTCTAGTTTTTCTTTGAATTTGATCAAACTAGCTTTTTCCACAAAAAGAGATGGAAGATTGTTCCAACCGTGAACTACTTGCGCGCTGAAGGCAAACTTCCGCACGCATATCCTGCTACCATCCTTCCTCAGTTTTGGTTTATGTCCCCTCAATCTGTATAATTTCAGAAAGAGGAAGAATGCCATCAACATTGAGCTTGCTCAATCCATTCAAAGCCTTAACGTTTTGTGGGCAGATGGGGTCCATTTCTATCTTCACGGAGGTATAATCGCCCGAGGAGAAAGAAGGTACACTGTTCAAAAGCGGTGAAGTGGATTGAATTGTAATTTTGTGGTCAATCTTCGAGAAAATGCAAGGTAATTTTTTTAAAATATCAGAGGTCTCATTTTTTCATAAACTGGAGAAATATCCACTCAAGCAGATACCAGTGAAGTATCTGCTTGACTGGAGGACAGCAATAACTGCGATGGAGATAGCAGTAGATCAGAACGATTAGGAGTTCTGTATACAGGAAAGTAGAGACTTTCCTGCAATAATTTTGAATTATTTCTGACATGCAGAAGTTCTCTCAGCTGAATTATTTACTTTTGGATTCTTGTGAACTATTTATCAGGCGAAATAGTTACTGACTTTAGGAATTAATGATCCTTTTATTGTATTAATTTTATCTTGTGAATTCTTGATTTGGTCTTTTAAATGTGGCTGCTTAAGTGCCAAAGAAAGTAAGGATGTGTGGCTTCATCTTGAGTTAATAAACTGCGTGTAGCCAGAGCCATGCTAATGTAGAAGCGTGGAAACGGTAGCATCTAGGCGACAGCACTCCGGGGGTTGGGCAGTAAAATGAAAACAGCCTTCATGTTTGAAGGAATAGTGATAAATGAACACTGACCTTTACATATCTGTCCAGAGAACATAGTGTTTAGGTTGGGGCGCCACAGGTGGTTTCCCACAACTTCGCTGTTTCTCTTGTGCACTGTAAAAGCCATAAGTGTGAGTTGTGTTATTTTGTGTAACTGTAGTATTTGGTTATGTTGTTCATCTGGCTTTCTGCCGCAGGGTCCCTAGTGGGAACCCCCCCCCCCACGTTGCCTGCCACTACCTCTGAGAGGTAAGCCCGGCAGTCATAAAATCTCTGGCTGATCTCTTCCAGGCTTGCCTGAGCTTCCTGACACAGACAAATTGTTAGTATGGGGGTTTAGTCAAGAAGGGAAGAATAGGTAGAAATATGAGGGATGAAGAGGGAAACTTCAGTCAATTTTGGTGGAATGACAAATCCAGTAGGGGTGTCCAGTCCTGTCCATCAGGAGTAATCAGGTTCAATGGCTGTACTGGATGAGGGTTGATACAGTGATCAAGATTGGTAGCCAGAATTCCTGTAGTTCTTCCCTTGCGTCATTAATCATACTTGAAGTAAGTCAGGTCCGTGGTGTAGTCAGATTAAGTTGGAAGTGTGATCTCAGGTCAATGGTGTATTGTATATTCGCCAGTTAAAGAGTTCTTGGGCAAAACAGATGAAAGCAGTGTGCTCCTCCTGTGATTTAAAAAGACATTGCTCCTGATTCTTCTGGAGGTATAGAATTTTTGTTATGAACCTGTATCGAAGATTTTCATATGATGCAGATATTCCCATGTGTCTGGTAATCCACATGTACATAATGGGTAATCCAAGATGTCAAGATTAGTGAGCTTTCTTTTTATGGGGGCCATGACCTGTTTTGAGAAAAAATAACGTGTAGGTCGGGGGAGTACTACAGTGGCGGTTTCGGGTACACTTTGTTAACATTTTGAATAAATTTCCGTCTTATATCACCTTTCGTGGAGAAAGTCCATCTATTTTGCCAAGCTTGCTGAGACATCGCTTTTCATCCTCGGCGGAAGATGCTGGGCCATACAGGGAGGCAAACGCCCTGGCGAAATCTATGGATATGACAAGGAATTTGTGGGTTGCGTTGGTAGCTGCTGTTACAATACTTTCCAGAGCGTCAACAGTGGAACAGTTCTTCCTGAAGCCGTATTGGTTTGTTGAGCTTAAGTTTGCTTTTTTATGAGAAGCCTCGATTCTGTGGCGTAGCAGGTGTTCAAATTTACTGGCAACAGAAAGCAGGGCAAAAGGGAACGGTATTTCCTTGTTTTCATTCAAGAGTCTTGGTATGGCCCTACTTGTATTCAATAGTCAGCCTTCCCTTTTTTTCGCCAGATGAAAAAGCAGAGTCGGAGAGAAAGTTATCATGTAAAGCTTGCCTGTAATAGAATAACTCCGTCACGAAGGAGAAAAAAAGCCCATAAAACATCCATACGCCCTCATGAGAAGTATTTCTCAACCTTACCAGCGACAATAATCGAATTGAGGTCCTTTGCATGCGATATAAGAGAGCAGTGACAATATTAGCGAGGGCCTGGAGTTTGGTAAATTCAATATACATCGTAAAGTTTCCAATCGCGCCACTAGGATATTGCTATTGCTATCTCAGCCTCTGAATAGATACAGCCATTTAAATAAGTAATCGTTACTGATAATAGTAATTCAAAGCTATATAATTCCACCATGGTCTTGTCTCCATGGGTTTAACAGTATAAGAAACTAGAAAATAAGCTAAATGAAAGAAAAATATTAAAAGAAAAATAAGACAAGTCAACATGAAAAGTTTTCGTGCAAAAATTACAGTTAAGAAAAAAAAAATCCTATTTCATTAAATAAAAGATTCTGATTACGAAGTATGTCCAATTATCCGACTGTTAAGGAGGCCTGAAGTAGTGTAGTTGTGGACATTTCTGGATGTAAAATCATGCGATAGTAATTTTATCCCTTTCAAACTAAGAGCTCACAGTTCCGAGAGCTGACAGCGTGTGTTGGAAGGGAACTCTCTGATCGAACACTATTATTTGAGATCTATACCATTATTAGGCTTTCGATCTGAGTCGATTGGAAGGAGAGAATCCTCCAGGAACAACTCTCAAATTCGGCTCGGCGATTAGGTTCCGTCTTTAATGTCAGGTCCGCATTCTACAAATGCTAAGGGATTGCGTCACCTGTGTGGTTCTTTGCTCTTGAAGTAGGCGAAATTTTTTAATCATCCACTTAAAGAGCGGGTATTCTTTTGCGAATACTCTTCCCTAGTGTGAGCAGCTGATACCCGTATTTCTGCCCCTTACACCGGTAACGTATTTACAAGTAAATGCAGGAAACCAACTACTTGAGACATGGGACTTAAATTTGTTTGTTTTTCACTACCCACTGAGGACGCAAAGTTCTGTTGAGCATCTGGCTAACATGATCGAGAAATAAGTTTCGAGCCGAGTCGAACTCTAAGGCCATTTTGAGAAAGGACTGTAGATATTAATGGATCTTCAGCAGTCGAGTGGACTTTGGGTGCTGCATCAAAATGCGATTTGAGCTGATTTGAATGAGTTTCTCAATAGATGAAATGTTTAGATATTCTAGAAGTGCCTATAATTTGGTGATAAGATTTATATGTTCTGCGTCATCAGTAGGGAATATTCTGGTGAGTATATTTAAATCATCAACATAAGTTATCGTGATTATGTGCAGCTTTACTACAAGCAGGCCAGGAAAACGCACAAACACTGCAGTGAACAGACCCAGAGACCATAAAAATCATCGTACATTCCAGCAAAATGTGCTTTGTTTATTTTTAATAATTAATTCATTCATTTTAAGCCACACATTAAAATTCTTAATTCGTTCCCGTTAACAATTAATCCAATGGTTCCTTTCATAATTCTCTAAAAAATACTGCCCATATTTTTTTATTCTTAAATTTCTCTCCGTGATGTCATCTTATTAAAGTGCATTTGTGTCCGCTGTGACTGAGAATTTATAACCAGTAGTCATTCCTTGTTTGTCGTTATTGGCTCCGATTAATAATCATTTCTCGTCTCTGATATTAGCATCGAATCAGTCACTTACAGCTGCTGTTCTGTTGGCCAGAGGTAACTGATACGGAGCAGACATTGGATTTGATAGATATGCTAATGAAACGATGCGAAAACCGACTCTCATAATATTTTAAACTCATTTATATTCGTCGCTGGAAGTTTTGATGAAATTGAAAATCAGAAACTCATAATTTTGAAGGGAATAGAATACGACACGATATTTCTGGTCGACCAACTGCAACCGTATTGGCAGCCTAAATTTGAACTTACAGAATTGGTTTATGATGCATTTCGCAGCTCTTCTTTACTATTTCAGCTCCAGTCATCGAACAAGTTAGACAACAGCAGTGATGCTGCCGAACAAAGTCCAGGTGGAAAATTTGCTGCAGATTGCGTATCACGTTTCGTATAAAGTGGAAACGAAAATTGTACAATGTGTCAGCCAATATGGAGTTTACAATGATTTTACCCGTATTGGAAAAAGCAAAGGTGTTCGAACTGATTGTACTTTAGTACCTATGAAAATTTTAAAAATAGTCTATTTAGATTTAAGTATAACTGAATTAAAGAATTAACATTTTTTTTAATACAAGAAATTTGTAGATAATATGCTGATGTCATATAACCTTACTTGCTTTGTGGTACAATCATAAGAGGTCATAATTTTAAATATTGGAACTGTAGAAGTTAACCGAGCACTTAGTGAAGTCTATACAAAGAACCAGAGATGCATTGAGTCAAGATGGCGCCAGGGATACATTTTATTTTGAACTTTACCAGGGAAAAAATTGTACGACTTCTTTTAAAAACTTTATTTTACTGTATAAACATATAATACATTATAAATCATATAACAGTTACATATTATAATAAAACATAGTTAAGATGTCCATTAAGAACTTAAAGTAATTCTCAATTTCATTGTGATCGAGATGTTTTAACTTCTTGATTTGTATGAAAAGGAAGAAAATATTTTGTCTTTTTTGTCCTATTTCGAATTTTGTTTTTAATTCCTTAAAGGATTTTAATGCTGAAAAGCTAAAAATAATCTGAGAAGGAAATCTGTTCCGGAAAAGCATCTCTAAACATTTCTCCACCAATATTCATCATTTACTTTTGGTTAAAATTTTTACCTCCTTAGGGGAATTGCATAAATGATTTAGAAGAAAAGAAACTCACTTATTAAAAACTAACTTCCTCATAAATTTTAGCAATTTTCCGTTGCTGATCTTTTATTTCCATGTTCTTCGTATTCAAAAAGAGTTTCTTCTGTTAGGAAACCAAAGTTTCTTAAAACTCTCCTCCTTGAGGGCAAAGAATCTGTTTCTATGTAATAAATCCATCCCATGCATCAGAAAAATTGCTTTGATTGAAAATTCAATTGGGTATCATCGTTTCTAATAATTCCACAGTCATTTTCAAGCAAGTTCCTGCGTATTCGTCCTCCTTTGGCTTTTCTGTAATAGTATCGAAAATATTCACATATTTTAGATGTCTTCACCAACTTTATTTTTATTAGTTAAACGTTAGTTATCAATGTATTCAGAAACTGTTTCTTTCTATAAAATCATTCTTTAGACTGGTTCGGTTTAGTAGCTTTGCCAAATATCATTTTTAGTACGCAAATATCGTTTTTGTACGCAAATGAAATCTTATGAAATCGTCGATAATGCAAAATTAAAGCCAAATCTACTGTAGAATGGTAAGCCTTAATTATAATCAGCATTTTGAATTATTTATAATATGCCCTCGGAGCTAGTTAACGAAGTTCCAACTTATGATCGCTGTTCATCTATGTTGCGTGGGAAAGCTCGAATAATTTCGATTCTTTTTGTGATCTTTTTTCGCACTGTAGCTTCTCTTCCATTTTGGTTTTTCGACCCATAAACTTGGAAATTTTTGTACCAGCAAATAGATAAACCGACAAAAAAAAATACGCGCAATATAGGTGTCGTAAGTAACCTTACGAACCTATTGGCGTCATCCTATGCAACATGTCTATCAAATATTATTATTTATTATCGTGATAATATACAATGATAAGATAGTTTTCGACAATGGTCTTTATTAGAAGGTTTAAAAGTAGGACCATCTCTAAAAATTAATTCTAGTGTCCCTTTCTGTGATGCCCTTTTAACAATTTAAACGGTCTGTGTTCTACCTCTTAAACAAATCAGGATCTTCGTCTTTAGAAGGGCATTTGAACTCTTTAGATGAGTGGGCTTGATATTGTTAGCCAAGACTCACTGTAGGTCGGTGGTATGCTCTAGGTCTTCCAGCATTTGTTTCTAATATTTCTTGTCATTGACTACCTTGTTGGGGTCCACTTGCAGAGCTTTGAAGTATCCTGTCATGTTTCCAAAGAACATGCTTTTAAGACAGGTTGGTGAGTACTAACCTATAGCGTTGTTTATGCCACTCTCTGCGAAGTGTGACATAAACAACGCTAAGGGGAGGATACTTGAGGATGTGATTCTTTCATTTACCTTGAAAGAATCCATCCTTGAGCAGATTGTGGTGCAGAACACGAGAAGCCTTCCCTTCGCATAGAGCTTACTATACTGTATCTGACATGGATGATGGTGAAGCTAAATCCAGGACTGATATTAGTACTATAGCCACATCATAAACTCAATACACCAGCCATCCTGATTACGTTGTTTACAAAGACAATACTTTTTTTTCTATGATGGGGAGTGGGAATCATCCTGTAGAGTTTTTCTTCATTCATGATAGAAATCTACCATTCGTAGACTCATCAATATGACCTCCTGTCGGCGTATAATTTTTGCATATCCCGGTGTTTTTGCATATTCCCAGAGTTGTAAAAGATTGAGTAACACTGTACCGCGCTATCTTGGACATGTCCTGTATTACATATATAATAGTCAGCTTGCCCCGTTAATCAGCAGAAGCATTATTTATCAGTTTCTAAATTCGCACTCACGGAGGTGCGTGATTTAAATTTAGATAAATTTGAGTCGCCTTCATAGTTTATTCTTTTCCTATTTTTCCGATAGTGTTTATTGATAGTTTTAAATCTTTCCTCAATATGCATTTCTTCTTAACATTTCAATAATTTGTTCTCTTCTTGAAGTATGTGATACTTCATCCACAGTTTTTCCAAAGTACTTTGCATTGGTAATAGTAGTAGTAGTAGTAGTAGTGGCACTTGATGCAAGAAAGCAAGTGTAGGAGCTTATGCAGCATCAGCCAAAAAAAAAATCACACCATACCCTCCAAATGCCTGTCCAGTTCCTCCTTAAATTTATTTAACCTATGAACTTCCACAACGACAGATGGAAGTTTGTTCCAGCAATTAACCACCCGCTGGCTAAAGGCAAATTTCCGCACATCTATTCTACATCTATCCTTTCTTAATTTGAACTTATGTCCCCGTAGGTTCATATTGTGAACAAGTGGGAGGATCCCATCAGAATTCAGCGTGCTCAACCCATTCAAGGCCTTATAGACCTCAATCAGATCACCGCGCAGGTGCCGAGTCTCCAGCCACTGCAATTTGCAGAACTTAAGCCTCTCTTGGTAAGAGGATCCCTTCATTCCCCTCACCAATCGTGTTGCTCTTCTCTGTACACGCTCAAGCAAATCTACATCCTTCCTAAAATGAGGCCTCCAGACCTGTACGCAGTACTCAAGGCGTGGCCTGACCATTGCCTTATACAGAGGGACAATCACCTCCTTTTCCCTGCTAGCAAAATTCCTATATATCATTGACAAAACCCCATGACCTGCCCTAGCAGCCTGTCTACATTGCTCAGAAAACTTCATATCTGACTGCACAATTACTCCCAGGTCTTTTTCATTTTCTACCACCTTAAGTGTAGTACCACACAGTTGGTACGTTTCTCTGGGGTTACTTCTACCCATATGCAGTACTTTGCATTTGTCAAGGTTAAACTTCAGTTGCCACTTCTTAGCCCACCTGCCCAAATTATCTAGATTCCAGTAGCACACTGCCATTACTGTCATTAACAACCCTGCCAACCTTCGTGTCATCTGCAAACTTCGACATTAAGCCTGATATACCTTCATCAATATCATTGATAAATATACAAAACAACAGTGGACCCAACACCGAACCCTGTGGGACTCCACTAATAACATTAGTCCACGAAGAGCAGCACCCATTGATTACCACCCTCTGTCTTCTCCCACTTAACCATCCTTTTATCCATTGTAGCAACTTACCCTTAATACCATTCTGCTCCAATTTGTACAGTAGTCTTCCATGCGCAACAGTGTCAAAAGCTTTCCTGAAATCCAAGTATATGATATCAAAATTATTTTTTGCATCCAGTTCCTTTGTGACCACATCATAATAACCAATCAAATTTGTCAGACAAGACTTTCCCTTAACAAACCCATGCTGTGTCTGAATTATTGCTGCAGTCTTGTCTAGATGATCCTGCAATGCATCTTTAACCAGTGACTCCATTATTTTACCCGGAACAGAAGTTAAACTAACTGGTCTGTAATTATTCGTGTCACCCTTCGAACCTCCTTTGTGAATTGGGGATACATTTGCACATCTCCAGTCCGTGGGAACCTCCCTGAATCCAAGGATGCTCTCATAATTATGGCTAAGGGTTTGCTTAGTTGCTTTGCCGCCTCCTTTAATATAACTGGATAGATCCCATCCGCTCCAGGTGCCTTTCTTATGTTTAACTTCAACAATTTCTCCTCCACTTTGCTCTCAGTTATTACAAAATCATTAAGCACACTGCTACAATTTGATAACCTTCTTCCATTTTCAAACTGTAATGATTCCTCACGTGTGAATGTAGATGCAAAATACTCATTCAGTTTGTTTGCTATCTGAGCAGGATCATCAACAGTCGAACCATCGATGTCAAGTGGACCAATCATATTCATCCCCTTCCTTTTAGAGTTTATATAAGTAAAGAAATCCTTGCTGTTTTTCTTAGCATCTTTTGCCAAAGATTTCTCGTAATCCGCCTTTGCCTGCCGAACCTCCTTTGTGACCTGATTACAGACTAGCTTATATCTGCTACAGGCTTCTCCGTCGCCTGATAATTTATATGCATCCCATGCATTTTTCTTCTCTGTTACGAGTCTCATTAGTTCATTTGATAACCATTTAGGCCTAAACCTTGAACAATATTTCTTCATCGGTATGAAAAGTCTAGTAGCTTCCACGATTAATTCCTTGAATGCTTCCCACTTAGAATTTACTGTTTGTAACATCGTCAGTCGATCCCACTGTACAGAATTTAAAAACTGTCTGAGACCACTGTACTCCCCTTTACGGAAGCAAAAACCCTTTCCTTTACCCCTGACGGTAGTTACCTCTTTGAGTAAATCCCACTTCAGCACACTGTGATCACTGCCACCTAGTGGTTCCTTTATCTGCAAATTCTTAATACACGAATGATCACTGCTGATAACCAGATCAAGAGTATTACTTTCTCTGGTTGCCTCTCGAACATGCTGCTGCAGAAAACAATCATCCAATAACTCCACAAAAGTCTGACTAGTGTGTGAGTGACCAACCCACAAGTTCCAGTCAATATCTGGGAAGTTAAAATCCCCCATTATAAGACATTCTGATTTACTGACCCATTCTATTTCTCTGTACAATTGTTCATTGTACTCATTCGAGTCATTAGGCCTATAACACACTCCTACTCTTATACAAGCTAATATGTTTATTAGCTTGTATAAATTTCTGTCACTTTGTTTAAATTGGTGGTGATCTGATTTTTTCGCTTACTGGTCGCATTGACTACTCGCTTCTGTCATTGATACGAAAATTCTCTTTTGACATGTGACCAAAACATTTTTATTAGCTGCTCTACAGAGAAAAATGAAATCGATAACAGCACTCAAATAAGTCTTACTATTTCCTCCTTTTTCACTGTTTTCCTAACTGTAGTTCCCATATTTGAGGTTTATGACGCTTGATAAGGGCGGGAACATTGAGAATTCGCTCTTTGAGGGGGGTGCTTAAAGAAAGAAGAATGAGAACCATTGACATAACCAAATAATCGTTTCCAGGCCACTTTAACTAGGTGGTAGGTGATTGTCATCAATCGGTGCAATATCACCACTTTGCTTATTGAGGCTTGAAGTTGTTATTTGGTTTTTAGGAGCATCAGCAACTAAGGCCGTATTGCTCCGGGGATATGCGGTGGTCATTCCCTGACCTTTCCGCATCCTCCGTGTTTGGTGGCTCACGGACTAAATACGGTGGATCTGCCAACCCGCACCGGAACAGCATGCG
This sequence comes from Mastigoproctus giganteus, assembly GCF_048544385.1. Lineage (NCBI taxonomy): Eukaryota > Metazoa > Arthropoda > Arachnida > Uropygi > Thelyphonidae > Mastigoproctus > Mastigoproctus giganteus. Next base: position 96,023,493 of record NC_143585.1, on the reverse strand, counting down.
TGGCAGATTATGGTCCATTTTCATCAACATGAATTGTTGAGGCTTCCATCCTGCAGTGGGTTGATAATGGCTGCAGTTTACCTTCCTTTTACTCCTTGTCGAAAAAACCCTGCTGGAATACAACGCGGCCAATACTTCCACAAAATTCACTAACCAGTTCCATAAATCGATCTCCGAAAAATACTCCATCGTCAGTGATAACCTGGTTAATATTAATCTAAAAAAACAACGGATTTGTCAAGTATGCTTTATGTTAGTAATATCCACATCATATTTGACTATGTGGCTTTAATTATCCAACCTTTTTGACATAATTCTTAACCATAGCACAGTGAGTGTGATTATTCTTTTAAGTTGTGGAAAAATTTCTGCGACTTTTATTAGACCTTGCCAAAATTAGTTTGGACCAGGGTTGCCCGCTTTTTTTTTTTTTCTAACAAATACATGAGCATTTTTGAGTAAAAATGCAGGCAATCCGTCATTGAATACACGCAATTTATAGTTCCGATATACTGATTCCGCACATCCTTCTCTCCTGTGGTGCAAATTCTAAATCACCCCTACCAATATCTCAAAAAATAAAGGAAGCCTATTAATCAACAGCATTTCCACAAGTTCAATTAACATTGAGGCATAATCCACATTGAATTTCTGAGGCATATTCGTACTATGATGGAATAAGATGTGTGGCATAATTCTGATAACTTTTCCCATAAAAATAAATGATCCGTGAAACAGCTCTATAAATAATACTTAATCTTATTCTGTCTTGCAAAGAAAGTTTGGCCTCCATTACATTTCTAGATCTAGTGAGGCATGTTGCCTTCCGTGCTCTATTTAGCCATGGTGTGAGTAGTCATAATTTATTTTTTTATATCTTGCTTCAAGTACGGTACGAATCTTGCAATCTTAGCTGTTATCTTCGAATTCCTGAAAGTTTCTAAGGGGAAGTCTTATTTTGAATTTCTTTATCATATTTTGCTATCTACATTATATTTCTCATTTGGAGTCGTACTAAAATTGTTTCTTTAATTTCCCGATCACCATTCTTTTGGAATATAATAGCGCGACTCGGTGGATAAATTTAGTGCTTTTGTAAATTCAGGTAATAATTCAAAAGATTAGAATGTGATATTTTACTCTGCATTTAATTCCACCTAAAATGTTCTCTTTATAAAAAAGATTTGAGACGAAGTTTTTATTTTTGAAATAGATCTTCCTGATGGTTAAATTCCATATCAGAGAAATCTGATATGGAACCTACGTGATGAAATACATGCGATGTTGAAGGTTATAATGTTATTTTTTACCAGTTTAGGAATTTCTCATTCTTTTCTTCGAAACTCGCCGAAGAACATTACTAATTACATTAATGCTCCAAAGTAAAAAGAAGAGATTGCACTCTGTTAGTTTTCCCCCCTTGAAACTGAAGAGTTGCTTTCTAGACTTTTTCTTAGCAATTATAAAGACTTGTTTCGCTTCTAAACCTTTCTTTTTTTAGACAAACCATCGCAATACAGTCAACTGTCCCTATCTGATTAATTAAACAATGAATTCCAAATGAAATGAGCCATCTTGAACATTTTGAGTCGTTAAAATTGTTTAACAGATCGACCTCTGTTGAATTCCTGGGTAAAAAATAATGTAGGAACTCTGCTAATTCATTTATTTAACTAAGAATAAACAAAGTGGAACAAAATCACTGCAGAAATTTTAAGATTTGTGGAAGCGCACACTTTTTCCTCTGGTTTTCAACATCCAAAAAGCGTGTTTCGTGTGGGATACACGAAATACACTTGTTTGAACGCTTTGTTTAACTATTTCCGCTTCTGGAATTTTGCTTTCAGTATTAACTAATATCCGTATATATACGATGTAGTAGAAACACGTTTCTTCGTCTTTAAATCATCAATATTATTTAAGGAACGATAAATTGGTCTATTAAAATTGACTATCATAGAAAAATAAATTAATTCTTTAAACAGTCCTATCAAGTTTCCCCAATATAAACTAGTATGAGAACAAGAAGTCGGATTTATTTGTAAATAAAATTAATTCTGCTCTAATAACATTTAAAATTCATTAAATATCTAATTCATTTTGTAAATGTGATTATTCCTAAAACAAAGGGAGCGATCTTCTCCAACTCGTTAGCACAATTATTATTATTGTGAATTTTTGGCCTATCGGCTACTCAAGCCATACTGCGCCATCTTTTATGGTTTTGTCACGTCATGTATTCACAGGTTCATATGTTATATGGCTATAGAAACAGCCTTCCTACCTCCATTTTGAGATCTGCTGTGTGCAACACCCCTAACTGAAGATACTGTATTTGAAGTTGATTTTATTTGAAGATGAAGAAAAGGGTCGCTGAAGGTGATGAACTCGTGGCAGGGATTATAGCAGCAGATGAAACCCGGCTGCAGAGTTACGATCCAGAGATATTTGTACAAACAATTATTATAATATATATGCAAGTACCTTTCACCGGGAGTTGAATGTCTATTTACATCTCTGGACTTTCACAGTCCGGGCTACAATGTTGACCTCTTTGGCAAAAGAAACTTTTATTGAAAATCCAATTTTCGTGTATAAATATACGTGTGTATACTTTTTTTAACAGCGTGAATGGTATATTTTTCTCTCGAATACCACTTTTCAAAAAGATATGTACCTCAAGTGGTATATCCTGTTCACGGTAGGTCTTGAAACGATATTCTACGACAAAGGAATCCTTAAGTACGGAGAACTCTAATAATGGCATGGATTTCCAGGCTGTCTGCAGAACTAAATGTTCCGAATGCTCTTTTAATCTGTGGTATTTTTAATTATCACAGAAGAAACCTGTTATTGGCATTATTATTATTATTTCCCTGTATTTTTATAATGTCTATCTGTTTCATCCTTCATCCTTAGCTTTTCTGCGGCATAATGCAATATTTATATGGGTGTAAAATCGATCCATTCGTACTTTTAATCTTTCTCATAAATCTTGCACATGCTGGTCTCGTGAATGTACACAAGTTGTTGGATAAACGGATCAACAAGAATTGTTAAGTAGAACAAGATTCTCTAGAAGCAAACGCGTAAATTTTCCCTGATGCCAACACTTCGCAGCATTTGTTTGATGTTAGCTTTCTGTTTCATATCCTTTCTCACTTTGCCAGCCTATGGTTCTGTTCTCTTACTAACCAGGTAAACACTGATTGTATTGCGATATCGTTGCTGATTCGCCATTTTGCTGGGTGACAGCTGTTTCGTGTCCGTGCTAAACTGTTTAGTATTCAGAACGGAGCACTGACAAATGTTCTGATATCGAAAACATGAATCAGTAATTGCTACCCGCTCACAAGGAACCAACATTTAAGAATATACAGGATGTTTCAAAATTGTATAGATGAATGTCGGACATATTTTATGGCTTAAACTTAGAAGAAGAAAAAAAAACGTTCCTATAAACATAACTCAGTCTTTATTTTCGAGTTTTTTGTAATATGATTAAGCATTAACCATAAAACAAGGAAACTTAAATAAACCTGTAAAAGGAAGCAGCAGTTGATCAAAGTTATCTACATTTTGTTCAGTGCAGCAAATAGCGACGAATCTACGATTCGTGGCTTGTCTTATGGTTTCGAGACTATTCTGAACGGTTTCAATATCTTCCAAAATTAGACTTCTCAATTCGTCTTGCGTTGTAGAATAAGTCATGGACTTAATTGTAGTCCTCACGCAAAGTAATCTAAGGATGTGAAGTCGGGTGACTGCAATGGTCTTTGCACAGGGCTGTTCCGACCATTCCATCAGTTATTGTACTCCGTGTGTATAAACCTCATCCTCTGTCCATTTTAATGGAGTATGCATTCCAATGGTTCCCACAAATTTTTCCAGAGAAGAATTGTATGCATGCCATTCTTTAAAACCTTGCTGGTAAAAAAAAAAAAAAAACACCAGATTGTTCTCAAGAACGCACCAATGTTACAAGATGATGGTTTCTTCCGCCCGAAATATGAATATTTCGAGAGTCGCGAATTACTTTTCATGTGAAACATGATCCATCCGTAACCAAAACATAACGCAACCAAAATTGAGGATCCCGTGAACGTTGCAGAATGAGCCACAGTCAGAAGTTTGTGGCTTTTGCTGCATTGGGAAAAAAAATAAAATAGCCAAGTAAATAAAAACACAAATTATATTCTTCCCTCCTCACACAGGTAAGTATTCAGTTGACATTTTAATTTATTCAAAATGTCAGCCTCAACTATCACTGAGGGCAACTTGTTCCGGCTATCAGCAACTTGCTGGCTAAAAGAACTTCCTCCAATGTAACCTAAACCTCAATCCCTGTAATTTGAATTTATGACCCCTAATTCTGAAATTGTTTAGAACAGTGAGAAATTCACCTTCATTCATTTTACTAATCGCTCTAGTAGCCTTATAAACGTTAATCAGGGCACATCTAAGTTGTCTGGTTATCGAGTGCTGTAGCCCACGTAATCGGTCTTTCCTCATACGTCGTCCTTCTGCCGATCTCGCAATTGGAGTTAATTTAATCAATTCAACCCCACCAAGTGTATAATTTATTTGTAGGTTGCTGTTCCCCTAGTGTAAGACCATGCATTTAGCAACATTAAAACATAGTTGCCACTTCTCTGACCATCTTTGAAGTCTGTTCAAGTCATCCTGATGGAGCTTGGTACTGATCATTAACGACGCTGCCAATCTTTACATCATCTGCAAATTTTGACACCACGCCTTCCAACCCTTCATCGATATAGTTTATGAAAATGAGAAACGGTGGTCCAAGGACCGATTCTTGAGAGGCCCCACTCCTGACGTTACACCAATCCGAAGAATATCCATTAATCACAACCTTCTGTCTTGCAGCTACTCGGTGATCCATCTTAGAATCTTACCAGTAATCCCAACCTGTTCAAGCTTATCCAGTAACCTCTCATGTGGAACGGAGTCAATGCTTTGCTGAAATCCAAATAAATTATATCGAAATTATTCTCCGAAGATCTCCCGTGAGTCCAAAGATGCCCTCGTAATTAACCTCAATGGTTCAATACACTCCCTCACGCTCTCTCAATACTAAAAGGTATATGCTATCAACTCTGGGAGCCTTACTTGCCTTTATGCCCAAATGTTTTTCTAATAAACAATCATCTGTAATTACGACATCGCTAATTTCATATGGCACAGCCTCTTCGTCAGTAAAGACAGATGCAAAGTATCTGTTCAATTCATCCGCAGCATCATCTGGGCTGTCTAACATTTTCCCACGCCCAGTACACAAGGGTCCAATCTGATTCGCTTTTTCCTTCCATGTATTCATATACATAAAGTTCCTTGTCCCCGTTCTTTGCTCTCTTAAATCGTGTATTGTTCTCCATTTATGCTTTCAGATGAAACATTTAAACAAGCTGACAACTTTCTGGTACTTATGGTTATGAAATATTTATACAGCACGAACTATTTGTTCTTCAATATTTGCAATTCCTCGAAATCTCCCTTTACCAGAGTTTACAGGTAATGAGTTTAATGTACCTGTTTCTCTAAGTCGTCTCTGCACAGCAGCAAATGTCTTACGATTTGTACTCATCGGTTGGAATTATTATTGGAAGTATTTTATTTAGTATACTGAACAAAAGTATTACTTCTCATGATGAATTTCGTTTTAGGATGAAATTAACTACCCGTGTTCATGAAGTATAATTTTATATAAAAGCTCCTATAAATAAAAACATCTGGATGTTGATAGATTGCTCGAAAACTGCTAGCCAATTTTAGCCCTGGAAAACTGGTTATCCTTATTTGTTATCATAAATTGCTTTCTATGAATCTATGCCTCTAGAAGAGCAAGAAACGGGAAGAAGAGTTTTTAGCCAATATCTGCTAAAGCACTCATTGTCCTTGTATAAGAAGGTGAAAGGATGGTAAGAGCGCATGAAGTCATCAGAAGTAGTCGGCCAACAACTTAGATGGGACAGTTGAGGAAACATCCCAAACAGTTCAGGTATTTGCGGTGCCAGGGATATGTTCAGTGCCTGGATATTCCAAAAGCCCCTTTTAATCAAGTGGGAAAACGTTTGGGCTACAATGGTATAAAATGAGATCTATTAAATTAAATCAACGTCGAATACCTACCACCCAAATTGAAAGGAAAAACAACGATAAGGAGTTCTCTGGTTCCATAATGATCAACATGCACTATGGCAAAATAAATTGAGGTTATATAACAAATATGCACTATGGTAAAATCAGTTTTGATGTATAAATTCCATATATTAATATTTATCAACATCTACATAACTTATATATTGGGGAGACAGGGTATGATCGATAAGGAATTAAATTTGTTCCCGTTATTAACAGTATTTCATCATGATTACTTTTTGCAATGTCTTAAGTTACAAAAATCGTTTCTAATTTTCCATTAAAATGTTTCTGATAACAAAATGAACTCTGACAGAGAAAAGTTGAACGTTCTCGAGACAGGTCGTTGTTTTCTTTATGCAAGTCATTTAGAGGAAGGGCAGGCGGTTGAGAGCTGCGAAAAGCAAATAAACGAAGTTCATAAAGTCACCTTGACTTTCCTAAGGCGATGCCAAGAATAATTGTGACGATATTTTCATCTACATGTCAAGGATTAGAGCGACAACACCTCCCACAAACACACAGTTCACCCTCCAAAGAAAACTTAAAATAGCCTCGTCCTCTTTTGGAGCACGACATAAAAACTGTTTCTGTTTGGCGATGCTGTGCCATGATAAGGTGGAAGTGTTTTCGTTGTCTCAGCATTTGACACCACCATCTGTTTGTCAAAGACGACTGGAAGAGGAGGGGGAAAGAATTAGGGTTGTCAAATATCGTCGAATATGCTTTCTCTAAAGCTATGTCTGGAAGAACTTGGCAGGTTGGGTTTGTAGGGCATTGTCATTAACAATACGATGCATAAAAGAAATGTATAATTGTTTTACTAAGGTTGTTTTTAATAGTGAAGTATAATTTGGGTTTACTAAAGTGGTTTTCTGAAAGTTAAGTTTACTTTCTTGGATTATATCTCATTTTTAAAAATGTACTGTATTTATAATAGAGATTTCAAGAATAGGTATTGTCTAAAATTCTCAGACACAGATACCATATACTACACCACAGTTTGGATAAAACAGTTAATGTCCAACTTATAGATTCACCGTCTTGTGTTGTTCTAAAGGTTTATTTAAATTTGATATCTGTTTACAACCTTTATTATAAATTATGCTAATGCTTGTGTGCTTTCCTAGGAGAATTATATCTTAGCCAGTGACCCACATTAATTCTGTCTGACTATACCATGAATTTCGAAACATTATCAACAATGGACTGCGTATATCCAACACCAGTAACCATACATATCAAAGCCTAATTACCTGCTGTCTGAGGAAAGCCTTTATACTAAACTCTCCTATAAATATTCAAAGCCACACGGAAACACTAAATTACATTTCCTGCCCTGTCCTCGAACAACTATTTGAATCAGCATCATCCCGTATGGTACAGTAAACATCTAAATATCCAGACAAGCAAGAACCCCAATGCAAATATAAATGGCACCTACTTTTCTGTTAACTTCTGCGTAATTCAAATCACTTGGGAGAAATGTGTACGCAGTTAGACATCAGGAAGCATTCTTCCGTTAATTTTGGATTTAATTATCCAAGAAAAGTTGGGTTTTTAGTGTTGATGAACGAATATTATTCAAAACCTCAAAAAGTCAGTTAAATGCGTCCCTACATTAGTGATAAGATCAGTGGTAAACCGCTCCTTCCACCCCAAAAGAGAAAAAGAAATTTATTCTGCTAATAATGAGGCGAAATAAATACTTCACCTGGCTTTGCCAATTCTAAAATATCTGGCAGCCTTCTGGGCGGATTATAAAGACTCATATATACAAGGGAATGTCAAGGATGCATTACGCCGTGCAGCTTCTATAAACTGAACGACACTCGCTTCTAGGAGCAATTTTTGCCCAAGGATCATCGTGTTATGATTATAAATACCTCAGTGGGGCTTAGGGAAAATGTCACGTCCTATATTTAACCTTCAAACCTACTTCTAAATGGAGGTTTTATGTGTGGGCTCAAATATGAGTACTACATTTCATTGAAGAACATTTCCTAATGAGAAAACAGAAATCTTTGAATAAAGAGGAAGAATTCAAATGGTGATAATACAAGATAGGATCATCGATTTTTTTCCCCAAGATTGATTATTTATGACGTTAAAATTCTGCGTAAACGAAGCTGCGTAGTATATTTCAAAGGAAGTTTGTATTATAAAAATGTGTAGGCAGACTGATGACATTTAAATAGCAAAAGGTATAAAATTCGAGTCGGGTAATTAAATTTAGGTTCGTTATTTGAAGAGTTAATGTACTTAAAATTGTGGTTAATAATAAAAACAATTTCCCTAGAACGTTGCCAAGAGATATGATAGTTTTCTATTTCTTTTATAACTTTAAGTTGTCAAGACATTTGAATGGTCAAGTAACATCTTACGAATCTGCTGTTAGAGATCTCAATTCTTCGTGTTGCGAATAAATAAGCTTGGGAGTTAAGCGCCAAAGAAACTGAGGCTACGAGGCATCAGTGTATTCTTCGGTATATTTGCTGGAGTTTAAATTTTACAAATCATCGTAACCCCACACACATTACATTTTGTTGGGCAATAATCATTCCAAACAAACTGTGGACATTATCCTTCTCTGACTAACTTAGGGCATTATATCAGACATGACACTGTCTAATTCTGTCATGGCCTTAGAGTTTCTATTTAAGTTTGGTTTTATGTCGGTTCAGTTCTTGATGGAGAACTGATCCACACTTGCATAAAAATCTCTTTATAATCTAATGTTAATATTTATATGCTACCAGTATTTCTGGTAGCATATAAATATGCTTAAGAGAATATTCTGCTACCAGAAACTCAATGATTTATTAGCTAATTTCGTCCGAACACAAAGCAAAAGTCGTATTTCAGGTTCACCAGATGCACTTTGTCAAAACAAATACTAGTGCCGTTTTCATTTTCATCGTCGCTAACAACGCTAGAGATACCAGACCGAACGTGTCGATGCAGTTGTTGGTAAACAAATGTTTTCTCAAACATTTTAAAATAAAAATAAAAACGTATTAAATATAGAATGCGCAACGTAAGATTGTAAAAATGGTTCTACAAATAGTTCCATGAAGTCCTCGTAAATTATAGCAAATGTAAGTAATAATAAAACCTTTGTAGAACGAGGTTTTCTTTAATTCCACTAGCAATACTCAGCTTATCCAAATCTTTGTTAGTGAGGAACCGGTGCAAAAGGTGACCTCTCATACTGATCTTGGCCTCACCTGGAACGTTGGGCTCACATTTCAGCCTCACTTTGCCAGGATGAGGCAGAAGATGTACACTGCTCTTTGGGCAGAGCGTCAAGAGCTCGTTGGTGTGCATCAGCCAGCGCTGCTTGTTCGGCACATCCTGAGGTGTATTACGCCGATTCCTCTCTATGCTTCAGAAATTTGGTCATCTGCCCCTGCCTCATACCTTCAGAAGTATATCAGTTTAGAATACTGGTTGCTTAGATGGATGAACAGGGTGGTAGGCCACCCCCAACTATCTCCAGATCTATCCTAGAAGGAAATCTGGGCACCACTCCCTGGAGACATATCATCATGACAAAAAATGTCCTCACGCTTGCACGGCTTATAACGAGGCGAATTGATGCTCCATCGGTATCCACATTAATCTCTGGCCCTAGGAGAGCAAGAGGGAGCACTCCCGACTCCTGTCTCCCTCTACGTCTTACGCTGTCAAACATCGATTCCCTGAGGAACATGTTTCCAGCCAATTGTCTTCGGATCTTCAATAAATTTAGGATCCACCCTGATAGGTTCTGTGAAGGCAAGCCCTACAGGAAGGAAATCCTCAAGAACTGCTACCAGATAATGAACCTATAATACTTACCTGCTCCTGGACAGATTGTTTTTTTTTGTTAACTTGCCTATTTGTATATGACAAAGACTTTTTGTCTTCATGCAATCATATATTTTGTATATTACTGTATATTTTGTACATTATTGTATATTTAATCCTGTAAAAGTCTCGGGTCGAGCACGCATGTACCCTTGTTTATTGTACATTGTGTTCCTCGCACCTTAGTCTGTAAATATTCACACCCTTCTGGCACAGAGCCGTCCCGAGGTGACCCAAGGTTTCTTGGGAAATAAACTGATTTTAATAATAATAATAATAATTATGCAACGCTGCCATCCTTAAACAGGGTGCAAAAGTGTTGAGGTGCAACCTGTAATTAGTTTATTTAGCTCAAAAAGGAAGCAAAGTCGAACTTGTCTGAAGTATTGTCAATGAGTGCATTGAACCATTGACGCTAATTATGCGAGCATCACTAGACTCTGGGGGATTCCCTTGGATTGGAAAAGTGCAAATGTATCTCCCATACATAAGGGTGGCTCTAAAAGTGAAGTTGGAAATTATCGGCCTGTCAGTCTGACTTTAGTAGTAGGGAAAATCATGGCAATGATCAAGGGTGGAATTCAGGATCATTTAGATCGAATTGAAATTCTCAAGGATACTCAGCATGGTTTTGTAAAGGGAAAATCATGTTTAACAAATCTGGTTCGCTATTTCGAAAGGGTCACTCACGAGCTGGATTTAGGGAATAATTTTGACATTGTTTATTTAGGTTTCAGCAAAGCTTTTGACTCAGTCCCACATGAGCGGTTGCTTTATAAGCTGGAACAGGTTGGAATCACTGGGAAAATCCTTAGATGGATAGAAGGATGGCTTCAGGGCAGGAGGCAGAGGGTTGTGATAATGGCTATTCCTCAGATTGGGTTGATGTAAGAAGTGGGGTTCCCCAAGGATCAGTATTAGGACCACTGTTGTTTTTAATTTTCATAAACGACATTGATGAAGGGATAGAGGGCGTGATGTCTAAATTTGCAGATGATGTTAAAATTGGTAGAGTAGTTAATGATCACTGTCAAGCTGAGCTTCTTCGGAGAGACCTAGATAGACTTCAGGAATGGTCAGAAAAATGGCATCTATGCTTTAATCCAACAAAGTGTAAGGTATTACGCCTGGAAAACAGTAATCCCAAAATAACTTATTCACTTGGTGGAGTTCAACTAAACCTAGTACTGGAGGAAAGGGACTTGGGTGTTACGATACGGTCAGATATGAAATTCTCTGAGCATTGTAAACAGGTTGCAAGGAAGGCCCATGGTGTCCTATCGAACTTTTGCAAGTAGAGATAGGGACGCGATAATCCCAGTATATAAGGCTTTAGTTAGACTACACTTGGAGTAATGCGTTCAAGTATGGAGACCGCACCTAAAGAAAGACATCGAGCTTCTTGAAAGGGTGCAAAGACGGGTTACTCGCCTGTTGAGATCGGCAAAAGGGCGTCCTTATGAAGAAAGACTTCGAATATGTGGGTTGCAGAGTTTGGAAACTAGACACCTTAGAGGAGATTTGATTGAGGTGTTTAAGGCTCTGAGAGGCATCAGTAAAATGAATGAGGACGAAATTTTCAAGATTATAAATGATGCTAGAACTAGGGGACATAAATTCAAGTTACGGGGGGAAATGTTTAGATTGGACTGCAGGAAGTTTTATTTTAGCCAGCGAGTTGTAAATTACTGGAATAGGTTGCCTTCATGGGTGGTAGAGGCCGACAGTTTGGGGGAATTCAAAGGTCATCTGGATAGTACTTTCGGGTAAGGGAAGCGCATAGGATGATAGGTTTAATTTCCTTTTTATTTATATTTTATTTTATTATTTTTTTTATTTATTTATTATTATTATTTAGTTTTTTTGTTTTTGTCATTGTTTTGTTCGGATTTTTTTTTTTTTTTTTTTTTTTTTTTTGGCTGGTGGAGCATAAGCCATAGGCTTTCTTGCACCATGCGGCCGTTACTAATACTATGCGAGGTCAGCGATTCGGGAGTTGGTTTTTTATTCGGAGCGATCTCTGCAGCACTTGTCAACGGTTTCCGCCCTCATACCACTCGTTCTAAGATTGTTTTAACTATTTACGTATCATCCGATCATTGCCGAGAGAACTTTGTCATTTTCTGAGCCACTAGGAGGACAATTTTTCATCATACTCGTTCATGGTTTTTTCCAAGGTGAGTCGATTAAAAACAGAATGCTTCAGTCTAAATTTGGCCTGTCAAATCTGGACATATCTTGTGGTCAAGCTTGTGAGTGCAGCAGCAGCACAGTTAACTGGGTACGACTAGCATCTGAAATCCACTGAAGTTGGGATGGATGGAAAAGGAGCATATCAAGATGATCATTGAACTTCAACTTTGCATCAGTTTCTCACAAATTGGAGTGCTTTCAAACATGGGTGTATGGGAATCTTATCAAGAGTTGGATGATTTAGTGGAGGGAATTGTTTCAGTGAGCATATTATGCATCTGATTCTCATGGATTAATTCATTAGCTTGAATTGTAAGTAAGCAGTGATCTCCATTAGGGTTCTACTGACTGTCCAAGTTATTTGTGATGGCCAGTCAGAAACTGGAACTTGTTTTTTTTCAGTCATCAGCATAACTGATAAAAATAAAATAGGTTTATTTTATTTTATTTATTTTTATGAAATCCTCAAGGACGAGAGGTGTTAAACCTGTAGTACGTAGTACCGTGCGTGGGTGAGAAAGTGAAAGAAGATTCTTTTTGATATTAGACTTGAATTGCTGTAGATTGTAGTTTTCGGGAAATACGCGTGAAGGAAGGTTGTTGCAGAAAATGGAAGTTGGATGAATAAATGAGGATGAAGAAAAGTTGGTTCTGTGAGTTTGAAGTTGGATAGTAAATGTATATGGGATGGTTGCGGCACGTGTTCGGGACTGCCTTGGAAGAGAGAGAGAGAGAGAGAGAGAGAGAGAGAGAGAGAGAGAGAGAGAGAGAGAGAGAGAGAGAGAGCGGGAATTATAAAAAAAAATTCAGAAGAACAGTATCCATGAAATTATCTATAGAAAAGGTATGCAGCAGGAACAACATCTATGAGACAGAGTGGAGAGAGACTGTTACAGATGAGTCATTAATTAATTTAACAGTCCTCTTTTGAATCTGAAAGCCTGAGGTTATGGGGCACTCCTCTCCACACGTAGGAACAATATGCCATGGTGAGGAGGATTGAGATTTGGACAGAGCGAACAGGTGTTTAGAAGAAAAGTAATATCGGGAGCGAAGGACAAACCCCAGTTTTTTAGACGGAGAGGAAGCAATATTTGTAATGTGTTTATGTCAAAAGAGATTAGAAGTCAGGGGGTAATTCGAATAGGTTAATAAGTTAATTGATGAATCAGAGTATTATTGAAAGTAAGCATAGGAAGAGGAGAATCCTTTTTGCGAGTTAAGACCACTCAGTTTTAGGAGGATTGAAATCAACTGAGTTACCTTTGCCCTACTGGAGATTAGAATTTAAGGAACTGGTAGTGGATAATCGAAAAGTTGAAGATGTTTGTGCAGGGCAAGGTTTCTCAAACTGGAAGATGGAATGTAATATGCTATCATCAGAAATATTATGGATAAGATTTCTGATCAATCGAAGACGGTCATTAATATACAGGAGAAAAAGAGTGGGAGAAAGTATCAAATCTTGGGAAACACCAGCATTAGTGAAGTTTAGAAGACAGATTCATCTACCATTACCCGCAGTGAGCGGTCAGAGAGAACGAGCTGCGCAATTATTAAAAAAAAAAATAATAATAAGATGGAAGCTTATTTAAATGACCTTTATGCCTAACACGAGCAAAAGCCTTAGAAATATCAAAAGCAACTGCTTGAGTTTTTACAAAGTTTTCCTTTGAATTTGTCCAGAGATGGGTAACATAAGTCTGAATATCACGAGTGGATCAACAATGACGGAATCCATACTGACGATCATTTGATCAGATGGAAGGTTTCTAGACTTGGCGGTTAACTGATTTCTCCATTATTTTAGAAAGATTAGAAGTAAGTGCAATGGGGACGATAATTTGATGTGAGGGATGTTACCCGTTTTAGAAATTGGATAGATATGAGCAAATTTCTAAGCAGAGCGGAAAACACCTTTGAAATAAAGTGAATAAAGCCGACACAAAGAACGAGTAAGTTTAGGAGCACAGGTTTTGAGAACAAGTGGAGAGAGATACCATCAGGACCTGGAGCTTTCTTAGCATGAAGATCATTGAAAGTCGTTCTTACATCCTTTTTGCTGAAGACCACAGGAAGCATTTAATGGAGTGTACTGGAAATGGTAGGAGGTGGTTTACGAAGATAATTAACGCATGAGTTATAAAAAAAAGTAAGATGCTATCAAGTCAGCTTTGTCTTTGGCCGAAGTCGCCAATAAAACCATCATTGGGTTTTGACAGTGGTGGGAATAGATTGGCAAAAGTTGCGACCAATAGCTTTGGTAGAAGACCAGAATGCTCGACTACTATGTGGACAAGAAGCAAATTTTCTACTCTTAGCCTGTTCGAAATCTAGTTTGGATTAATTAATAACTGCCTTTACAATTGTTGCGAGCTTTGGTGTAGGCAGAAAATAAATCTGGAGATTTGGATACGAGCCAATTGCAATATGCAACGTTCTTATCTTAGCAGCTTTAGAACATTTATTGGAAAACCAAGGTTTAGATAAAGGACGAGATTTTAAAGTGGAGTGTGGGATAAAGGATTCCATTCCTGCAAGAATAATTTCACTGACACGATCTGAGCAAACGTTGACATCAAAAGTTTTGAAACGGTAATCCGACCAATTAAACGAAGAAAACACACCTCGCAGATCATCCAATTTTGCACTCATGTAATCCCAAATAACACAAGGCCATGGGAGAAGGGTTCCATTGGAGAAGAGGTGATCACCAAGTTGTGATCTGAGGTACGTAGAGGACCACTCACCTCGACTGTGTACTTAAAGGGTTGTTTGTGAGAAAAAGGTCAAACGTGTCGGCTGCGTGCTTAGGATTGTCTGGTGTTCTCGTAATAAATGAACAATCTCTGCGTCATTAGTAATTTCAAAAGCCTCAGAATCTCGACCAGCTGGGTCCATCTGACTAGAAAACGGAAGCCAGCTGGAGTTGTCAACATTAAAATCATCAAGGAAAATTATCTCATCGTTAGGAAAGTTTGACTAGAGAAAGTCGAGTTTCATTGAGAGGAAGTCAGAGTTTCAAGTAATTGGTGGAGTTCGGAGAACGATAGAGGCAACAGATGAATTTGACAGAATGTGAGAAGATCAAAAAGAGGAAATTCCAAATCACTAAGCCCCTGAGTGAATATCAGAGCGGACGTATGCACAAGGTACAACCTTTGAAGCGAAAGGAATCGTACAGCGAATAATTTGGACAACTGAGATGGGCAGTTGAATCAACTGATAATTGGGATTCTGTCAGAAAAAGTACATGGGGTTTAGCAGACTAAATGGAAATGGATATCATTTGAGATAGGAACTGAGATCAAGTACATTTGTGAAATGAACGAGGAAGTTTTTGGGAGGTTTAGATCTTTTCGCAAATAAGTTTGTTCTATTAGTTTGACAATTCATGATGTATTCAGTAGTAAGAAAAGGTTGGGGGAGACATGCTGTATGAAGTAATGAAATTCTTGGATATGGCGTATACTTGGCAAGAATATATCCAGCTCCTCAACTTAACCTGGCTGCGAAAATGCTCCCGCACACACACATTACTCGGAGTCGCCATCTGGCAGAGATTATACACTAGCTGATTCCGAAGCCTCATAGAGAGTTACCAATAGGTTCGGTCCAGTGGACTATCTAACATTGTTTTAGAGTTGTACTCTCGAAATGTAAGGAAGATTGGATCTCACCAGAATGTCCCTCAACCTCAGGACATCAATCATACTGCCTGATGTAAGAGATGGGGATTACCGGAGCTTTGCTCTGGAGACTAAGCATGGTCACCAGACCACCATATAAAGCCTCAAAAAAGAAAAGTGTTGTTGCACCGGTTAATGAGAGTCGTTTATCCTAGTATTGCCTGGTAATACAGAGGTGCGCCACACTTCGATTCCCTGCTTACGTCGGTTCGCACCTAGGTGATAATTTTCAATATACTAGGTATAGGTATGTTTGAGGGTCAGACGGCTCTGGGGATTTCTCCTATGTCCGCGTATGATCTATGTATCGAGTGACAGTAGCCTGTCTATGCCAGAGATTTAAAATAATGTATGGTATGTAGTTTGTTGTGCCCATTGTTCATCCGGCCTGCTGGCCGCTGGACCCCTAGTGAGACCCGCTGGGAATGGCGTTGCCATTCCCAGCGACGGGTACGCCGGCTGGGTGTACCAAGAGACTAATTATACTCTGGCAGGTCCTGCCACTTACTTACCTGGCATTTCGGTGACTAGGACCTAAAATAAAGGTTGGAGCGATCGCGGTTGATTTCAGTAAAACTGCATTTAGAAAGCGCTGCGTGGGGTTTTAACGCTGAAAGAACTATTTCTAGAGAGCCTAAAAGGTCGGGCAAAATTTGACGTGATTTAAGTTTGGACAGAGAAAGTGTTGGGAGGGGAGGGGAGGGTGAAGACTGGTGGGTGAAATAGGAAGAGGAGTGGTGGATAGGAAGGTGACACCCCATTTTCAGTGGGGCATGCCCATGCCCCACTAGAGTGAAATATGGGGAGGCGAGCCTCCTAGTATACTAGGTGAAGTGTTAAGGGTTTAACGGCACCAGCGTTTCTCCCATCTTCGCGTTGCTTTCATTGTGAGTATACCAGTTCACTGGGAAGGCCAGAGATTTAAGTGTGTGGATCATGTGAGTGTGTTATGTTATGTACCGTTGTTCCTCTGGCCATTTATCCGCTGGATCCCAGCTGAGCCCCAACGTTGTCCACACTTCGCCCCGTGGAGACAGACCAGGTAACCACTAGTTTAAATTTGCAATCTGGCAAGTCCTGCCACCTAGTTTCCTTAGATTTCAGTGGCTAGGACCTAAAAAAAAATTGTATGGGGATATTGCGCTAGAATTGGAAAAGCCAAAATGGTGGGCGAACAGCGTAATTTAGATACGGTTATTTTTGGCGTGTGGGGCATTCGCTTGCATACAGATAGTTGGGTAGGGAGAATAAAGATTGGGGGGATAAAGCCAGAAGAATGAAGTCAATAGGGAAGACGACCGCAGGTGGAATCAGTGGGCATGCCCATGCCCCACCAGAGGGAAGAGTGGGGTCAGCGAGGAGGGAAGGAGACAGAAAAGCCATCACCTCCTCCCCCGCCGGGGGTTGAGGGAGAAGGAAGAGCCGAACAAGGGAGCCGGCTCAGATCGCCAACATGGCGTGTATTCAGAAAAACTGTGGCTTCCTCAGGTTCGGAACAATGTCCCGTCCAATAGTTGATCAGTGTTGGGATAGGATCCCGTCCACTGCTGGTCCAATAATCAGGATGTCAGTGTGGGATGGTGTCACTAATGGGACCTAGATCTCATCCAGTAAAAGTCCTAGTCATTGTTGTCCGTTTCGGTTGTCAGAGTTCCAGTGTCGAGTCTAGGGAGGTTGTGGTAGTGCTCGTAGTCTGCTGAACAGTTCATGTGAAAATTGTGAGAGGGCTCTGTAGTACTCCTCCTCCCACAGTACAAGGTGTTCCCGATCCTTCGGTTTAAACATTTTTGTTATAAAGTGACATCTTATATCCTCAAAAAGGGGACATTCATGTATCAGATGTGTCTGTCTGATTTTCACCGCAGTGGCATAGTGGTGATTCTTTTATTCCGATGGTCGGAAGGTTGGCATTAAAGTAACCGTGCCCCGTTAGAAGGAAGGTGGCGTAGAGCCCCGGTGAGAACCAGGCCGGCTGGTGGGGGTGGACTTGGGTAACGGGATAAATTTATAGTATACTAGGTGCCGTATTTCAGGACTTGCACATGGGAGTTACATTCAGGGTTACTAAAAGTCCCATCATCTTGAAGGTGCAATCAGAGGCCTTCGCTGAAATTGGGTCAACTAACTTGTGTGTCACCCGAACATTAGTTCCATCAGCATTTTAGACTCCCAGGTAACAAGCCCAGTTTGACATACCTGATAGAATGTCTGTGACAGCCTGAAGGTTTATTTGCCACAAGCAGTTGTATGAAGTCGGTAAAGAGATCCCAGAGAGTGCTTCTTCCTTTGGAGCACATGCTGTGATTTTTATTGAATAATGGTACTGTAAATTTGTAGCTTGATACTTCCCTCTTGAAGTAGACCAGTGAGAAAATGTATCATGTTCCTTAAATCTGAAAATTATCAGATAAGAGTTGGAGAACGGTAGGGCCCATACGTTTACAGAATAAAACGGAGCTTCTAAGTCGTTATATATGTGAGGTTCTTTTTCATACTGTGGATTGTGCTCAACAATTCTGTTTAGTTTATTTAAAATACATTTAATTTATCAATGTAATTGAGGGGAAATTTTTCGTTAACTTCGGTTAAGTCGTAGTCTGAATGTGTTTTGTATATTTCTTCAAAGCTACTAGCAAGGTAGTCTGTCTCAGACATAGGTAAAAGACCTTTGGTATTCAGCGTGTTTACAACAGCGTTTTGATTTTTTTTTTTTTTTTTTTGGCCTTGAAATAATTGAATATAGGCTTAATACTTTTGCCTCTAAGACCCTTCTTTCAACAAAGCCCAAGTATTTGTCGTAGTCCTATTTTTATGCATTCTTGACCTGTTTTCTTAATTGTTATTGTTATTTGGTTTTTTTTTAGGAACATTAGCAACTAAGGCCATATTGCTCCGGGAATATGCGGTGGTCATTCCCTGACCTTTCCGCATCCTCCGTATTTGGTGGTGACGGGCTCGAACCCCGGTCTAATCAAGAAGCGTGTGCTACGCACTGCTGCTCCTTCCCACCTGGCTACGGAGGCGCCCCCTGTTTTCTTAAGTAGAGTATTTATTGTAAAAGCATATTTCTTTATTTGTCTTAAACCTACTATGTAATTTGTTTTTTGCCAGTCAAGATTTTAATTCCTTAGAGAACCAGTGTGGATAATTTGAGTCTGTACCAAGTATTCGGCTTTATACCAGGGATCTACCATCAGTTGATCCGTGTTGGACTGGTTAACGATTTTTTAAGCTCCTGCATGGTAAATGCATAAGGAGAATATTCCTAAGATTTGATGAATTGTGAGATGGTTAATTATCACATTGTGGCGAGTTGAGGGATGCAGATAGTTTACAGCATATTGGTTGGTGGAGGAGGAATGTCGATTGTTATGTCTATTAGATTGATATTACTTAGAATGGTTGATAGGGCTTCATAGTGGTGAGTTTCACTTACGTGTAGAATGAGACATTTCGTGTAGAATGAGACAACGCTTCCTCTGTGATTCGGCCCCGAGTGCCAAGCGTAGTGATTCGAGCGACCTTTCAGCGAATTTTCTAGCGTGCCAGTTATTATAAAGAGCTTATTTTTTGTGTGAGTTTTTGCAATCTCCTTAAACTCCTACTGTATATATTAATAACATTTAGCACATTAAAACTTACTAATACAGAAAGGAAAGTCACCTTTCTTTATATTAATCACCTACTAACCTAATTTTTTTTTCCGCTTGGTCACTAGGTGGCACCGCTCCTGCCTCCACGTGGCGGGGCTGGAAACCTGGGAGGAAAAGCTCTCACTCCCAGGGCGAAAAGGAGCAAACAGCATGGATTCTGACAACAAAATCACAAAATCCTCTAACATGGCCCAGTCAACTCAAGAACATGAAGAAATTTGTACAAACATGGCCAAAAGGCAAAAAACCGATATATATGAGATACCCGCTCCAAAGTATCTCATCATTCATTCTACGGGCGAACAGTCCACTGGAAAATTATCCCCTTTCCTGATACAAAAATGTCTGGAAAGCATAGCTGGAACTCCAAAAGCAGTAAAAAGATTAAAATCAGGCGACCTATTAATTGAGACAGCCAATATACGACAGTCAGAGCAACTAATGAAAACGTCCACTTTTGGAGGAGTCCCAGTATCCATTACACCCCATAATACTTTAAACACCTCGAAAGGAGTAATCTCTGAATGGGATCTCCTCAGTATAACAGAAGAAGAAATATTACAAGAAATGAAAGCCCAGGGAGTCATTCATGTTAAAAGAATAACGGTCAAAAAAGAAGGAATAATCATCCAGACCAGAAATATCATTTTAACCTTCAACACTCCAAATCCACCACAGCATGTGAAAGCAGGATACTTGCTTTGTCAAATCCGACCCTACATACCAAATCCTATTCGATGCTTTAAATGTCAAAAATACGGACATTCACAAACAACATGCAGAGGAACAGCAATATGTGCCAAATGTGGTTCCCGAGAACACACCAACCAAGAATGCACAACCGAGCATCCTAAATGCCCAAACTGTGGTGGAAGCCACACTGCTTATTCTCGAGAATGCGAAAGATGGAAACAGGAAAGGAAAATCCAAAGATACAAAGCAGAACACAAAGTTACATACCAGGAAGCCAGAAAGACGATACAACCAGCCAACACAAGGAAACCTACCTATGCACAGATAGCTCAAGTAGTGCAAATAACCCAGAACCAACAAACAACAGGATCACAAACCGACGTTACAATAGCACCAAATGAATCGTTGTCAGACTGGGCACGCAAATGGCTCATGCCCCCAAAACAGCAGAAACGAGAACAGGCGGCAAACACCCCTATCTCAGTTCCACCAACAGTATTTTCACCACCGCAGGGAAAAACCAAAGAAGATACCTCGATAATAATGCACCATGCTGCTGAACAAATGGACACAGCAGGAAAAACACAACAAGAAGAACCCGTTCTAGAAATATTTGCCGAGGAAGATATGGACACTGGAAAGCCATATTTCCCTAAAAAAGACAAATCACGGACAGAAAAATTTAAAACAGTAACGAGAAAACAACCAGAAAACTCATCTAAAACAAAACAATGAGTAGTACTTTTATTCAATGGAATTGCCGAGGTTTCCGTAAGAATATTGACGATGTTCGTGATTTAATTTCTCAATATCACCCGATATGTTTCTGCTTACAAGAAACGTATCTAAAACCTGACGATGCAATCTTAATCAAGAATTACAGTATACATAGACGAGACCGAATAAATAATTCTATAGCCCATGGAGGAGTAGCAATCCTTGTCAACTCTCATATACCAGTCCAAGCAGTCCACCTACAAACCACTCTTGAGGCAGTAGCAGTCCGTATAGCAACAAGTCGTTTAATAACAATAGTATCAATATATTTACCTCCGAACCAGGAAATAAATTACGAAGACTTAGAAGAACTAATAGATCAACTACCCCCTCCCTACTGTATAATGGGGGATCTAAATGGACATCACCATTTATGGGGAAATACTGATTTTAACAAAAGAGGACATCAAATAGAAAAAATAATAGATGCCAAAAATCTAATCCTCCTGAACAGTGGAAAACACACGTATTTCCACCTTCCAACAGGAACAAGCTCAGCGATAGACCTTACTTTATGCTCCCCAGCATTATATCCTATTTTGGAATGGACAGTTCATGATGAACCATTACATAGTGACCACTACCCCATTATTGTCACTTTAACAAAAGACACCCTATGTCAATCCAGACGAAAACCCAAATGGAAATTTCACAAAGCAGACTGGGAAAAATTCAAAAATTTAGCAGTAATAGAACAACAGAGAGTCCGACAACTAACCATTGACCAAGCAGTACAATATGTAACGAATCAAATTAGCCAAGCAGCAGAACCAGAACAATCAATACCAAAAACGTCTACCAAACTTCCCCTATTCCCAAAGCCTTGGTGGAATGAGGAATGTACCCAAGCAAAACGAGATAGAAACAGAGCATGGAATATTTTTCGCAAAAATCCTACCACAGACAATCTAATACATTTCAAAAAAATGAGAGCAAGAGCAAGATATGTCAGACGGGCATGCAAGAAAGCCTCCTGGATACGTTTCGCCTCAACTATAAATAGAACTGCAAATACTAAAACAGTTTGGGATAAAATAAGAAAAATGAACAACAGATACCAAAATTTAGTACATCCAATTATCAACTGGCAAGGACAAGACATCGCTGATCCAAAAGAAATAGCAAATGCTTTAGGTGAAACATTCGCCAAAATATCTGCCACCACATCCTATTCACCGGAATTCCAGAAATATAAAAATCATCAAGAAAAATACAACTTAAAATTCTCCACAAAATATTTAGAACAATATAACCATCCACTAACCATAGCAGAACTCCATAAGGTACTGTCACAAACAAAACAAAGTGCAGAAGGTCCAGATGGCATTAATTATATAATGATAAAGAAACTCGGCGAAGAATCTTTACAATCTATACTTCTTTTATACAACAGAATTTATATGGAACAAGAATTTCCTAGCAAGTGGCATCATGCAATTGTCCTCGCTTTCCCAAAACCTGGCAAAGATCCTACTAATCTAAACAGCTACCGTCCAATTGCACTTACCAGCTGCCTAGGAAAGTTAATGGAAAAGATTATAAATTCAAGACTCATGTGGTACCTAGAAAACCATAACCTTTTGTGCCCAGTGCAGTGTGGCTTCAGGAAACATAGATCAACCTTGGACCTATTGATTAAAATAGAAAACAACATACGAAATGCTTTCATTAAAAAACAACATTTAGTCATGATATGCTTCGATATCAAAAAGGCATATGATACAGCCTGGCGCTATGGCATTCTCCGGGACATATATAACTTAAAACTAAGAGGACATCTCCCTGTTTTCATCCAAAACTTTTTACAGCATCGAACCTTCCAAGTACGAATACAAACTACACACTCAAAGGTCTTCCTACAAGAAGAAGGAGTACCACAGGGATCAGTCCTCAGTGCCACCTTATTTGCAATAAAAATAAACTCTATAACCCAACATATACCATCCTCCATAAATACAGCTCTTTACGTAGATGATTTCAGTATTTCTTTCCAATCCCAAAACATGAGAACAATAGAACGCCAGCTACAAGGTGCAATAAACAAAGTCAGCAACTGGGCTCAGGAAAATGGTTTCACGATCTCAACACAAAAAACTGTAGGCGCACACTTCTGTAGGAAAAGAAACCTTCATTTAGATCCGGAATTAAAACTTAATGGACTGTTAATCCCAATCAAGCCAACCATAAAATTTCTTGGACTTATTCTTGATAAAAAACTAACCTTTTTAGAACATATAAAACAACTAAGAACAAACTGCCTCAAGAAACTAAATCTTTTGAGAGTCTTGTCCGCAACGACCTGGGGTGCAGATAGAGTTACTCTGTTGCGATTATACAGAGCCCTCATAAGATCTCGACTAGACTATGGAGCCCCAGTGTATAACTCAGCCAAACCAAGTGCCCTGAGGTGCTTGATCCAGTGCACCACAGCGCTTTACGAACAGCTTTAGGAGCATATCGCACCTCACCAGTCCACAGCCTATATGCAGAGGCTCATGAACCACCACTACAACTCCGGAGACAAACTTGTTGTTATACTACGCTGCAAAGATAAAATCAATACCTGACCACCCGACATGGACAATCCTACACGAACCAAGATTGGAAAACTTATATAGAGCACATCCAAATGCTAACAAACCAGCAGGCATATATTTAAGAGACCTAATCCAGCAACGTAATTAGATCTCAATCAGATAGCAGTTTCTCCTAAAATTCCATATCCACCTTGGGATACCATTCAAACGATATGCGATCTTCATATGCATAAATGGAACAAAGATTCCCTACCTACACAAAATTTCCAACAATTACACGCAGCCTACAGAGACCAACATTGTAATTCTACCTTGATATACACAGATGGCTCCAAAACAGAAACCAAGTAGGAATTGCAGCCAAATTCCCCAACACCATCATTTCCAAACTACTTCCAACTGAGTGCAGCATTTATCGGCAGAACTGGAGGCTATACAACTAGCCATAAACATATATGGCTAACCAACATCGCCAACAGTATAATATTTACCGATTCGTTCAATGCTCTGCAAGCCTTAAAGGATAGCACCACCAATACCCATCCGACCGTATGTAAAATACATAACACGCTTTCAAAACTAGCAAAGCGAAAGCAGAACATAAGATTCTGCTGGGTTCCCGGACATGTAGGAATAGATGGCAATGAACAGGCAGACCAAGCAGCAAAACAAGCAGAAGGCCCAATCAACAATAGCATAAAAATACCATACCTGGACTATAAAACTACAATTCGAAATAGTGGCGAAAAGCAGTGGCAACAAAAATGGCAGGAACAGGCTGGTAACAAATTATTACAGATAAAACCGCTGTTACAACAATGGAAAACCAGTACAAGAACCAACAGACAAGAAGAAGTTATACTGAGCAGATTAAGAATAGGACACACCAATGTTACCCACTCCTATCTACTCCGAGCCGAATCTCCGCCGCAGTGCTCCGACTGTCAAACAGTGCAAACGATTCAACATATCCTACTTGACTGCCCTAACTTCACACGACAGCGTCAGATTACCTTTAAATCCTTAAAAGGAATGGACACATTTTCATTAAGAACAATATTGTCAGATAAATCTAATATATCCGAAGTCTTCCAGTTTCTCAAACGGATTAACTACTATAATTTGATATAAAATTCATAACAAAAGACATCATTGAATAAGCCATAAATCATAAGTTTGGCGCATTATAGCCATAGAAGCTGATGCGCCAGTAAAATATCCAATCCAACCAACCAATCCTCTGTGATTCATTCTAGAGGTGACAGCCTATGCATAACCATCAGATAGCGCTATGATAATGATTCTTTCCATGTTAGTTGTGTTGTGCTTAAGGTTTGTTTATATTGTACTCCATATATTTTGCCTGAGATTATATGCATGTGTATGTAATACAACGAAAGAGGCATTGACTTTCCATCGATCTCTTCTTCCGCATTGCGGCTTGAACTTGGTTATAATAAGCTCTTCTTTTGTATAGTGAGGAAAAGGTCTGGGTTCGAATATAGGCTCATGGGAGCAATCTTGATGAGCTGTTTTCACGTCGGTCTCGGACGAAGAATTCATGGTTTTTATTCAGAAACTCTAGTTCATCTTTCAAAACAATAAACCGACCGCATAAAACACAGTTCACATACAAACAACATATTCATTACCATAGTTGTTGCAGCAAATTGAAAACCCCCAATCATCCCATTCCCCAAGTAGGAATACCAAATAAAATTATACAAATCCCGACAATAGCATGCAATTTGTTTTTGGCATAGGTTGGCAATGCTGGACAAATCCTAGCAGACAGATCGCCGTGAGTCACAGAAATATTACTATGGCACTTAGTTGTTCCTGTAATATTGAATCTGCATGTGGCTTTAAGCAATTTAGAAAGCATGGCAGAAAAGAAAATCCTGCATGAAATTCGGCCTTCCTTAAACTGCATCTGATAAAACTTTTTGACTACCCTGTTGATCCCTATCAAAAAAATGAATGAAGGGGAAATTTTCACTGTTATAAATGATTCCAGAACTAGCTCTATAAATTCAAACCGGGGGCGGGCAAGGAGACTATCTGGATTGCACGAAGTATTTATTTTAGCCAGAGTTATTGAGTACTGGAACAATTTGCCTCCGCAGGTAGTTGAGGCTGGTAAGATTTGAAGAAATTCAAAGGAAATTTCTTCTTTTGACAGATTGAAGAAATTCAAAGGAAATAATTCTGGTCGTTTTAGAATTAGCGCACTGCAGCAAAGATATTAATGGACTGTTTATAATGTCTGTAAACTGTCTATTTATGCTCTTTCGAAACGTGAATGAGACGGTCTTGGGCGAGAGATGATGCTAAATTTTTCTCCCGGAAACTCAGGTTTTGTGTTCCTCAAATTGACCACCGTATATACACAACTTAAAGATACAATAAAAAGATTCCTTATTGCCCTGGTTGCTTTGTCGTTTAACACAGTGTGTATTCTATATGGGTTTACCTTTTTCTTAGATTAAAAGAATTCGGCGATTATTTTGGATTTTCAAGGAACTCGGCAGAAAAAATCATGATCCCCTCATCGTGGACTGACTAATTAGGTCATCACGTGAAACAAGCTCAAAAATTCTCGTCCAGAGAGGAAATTGGGCTCTTCCACACGTGTGGAATAACAGCAACAATAGCCAATGCAGTTCGGGGATAAAAATCCGAATTTGAGTTTGTAACCTTTGCTTGTTGCATTGTGGTCCCTTAATAAAACTATTGAACAGAATTTTTGACTACTATTCTAGTTTTATGGAGTCCAGTTGGTCCTAGTATAACGATAGTTAAAAATGGAGTTGACCTATTAATAACAGCAGACGTTAAAGGGCTCCTTTTTTTTACAACTGCACTGTAATCGAGAAATTTTCGACCCTCGTACGTATCACTACAGAATTACTTTGATCTTTCGCCATAAAGAGATCAGAACATCGATACCAAGAAGTCTTCCTCTCTTCACGGCATTTCTGAAAATCTCTCTTAGAGAGAGACCTGGACGAATATTTTGATCCAGTTCTTTTTACGTTCTTTTATTCACTACTTTCTGAAATACCGAAGTACTGGTACTACATTGGTGGTACAGCAATATGAATAGAATAGCAAATTTAATCATTGTTTTATATAAACTTAAAACAATTATTAATTGTTTAATTTGTTTTCTAATTAATTATTGGAAATATGTATTTCATCATTTTTGATTAATAGAGAATCTTCTTCCTTACATTTCATGCTTACGAACAGAATAAAAACAGTTTTTTCCTTGACATCTCAAAAACATTTAAGGATCTAATGGAATTAGATCCTTAAATGTTTTTTTATAAAAATAGAAAAACCTCCCTTATGGTTTCCTATTTTTTTTTTTTTTTTTTGCTGCAACTCTGAGTATTTTATGATTCTGTCTCGAGACTTTCTCGACTAATGCTGGAGTACACAAAGGTACTATTCTTCTCCTTAATCTTTTTTTTTTCCCTTCTACGTATCAATGATTTCTTTCCATCTGTGGAATGGTTTTTGGAGAAAAAAACCTTCCACCTCTTATTTCTAGCTTTCTAAACCAGCTTTCGATAATAAGAAAAGTATACAAATACTGTATATTTATTAGGAATAATTTAAATTTGTAAGTCGCGACATATTGGGTATTAAAAAAAAAAAAAAAAAAGATCTGAGTTTGAATTCTCTGTAGGAAAGGGAGCTTTTGGCTTTTTCACCGTTCTGATATCAAAGACCAACAACAGCCTAGTTGAGTGCATTGGGAGTATAACGGTGCCGATTCGAATATGTTGGTCGGATGATCAATGACAGGAATCGGGGTATGCTACGCATAGTACAAAACTTATAAAAATTAGACCAATGGGCTGGGTAATGAAATTGAAGTTTAATATCGACAAATGGTACGGGTGCAGAGAAGAACAATAAGATTACTCAAGGACACACGGTACCACAGTTCAGGTAGTGGAGGGCGAAGAAGACCTAGGGGTAATTGTACAGTCTGACAGGCTGCTAGATCAGCTCATCATATACAGGAATTTTGTAATTGGGACAAAGAGGCGATTCCGTTGAATCAGGCAGTGGTTAGACCGCCTCATCAGTATCTCATACAAACCTGGAACCTTCATTTAGGAAGAATGTGGATCTGTTAGAACGGGTGCAGAGAAGAACAATAAGATTACTCAAGGACACAAAGGCACACTCATGAAAGACTTCAGTTCAGCAAATGGCGGCTTCTGGAAATTAAACATCTGTTGGGAGACTTGATCCAAAGTGTTGTCGAAGGATTTAAATGGATTGGTTAAGCCTTACTCTTTCACGGAAAGTGAATACATGGGAACATATTTTTGAATTGAAAACGGATAGTTGCTGATCCTATTGGCGATTTTTTTTTCAGGGATGCATTTGATTTTTGGAAAAAAGTTCCAGTCTTAATAAATTTAAGGAATAATTAAATTTTTACAGGAGACGTGCAGATGAGGGATTTTTATGTCGATACTGCAAGTTTGCTTCCTTGCACCATTTGCCACTGCTGATAGAATATTCAAGAACTTATTTTTATTTACAAAAACGGCACTGTTGTTAGGTATTCTTCTAAGTGAGACTCAGTCCCCCCCCCACGCCTAAAATCACTTATCGCTACGATAAGTGTCCCCTTCAGTCTGATAACTGAAATTCCTTATTATGGCCCGCTATGATCATTCTTCACGATATTTAATATAATTAAATTTAATTATATTAAATATCGTGAAGAATAATGCATCCTTTAAGCACACTATGTGCGGATCCCTCCTGACTTGGTTGACTTGGCAATTTTGATATTCGGCGTTTTATCTCGCTTTTATTAATGTTCAAAGAACCGATTCAGAACGAATAGTCAGCCAGCACTTCGATTCTGACAAAGCAACCTAAAGGTATGCCACTGCTTCCAGTTAAATTTCGATCCAAGTTACTGATAAAATCAGGATATTTTTATAGCTGGTCTTGCTTCAGAATCCCCTCCATAAATCACGAAAGAAATACGGCGCGTGGAGGAATATTTGAAAATTGGTTTCCAATGTCAATGTGCTTTTTTGATTTTACTTGTAATCCTAGGCGCACTATAGCCAGTGAAACTTATGCGCCACTGAACGCACACACACTTGTAATCCTCTTGGCATTCCCGTTTACTCAATACAATATAGCTAAAGGACTGGATTTCTAATACTATCCAAAGAATTTCTTCCGCTTTCCGGAACTTCGTACAGTCAAGTTTATTTCCTTTAAACCTTATAATGTCGTTATGCTTGCTCGTTAGTGGCAAAGACATTCTGTTTCTGTACATTTGAATTTCGTCAATGTAGCTGCGAACTTAATTCCATTGATTTCCAATGGATATTCACGCTTCTCGAGAGAGGATCAAATCGCTTGGACCGTTTTCTTACGAAGCATACTTCCACTCTGGAAGTCGCCCTCGTAACAAGATTGTGTTACAAAAAGAACAGCAGGCTAGTCAATGTGCGATTTTGTAATATACTTTGTGCTTACAATCCGATTAGGTTAGTTAATGTTAAACGCAAGGTTGTGAGGTGGCAGTATATATTGTCTAATAGCGTGTATTCTTCGGTCAGTTTGCTGTTTGAAAAACCAGTGTTTGATTTGGGTGAGGGGAAACATTTAACTCTCGCCGGAGATCGACTAACTCAGCGGCGTTGTAAAAATGCCCATAAATTCCTTGCATTGTTAACAGTATTCGAACTTCAGTCTTTTCCACCCGGTGAGTGTGGGGACAGGGGGCACTCACAGGGTGCCACCAGAGGAAGTGTAGGTGCGTTGGGATAGGGAGAACCCTGGAATAAGGGTAGAGGGAATCAAAGTCATAGGGTCAGGGCGGCCTGTGTTGGGTTTCAGTCGCCATCATAGCATTTTTTTTTTATCAGAATGCCGACGTTCCACGCTGGCCAGACCAGCTAAAACTCTCAGCATCCCACACCATGCCGCCTAAGAAAAGGAATCTGCATGGCGTCAACAGAAGCAGTGGGGGACTTTTTGAATACGTCGATCGGGAGGGCGCTCGCCTACTTCGAGGACATATTTCATTCAATAATCGGTCATTCACCTATCACACAGAAGAGGGTGAACATATGTTATTGTGACTAAGAAAACAGTTGCATTTGTCCTCCTTTTACCCTCTCTTACAAATCCTTGCAAAGAGACTAGGAAACAGCTCCCTGATTATGGACACTTTTTTTTTTTTTGACAACACCATGGATCATTATTCATACTGCATTTGCGCATCTTAGCGTCCAATGAGAACATTATATTTTTATATATATCATATTCGGAGGGCACATTTATAGTAATGTTTAACATTTAGTGGGGCAGTCTCGTTTGTCCTAATATTAATTTTCAGTTGTCACTGCTCCCGAATATGAACGGGGCACACTCTTTTTTTTATTTTATTTTTTCTTTTTGTACAGGCTAAGGTTACTCAGGTTCACTCGCGGTTGGGGCTAATATTCCCGTCTGTGAAATTTAGACAGTCACACCAAACCTTTACACTTGCGTCCCCCCCTAGTCATTCATGCTAGCCTGTCATGTTACCATAGGTTGAAATGAGGACTAGAAGTTATTTTACTGATTGTAGGAAAAGGAGGGTAGGATCTGAATTTTGAATTGAGTCCTAATCAGAAGCATAAGTTATTCCTGTAATATAATTTTCAGGTTGCTCCCACATCCTCATTCCAATCTGGACAAGGGCATTCCTCTGGTATAACCGTAGAGTATGGAGCCAGGAGGAGGAGGAGGAGGGGGGGGATATGAAATTTAGGAACACAGTCTGAATCAGCAACCAAAATCATTACACCTCTCCTGGAATTTGGATGCTGATTTGAGTCTCCTCACATAACAGTTGGGGTGGACATTTATATCTTTGCTTTCTCTGTGTATGGTTGGTCAGCTTCCAAACACAGCAATTAACCACTCATACGGGGTCTCCGTGTCAAAAGATCCGTGAAACAATTACAGATTCCTGATATGCGTACATAATTAGTGAGGTACAATCGGACCCCTCTATTTAAAATCACTTATTGCTACGCCAGTAGCCCTGTTCAGCCTGATAACTGAAATTCTTTAAGCATATATGCTGCAGTATACGATGAGTTGTGTGTCCATAAATAAAAATAGCATTGCCTTTACATGCCAGACTCTTAAGACAACAAAAAATAATGATCTATCCAACATTTTCGTATGCCGCTTGACCTCTCAGCCCCATCCCTGAAGAAGCATATTTTTAACTGAATATTTGTGGCACACTGAACAAGGAACAGCAGATATAGCTAACCAAGTTGCGATACAAAGACTACCTAGAATAATTAGCTCTAGACGGACGACGAGGACTACTACGATGGCATCAGCGGTCGTATCATCATCGCCTGATTACTGGTACTAATGCCAGTGGTAGTCTCTACCCTCTCTGAGACCCACTCAGTATATACAACCGCAACTAAAAGGTTGAAACTAATCAACAGATTCCTATCTTCTGTGCTATCCTCAAGGTACAGACCGTTGAATCGTATGGCAACAATTTATTTAGGTCTCTCTACGGAAACAAGATAAGTAGTCCAGGTCCTATGAGGAACTCTTCACACTGTTCGTTACATACATAAGTCTGCCTTTAGGTGGAAAACCATGCATCGCCCAAAGGTTGAGATTCAGAACAGACAGTGTCTCGATTACGTGGAAGAAATAAGCATAAAATATATTTCCAAAATGTGACTTGCCGCGGTGCGTTTGTTTGCTGTACGTAGCCACACAACCAACGCTCAGTATAATTTGTTTCATCCAGTTACCCTAAAAGATGAGGAACTGTAGGTTGTGAAGATAAAATTGTGTGATAAGATATATAGCATGTTCCACTGTTGCCTGGAGCACATCATAGGGAATTGTAAACATGCGTTGTGTAGTTTTTCTTCGGGTGAGCCGATGCCAAATATTGGGTTGATATGTTGCTGGGGAAAAATGTGATTATTATCAAATACAACATCTCTTTTATCAGGCTAGGGCTGTTCGGCGGAGCTCCATCTTTTTCCAGTCATCCTTTCTGTTGAAGAGCAGAAATCATACGACGTCGGAGAGGACCGCAGTAACTTTAACGTTCTTCGACGAAACTCCTCGAAGAAGAATAGTCCATTCGTGGAGCTTGCTGCAAGTTCACGACAAAATACTGCAATATTTGAGCATTCGAAAGGGATATTGTTGATAAGTAGTTCTCCATCCTGGACAGAAACTGTAGTGCGAAGTTAGTGAGTTGTACAGAATCGTCTGAAATTAACTTGTGTGGCACATGCATCCAGTAAGAATACTGCGGAAGAATGCGCACTATCGGAAAGATAAGAATCGGGAAGAATGCGCACTATTTCTTAAGGAATATGCCGTTTTCTCGGCGTCATTCTACCACCTAGCAAACAAGTGTGCACAACTGTAGTAACTGGACAAGATCATCGGCTGGAAGCCGCAAATGAAGCACCTATTTCTTCTCATAACATTTCTTATTTTTATGAATCCATTTTGGGAAACGGATCCTTAAGTGTTTTAAACGGCATTATTATACTTTTGGTGAAAGAGCTTCACCAGACCAGTACGATCTTTCGTTTTCAATACCGTGTTGACTTTTCTTGCTACTGTGGTAGCAGCTAAGACGTGCTTGCATCACTGTTTCATCTCTCTGAGATTTGCTTTGCGTACTAGCTGAACGCAGTGCTAAGCGTAGTCCTTGGTGTCTTTTTGAACTTTTTTCCTCATCTGGTCGCTCTCTATCTAAATTTCATCTCCGTATGATTCGTGGTTTGCCACAGTGGTTATTAAACCCCTTGTATTCTTGCTGTTTCCAAGTGGTAGGTATACTGTATCATCATTCTGTAATGGATAATTTACTATACAGTAAAGATGTATATTGATTTGTCCTTTTCCTCTAGATTTTTCTCGTTCTCTGTTGGTTTATTTGCCTCAGATACTTGAGCTAGTGAGAAGCACACGATTCCGAAAGGATAAGTGTGCAAACTCGACTATTCCTTTTGTCCACCGCTGCATTTAACATATTGCGGCAAAAAATAAGATTGTATATTTGTTGAAAGAATAAATAGATATGGATAGCATAAATTGCGCGCTGACGCTGCATTCACTCTGAAAATAGATCGTCTGAAAGGCAATCCTTATGGACGACCCTAAAGTCAATTTGAGCAATAAAGCTTCAATATTCACATTAATGATATAAAAAAAATTCTTTTCGGTTTGGTATAAAAATAGATGGAAAAAAAACCTCGAGAGTACTGAAGCTGGGATAAATAAATAGTTGGGGAAAAACGGAAGTTGGACAAACAGGAAACCTTGAAATCGCATAAAACCGCAACCTTTCTGAATGTTGCATAAGAAATATGGGTAGGGTAGTTGCAAACAGAACAGATCGAATTTTTCTTCTGTTACAGATGATTCTCGTGAATAGCGCATGGTTCTAATCACCATTTTCTCTACACCGGATGGAAAATATCCCGGTTCAAATTCCGTCAGAAACGTGAGCAACTTTAATGGGAATTTTTCACTCTGCAGCTGATTTAATTGGCTTCAGGAGAGGATAGCAAGGATTAGTTTTTCGTCTAGCAAAACCGACCAGATAAAACACGCTCTTTATGCACATAATATACACGGGTGAATGAGGTTGTTGTCGCATAACCCTAAGTCATTTTTTTCCCTGATTAATGGAGAACTGTTATGTTCTGTTGGATTCTAACAAAAGTGAAAATTCGGATGGATTAGGGATTATTAACATTTTTAACATAGCCCCCATTGCTATGCTTCAACTATTAGACAATTATTTTCCAAAATATTTCGTGCGATGGTGGCATTTCGTATGTAGACGGCCAACAGCTGCTATATGAACTGTAGTTAACATTTCCTCAGAAAAAAAAAAATATTCTTGCTTGGTTTCTATATCAAGTCTCATTAAAACGCCTCGTTATGATAGCTAGAACACCCACATCTATACATTTGTTATTTTTAAACGCTTTTTTATTCGCTCTGGGGACGATATTCTAAATATAACTAAAAAAAAAACTTTCTCAACAAAGGAGATTTGTGCGAGGAAGCCAAAAGTTATTGTAACGTGACTAATTCTGCAACACTGCAATTTCGCTCAGCAGGGGATCTTTTGCAAAGAATTTATATAGCATTTTAAGAGTAGGCAAAATCAGATATAATTTCTAAAATCTGTAAAATTCGTTAACAGAACTTTTACTTGTTTTCTACATAAGGGTAAAATAATACTTAGTAACAATGCAAAATTATTTTTCTCTCTTTCTGAAGCAAAATATGCAATGTTGATAAGTTGCAATCTGCTCAATTAAAATGAGATCTCAAATTCAGTATCAGCCAGTTTTGTGGGAAGTAGAAATTGTCACATTTTATGCACCCTTTTAAAGTGCCGTTTCATATAATTTAACTGTTTTACTGATGATTGGATTTATAGCCGAAGTCCAGTTACCCTCATATGGAATAGATGATCGTTTCCCTTCCATATCCTTTGGAAAGGGCTTGCGTTAATACCATTAAGATGGACCTTTGATAATCGAGGTTGACTATCACTATGACATCGTGAGTCATCTTCAGGCGAGAACTGCTCAATTTCTCCTGTAAAACTCTGGTTTTTCATCCAAAATACGGGCAGATAGTCATAACAAAAATACTCCAAACTGAGATAATATCGATGAAGGCCACAAAACTTCATTACCATGAGCAAGTGATTATATAGAAATATATTTTACATGCTAATGTGTCTTAGCAGTAGGCATATTTCTTCGATTTTTTTAGAAAAATCCATAAGTAAGATGGCGATTGATTGAAACTTTCAGCGGATTAAAACTAACATTTTTAGGACTTTCTGAGTTTGCTCCATTAACTTCAAAAGTATCTTTCCGCACCATACGTCAGCATTTGCATACATAGAACACCCCTTCGAAAGAGTGGTTTAATTCCAGAATCCGTATGCAAGATATTGAAGTTGATATCTTAAAAAAATGAAAACAAAAGTACATTCCTGGAAAGCCTTTCAGCCGTGGGCAATGATGCCAATTTCGGAAGATACTGCTGAAAGAAAAATTGTCACTTAGGTATGCGCATACGTTATTTTGTATCATCGCAACTGACTGAATATAAAATAGGAAACTTTTCACACAAAGTACTTTAATTTTTGAAAAGTCATTCCCCCATTTTTGTCCATTTATTATGTTTAGAAATCATTTAAAGAAAATGATGCTTAATGTGATTACAGTTTATTCCAGTATTTTCATAAATCCATCGTTTATATATGGTGACTGTAGACCATTAGTACAATCTGCATAGAAATTTTGAAGGAAAGTTGATTTCGTTAATGGATCACGTTTAAAATCGTTTCTAGAGAAAGAGGAGAGTACCTATGAGATAATGGAAATTCATTCTGCCATCAGGAAATGCGAACATTTTACTGAATGCTCGTGTTACCGTCTGCAAAGACACGTAATATCTCCTCTAGCGTGCTGACTAGTTCAGCATTCTTTGACACCTTTCTTAAGCACTTTGTTTTTGAACGGTTGGTTAAGTTTACCCCTCCTCCCCTCCTAGTAGGCCAACACTCCAAGTTATTACACCAAGAACTTCTCATCTAATCTTACAGTTGCGGCATCCCGAATCACTCCTAAGAGCATTTACTCGGGTTTCTTCCGTGACTTTGGATCTCAAGTACAATGCAACCTCGGTGAATCAATTACTTTTTTTCCATCTTTCTCTTCTCTTCTTAATACCACAAATTTCTAGCTGTGTTGAGCTACTGAGGTCTTTTTCTTGGCTAGTGGATCAGTAGAAAGGAGTTCCTTTAGTCACGTGCATCATCAAGCTGAGAGACCAAACTACGCTCCATTTTTCTCCGGTTTGTTCTTTCATTTTTAGTGCAGAAGTTTTGCGTGTTGCTTTTCAATATTTTATTTTTCATTCTGTATTGGATCTCGCTACTACCTTTGAGTCCCTCTCTTAAGGTGCTTTTATTATCAGAGTAGAGAAGCCAACTTGATTGATTCTTTGTATTTGCAAAAACCTGTTCCGAATGTAATATTTCCGAAAAGGCTACTCGAATTAGCGACTACTTTACTTTTCTCGGTAATTTCCTTTTTAGTTAATAGAAACTATTTTGCCATTTTTGCTGTGTAAAAACAGATTTTTCAACACTGATATGTCTAAGAAAGGTAATATGCGCACTTCCACATTAGTTGATTTCTGTTAATTTGTTTTTGAAACAAATATATTTAAATTAACTATAATTAAGTCAATTCACTGTTTGCGACGCTAACAACCGTGACTTCGTGAGTTCTATTAGTATTTTTTTTTAGGTTCTGTAATTCCTGTAAACCAAGATGCCAAATTTGAATCGTGAATCAGTCGACCGCGTATTTTGACAGAGGTTAGTCATTGCTGACGAACAAAATTGCCCTTGCATTTGCAGCAAAATCATTCGGTAGGTCTATACTGTCGCATAATTACTATACGTTGAGGCTTGCATCTGGATGGTTTTCCTGGATGAACTGCAGAATGCGGTGATAGAAATGTGGAGTAGAGATGCTTTTTATGATTTTGCTTTGGAATGCTAATTTGTGTACGTGGGAAAATGAATGGATTGTTCTACTGTGATATTCTAGACAACGCTGCAAAATTTTATGGTGATGAACATTATACGTTTGGCAGGAGACAGTTCTCCTAATACAAAACACAAACCATGATGACCTGGTTTGAAGAGAACTTGCTGCCACTGGACTGGCCAGATCAGAGCACCGATATTAAGCCTATTGAGCATTCATTGGTTGATTTGGAGACAAGAAAAAACCAAAAGGAATTCGACCATCAATAAAATGTACTTCATACGTTGAGGTTTCCTGAGAAGGAATGAAATAGATATTTCGAATCTTAAATTTTATTTAAAATAACCAAAAATTTGGCATAAAGCTTTGCTGCATAATCGGTTTGCTGTATTGAAGTCCAAAGATGGACTTACACCACAATAAAATTGTTTTAAGTCACTTATGAATATCTCTTGTTGTCCTGGTACTTTTGAAAATATATAATTCCCTGGAAATATAATAGGTTTACTACTTGTCACTCGTTTGGAAAAGTCTGGGTTCAAAACCCTATTAGAGACTGAAGAAAAAATCCTGAATACGCCTTTAGTTGGGTTGTAGTTAGCTGATATCAGATGGAAGGGTAAGTTCTCTTCCCCCTTGATTTATTCTAAATTTTTCATACAAACATATAAACAGTCTGTGAAAATATAATTGAACTTAAAACAGGCACGAATCGAATTGGCTTAATCCTCTATATTTGATTTTTAATGGCATTTACACTGTAAATATATACGTAAGGTAAAGTAATGCAGCCTAAATCGCTACACTTTATAATATTATGTTAAATGATGAAAAAAAGAACGTTCTAAAAATTAAATATTATGAGTATATTTTGGGATTATCTTATTTCACACTTCTGCATTTTATGCTTGTTTTGAAGCAAAGAAAATATTTTTCTAAAATGTTAGTACAGTTTTTGTCTCGGGGAATGTAATGTAGCTATTCTATTTTTATTTAACAAGGTGAATCCGTTTCTCTCAGCCATGTTTGAAAACCCAAGTGAGATGAATTTGATAATTTTTAATTTGCGTCCGGATTTGGCTAACACTTCAATGCTAAGGAAATGGAGAATAAACATAGTTTAAAGATATAATTTTAAAGTATGTCTTTAATGAAGGCATATTAAAATCAAGCAAGTGGCAAAATTTTAGACAATCCCTTAGCTCAAATTTATCGTTGTATACACACACATGTCACAAACAACTTTTATCACTTTCGTTTTTATTGAATCCGATACATTTTTCGAGTGGCCACACTTCTCATGACGTACAATGCAATTTCTTCCGTATTACATTCCTTATTCAAAAACAAAACCATTCGTCTGAGAACTATGGGATCCATTCTTATTACTCTGATCCTTTTTTGCTGTTTTCCTTTGTAGTTTATTTTTTCTAATTTGACTGATCCGTCATGTTTTTAAACTTCCTTTTGTGATTTCAATCCGTACTTATTGTTTAAGCAAATCAAATTTTGAATTGTTGAAAGAGAAAAGTAATTTCAGCGGTGCTAAAGACATTTATATTGATATCCAATTCTATAAGTGGATATAAACAGATATGCATTTAGAACCCTTGTAATTTGTCTCTATTAGAGGCTTACTTTTCTTTGTGGATGCAACATTTTGGTACAATATGCAAATGTGTGCTTCCCCTTCTACATATTCAACTTCATGCCCTATTCTCCTAGACTGAATGAGAACCCATCTGCCTCTTTCTTTTCCCGTCAGATAAATTTAAATTCTCATTGAAGAAAATATGAGTCCAGAAATCATTTGAACGATCAACAGAATCTTGTATCTTCAAAAGCCGTTTGAGGCATTGCTCAGAGTGAGTTGCAGCTCTTCTGAGTTATTCCATCCTGGATTATTCAGTAGGTACTTAGTAATAACTTCTTCATAACATGTTTCTAGTGGTTTGAAGAACCCAATATATTTTTAAGCTAGAACTGGTGAGTAGTAGTATTGATTGATAGCTGAAACAGTAGAACATCATTTTCACGTGTTCTATTAATGCCCTCAATTGTGTCTGAATATAGTGTACCCATCCTGTACAATCAGAATTTTATTGTTAACCAAAAAGCAACTAGTAAACCAAAAGGCAACTTTTCGAACCTTAAAATACGAACAATCATCTCGCCTTCAGATGTGAAGCAAAGTTTGGGTTATTCCGTTGCAGCGCAGAAACTCAAATAACACTCATTAGCACCAATTTCTCATTAAGAATTCTTCTACTTCGTTCACAAATATCTTGTGGGAACATGTTCTATATTAGCCTGAAACATACTGGAAGATAAATGAAGGAATCATCATTTGAGGTGTAGAATTTTTCCAAAATAGCACTGGTGCAATTTGAATATCTATTCTTTCTTCACAAGAAACTAAATTATAGTGTGCCCATCCTGTACAATCAGAACTGTTAAACAGCGAAGAATTACATACATTGAACCTCCTTAATATTTGTTATGATATACTGATTTATAATATTTACAAAATATATTTATTACCGTTCCCAAAGATTTTTCATTTCAAGCTTAGCACTACTCTCATGGCCTATACACCAATGCCAATTCTGTTTAATCATAGAAATATTTACGCACTCAATACAGAACCGTCAGATTTCAGTTAAATATAGTCGACTTTAAAATGGAAATGGAGACCATTTAGACGCTGGTGCAGCAGAGGGAACTTCCCCTAATATCCATAATAAAGACTATCGTCAGTTGCATACCATATGAACTAGGTAATAAGTACATGGTGCATACCATATGCGCCATGCTCAAAGCAATTGATACGCCAATAACAACAGTAGTATATATATTTAGAAATAACTGAAGCTACTTTTAATTCACGTTTTTGTAAAAATCGGAATTCAAACTACATTTTAATGCTAAAATAACATTAAAATCTGAGTGGCAAAACTTCAATAAAGATTAGTTCCAAATGACCAGCTTCACATTGGTCATCCTAACAGGGCGATTACCACTTGCCCACAACCCCCCGCAATGGAACTTGCTCCTAGTGCAATACGCAGTATTTATTTCAGTCGGTTATCTCTCATCTAGACGTTCACTTGGTTCTTTAGCCTCGCCTCTAGCTTCCGTACCATTGGAGGGTGTTATCGATTGGCGCCCTTGGGCGTATAGTTTTAGCAGAGCAAATATTTGTCCTTTATTTTTCAAACACCAGGTAACGTTAGGCTGACAAACCTCTCTCCAGTGAGGATTAGAATTTGTGAGCATTCAATATATATTGATTTTATTTTATCTAATTCTCTATATTTGATATAAATTTTAATGATACATTTTATCCTCCTACTCCAATCCGATCGTGAAAACAATCTCAAAATACATCAGTTATTACTAGGACAATTTAGTTAACAGTTTTGTGTACTCTGGAATAGTGGTTTCGCCACGTGGCACTCGTTTAGAGAGATCAATGTTTAAATCCTGTCTGGAATGAAGGAATTCTAAAAGGTCTCTTCAATCGGGATTGTAGTTAACCTGCCGGATTGAACATTACCTTGTTAAAAAGAGACCGGTACAAAATAGGCAAAAATCTTAATTTCATAAAAGCGATCATGGTTGACATCTTGTATAACAAATAGTTGAAAAAGGAAAAGTAATTTGCTTTTTTTTTCCACCTATAAATCAATAAATATGAGTAATATTCAGATCTGTGAATAGAATGGATAACTACAAGTATTTCAACGAAATCAGTAGTAAGATAACTGTTAGCCCACGATACTAATTTTTCAAAATATAAGAAGCATTCAATGGACGGGTTAAATTAATACACCGATATAATGCAACTTAGTTCCTGGTTAATATATGGAAATATAAACCTCTTCTATGATTTATTCCGACAATAAACGCGAACGATAGCTCACGAAACTGGCTGCATCCATTGATGATTGCCAACTATTGCATTCAAATTGTTTAATGCGCTTCACACGATTTATGGTTTAGACACAGAGGTCTAAGTAATGTTAGTCCGCTGGAATGGACTTCTTTTAAAGATTACTAAAACATGAAGTCGCATAAAAGATCTTAACTATGAAAAGTTCCTTTCAGCAAATGGCAGTGCATGTCCCTTCGAAGGAAATTATCATAAGCACGCGAATTGTCTTTGCATTTATAACTGCCTGTCGCAGCTGGAATTCTTTCTTTCTCTTCGAAGGTCTTACTTTTTTATATATATTTTTGTAATTTTTTTTGTACATGAATCTGTTCTCCCCTTCCTCTCCCTCCTGCCCTCAACCCATGCAGCTGATGAGTACCTGTACCGACGGTTACAGTTGTCTGCTTCGCTTGTGGAGTTGCAATGATCGCCAATGAAGAAAACAGCGAGATGACCTTGGGCGTCACCTTCCGGCATTTTTCCAGCAGGACTGTTCATCGATCCCCTCTTTCTCTCTCCATCCTTTCCCCGTACCCAATCTCCACATCTGTGATAAAGGTGTTGTCATCACTTCCGCATTTTATAATTCTGTTTTCCAAGTATTTGATTTTTCCGCAATGAAGTATTTGAAAACAAGAGCTGTAATTTTTTTTAACTGTGCCCAATTTTTGCATTTTGCTCCTTGAGATCTGTTGTGAATACTAAATACAAGTTTTTGTGTATAATTCTTTGTTTTTACGTTTAACAAACGTGGGCATGGGATGAAGGCGGGTGTGCTCAGTAATTCAGAATCCAAGGAGAAAATAGTGAACAAAATGATTACCTTTATGTTATATATATATAATTTTACTTTGTTCTTGAATATATTATCACTGAGGATCTCTCGTTTGGAGAGGTGAGTTCGATTCCCTTCTGTGACTGACAGAATTTCTAAAATCCTCTTCAATCGAGGCGCTGTTTGTTAGCCAGACCCAGGCGGAGGGAGTAGGTTTTGCTTCCCATGAGTTATTTCGGGTTTGTCAGTCCCTAAAATATGCAAATCATCTAGTGAACACACATCAGTACAAACATAATACTGCGCAATATAGTCTGATTCGCTGATGCGCCTAAATCTCAAAATTCTGCAGGTTATTTCTTTAAACCTTTGTTCAGGCATCAGCGTATATTTTTGGTAAATCCCTTTAACTATTCACAACCTTTTTAAAGCCTTTAGGTACCTGTTAAATATAACACTTCAATTTACATGATATAATCTTATCTATTTGCTGTTCATAAAATCGTATTTCAACTCATAATTGAGAACATTTTCCTGAAATACGTCGATTTAAATATCTGCAAGATGCAGCACTTGTTCAAAAAAGCAATGAACTGAAAGCAAAATCGTTTAATAAACGAGTTAATTCTTTACCACGTTGACAGCGTCAATAATTTATTCCCTTCATTTTACAGATCAGAATGACTCTTCAAGCAGCTGAGAAAGCAAAGCCAAATGTCTTATTAAATTAGCAGATATGCAAATATTGATATCTTAAATATTCATTTTTAAAATTCTCTCTCTCTCTCCACTAGGATGCTGTATCATTTAAGCCTTTATGAAAAGTAGGATTGAAGAAAATACATGTAAAAATTAACATTGTGAATGAATTTGTGCACAACTCGCTGTTGTGGAGATTCAGCTGTTTTTCTTACATTGCTTCCATCATCCAAATAACCTAAAAAAACTAGGTTTATTTGTTAACTTTTGCTTTTAAAATTCAGTTTCGAAGTACTCGGTTGTGTACGTGATGTTTAAACAACCCACAAAACAAAATCGAATTGCAATAATTCATCAAGAAGTAGGAACGAAAGAATCTTACCTGGTTTTTCTTTCACTCGCTTATTTGTAGAATCTCGGGGTTCATTTATTCATGAGTTTGGAATCCTACTTCGCTGTAGATAAATGTTAACAATTTAATCGGTGCGAAACATACTGAATATCAGAAGTGCGACCACATCGAAATGTTCCACATGCACGTGATTGAAAGAATTGGATACGTACGTCACTTAGAAAGTTGCCACTATTTCGAGCAACTGCAATACAAAAATGACACCCAGAGGGTTCTAGTGGAATTCAATTAAAGCTCAGAAATAGTCTTGAATAATGCATTATATAATATCATACTTCGAAAAAAATTGGAGCTAGCAATCAAATATTTCTCTTATTCGATGGAATAACCAGAAATATTTGGACTATTAAGTGCTTCTTACCTTCCGTCCCTTATAGTATACACTCAGTGTCAAATTTATTAGGTACACCTACCCTATTCATGAAATGAAGCGCACCTTCAGTAACTGCATCGTATTCCCAACATTTGATATAAATCAGATGGGGGAAATACGTATAAATTCTGTATGTAAGCAGTTTAATGAGAAAATTGGCCGGATGAGATTTAAGTGACTTGGAACACAGTATAGTGGTCGGCCCCAGACTTGCCAATATGACTAACTGTAACACTACTGGAGGTTTTCACTTACGTGAAAACCTCCAGTAGTGTTTTTCGGGTGTATCGAGATTGGCACAATAACTGGCCTGTGGTGGGACACAGCTCATTGATACGAGAGGCCAACGGAAACTGACAAGATTTAGAGAAGGTAACAGAAAGGCTACAGTCAGTCAAATAACAATCCACTAGAACAGCGCTAACCAAAGAGGTATTTCAGAACGCATAACTCGTATCTTGTTACGAATGAGGTACTGCAGCCGACGACCGAATCGAGTTCACACTTGTCAAAGGGGAAAAAAAAAAGAGGACACAGTTACAGTGAACTCAGAAACAACGCGGGACATGGGATGATTGGAAAAACGTTGTCGGATCTGACGAATCCCGGTTCCTGCTGTTTCACGCTAATAGGAGAACCAGAATATGGCGGAAATAGGTAAGTCCATGGGCCATCCAGCCCTGTCAACAAAGTAGGCTGGTGGAATAATGGAATAAAGTAAATGGGATGGAGATATTTTGGTAGTGCGTTTTGGCTCTACTTGATACGAGTAGAGCAATATTTGGCTGCCACAAGTTATCTGAAAATAGTTTGATCACGTGCATCCCTTCATGGCTGCAGTGAATCCACATGTGAATGGGTTCATATATTAGTATAATGAGTCGTATCACAAGGGGTCAAAATTGTACAAATCAGAGTAAATTCAGCCTATTGCTCTGTTCTCTCGGTTACTGGGTCACAATGCAATTGAACGAGCTCTTCGAATTAGCAATCTGCAATCATCCCGTTTGCAACAACTTTGGGAAGCAATTGAGTTAACATGGACCAGAATCTGTGTTACACCTTCGACACCTCTTTGAGTCTGTGCCACGTCGATCCATGCTTTCGAAGAACCAAAGGGGGGCGTAATCGCTATTAAGTAGATGCGCCTAATAAAGGCGTCTCCGTGTATAATAACTGATTGAGATTACAACGTGCGATTTTTGAATTTCTTCACTGTGTGTTTCCTTTTTGAAAATACAAAAAATGAAACCTACCCGGAAGATA
The DNA here is from genome assembly GCF_048544385.1 of Mastigoproctus giganteus. Classification (NCBI taxonomy): domain Eukaryota; kingdom Metazoa; phylum Arthropoda; class Arachnida; order Uropygi; family Thelyphonidae; genus Mastigoproctus; species Mastigoproctus giganteus. Next base: position 95,979,846 of record NC_143585.1, on the reverse strand, counting down.
TTGAGATATTTGTGACTGCTAACTTCGTTGCAGCCTTTATTTATTCAAGTTCATTATTAAAAAGTTCCATCCATCCACGACACTTGAGTATTCAACCTCCGTGTGGTTAAAAAATAATTAATTTTCAAATTTTAAAAGAATTTCAATGTCATAGTGTCGTGCTTCCTATTTATATAATATGGAGGTAAACCCTCCCAGATAAACAACCTTTCTTGTTTGCGATTACCATAACTACCTCTCGTTTCCTAGGTAATGCGAAATCTAGGCCATGCCATTAATGTTGGTCTTTTAATGCACTACATAATAGTATTTTTATTGACTTACCACTTCGTTATCGATCCGTCCAGCTTTAGTCCTTGTTAATAATTGAATGGCTTCTCTAATTTCTAAAAGTAGCTCATAAAAAGGCTAATTGATTACAACTACTATGATTAAAAGGTTTTCTTGTCAGGAATTTAAGAGATTGAACGTTTGATGTATGTTCCTGTAAGAGAATATTTCCGGATACAAGCTGTATGAACTGATGGACTCTATTCTTCAAATACAGCGAGGAACTCCAAGATTTTAGCTATGGTACACGCTAGCGCCATCTGTTAGGGAAGTAGTTAAAATGAATTATTTCTTACAAGTATATTAGAAATCATTCACATTGAGTATGTGAATATGCTTGTGGATGCTTTTAAGTCAGCATCACTCATATTATTGAAGTCAATAGAGAGAGCTCGTATGAACTAAGAAAGAACATTATGATTTTTTTCTTCTTTTTTTTCTGGAAAATTTGTGCAGTGAATACTGAGATACTAAACTAAGATGTTCATCTTCCCGAGTCGTTCAACGGCGAACTGCTGTTAGATATTTCCTGTCTGGGCGTTTGCTTCTTTATATGGCCGCTATCTACTGGCTGATTCCAAAACGCTTCTGACAGATGCCGTCATTTATAGCCCTATTCCGAGCAGCAAGCTTTGGAATGTCTTCAGATATTTGCCAACATCAGATGCAAGTCAGCGGTCGAAGATGTGCTTTGCTTCGCCAAGTACTCGAATGGCCTTCGGCGTGGCAAACGCGTATACAGTGATAAGGTTTTTTGTATCACCGTTTTAGAGATAAGTGACTGACGATAGTGAGGGAGAAATACATTTTTTTAGAGCCATATCGGTAAAGAGAGAACCTCATAGATGAGAATGGAAGGGAGACCGAAACTGAGTGTGACTTTAGTTTAAGGAAGAGTTTTTATTTCCGAAGTTACGAGTCAACCAAGTAGACTTTACACTCATGAATATGGTTGTTTTCCAGAGGTTGCTTGATTAAATCCTTAGAGGATCAATTACTCTGATCTCGGTTCAGGGAATTTCTTTGGTCCAGCATATGATGATTACAGTGGTTGTCTCGGCCAAACTGCACGTTTTGTGATTTGAAAAATCCGTTAACTCACAAGAAAAACCTTTCTTTTTCTACCTGCGTCAGCCAATTACAGTCCCGATTGAAGATGCCCTTAAGAATTCCATTGGATTGGAATCCAGTTCTCTCCAAACGAACTGACAAGTCGGTGAATCCCTATCATGGAAGATCTCCTTCAGTCAAGTTTGCTGCGCGTTGAATCGGAAGATATTCAATAAGAGCATTTTATAGTAAAAATATATTAAGTCCTTAATACACTTTAAGGCGATTCCAAACAAGAGGTTATTGAAATGTCCTCCATTACGGGGGACGCCTGGAGAAGTCAGAAGAAACCTAGTGACACTAGGTTTCAATTTCTTTAGGTTGCACAATTTTCAGGAGGGCTGCTGCTCGTATTGGAATTGACCTGTCTAGAAGGAATACACAGAATTTGCACTAATACATATGACCGATCACATAGATCAAGTATTTTTCATCGGAAAAATATATGGACCAGACAGTTTAATTCCAAATCTGTTTTTGGTATTCCTCTAGCATTTTGTGATGATACCGATTGTGTTAACATGAGACTAATTATACCAATGGCATATATAAGCTGTTTGCCATACTCATGATATGGTGGGAGCCCAAAGACCACGATCATGATTGATACTTTTGAAATGTTGAGTGTAACAGGATTCTCAGATAATAATAACAAGACTGTTTCGATGAGATCAATCCCGCACAATTGAGGGATTGGTCTCATCGAACTCTACATCGTTTAAAGGTGGTGTGAAGTCAATCGAGTTTAAACGCTAAAAGTGATAAAAATGTAATTATAACCAATCTTACGTGTTTGTACTGAAATCATCTTAATTAACTTGTGCTAATATTATGAACAATCTACGAAAACTACACGTACTGGTAAAAAAAAAAACAGAAAATATATTGGAAATCAGGGCCAGATTTGTTGACTAGTGTTATCTTATCTGTGAGAAATTTCTTAAATGAGTGTTAAGAATTTCTATACGGTTTCTACCTTTTCTTAGCAGAGGCATAAGGATTATATGAAAGCCAATAGTATTGCGTCCTTTAAAGTATTATTTGCTACAGAACTTTAGTGTGAAGTGAAGTATCTTTATGTTCGCATATCTATTTTACAAAATGTTTAAATTTATTCGTTAAAATTCTGTATATCAAAAAAATTTCATGCGGTTTTGTAATTTTCCTTGATTGGAACATAATTATTGAAATTAAAAGTAAATAAGTATTTTACTTGCCAAATTAACTCAAATAAAATCGTTAGTTTTATTCATTTATAATTTTAACGGGTCGCAATATCACAAAGTTTGAGATCCCGTGCTACAGAGAACAGAAGAAGAAATGGATTCGGTTGTATGAAACTTGTTCAAAACAACAAAGTCGTGCTTTAAGAACTGTAGAAAGTTGTTGGCAGCAGGAGATACAGGATTGCCACCTATCTGTCGTCTAGTTACATGAATGCATAAAAGGTTAGCACAGGATAATCGACAGTTCCCTTGACTCCTGATTTGTTCTCCAAGAGTGTATTGGACATGATACTACGTTTATGTTCTTTCGCGCCTCTATCCCCCAGATCGCTTCTCAGCTTAGCTGTTCCAATGAATGAGGTCACCATCTTTATCATTGGCTACCTTTGAAGGCAGCATCATAATTACCCATGGGATCATATGTAATATGAATTTTTCTCGTATTCCTAGAGCGAATTTGGGGAGAGTATTTTGACTTACAGATGTAATTACTTTTTTCTTACATTGATACCTATAAGCTCCACGGTGAATCATTTCGCTTCCTTGGTAGAAATGGCGAGAAATTCTGCTAAGGAAGTGCCAAGAACAGAAGTACTTAAAAATAAGTGAAGTTGAAGAATTAGTTCGTTAAATTTACAGTGAACTTAGAATGGTTACTGACTTATCGATGAACAAGTTCGGAAGAAAGAAGTCGAATTGCCAAAGGCCATTTCTGGAGAACAGTGCGATTGAAATAACTGTAGAGAAAAGCATAGAACAAAAAACGAACTCTGTATGATGAGGAATGGAGCCTTTGTGAGAGTTGATATCAGTAATTTCCCTACTCTTCTTTGATTTAGAGGCAAAGATTTAGCTTATCTATGAACAAAACGGTATTACTTGAATACTCCCCAAGGGTAACTGGTGTATATGTTTTCTAGGCAATTTATCTCTTTTGATCGCCCTAAAAATACCGATTTTTAAGATTGCAAACCCTTGCTACCCTTGTCAGAGACCGACTAACTCGGAAACTGTTTGAAGAAAGTCCGAAGATCATATCGTTATTGAAGCGATTCGAAGCAAGACTTTTTCCACACGGTGTGAAAGGCCAGTGATTACAACCATTTTGCCACCTGCGATGTCAGCTTAACTAGTTAAAAAAATAAAATCTCATATTAGGGTTACCGTTACCTGAGAATAACCTCATCCACTCATAAATTGCTGTCCTCTTGTGGTCCGGTTTGTCTGTTTTTGCTGGACAGAAAAATCGTGTTTCCAGGAGGGGAAAACTTTGTCATCCTCACTTGAGACTAACTCAGCTACGGACTGAAAAAAGCCCATAAAAGTTCTTCGCATCACTCTCAGGATATTCGAACCTTGGCTTTCCCACCCCGCGTGGGATGGACGGTGATCATAACCAGTGCTAACCGTGAGGACTCAGGTCTGGTAAGGAGAAATTGCATTATTATATCTATTGTCCTTATCAATACTTCCCTTTAAAGCATTTTCTTTCAGGTCCTGAGTTAGTCTTTTTAAAGTTTTTTAGATATATTTTCACTGAGAAAGCTCTACAATCTGGCTTCTCTTATTTATCCATACTATTGATGCCATAGATTTGCTAATTTATCGCCAAGAGATTCTATATTTTTAATTTAATGTACCTCATTTGTTTTTAAACTTACCATCGAAACTCTAAAATCATACATATAAGTAGCATAACGTTGTTGACAATAACAGTGTTTTGGCACGTATCCTTAGAATTTCATAGACGTTTACTACAATGTATGAAACTTTTATTAAACAGAAATCACGTGCTTAATCCTTGTGGTTTTTCCATTAAGCTAAAATTGTATACCGCAAGTAAACTGGCAGACCAACAAGTAATCCAAAGGTTACTTTGGGGTTACTTGTAACTGCTAGTAACCCCAAACACGACCAATCTGTTTGGAATGACTTTATCAGCTGGTGCCTATTTCATTCTCTCGTTATATTCACTTTCACTGCTAAAAAGAATTTTGCATCAATTAAGACATAAGTAGCAAGGTGACTGATAATATAAAATCGCTCAAGAAAGAGCACAAAGTGAAGTATCATTAAAGGACCCAATGAAGCCAAAAGAGCCTATTTATTTATTTATGAAAAGCATATTTAAAAGTTAAGTATGCTAAAATCTGTAAACAGTATTCTAAAATTTATGAATTTAAATAAATGTTCTGTTTATACCCGTGGGCTGCTAGCCGGGGTGAGAGGAGTTTACAAAACAGAGAATACATAAACACCACCGTATTTAGTGGTCATACGTGCTCTAACCACAGTAAACTCAAACGCGTTAAGTACCTGTGTAATACTCTCGAGTTGATCCCTCGGTTACTTCTCATGTAGAAATTGCTGTATACTGGAAACAGACCTTATACTTGTAGTTGTTACATTTCTACCTAACAAGAGAAGATGAAGCGCAACGTGACTATTCAAACTGATAACTCAATGCCGGGTTGGATTCCTTCAAGAGTATTTCGAAGAAACGGTTTTATTTTTTCCAACTATTCCTTGATTATTTTTACAGAAAATTTTAATGAAATTAAATAACAAAAGTATATCCGGGTAAAGTAAAATAACCATTCATTCTGCAATCCACTTGGATCACACAGATCACATGATCGAGCATACTTCCGGGTAAAGTAATAAAATGACTTTACTCGACGTACGTCCATTTTGAATTTGGTAAAACTGAAATTCAGGAAGTGTACACAAAGGTGTTATTAACTCTTCGTTTTAAATAACTGTTTGCTTGCGCTGATTATCAATAATTGCTCATATCTTTAATTTGGTAATAGAATATTTTTGAAAATTTGACGTTACTTAAAGATATTTGAGAATATATATGTTGGGAAATGTTAGGAGTTAGTACTATAGTTTATTCTTCTTTTAAAAAAAATTCGTAACTAATGAGATGGAACTAGTAAAATTGTTGGATCCGTTGGCTGTCAGTGAAAGTGCAGACCATGGAGCCAAATTCACTGTTGGAGCCAGTTGACGCCTCTTTTGAAATTCGTTTTACTGACTGCAAAAATCTTTGTAATAAATCGAAGCATAAATCATTGGAAAACCATCTGGCTATCAAGAAGACAAATTCCTTCAGAACAAACCGAACGTCCAGTTTCTTGACTATCCAGTTTCTATTCCAACTGTAAAGAAGTCACGCTTGCAACAATATGGATAGGTGATACTCACTTTTAGCTGCTTTCTGTCTTAGATCTACTTTTCTGTAGTACTCAATTCACAATCATAAGTGATTTTCCTCTTTATAACAGCGTAGCCGACCGGGCTAGCCGAGTGGGTAAAGTACCTGCCCGGCAACCCAAAGGTCGCGGGTTCGATTCTCGCCTCGGGCTTGGATCAAAGTACTGCAAAAACCTTGGGAGGTGCAATATGGCCACAGAAGCCGATGCGCCAACAACTACCAAATCAAAAAAAAAAAAAAAAAAAAATAACAGCGTATGACAGACCACATTCTCATCGAGGCATGCATCCCAAAACCTTCCTATTTTTAAGGAAATTTTAGACAACGGATCTGATATTAACGGAGTTTTAACTTTCCTGAAAAAATATTCAATGTGCCATAACCGATAGCACACATCTGGCTTTTTAGAAGTTCTTCTCAGCAGGAGCAGTCACTAAAGATTAATAATTTCTGGAAAGTAAAATACTTTAAAATCGCGGATTTTAAAGAATATTGAAGTAATAGTTCATTTTATCTCCTCTTTCTCTCAATACGTGAAGATGTTTACCTATGATGAAATTGGAAGTGGACCTCTGCCAGGATCTTTTTTATCTAGTGTGCCACCTTTCTTTAAAACGGGTTACCTCGAAAACAGTAAGGTAAGAAAAATACAGTAAAGCGAGGAAACATGACACGCACTGCAAGTTAGTGATAAGGTTCTAAGTGTTCATTCGGTTCTCAGGAGCATCGCGTGATTGGCAAGGGAGGGAAAAAAGTCCTCCAATCAGCTATCACATAAACACCCAACTTCTCTAAGTTAACAACACTTGTAGCCTTACGATCGGCTTGTTTCTGGATCGAAAACTACAGACGGAAAACTGCCACGATGAATAGGTTGTAGGGTTTTAGGCGCAAAAACTTAGAACATATTGCACCTGTGACTAAATTGCAAGTGTTCTGTGGTCGATTTTCTGTTTTCTGGACAGAAATCCAGAGTTTGAGAGAATTAATCAGTCTCAGTCGCTTGACTAATTTGGCCACGTTTAATAAAAAATAAAAGCCCATGAAAATTCTTCGCGTCATTGACTGGATTCGAACTCGGGTCATCTCCACCCGGTGTGGGGAGAACGGCGATTCTAATAACTATGCTACCCCCAAGAGCCCCACGATGAATAAATAGTAAATAAACCACGCAAACATAGTTCTAAAAAAGTGAGAAACTTCCTCGTCGGTATTGTTAACTGAAACTTGTTAAAAAGTAGCATAATTTATTTTTCTGTTCTTTTATGGCGTTATTATGTTAACGGTTCTGGGAAGGCCGCTGTAGCTGAGTGGTCAGGAGCGATGGTGCATAAGTGACAGGGATTCGAGCCTGTGACTGCAAATAAGATGCTGTTTCTTGTAATCTATTTTGTGAACTCCTCTGTTTCTAGTCATCATGGATTAAAAACAGAACACTTATTCAAGTTAAAAGTTTTCGTGTATTGTTAATTTCCAAAGAATAAATAGCAAAAAACGAAGTTGTTCTTTAATACAGCATCATCAATCTCTTTTGTATTCTCATTCAAACGTAACGCTGATCTTTCCCTCGATGTTACTTTGCTGTAGTGCGACAGGGAAGAGTCAATCAATTCATGAAGACATCTGTCCTCTTCGTTGCAGACAGCAGAAAAATAGAAAAAAAAAACGCATCCTTGTAGACAGGCGCAAAATTAATACGCTATCTTTCACAAGGTAGCGCTGTACACGTTTTTGCGCAGGCTTGCCGGCAAGGATGAGTATTTAGTGAATGCGGACATGTATCCTCAGTCGGAAGTGAGGTGGATGATGAACGGGCCAAGAACATTTGGCACTGTGCCAGCATTTCTTTGTGAACTTCGAAACGGTAAATAGTAGGCTACCTGATTGTAGAGCTGAATTCGTGGTGAAAGCACTATTATTCACCAGTTGGCACACTTGTCTTGCTGCCGTGAAAAGGGTCTTTAATGGATACAATTTATTTTAAAAAGAAACACATTTCGCTATTTGTTTCTTCTTTTTTGCCCTTTGATTTTTTTTGTTCAATGGGAAAACCTTTTAGCGTGGTTGGAATTCTTCATCGAACATCCGATACCCGTATTTGATTAGTTCGACCTAATAACATTCAAATGAAATACGTACATATTATATAACTCGGAACCACGAGATATACATTCTCCGACTGTCCAAAATATAATTTTAAGATGTGTTCTAGTCTTAAAAACTATTCCTACAGGAAATAATCAATGATCAGAATTAGTTTGCTTCTCTTCTTGCTTGCTGATCACCAACGTCAACCCTTAAAGTAAGTTGTAAAGAATAATTGGACAAATACCGTTGATTATCATCTAGTTGAGACTTAACGATTACCCAAAAAATGCCTCTTGCATTATAACCAAAGCTGATACTACGCCATACAACAACAAAAAAGAATTGTCTTTTTGGATTCCACGCTTTACAATGTTCATTGAAGCTCAAGATGGCGCCATTGTTCAACACGAGTGAAATACTCGGCATTCATTCAGCATTTGTTTTCAAGTTAGCCTGAGCATGCCAAGCTACTCTTCTGCTTTTTTTTTTTTCTCTCTTTCTTTTGGCGTAAACAGAATGATGTAACACTTGCCTGCAAAATAAAATATACTTTACCTTTCGCACTATACTCTTCCCCGGGAGAATTTATTCTCTTGTTTGTTCTTTTGTACGAGGCATTCACATATTTCTTTACCTTCGCATTTTTCATGCGATCTTTAACATAATGTCGTGTTTTGATGCAGTTTATCTTCGATAAAACAATTATCTTGCGTAGAATGGCTTGTAAAAGTTTAGTACGCGTTGTATGTCTCTTTCTTTTCTTTTTTTTATTCGAGAGAGAACGAATCCAGGTGTTTAAAATTTATTGCGTGCGCTTTTCTGTGGTAAATATTTTTCTCTTTGTCGCTTTTATCCAGAAAGTTTTTGAAGTGTGTGCGTACACAGCACTTTATTCTGTCGAATGAAGTAAATAATTGATTTTGAACCATTGACTTGGAAAGAGAACGGCCAGTCTGTAACGCGCACCGCCTATAAAATATGCCACCCTTTGTAGTCTAAATCTCCAGATTGATGTGCCATTTTAATGCGATTATTGGCGAAAATGCGATTGCTTTTCTGCAACGTACTTCTAGTTGGAACCAGCCACTTGTGGAACTTTGTACCTGAGTTTACTTAAATTATAATCTGCCTATCGATAATATATGCAACTGTTCATTCTACATATTTTTGGTAAGACAGTAAACAAATTTGCTAACTGCTGGATTCAACTTCGCATTCTGATCTCATAAATTAAAATTTAAGTAAAATATATTTTAGTATACTGTTATTCGGAACGTATGGAGAAATAAAGGAATTGCTTAGTGATGGTAAACCCTTTATACATAACAGCATGATCTGAGCTCAGCCCTGGTTTATATCGGTGTGCAACGAAAACCATATGCAGTATTTATGGAGAAGTCTCAATTTCTAGAAATGCTGGAAGTGGTTTACAAAGGTCCAAATTGGAAATATTGATTCCAGAATTATAACTCGGAAAATCGCCGAAGTATCAATCCAACACACGCGAAATCACTTCAAAACAAACTATCAAAAGTCTCAAAGTTAGGAGTTCCATGAGATTTATCGAAAAACCCTCACACCGAATGTCCATCTTTTTTTTTTTTTTTCTCTTGGTAAGGCAAATTCGTTGGTCATTCACAGAGCTGAACATGAACGTTTATCGCAGTGTGCCCACCCTCAAAAACATACCGCAGCTATTCTTGGCAAACAGAGATATTAAGGTCAAATTCACTTTTAACTGCCACAGCCAACTGAGCCTGTCGCTTCACAACGATACTATAATTTGAGTAATTTTTTTTATGAAAACCTCAAACACGAAAGGTTTTAGAAGTACAGTACTTAGTACTGTGCGTTGAAAGATGATACTTACTCACATTACACTTGAATTTCTGTGGATTGTAATTTTCAGGAAATGAGTGTAAGGGAGGTTGTTCCAGAAAATGGAAGTTTAAGGAATAAATGAGGAAGAAGGAAAGTTGCTTCTGTGAGTTTGAAGTCGGGCAGTAAAAGGATTTAACTGATTGCAGCACGTGTTCGGACTGGTTTGGAAGAGAGGGAGGGTGAATTATAGAAACCAGTTCAGAAGTGCCCATGAGATTTTCATAGAAAAGGCAAGCAGCAGAAACAGAATGCCTAAGACACAGAGAACTTGAGAGGTTATGGAGGCCGCTTCCTAGTGTGGGAACAATATTCCATAGTGGGGCGGATTTGAGATTTGTGTAGCTGTTTAGAAAAGCAACGCCGAAAGCAAAAGAGAGAAACCAGTTTTTTAGATGCAGAGGAAGCAATATTTGTGATGTGCTTTATGCCAAGAGAGATTAGAAATCAGGGTAATCTCTAATAGGGAGATGTGGTTTTGTCTAGAAATCTGAGTGTCGGATAAGCATAGGAGCAGAATTCTTTTTGCGATGTATAAGGCATTAGTGAGTTTTAGAAGGATTGAAATTAACTAAGTTTTCTTTGCCCCATTGGAAAATTACTTGACGATTAGTAATTTAAGGAATTGGTAGTAGATTTGGAAAATTTAAGCTATTTGTGCAGGATAGGGTTTCTCAGACTGGAAGGTCGAATACATTTGAATTTTTGTGAATTCAATTTGTATAATTGCATCCAAACTTAAATTTCAAATGCGGTTTGCTTTAAGCAGTTTTTGCAATTAAAGAATTGAGTAGGAAACATTTTAATCTCTAGGCTTTTCTCGATCTTTCATTTAATCGAAATCTTTTCTGAGCTCCTTGGAAGGAAAACAATGCAATGCTATGGATTAAAAAACTGGGGTTGAATTATAAGTTTTGCAAGTCTGTTATTCGAATTTTACCATCAGGACAGCGGTTACTACAGAGCTATTAGGAGTTTGGTTTCTCTCGAGCCTCATCAGACCAAGGGCCCACGGTCTAGACGAACTAAATCGTTTTTTTTTTTTTTTTTTTTTTTACTAAATAGATGTTTTAATAAGTAACCAGTCAATAGTTCAGCACCTGAGGGTTGGAAAAAACTAATTCTAGTAAATCGACAACAGACGACCCCACACTGTAATGCTGTCGAGCCTGTTTTCAATATACCGTTTGACTTGGATCTTTCAACTTTCGCTAATTTTCAATTATTGTGATAAACCTAAGTACGTATTCGGACTGGTCTGGAAGAGAGAGAGAGAGCGGATTCTCGATTTCACTCATTAATCTGCGTTAATGAATGAAATCGAGAATCAGTATGAGTCTTTCAATTCTACAGAGTAGAGGCCCATTCACCCCGTCTTCTACCTGTAAAGACAGGAACAGCGGACAAACTTAATGCTTATGGAATCCTGATTAGCTGAATGATGACAGGATTTCGTAAGGTCTTCAGAAACGTTGCATTTTATTAAGTAGTTCTGATAAGTGGGAGTTTAACCTTTTTTTTTATTAACATTTTGCATAATAATATTCATTTAAACAAAACGCGGTTTGATTAGCGTTATTCAGAATTAATTAATTCATTACGAACAACCAAGTTACTTCATCTGAATTTTTTCCCAGTTTGTGACGCTTCGATTCTCCAGCTGTAACTTACCATTTATAATTAATGTGGCATATCGGATAAAAGCTAATCATGCAAACAAATTGAGAAACTTATCATAGGGCCAATTTCTGAAAGGCCTGTCATCTAGAACTGCTGATAGTTTGTTTTTCAGAATTTTGCAGTTGAGACTATTCTGGAAGGTAATTTCGATGAAAATCTGATCAAAAGAAGAATGATTTCCAGAAAGTGCTATTTAAATAAGCATCCTGAAACTTTAGTTGTTCAAGAGTAAAATGCAACTCCACAATCCTTACGTATTTCAATATCAGAAAAGGAACTTCCTTGAAACAGTAGACAACATGGAATACACGAATTACCTTTCTTTGTCTCTTACAGGAGTTCTATTTTCTTGACACTTATCATTATCTTAAATGGAGAGAGCTAATACTTATATATGACCTGTATCTTTCCCTTCCTTCGCTCAGATTACCAAACCCGTTTGGATTTTTTATACTATTGCAAGGATTGCGCACGCTATCGTTCCATTTAGGGCTTTCATCTGGTACTTCGGCAGTCTTCTTCCTTTACGGATCTGTTTATCACACCCGCTCCTTTTGTGTCCAAATGATGCATGTGTCTTAAGGATTCGTGCAAGTATTAAATATCTCATTTCATGTGGCGCTAATGACTAATCTTCTGAAGAAATCTTTAATGGACTGCAGTCATGCGTAGTCCTCATGCGCAGCCAATAGAGCAAGTTACTTTGTCTATACTGTATATAAGTTAATAATTGTCTAATATTGTAATTATAATTCTTAATGATCAAGCATTTATTCTTGCTCATTAAGAATTTAAAAACAGTCAAGATTGACTCGTAGACGAACGGCACGTTACAGTACTATCCACTCCCAAGTATCTACTTTGGGAGGATGTGTAATTCCTACTTTCTGCCTTTGTCCGTTTAATAAAAGGTGTAAATGCCATAGAGATGAGTCGCTTGAGCAAGACTTGTTCAAGGAACTATTGCGTGGTCTTAAAAGTTTTGGATAAGAAGAGTATCGCTTCAGCGGAACTGTGAACGTGTTACAACGATAAGCCAAGGCGAAACGCTTCGAGTGTTTCTAGAAATGTTTAAGGACTTTGGGCCGCGTTAGTAATGAAAAGAATTAGGAAGGAAAAGTTTCCAAGCATACCGAAAGGGCATTTCGTTTGGAAAACTTTTTTTATCGCACATTTTCCTATTTATGATTGCAATTAACGAGTTGGTGCACATAGATAGCGCACTCTTAATGGCTGCGCTCGTAATTAAAACGCAGTTACGGAAATTAGACTTCATTCAAATGGGACCATTTATTGCATTTGCATTACTTGGGATAATTAAACTACACGCTCTTAAAACTAATGCAGCCATGCAGCCCTTCTTATAATGTTTAGACATCAGGAAAAAAAAATTGAAGCAGCTTCCTGCCATTCGACTTCCTGGTTGACTCAAAGTACTTAATGATGTGCATATCAACAAATTGTACGAAGTCTATGTTGAAGTCGATCCTATTTTTCTTACAACTTGGATGTTTAAATATACAGATAACGGGAATGTTTTTTTGAGTTCACGTGTTGTGGACTTACTCAGTTTTCCAGCTATTAGCTCAGATAGCTACGTGCAAGATGGGGAATCGTAGTTGGTGCATAAAGGTTACATTTCCATCTTTCTCCTTATTTAATTCAGATTACTCATTATGGAGTTGCATCAGTATTGAGTTGATTTTAATAAATTAGTTGCTCCAGTTCTTCTCACAAAATTGCATACAATGAAAGTATTCGAAATTGTCCAGCTATTTTGTTATGCATTTTTTTCAGGCGGCCACAATGGCAGTGGCTTAAATGAATTTCGAAAAACCAGAATATAGAAAAGAGACCTTGATCTTTCTGGAGAGCGATTTCTTGGTTCCGAAAAACTGCTGAGAGGCAAGCTTTAACTAGACTGAAGAATCTAACAGTCAGTTGCAGAGTCCGGTACGTGCAAGGTTGACATTTCTTGGTTTGCTTATTCAAGAAGCACAAAGGAAGGAACCGGCGCCTTTCAAAGAACGCTTTATCCATTTCTCATCTTATTCAAGACAAAAACAAGCCGGAGTGCTGTCATCGTGGAAAAGCAGCAATCCTGACCGAAACTCCCTATAAAAACGACTGTTTACAGCGTCAAGCAGAAAAGTACTTGGGTTCTCACAAAACGGAAATTGGACTTCGAAAGGAGAAGGAAGCAAAAAGTCAAGAGAAGACAAAGATAGATTCCTCCAGGAAGAAGGGCTCGTTGTTTACGTGCAGAACGAGAATGAAGACAAGTAACGAAACTGGGAATTCGGGTCCCCAGTGCTCTTTGACAGAAGAAAAAAAAAACCCACACATTTTCTCCAACTACCCTTCCCCACTTTACACTTCAGTAGCCGACTAGCGGTATGGCATTTTCGCGATTGAGAAGATGTTTCGCTTTTTGTGATTTGTATAAATAATGATAATCCATCTTGACTCAGTGTGTGTTAAGATTCAGCATTTTTTTTTTTACTCTGCTTAACTGAAAAGTTTTTGATAAGGCATGTGGTTCTGTTTGTCTCCATCTGCCCCCACCCCTTCCCTACTTTATAGTAGGCTGGAACATTTGCACAAAATGTTTTCATATACAAGTATTGTATTAATCATGGCCACCACTGCGCCATAAAAGTTTAAAGCAAACGATATTCAAATTGAAACGCGGGTAATTTATGAATGTTAGATGACTGCGATGATCGTCTGACTTTTTTTTTTTGGCTCAAATTGAAAAAAGTATAACAGAAAAAAATTAGGCTGTTTTTTTTTTTGCATCAGACGATTAAAAATTGATCGTCTGTCGTTTTTGTTTTATTTCAGACGAAGAAAAAATGATCGTCTAACATAGGTTTATGCATTCGATAAAAAAAATTTACTTTGATTCAGACTCTTTATTCTTTTAATTTCTTTAAAGTGGATTTATAACAATAAAATACTCACGTCTCGGTAAATATTGTTATCAAAAACGTAAATGAACGATGATCCACTCAAATACCATACTTACAGTTCTCGAAACGTTCAGAGCCTTTTTTTCTCTTTTTTTTTAAACTCATTTACAATTAAATGCTTCATATGTTGCCTTAGCAGTGTCAAGACTGGAGAACAACTTCCTAGTGAAATACTTATTGTCACGAATTGCAATAACTTAAGCGCCAATGACTCCCTCTGTGTTCATATATTGCTGGAAACAAAGATCAGTGGGTGACAGCTGGGATGAAGAGCCCGGCGATAGTTCCCGGCGCAGCTTTCCCACTAAGTCAGATTATGCGGGATGTTGCCATGGAAACAGCTTCGTGTAAAACGCGAGAGAGCGGAACGGATTATTTCCCTGGCCGTAATGTTTGCCCATAATACGTGTGCAGACTATTATGTGCTGTAAGAAGCGCATTTGAACGGCCAAAGAAAGAAAAGTGTACTCGCGAAAGAAAACTTCCGGCAGAAACCCTGGGTGAAGATTAAATTGATTTTATGTTAAGAGCTTTGGGATTATTAGTTATAAGGTGGTTCTCTCATAACTCGATAACGAAGTGACAAAGTAGGTCAGCTGTGTTTGCAAATAATCGCCAGGGAAACTGGTCACAGTTTGCCTAGCCTTGAGGAATCTGTTTGTAAACATTTAACTCTCTCTATTTGAATACATTGGGGTTTCGTAAGCTTCTTTACGAATCAATAAAGAGCCCTCCCTTTTTCCGTATCTGGCAGTAAGGAGTTTATGGATTTAGATATTGTTCTTTTTGCACTCACTGGCAAAAAAATTAGAAACCTTTCGCAATTATAGGAATGCAAATGTAAGTTGTCAAATGGAATGATCCAGGTTCCTTGATACTAAAATACTGTACACTTTCGTGATTGTTCTTAGTCGTTCAATCATCGGGAAGACAATTGATCTTCCGATTTTTCAGGAGCTGAAATTAAGGGAACAAAGGAAATCACGGAAGCGTCTGAAATGTATACAAAAAGTGTAAGATGAAAGGAGATTACATCTCTAAAAGTGGCAAAAACTCTGTATTCCAAGACCGCCGGAGTTTAAAGCCGAATTGTGCGCCACAATAGATGTTCCAGTGGGCAGCAAATGACTGGAAAATTCAGTTTAGGCAAATAACGACCCATTTGCAACTGAACTGTGCTGCTAAAGTTGAAGTACCTGGACCAATGGAAGTGAAAAGTAAAAATGTAGCGCTGACCTCATGAAGTCATGCATCCAGATCGTCTCGTGTCTACCACTTGAGCAGCTGTAGGTGGTATCATGGTATGGAATATGTTCTCTTGGTACAGAATGGGTCCGTCCATGCCGTTAAAAAGTCGCGTTATCTCCAGTGAATACCTTTCTGTCGTATCGGGCCAACTTCACCCTGCATTGCTTCATTTTAACCGGATTCCGAGGATTCTGCGAACACGACAACGCAACTATCCACTGTGAAAGTATTGTATCTGATTGGTTCTTGGAACATTCCAAATATTTCCAACGTCTACTCTGGCGGCATAATTCGTCAGATTTGAATCCAATTAAGAATGTCTTGGATAAGTTGGAGAGGACAGTTCGACTTCGCAGTTCTTTGCCTATCACAATACTGCATCTGACAAATATCCTGATAGAAGAACTGTCATAGCTGGAGCTCGACTCACTCAGACATCTAGTAGAATCAATGCCACAACATTCACAGACTGTAATTTTGGGGAACCTGCTAGTTATTGAATTAGAGTTTCTAATTTTTCGGACAGTTCAGTATGCATTTCTCATGCAGCTGATTTCCTTACTTTATTCTTAAATTATTACGTTAGATGCATATTTTATTTTGTTTCTCTCTACTGTAGTGCCACGTTATTGCCTTTTTTTTTACTTTGTTTAAATAAAACAAACTATTTTAAAGTGTTCTTTAATCGATGAACTTTATTTGGCTTGCAGAGAGGAACTATGCAGTAGCAACCAGGAATATTTTATAATGCACTCAAGATCTCATTTGCGGCCCAGAGATCATTAAAAACAAAAGGGAAAACTTCTAGACAAGCTATCGTTGTATATTTGAAGCTGCCTTTTTGGCAAGAGTTGCGCAATCGCTTCTGTTTAAAAAGTAAACCTCAAAAGATTCTTTTGAGATACCTTGGCATTTCGGAGAATTGCGCAAGCTCAACATCCAGTTGTTGGAGACATAGCATCTCAATTGGCCCCGGGTGCCAAGCGATAGTGTCCAAGCGATTTTCCTAAGTGATATATAGTGCTCTTTCTAAGTGATTTCGTTATATTTTCTTTCCAGTGCTTTTCTCATCCTTATTTCTTTATAAGTGGTTCTGTACTTAACAGGTTCTAAGTAAGAACCCAGAAAGGAAAATTACCTTTCTTTTCCTAGTATATTTATTAATTTTCGCACTAACAAACTAACCTCTCCAACCGCTTGGCCACTAGGTGGCACTGCTCCTGCCTCCACGTGGCGGGGCTGGAAGTCTGGGAGAAGAAATCCACTCTCCCAGGACAAAAAGGAGCAACGATGGACAAAAATAAACAGTCCTCGTGTGGATCTTATGATTCAGAACTAGACAAACATAATCCAGATCATGACGACACAAATGTATCCCATGCCAAGAGACAAAAAAAAGAAGGAATGGATAAGATCACACCACTCTTTCTAATACTACACTCCTCCACAGACCAACCACTGAGTAAGCTGTCCCCATTTTTGATACAGAAATGTCTCGAAAATGTGGCTGGCCCTCCAAAAATGGTTCGACGATTAAGATCCGGAGATTTATTGATTGAAATGACCGAACATCGACATGCTGAGAGGCTATTGAAAATTTATACTTTCGGTGGAATTCCCACGAAGGTTACCCCACATGCCACCTTAAACTCCTCTAAAGGGGTAATATCAGAGTGGGATTTATTAAACGTATCAGAGGATGAACTTGTGCATGAACTAAGAGATCAAAACGTAGTACAAGCCAAAAGAATTGTGATTAAAAGAGATGGAGAACCTGCTCCCACACGCACGGTGATCCTAACATTCAAAACACCAAATCTGCCTACTTCTATTAAAGCTGGTTATCTTAGATGCCAAGTAAGACCATACATCCCAAATCCAGTCCGGTGCTTTAAGTGCCAAAAATTTGGTCATTCCCAAGCTGTCTGCAGAAGTGTAGCCACTTGTTGCTAACTGCGGATCAAAAGAGCATACACACACAAACTGTAACACTGAAGTGCAAATTTGTCCTAACTGCCATGGTAACCACTCTGCCTTCTCTAAGGAATGCCCTCAATGGAAAAGAGAAAAGAATATTCAAAAATATAAGATAGAGCAGAAAGTATCCTATCAAGAAGCTAAAAAACATTTTGCAGCACCTGCTAAGTCACCTACATATGCTTCAGTTACCCAACGGCTACGCTCAGTAGAAACTCAGACAGACTGCTCAGTCCCTCCAAATATCTCAATATCTGGTTGGGCTAAATCGCTCCTCTCCTCATCAAAGGAAAAACCTACTCCTAAATATGCTACTCGAGAAGCAAATACTCCTGTAACAATACCTCCAGATAAGAAGCCTAATGAGCAACCAAATGAACGAGCCAAGACTCCTGAAAGAAGCAACACTACTAAATTTATACCCGATACCATGGATATTGATGAAAAGATAGATGAAGATGATTCAATTCTTGAGATTCATCCAGAGGATGACATTGACACGGGTAGGCCAGTCTTCCCAAAAAAAGAAAAAGCAAAAGTAGACAAGCGCAAACAAAAAAATCCGCCCTAAGAAACCAAACCCTCCTTTTAAAACCAAACAATGCACACAGTAATTCAATGGAATTGTCGCGGATTTCGTGCTAATATCGATGACCTCTACGATCTCCTAAGTGAATATAAGCCCGTCGCAGCATGCATACAAGAAACAAACCTGACGAATGCAGTATCTATAACAGTTAAACACTTCACCATGTACAGAAAAGATAGAAACTGCTCTAATACAGCACACGGAGGAGTGGCGCTGTTAGTAAACTCTTCAATTCCCTCCAGACCTGTTCCCTTGCAAACACCGTTGGAGGCAATTGCAGCCCGTATCACCATAGGCATAACAATAACCTTAGTCTCATTGTATCTGTCACCAAACCACGCTTACACACTTGCTGATTTAGATGACCTAGTAGGACAAATACCCGCTCCTTTCTGTATTCTGGGTGACTGGAATGGCCATAACCCTCTATGGGGTTCTCAACAACTTGACTGCAGAGGGAAAATAATTGAGAAATTCCTGGATAAACACAATCTAACTATTTTAAACACAGGTGATCACACATATGTTCATGTACCATCTGGCTCAAGCTCTGCCATTGACCTAACAGTATGTTCTCCAACAATATTTCCTCTCATTGACTGGACAGTTACTGACAATCCTCTTGGTAGTGATCACTTTCCAATCATCTGTAATTTCTGTACAAGTTCTCCTCCGATCAACAGAATTAGAACAATTTGGAAATTTGACAAGGCCAACTGGGCTAAATATCAAGAAATAGCTCATTTAGATTCCACTATCATTGCTACTGACAAGATAGATTCTGCAGTAAGCTATATCACAGAACGAATAATGACAGCCGCTGAATCCGTTATCCCAAAATCATCATTTAAAATCCGACTCCATCCAAAAATGTGGTGGAACGAAGCATGTAGCATTGCTAAAAGAGAAAGAAATAAGTCCTGGAATCAGTTTAGAAAACATCCAACCACAGCCAACCACCTACAGTTTAAAAGAGCAAGGGCTAAGGCTCGTTATATAAGACAAACGAGTAAAAAAGAAGCATGGTCACGCTATGCTGCCACAATAAACAGATTCACAGATACTGCTACAGTCTGGAAAAAAATCAAACGTATCAATGGCAAATACCCACTTGTTACTTCCCCAATTCTATTTCTGAAAGGAAAGGAAATTTCTGAACCCGAAGAACTTGCTAATGCATTTGGCTCGTCTTTTGAATCACTCTCAGCTGTCTCCGCCTATGAACCAGCCTTTCAGATGCTAAAACGCAATACAGAAAAGTATAAACTGAATTTTAATTCCGCTCTCCAACATTCATACAATCTGCCGTTGACCATGACTGAATTGCTTAATGCGCTCACAAAAGTGAAAAACAGTGCTCCAGGTCCTGATGGCATTTATTACTCAATGATTTCCCATTTAAGTGAAAGATCATTAAGTGCTCTCTTACTACTCTATAATAGAATTTTCTTAGAGGAATATTACCCAACCAGCTGGTGCCATTCTTATGTGCTAGCCTTCCCGAAACCAGGAAAAGACCACACAGATCCAACAAACTATCGACCTATCTCCTTAACAAGTAGCTTGGGAAAAACAATGGAAAAAATGCTTAACACCCGACTAACGTGGTATTTGGAGACTCAAAACATTCTGAGTCCAAGCCAATATGGTTTTCGGAGAAGTAGATCGACGCTCGATCTCATTATCAAAGCAGAAGCAAATATTCGGAACGCCTTTCTAAGAAATGAGCACTTTGTTATGATATGCATTGACATCGAGAAAGCATTTGATAAAACTTGGCGTTATGGGATTCTTCGGGACTTACATAAATCTGGTCTTCGGGGTCATCTCCCGAAATTCATTCAGAACTTCCTATCTAACAGATCCTTCCAAGTCCTCTACCACTCGTCACTTTCTGGCACATATGTTCAAGAAGAGGGAATTCCCCAGGGCTCAGTGCTGAGTGCAACACTTTTTGCCATCAGGATCGATTCTATAACTAATAGTATACCTAACACAGTTGATGCATACCTATATGCTGATGACCTTGCCATCTCATGTCATTCTCAAAATATGCGACTTATTGAGAGACAACTACAAGTCACCATTAATAGAATAGTCTCTTGGGCCAAAAACAATGGCTACAGAATTTCTAAACCGAAAACAACTGCAGTACACTTCTGTCGTAAACGTACATTACATCCTGATCCAAACCTCCAGTTAGACTCCCATTGTATTACATTTCAACCAAGCACTCGTTTTCTTGGTATAATACTTGATAAAAAATTAAACTTCCTTGAACATATAAAATATATTCGTACCAGCTGTCTTAAGAAACTAAATATTCTCAGAGTAATCTCCTCTATGTCATGGGGTGCAGATCGGTACATGTTGCTACATTTATACCGCTCATTAATTAGATCCCGCTTAGACTATGCATCTCCTGCATACGCCTCAGCCAGGCCAAGTGTACTGAAATGGCTCGATCCCATTCATCATAGCGCACTTCGAATAGCACTGGGTGCCTTTCGTACATCTCCCATTTTAAGTCTATATACGGAAGCCAATGAACCGCCGCTAGACCTTCGGCAACAAATTCTTCTCCTAAACTATGCCGCAAAAATCAGCAGCTTTCCACATCACCCTATATGGCAATATCTCTTCAGACCAAAATGGGAAAACCTCTATCGTACTAAATCACGTCTCAACAAACCATCTGGCATTAGGCTTCAAGCTCTAAACACTAGCTGGGGAATCAGCATGAATAACATAATGCAGGATACTAGCATGCAAATCCAGCCATGGCAAATACCCACAATATACGTTGACAGATATTTTCAGAAATGGGGGAAGAATAATCTTCCGGATATTAACATCAGACAATTACATCTGGCCCACTCAATTCAGTTTAGGAGTTATATGCAGATATATACAGATGGATCCAAGACTGCCAGTAAGGTTGGTACAGCTGTAGTCCTGCCGGATGCTATCATCGCTGAACAGCTTACCTCAGAATGTAGTAATTATACTGCTGAGTTGTATGGTATTTTACTAGCGCTGGAGAAAATAAAAGAAGCCTCATATACTCAATCCATAATATATACCGATTCATTAAGTGCCGTCAATTGTATGCAAAGTAAACGCCCCAACAGTCATCCTCTGGTACAACAAATCTGGACTCAGTTAATGGCAATTCATGCACGTGGTCACCGCATTATTTTTTGTTGGATTCCTGGTCACTCTGGAATCCCAGGAAATGAACAGGCAGATTTAGCTGCCAAAAATGCTTCAAATCCCATTTCTTACAATTTCAAGACACCTTATGTTGACTATAAATCCATTATACAGCAGACCTGTAAAGAACAGTGGAAACATATATGGGAAAAAGAATTACATAACAAACTTTTTGAAATAAAGAAAGAACCCAAACAGTGGCGCTCCAGTCTGAGAGGAAATAGAAAAGAAGAAACTGTACTAGCACGACTGCGCATAGGTCACACATACCTCACTCACAGTTATCTATTAAGAAAGGAAGATGCCCCACAATGCAGTAACTGTTCATGTCCACTCACTGTAAAGCATATCGTTATCGAATGCCCGCTATATCTAAGAGAACGAAAAACTGCTTTCTCCTTACTTTCCAAAAATTGCAATCAATTAACACTACGTAATATTCTGGAAGATCGTCAAGATATGGATGACGTTTTTGTTTTCCTAAAATCAATTGATAAATATCACCTTGTTTAAATTTTTATCAGAATCAGCATCAACAGCAAAGATATACTAGTCAGAAATCAGTGCATTATAGCCACAGTTGCTGATGCACCAACAAACCTAACAACAACAACATAGCATCTCAATTGTGAAACAAATTCTGAGAGATGCTGCAGTTAATGCTTGTAACATATGGAGAATTGCTCTTGGGCAAGGTGGCCTTCAGTGGCATAGGTCCCAAATGGTTGTCATTAGCTTAACATCATCGGCATAGATCACGAAGTTGACCATTTTCAGAAGAATGGCATTTTTCATAGCAGTGAACAATAAATAGGATACATTTATAAAAATAATTACTAACCCATCACTTAAAGGTGCAGTTGGCTACGTAAATGCTATAACAAAGTACACTGACACAGGAATTATCGATTATTTGAGACAAACGATTTGCATGAGCTTCCCCCATTTACTTCATGTGCATAGCCAACAGTACTAAGAAAGCACATCTGTTTTATAGCTACGTTTATGGCATTTTCCAGAAATGGTATCCACGCTCTTATTTTCGTTGTTTGGGAAAGAAACACTAATCTTACTGCAGTACTACTAAATACGTCCTCTGTTCATACAGTATAGGTAACTAAAGGGGCTCGAATGGGTAATGTTTATATTCACGAGCCGCATAAATAAACTAATCTGGCTTCGGTTCCGACAGTTCTTCAAACACCGGCTGCATTGGGTGGTTTATGGCAGACTTTATGGTACCTCTGGGAAATAAGACGCGTTAGATATTTGGATTTCGGATCTGCACGTGCCAGTTGTACGTGGTTCGTGGAAGCGTATAAAATTTTGGTGCCGCTGTTTTTTCAGTTCGTCTTCCATATTAAACGCGATTTAATTTGTTCTGCAATTCGGATTTTCTTCATTACTCCTCTTAAGTGAACGCTATTCGTGAATTAAACAAGACTTGATTTTTAGGCGAATTTTATGGTGTTAAAAGCAGGATGTAAAATGTTTAATACTTGACGACGTTTCTGGATTCCTTATTGAATCCTGCCATCAGGCCTAATAAGGAGCTCATAACGTTTATGGTAATGAAGTGGATGTTATAAAAAATGTTAAGCTCTGAGGAAGGAGGAGAAAAATTCTTTTTTTAAGGCAATTTATTTTCCCACAATGCACTCCGAGGGTTAGGCTTATACTCTGAATACCTCCAATGTATTTAATGTTAGAGGAGGGGGGGGATACCTCTTTAAGGGATACCCTGTTCCTGGTGCTTGCTTTCAGAACTGATTGTTGATCCTGATTTATGACCATCTTTACTGCCTGGCTTTCCTACAGTTACAAAAGTTTCATTTCTTTAGTAGATTTTTTTTTTATAACCAGTAGGTTATTGAGAATACAAAGGCAGCCTTTGCATTATTCAAGTTTAAGATCGTTCTTTCTTTTGAAAGTATAAATGGCTGAATTTCGTGCTGCCTCTTTGCAAACGCTTCAATCTGTTTTCTTTATGCTTAAGACTGAGTAAGATCGGAAAGAGTTTTATCCTTTATATTGGAATATTCGTTGATTTGCAGATGCTGCATTAGCATCGGTGCTAAGTATAAGATATTCTGCACGTTTTCCAAAAAGTCCATTTAAAATGTTATCGATTAATACTTATAATTACTTCACAGCGTGCTGGGACAAATTCAGTTTAAGACCTTGTCAGTTTGATGGAAAGGCTGTTTAAAAATCGGAAACGGATGTTTTTCTATATGAGCCTGCTTTCTTCAACGTTTCTTCTTTTTGCCACTTCTTGTTAGAGGATGAATAAGTACTGTATTGACATTAGGTACGGACCAGTTGATTATATTCCTTTGCTCATGTTGGCAGATTGTCATGGACACAATGGTCTGCAGTGGGCAAGGTTCAGCCGTTCCTAAACAATGAACAACGGGAAGAGTAGCTTGGTTTTATGAATCAAGATGTCAACTCAATGATGCCGAGGGGTGGTACGTATTCGACGGAGAGCACCTGAACAGCTGCAACCAGACTTCATGGCTGCAAGAAAAGAGACTGGCGGGGGTGGTATAATCGTTTAGGGGATGTTTTCATGGACACCACAGTGAGGTTGCATCTGAATGCTGACCGAGTGCCTCAACATCTGGAAAAATTGTTGGGATAGCAGCACCTAAGGACGTGTCACCTGCTCTTTTTTTCAGTGATGTCACCTTTACAAACAAGAAAAAGATAATTAAATGGTCCACACCAAGCTTATATACATCATATCTATTAACTGTCCATGGGTCCATAAATTATATGCTTTTTCACTTTGGCAATGTGACTACAGATCTGTACGCATGCAGTGGTATTGAACATTGGGAGCATATTAAAAAAAATCCTCTACACAAATGGTAATAACTACTACTAAATGAAGAAGAATATCTTGTTCTATGAATTCAATCAGCAATGTGGAATTGTTTTTATGTAAAATAACCAAGACAGCTCACAAGACAAATGGCTTCTGACTTCCTGATGCGACTTCCTGAACTTGTCTATCTCACATTTCACCGATAGAGTATTTTCTTGCAAACTGGGCCAGGCTGACTTGAGACCTGTGTTCAGTAACCACATTGTGACTCTCTACTCCGCCCACCTCTTCTCCTATTTATTTATTTTGTTTATCGATTTTATGGTACAGGATCTTTTGGCCTCCTCACTGGTGTGCGAAGAGGCAGGATATATTTTTTTGTCTGATTTCTTTTTACTTTGATCTTTTGCTATCGTTTATTTACTTATTAGTATTTCATATTTTGAGACCTCTCTTGAAGATAATTTGCTGAGCGCCTCTTTATGATTGTGAGGGATGGAATTTTTTTAAATTTATTTTTATTATTTTTGTTAATTTGCTTATCGATTTCATTATTTTCTTTTGAGGGGATTGGATTTTGCTGGCTTCTTCACTGCCGTGAAGGGGCGGGATTTCATTTTGAATTTTTTTTCTGCCCTTTAGCTTCGTGCTAGAGGGTGGATTTTGCTGGTGCTCGAGTTTGTGCTCCTTGACTACGGGATTGTTGGCATCTTCTGGTCTTCCACTCTACCAGTGGAAGCGGGATATATATATATATATATTTTTTTTTTTTTGACTTATCGCAAACTCATTTGGGATAATCAGTACGAGATGTAGAGGTCCACCACGGTTCAAGTTTAGTTGTGGCCCACCTCCTCGTGGTGTAGACAGAGGCTCTGCAGGTGATCGCCTTCCTCTGACATAGTGGCTAGAAACAACTAAAGAACTTACATACTGCACAAATGTAACATTATACAGAGTTCTGTATTCATCAAAGGGTATCAAGGTGGAGAGTTGAAGTGACGTTCTGGTGCCGCCCTACATAAGATACTATACATGTCATGGACACCACTTGGCCTCCTCATCCCCATTGGACACACTCGCTCCCCCCACTACCTTGGCATTGTTCGGACTAAGTTTTTGCCCTATATGATGTACTTGCATCCAGATGGTACTGGACTCTTTCAACGCGACAATGCCCCATTGCACTTGGCCCGTATTGGGCAGGAATGGTTCGTGGATCATGTCCAATCATTTCGTGTGTTTTCCTGGCAGCCCGACATCAGTCCCGTCGAACATGGCGAATGCGGTGGAACGCAGCATTCGCCATTCCTTCTAGGCATCGCTCCTTTGCCGAACTCCGAGACATCCTTCAGTCCAGGAAACCTGAGGACATCTTCGGCAGTTTCGTGGAGTCGATGCCACGTTGGGGATAAGCGGTTATCATGGCGAAAGGCGTCCCAACACGCTATTACCTTGGTGGACATAATCTTTTGGCTCATGAGTGTATGAATGCGCCCGAAAATTTTCTGCCTTATTTGAAACGTAGACAAATGGCGCAGTTATCTGATTTTCTTTTTTAAATTTGTTTTCATTCATTTCATTTTTTAAAAACGTTACTGGGAAACCCTTCGAGAGTCTAGATTTGACATGAGAGTCGGATAAGTTCACAGAAATTCACTGTAAGCTGTATTGTCCAACGGTCAAGGCTGAAATCCAAATCATTTCAAATGTCGGCACGCAACAGAGGTTACGGATGGGACGTGCTTTGCTATTTAATATGCATTTCCCATTATGAGTTTCATCTTTTCGTAAAATTCTATCCTTGAATTTTAAGGCTGACGTGATTTCACTCTTGAGGCGATGGGTCATTCTCCTGAATGTGAGAAATGAGTATGTCGTAAGTAGTCAATGAAGATGCGTTAGTATTCAATAGCATGCCTTCATTATGTGTCGCTTCATTATTCTGTGATTAAATGTCATTTCACAAAAACGAATGTTATCTTACTTTTCAAACAGCCCTCAACCAATTCACTGCATTATTGGACATATTTAGGTCACAGCTTTCCGCTGAAAGTTTTGCACCGTTGCTGAGTCCTCTAATCGGATAAAAATCGACAACTTGGGATCGATTTCGAAGATTGATTCCACAGAAGGCGCTTGTTGCTATCAAGTGTATTCAAGCAAAAGTCGAGTTGAATCTTTGCTGATCGTTTTTTGGTGGTTTTTCCAAGGAGAAACGTGATTTACCTATCATTCAGACAAACGCTGATTCCTTTCATAGCAATTACTCTCTCTCTCTCTCTCTCTCTCTCTCTCTCTCTCTCTCTCTCTCTCTCTGTGTGTGTGTGCACCAGACACTCTATATTTAGCTTAATTTAATCCTAGGAATAAAGGAAATTCATAAAAACTGAGTTGCAAATCGGTTCACAGATTTTAAAGGGTGTTTGTTTGAGAAAGAATTCTTTAAGTGTCGGATGAAGTGCCAATTATGTTCTCCGTTTCATTACGACTCTCCATTATTTTGCTGTATAATCGAACGAAATAAGAGTAACCATGGCACGAAAATAAAACATCTTGTATAATGCTAAACTGTACACGGCTTTCATTATCTTTATTATCACCATGGTAATGGGCTTGCAGTTTCTTTTGCTGTATAATAACACAGCAGAACCTCTTTCTAGAAATGAATGTCATTAAGAATTTGGCTGAATGAAAACGCGAGACGCTTTAAATTCACGACACGTGCAATGTAACACACCCATGAGGTGTAAAAAGGAACTATTTCGGAGAGACATTCACATGCGGCGTACAACTAAGATAATCGATTGCTTCTTAGCTCACAAAGCGCTGGGAGAATTATGCGCTGTTCCTGATTAGTGGCTGAGCACTGTGGAAGATAAGAAATAGATTAAAACCCAATTTTTCAGCTGTAGCAATCCGTCAGCAGCTGATCACGCAAACAAGATATAATTAGCCTCTTAACCTTCCTCACTGCGACACTTGGGTGCGATGCAACTTAGAGCCGCTCGATAAACGTTTGGGCATCATAAGAGACACTTCATCCTCCTGCTCTCGCTCCTCCAAATGCCACTAACGATTTTTCCAACAATGTGCCCTAGTGAGTTGTTGAACGGATGCCAGCATCCATTGTCATCAATCACCTTTTCCCTCGTTCTCTTCCCATCACTTGTAGCTATACCTAATGATTTTAACGCCGTTGGAGACAATTGGCAAACCCTCACAACTTAGACAGAACTGTCAACGAAAGATGCGTGCAAGACTAGAAACTTTCAGTGTGCCCTTGTTCAGACTCAACTGGGCGAAGTTTCTGAGATTTTTAATGGCAATCGCAGTTGGTAAACTGTCCATCTGTCTTCACTGTCTTCGAATAAATGCGGTTTGGCCAAACGTCTTTACAGAATCTGAAGGTATTTGCGTCACTTAATCTTGCGTATAATTAAGACTCGGTTTGGTGAATGTCGGTGTTTCTATTAGAAGTGCTGGTAATTCACTGTTTTAACAGTGACACTCTTCGTGGCCTCCTGTCTCAGTAAGTATTGTTTATTATCGTAAGTGTTATAAAGCAAGTTCGTATCAGTACTTAAAATTAACGTGAAAAGATTATGGCATCCGATGATTACTTTATTAACGTTGTTAAATCATAACTAGATAATTTTCTTAATGTCGATAAGATCAAATTTTTTTTTCAATGATTATTTATTATTGGAATAACCAGAGAGAAAATCTGGTTGCTTCAGTTAGCTCTTGAATTATATATCTTTTTTTCAGCCCGCACAACATACAAAATAGATTTTGAATATACAGTAAACCATCGATTTAACTGACTAATAGGGGAGAAGGGGTGTCCATTAAATCGAACGAAACCTGGGGGGGGGCATTTTTTATTGTTCTTAATGTAAAAAAAAAACTTTAATACAATATACAGTACTCTACAATATAAAATTGTTGCAATCTGGCCTTGGATTTACGGATTTTCTGTGCCACATTTAAGTTCACACGCTTTCTTTCAACTCCTCTATCACTTTATGCCATTTTAAGGATTGCAAAATTATTTAATAAATAAAGTCACAATTCAGAAATCATAGAATCACTCCGTATACAACCTGACTGTACGATAGCTTGAGGCTGACTGAGATCGAAACAAAGCGAGTCGGTAGACCTGTAGTTTGATGTCACAAGTCACGTTCAGCTCGCAAGTCCTGCTTGCTGTTATCTTATCTGGGAAAACAGCTATTTGAACACGTTTTCAGAAAGAATAAAAAACAATTTCCTGAATTTTATTATAAAAATAAAAGTAGGTAATTATCAAAACAATAATGGAAATAGGTAATTATTAAGTTAATTAATAATAACACTGAGGTTTCGTATAACCTAAAAAAAAATATGGTCGAAATTATATTACTGTATTTATCCGGTCCGTTAAATCAGAAATATGTTATATCGGGGTCCGTTAAATCGAGGGTTTACTGTACATTTAAAAAGACAAATAAACACGGGTACCGAATACTACTGAAACTCACTTGAAGACTAAGTTTTTTAGACAGTCTGGCTGCTTTGCACTTGGATCGTGAATCTTCCACAGAAGAGTATCAATGGAAGCTCTAGGTTTTTTCTATGTCCCATTTAGCCTCCTTGGATTTTAGAGTACCATAGTACGATTAAACGTCTGTTATTTGTAATGCCATGTACAAAAATATTCACCGGAAATTTTACTGTACATAACTTTTCCCCTTGTTTATCTCGCTCTCCAGAACTGTAAAACGGTAAGGTTATTTTAATTTTGTTCCATCAGTATGTTGCAGAATGGACGCGACGCAAATAAGGGTCTACTATTAAGAATGCACGTCTTTATACCTAAACCAAACTTACGTACTCCTAGTAAAGTATGTGTGAGAGGTTCTAGAATATTCTGAAGGGTATTTCTATTAGGATCGCGATCTTGAAAAAAGACTGATGTGGGATCCCTCGTTCACCATATTAAATGGATTAAATGCGGCTCCGTTAATTATTCATTTTCAAAACCGTACTCGAATGTATATTTTTTCACGATATCTGCCTTGAGTTTTGCATCTTCAAAGATATTTCATATACCTTTCGAAAAGTCTTAACCAGGAATCGTTTGATATTAACCAGAATGAGTTACTTTTTAAATACGAAATTAAGTAATTGTTGCGTTTGCGCAAATAACTAATTGGCATAGTAAATCAAGGTATTATAAGCACGATGATAACAGTATAAAGATTGGACCAGTAGTGAAATGGGTAAAAGAGCTTCATGCGTGCTTTTATTACTTTGAGTATACATGATCAAATTCAGACCTAGTCGTTTGTAAATGAGAGCCATAAGCAAAAAAGCATGTCGCCTGGAAGGAAATTTACTGATTAAACAAAACTAACCACTAATTCATAAACTAGAACTTTTGATCTCCACGCCATTCTTCGATCAACCTGGATCACAAATACCACGTCGATCACAGAATTCGACATACCTCCGGGTAAAGTAAAATGAGTGCCTTGCAATGGGTGTGGTCGAAGTATATTAAATTCTTAATCATAGTACTAACTCTTCGCGTTTATAACACGTATTCTCAGAAAGCGTTGAATTCATTCGACTTATCATCAAAAACATTTATCAAGACAAAGTCATTACAAGGGCAATGCTTTAAATCTTACCCGGCAATACCCCGGGTTAAGTTTACTTGGTTTTGCTTAAAACTTCTTGCTGTTCTTTCCGGATCACAGAAATGACTTTGACAAATGAAAAACCTAAACCATCCCTTTCATTCTTCTGAATAAGATGCACGCAGCCTATGGGAAGTGCAAGTTTTTATCATTGTAGTTTATTCTACACCAGAACTATATTGGCCGACCGGGCTAGCCGAGTGGGTAAAGTACCTGCCCG
Source organism: Mastigoproctus giganteus (assembly GCF_048544385.1). Classification (NCBI taxonomy): domain Eukaryota; kingdom Metazoa; phylum Arthropoda; class Arachnida; order Uropygi; family Thelyphonidae; genus Mastigoproctus; species Mastigoproctus giganteus. Next base: position 95,949,581 of record NC_143585.1, on the reverse strand, counting down.
GCAACCCAAAGGTCGCGGGTTCGATTCCCGCCTCGGGCTTGGATCAAAGTACTGCAAAAACCTTGGGAGGTGCAATATGGCCATAGAAGCCGATGCGCCAACAACTACCAAATCAAAAAAAAAAAAAAAAAAAACCAGAACTATAACACGAAAATGTTCTGTTTGTTTTTATATTAGACACTAGTTGCATTTTCTGAAAAATCGTGAGTAGAGCAATCAATTCCAAGGTCACTTTCGTAATCAACGTCAAAAAATCTATACCGTTCGACCGAGAAACACAACCAACGTTGAAAAGCGTAATCAAACTGCCGCCTCTTATTCATCGTATTCTTTGGTGCAACAGCGCTGACGACAACGCCAGCGCCGAGAGCCATTAACGAACTCCCTTTCAGATCAATGCCGTACACGTTCATTTCTCAGCATCAACTAATTCTAAAGTTGTTATTTGCGTGCTGCTCTTGTCTTGTATGTTCGACGAACTCCTAAGACCATCCACGTTCCTGTAAACACCATTAAACATTTAAGTCTTTTAACTCCGCCTTCTGTCTCTCTCTCTCTCTCTCTCTTGGGCTTTTCAGCAGAAGCTAATTTCCTTTGCATTTCTTTCCCTGTATCATTTTGCCAGCATTATTTATCGATTGATATACGTGGTAGTAGATGAGGTAACGCCAGTGTAGTCCTCACCTTGTCGATATACTAGTCCCAAGAATAGAAAAAAAAAATTGAATTTATTTATCTTAAATTACTAAATTTATTAACCTTCTGAAGTTGAGTGACGGAAATTCTCTTGGATGTTTTCCATCATTGGATATTTCAAAAGATAAAGCCTGTGGATTGGCTCTTTTCTTATGGAAAGAGCCTATATTTCGAGAAAATAAATGATTTAAGACTTTTACCAGAGCCAAATATTGATTTGTCTGAGGGATTATGAAGTCCATTGATCGCTGGCAAAATGTCTTTTCGACTTTGAGGATAATCCTCGCGACCGTCGGGTTAACCGTAGAAAGAGCTGTGTAGTTAACCCTATTGCTGCAAACGTAGCCTTATGCCTTCATATTAATTCTGTTTTAATTTTTATTAACGAATAAATCAGTTTATTCCGCATGAAAGGATTCATCCTGCATAGTGCGCGATTTTTACCATCTTGGTATGAAGATCAGTGTGATATTCACTGGAAAGTATTTCGATGAATCAATCGTAGAGAGATTTGAGAGCTGTTAGATGAGGCTTTGTAGCTTCCACAAAGGGACCAAGAGGAGGTCTCCCTGTGACTCTCTGATCAGAAGCGAATCAGATGTTTGTGAAATGGGCCACCAATTTTTTTGAAATACCTTTTCAGGATGAACAGAAGAGCAGTATGTTAATATAAAAGAGAATACAATTGTACTTCATTGTTTAGTGTTGTCTAAATTTTAAATAGGGTACCCAACGAATTTAATAGGTTCAAAATCAATGTAGTAAATCTATGCATCAGGCAGTACTGTGTGTTTAAACATACACCTTGCTGTCTGATGAAACATTTTGACATTTTTAGTAAATTCTGTGTTAGTTGGCATTAGCAGAAGAAGGTGAGGGAATATTCATTTTACATAAAGTATCAGGGGCCCTCAACCTTGGCCGGCGGGACAAGGTTGAGGACACTTGTGTCGAATGCAATTAGTGCGCTTCTCACTCGTGCATGATATAATGACGCTCGAAATTAAGATACTGTTAACTACAGCATCAAAGGAAGAGGCCTTTTAAGATTTGAGTTGTAAAAATGTTTATCTACTCGAAATTCGACTACCAGTGGGATTCTTCGTTTAAAAAATAAAATAAAATTGAAGAAAAACATTGCACCAAATGACTATTATCAACGGTAAAAATATTCTCCCATAAGTTATCTTTAGTGCTCCTAAGTTGGCCGTTATGCCTTCGAACCACGTGCCAGTTTCCGAATAACAGTAAATGTTTTCATCGATGAAGTCGTTCTGTTGGTTCGCTGTTCATTTCTAGTTTGTGTGAGCAATCACCTTTCTAAGGAGCCGTGTTGGAAAGATGGATCTACACCCCTCCTCGATGGCATCGCTCAGTGGAAGGCGCGCTATTGATAGTGGACCGAATGGGTGAGAGAGAAAAAAAAAACATCGCTAACAAAAGTGGAAGATATTCTCGCACTTGCTACAGTTAATCATTGCCTGAAGGCGAATGGAAGTCGGCAGTGAAATCCCAGAGGCATATTTCGCGTGCAGAATCGTAACTCGCCCCGTCATGTGAGATGTTTTATCGATCTCACTGAAAGCGCTCGTGTATGTATCCTCCATTTTTACTGTTTCCCTACATTGCGTAGATGTTGGTGGAATTGTTTCCAATAGTCAAAAATGTCCCCCCAGAAGCATTATACAGTTATTGTAGTTTCGTTTTCGAGCTCTAGACGTGTACCTTCGTAGAGACCTCTTTCCACATTTCATTTTCCACTGCAAGTATTTTTTTTCTCCCTCAAGCAATTACATTATTTGAACTTCACAAACGCAATGATATAGTTTTGCTATCGTAAAATACTTTTTATCTCCTCATTCTGGGATACTTGTCTAAAGAAATGTTGAACGCGTGTTGCTCTCTAAACTTGTAGAATGTGATGTTTGTTATTTGGTTTTTAGGAGCATTAGCAACTAAGGCCATATTGCTCCGGGATATGCGGTGGTCATTTCCTGACCTTTCCGCATCCTCCGTATTTGGTGGTGACGGGCTCGAACCCCGGTCTAATCAAGAAGCGTGTGCTACGCACTGCTGCTCCTTCCCACCTGGCTACGGAGGCGCCTAGAATGTGATGTAAAGTCAGTTGATCAACGAGACAGAAAAAAACCAATTGCCCGAAATCTTTAGTTTTTCTTTTGAATTGCTAAATGAATGTTTGAAGAAACTCATTCCAGCCATGCTGACACAACAGGTAATTGAGCTCGAAGTGCTTTCTAGCAAAAATTATAAGTAACCGCAAAGACTGCAGATGAGTTCCATCGCCCTCGTACAGAATTTCAAAAGAATTATCCTTTCAAATTACAGCGAAACTGTCGCAAAGATGACCTTGTTTAAAATATTGACCACTACTGCATCTGATTGCCTTGATCTTCCACTGAATACAATGCACAGGTCTAAGTATTTTGTCTGCGCACTTTGTTCCTACATTCCATCAAAAACCGAATGTTTGCTCATTCACTTATACTGGGCACCTGTGTTACAATATCCTCGATAGCCTGATCTTATTGATCACTACCTTTTTCTATGACCACATTAAGCTGTAAATGCCAATGGCGGAACTTGCGTCACTCGACCTTAAAGATCGTATCAGTCTTTTCTTCTGCGAATTAACGCACCACTGTCATTTAGCCGAAATGAATTGAAGAAGAAAAAAGAAACAATTAGGATCTTTCAGAAATATTATGGAACAAACATCTTGCGATACGAAACAATCTTGGAAAAATAGTTTGATTACTCGACTTCTGTGATTCGTTTTTGATTAGCTTGGTGCTGATTAAGAAATCCCTGTTCTCCTTTTTATTTATGGTGCACAATGTGTCATGTGATGTACTAAAGTCTCATGGTTATTTGATTTCCGATTCTACACCGTTGCTAATTTGTCAGCATTATACTAGAAGATTTCCTCTAAGTGGAGCCTATTACAGATGTTGCGTGACACAGAGTATGTGAAGAAATATATATTTCATCTGATGCTGAAAGATAGCTCAAGTGTGCATTTGTGCTCTTAACAATTTAACGGAGCATGGATTCTCTTTGTGGAATTCTTTTTAAGTCCAAAATACCGGCATTTTGGGATAGCATTAAAATATATATAAAACATCCTCTGATTATTTTTGGGGTCTTCAAGCCTTAAAGATTCTAAGGCATCGTTAGCAGCATCAAAAGAGTTAAGGATTACTTCCATCCAAGTACATCCATAACTTTAGCTGTGTGCCTTACACAACGCTGAATAACTTCCCACCTCAGTGGTAAGTTTCGTGCATGATGGGCACACATAATTTATTGTCGTTAGATGTAATAAACGATTGGGGATTTCGATGTGACAGATATATGACAAATCGGCTAATAGATGAGCTGGAACATATCTTCCGTGCAGGGTTACGCCCAATGTGGAAAACATGTTACTCGAATGATAGCATTTCGATGTCATAAAATAATAATAATAAAAAACTGAAGGTTACATCTGTATTTACAGAAATACTTACAGAAAATGATTATATAATAATCTGAATGTTTTAAAAAGTCTGTTTAGACTTGTGGTTATATCTAATGAAATACGTAAGTAGAAATGTGATCCTTTCAATAGCTATTTTACAATATAGGGATAAGTAAAAATACCCAATTAGTTTGTAAATCCTAATTACAGTAATTCAAAGCATATCTGCATTGTCGATCGTGGGTCATATAAATTCATTCAGAAATCATTTTAAAGTTTTACAATTTACTAAAAGTACGTGTGAAGGTTTCCAATAAGAGGGTTCCAAATTTCAATAACCGTAATATAATAAGTTAAGGGGAATCAAGCCAAGCACCTTGAATTCCTAGTGGCCTCTAAATTCTGAAACTCCTAGTCCTGAGACGTATTTTCATGTAAACTTTTCTTTAAACAGATGAAAATAAATATCGGAATGGTGATTGATTTTTATTAATCGATTTCATCCTCATAAATATTTTCTTGCGTTTTTGCTGCAAACTATTCAATTATTAACATTGCTTGGTGTTAATAATTTACTCCCCCTAAAAGTTTGGAATCACGCTTCATTTTTCTTAATTTCCAAACTTTTTAGTACGATGTGTCCAACTTGTTTACCAATCTTTATTAATATATTTTCTATTATGTATAAAAATCAAACTTAAATAATATTTAAGAAATTTTAGAATATTCCAGGAAGATGTAGAAGACTCCTGAAAGTGGTAGAGCATTGTAGATGGTTTCAGAATATTCTAGAAAGTGGGAGTATTATTTCAATATTTTAGAATATTGTAGATGATTCTATAGTGGTTGCAATAATATAAATTTAGGAGTAACAGTTGTAACTTAATGTTGCGTTTACCAGACTTCTATATTTATATACATGTTGAAAATACTATTAAAAAGAGCAATGCGGTAAAAAGTCCACTAAACCCTCTCCTCTTTTTAAAAACTGATCTACGATGGGTCAGATTTTCGTTTCTTTTGATTTTTTTTGCAGATCCTTCTAGTTTAGTCTCTCTTCAGCATATAGCAATAGTCGGCCATCGTGTTGACATTCTGTCCCCACTGGTACCTCATTTCCATGTATTTAATGTCATGGTGAAATCTCTCGCTCTGTTCTCATTAACACTTCCTACATTTTCTCGAAAGTAGTCGATAAGGGAGTGTAAAATAGGTAGCTTGACACTCATGTTACAGCTCAGCTTCTTGAAATTTACCAACATACTTTCAGCTATATTCTTGTACTCTAGATCCTTGTTGTTTTCTAAGAAGTCCTCAACAATACATCTGAAGCTAATCCATGCCTGTTTTTCACTTTTATTCATGATTCCCTAAAAATCTCTAACTCTCATCAGTTTGTGAATTTGAGGACTAATAAACATCTTGATTTAGCTTCTCTTGGGTGATATCGATTGGAATTTAGTAAAAAGGTAGTTGAACCAGAGATCTTTCTGAGGTAAAGCTTTCAAAAACGGCTTCATCAAACCCAGTCTAATGTGCAAGGGTGGAAGGAGGAGGACATTTTGGGGTCTATCAGTAGTTTATGAATTGTGTTTATTGATTCAGATAACAAACTGTTCCTCTTTGACCACACCTTGACATCCCAGCGCTTACTCCTTGCCAGACTGTTCCACTCACATAAAAAGCAAGGCATTTTTGTTTTGCCAGATTGCTGTCTATGTAACATGCCTATCACTTTAAATTTAGCACAGACCAACCAACCATGTTCTTCATACTAATATTTGTTAACAACTTCAAGTTCTCGTATGTTTCATTCAAATACAGAGTGAGCGAGCGGGCAGGGTGACCCATATTTATTTCCATTGTGTAGCAACACGTCTTTGAGACTACAATTTTATGACCCAAAGAAGTCTCCACTCCATAGGATTGTAGTTAATTCCTAAATAGTTCATTAAGCCATTTATATTACTGCAAAAAAACCCCAGAAAAGTAGGGAACTAGTTCTCGTTCTGTGTCTGTACCATGAGAAAAGCGTTCCATATGCTAGAAGATTTTTGACTTTAGTCTGGAACCATGGAGTTTAGATCAATTTAAATCTCTTACCAGATCATTCAGTTCAGGGCTGCCTTAAATGTCTCCAGGCGTATTGACTTCAGTTTCGTCTTCAGCAGCTTCACTTTTAGCACTCTGATGTGACACTCTCCAATATGAGTGGAGGGCATGGAATCGGCAGGTTATCTCCATGTGGGACTGGTCTAATGGTAGATGGAATATTACGATACGTAATGCCCTTCTTACTCTTTGCATTGTATCCCTCTACATTAACCAAGCAAAAGTAAGTCATTACAGTGGTTTGTGGGCACCCGCCAAATCATGGGAATTGCAAATGGTATATTTTTCCAAAATCTCAATGTTTCAACACAGATTTGGCAAACTTTATGTGGAACTCATTGTTTATCTTGATCAATAAGTTTCACTCCAAAATAAGCACATACACATTTTTTTAAAAAAATTCTATAATATCTTGTTTTTTTGCTTAAGGAATACATAACTTCCACAAATATAACAAAATAACATCGGATTGTTCAGACACTTGCGTGAAGACATTTTACTCACTTTTCAGTACAAGTTCGACATAATAATTGAGCTCACAGTGATAAACATTGCTACATGGAGCTCTCAAGATCAAGAATCAAGTGACTGAAGGCAGTGTTGCCAACATGTGAAGATTTAGTTTATAAATTCCCAGCATTTACTACTAACTTAATACATTCCACAATACAACTCATGATAACTTAAATGATTTCTGAAAAAAACGGTTCCTGATAAAATAAAACGAATGATATTTCAGAAATCAGCTTAAAATTCTGACAAAAACAGCTATTAGTTTACAAACATCGAAAACCATGCAGAGTAGTGTTTCTAAACGCAATTGACGACTATTGCACCTGAAATCAGAGCTGAATACAGTAGGAACTGAGAAACTGTCTACATCCACTGTAAAACTTCGTCTTTAACAAGCAGGACATCATGGTCGTATAGCGGCCCGAAAACCCTTATTAAAGCCGGAAAATCAAAATAACTGTTGGCTTTGGCTAAGAGCCATCAACGTTGGACAATTGAAGACTGCAAAACTTAATGTGGTAGGCTGAATGAATCCAAATTTGAAATTTTTGGATCCAAGTAGAGTTTGAGATGATCCACTGAAGAAAACAATGGTACCGCATTGTTTAGTGCCTACATTCATTCAAGCACTGTAGTGAATCCGTCGTAATCTGGACTTGCTTCTGTTTTTCTAGAGTGAGTAACATAGTCGGAATCGAAAGAATTTTAAGAAAAGAAGACTATAAAAACATTCTTGACATACTGCAATGTCCTTTGGACTTAGATTTTGTGAAAGCAATTTTATATTGCAACAAGGTGACGATCAAGAACAGCTCTAAGCTGTGCAGGAGCTTTCTAGCAACTAAACAGCAGCAGGGTATTACAAATTATGTGGCCACCCCAACGCCTGTTTTAAACCCAATAGAAAAATTATGGGGTCATCTCAACCGTCAATTCTGCCCATCTTGTCAAAATTTATGGGAATCCTTGCAGATCGCTTTGAATTATATTAGTGAAGACACTATTATAAAATTAATTGCTAGAATGCCATATCTGTGTAAGGCAGTGATAAAATAAATCTTGTGTATGATATTTTGATGAAAAATCGGTATATTTGTAATATAAACATCTTAAAATACTCTGTAGTATATTTTATTTTTATGTTAAACCTTACATTATCATAGCTAATTTCTAAACAAAAATTAATGAAACTGTTGTCATACGCTGTGATTCCAAACTTTTATGCGGTACAGAATATTACATTTATTACGGATTATAGACTAATCACACTGGACAATAAAATTTGAATATAAAGTTTCTGCTGCGCCATCAGGCCACAGTTATTTTAATCTGCTGAATCAATTCTTTGCGTTTATGATCGTTGATGTAAAATGTTCTGAAACTAAATATGAGACAAGAATTGCGTGTGTATATGCTTATAATAAAAAAGATGATTACTGCGATACAGTCCTAAAATAAGCAGAACTCTGCCGATGTTAAATTATAACATAACAAGGACTACTCAGCTGAAATGCCTAGTAACGAGACACGTTTAGCGTATGAGCAATCAAAAGGTTGTTATAATCGTAAATTTGAATTTTCTGGCTAATATGGAAGCGTCTTTTTCGTTTCTTTCAGTAATAATCTAGATTCTTTTGGTGGACTAATACGAATTTTTAAACTACGATTTTTATTATACCCCATAACGGTTTTTTTTTTTTTTTAAGGACATTCGGAAGAATGAAGGAAATGGCATTACACGTGTTCAAGTAATACTTGGCATTTCTGCCTGAAGCATGCACAGCAACTATTTGAGTGCGTGTCATCGATCTTGAAGAATCTTACAGTCTGATACGTCAAAAACTAAGATCTGCGTAGTATTTTATTTATGTAAGGAGGAGAAACAGTTCCAACATTAATCATTCGGTCAGACTTCAGTTAGACAAAGGCAGATGGCACAGTAATCAATGTCATTAATTATTTATTCCTTCCATTACGTCTCGTACTTGCAGATAAACTATCAAGTTCTGATCTGTGTTCAGCCAAAGGAATTGATCTTGCTTTCGTCGCTGCCAATATAGGATTTAGAGAAACCCACGTTGCGAACACATCGGGGTGGGGTCTTACTGGAAGCTTTGTGGATGTAATAAACAAAGATATTCTTGGGTGGGAGGTCCATTTTGAGAGATAGAACCTTGAGTCTTCTTAGTGTTCATTACACTGCCACGCCCAAATAACATGCATCTCTCTCTCTCTCTCTCTCGTCCGCAGTGGATATCATGTTGTGAAGCGATTTAACAAATATGACACTGAGTTTTTCGCAGGTTTCTTCGGTAATGCTTAACACGTGTCTAATTTGTTTCTTGTACTCCGTTACTAATCGGTATTCGACCAATGTGGTCACGTGGTAGACTATATCCAGTCTCTCGATTTTGCAAGATATTTTATTGGTATACTACTTCTTAAAGAGTGAATTAACGAAGAAATTATAATTAAGCGTTAATTTAATAACTTTAGTATACTTACAAAATAGTGAATTTTTTAAAAATATTTTGAAGAAATTAATGTCTGTTCGCTTTTAAATCTGTTTCGCTTCTACCATCACAATGCAAAAACGCTGAATGAAATAGCATATTTCATTTAAATCACTACATATTTTTTGTTTTGAATTTCCGTCCCTTCAATGAACTGCATCGTTTAAAGATTCAGATTCTAATTCTATTGCTTCTTTGCATCGCCTACATAAAAATAAAACCAAATCTCATCGCCCGAAACTACAAATTATCAGTTTCATCGAACATGGCTCAAAAACAGCAATGGGTACATAGTAATACCTCCTACATTCTCTGCTTTGGTTTCTTTTCTAATAGTTTGTAGTGTCGATTCTGTAGACCTGTGTGAAATTTATTTAGCTCTAGATATTATGATTAATTTGCTCAACTATTAAATTATGAATTATAGCGATTTCCTGCGTGCAATAACAGCTTCATAAAATACAACCTAGTCAACCCAGATGGTCTTGAACTGAATTAGAACCCAGCTAATTACGCATCAGTTACATTCTCCTGGGATACCGGGGCATATATGTATCCAAGAGAATGAATACGCAGATCAAGTTACTAATCTGATAAGGAAATCAATCATTTTCTTACCAGGTATAGTTTGCAGGCTATAAATCCATTCTGCACAAAATCTCTAAAGAATAACAGGTGAAGATTTGGCAAGATCGATAAGTTCTTTCTTTTAAAGAAGAACCATAGTACTAGATCCGAAACTTGATCCCTTCCTAAGGAAGAGGTGGTCCTGCTAAGAACTCATTATCTAGTGAACCTTCTCTTCTCTTCTCTACTCTTGACTGAAGATTTCTAGTATGTTCACTTACAGTTACTGATTGTCAATTATCACAATGTTAGGAGTACAATTTCAAAATCACTTTCTATGGTACTTGAACCTTTTAATGTTGTTCTTTCTCACAGGAGACAAAGGTTCGTTTCATTTCATCACATTCTTAAAGTGTTTATAATTATTCGATAAGTTTTAAACTCTAAACGTTTAATCTCAACCTGAGAGCTCACAAGGTACATAGTTAACACAGTTCGCACTTAACATCATCTGCTCATCGACACATCATCATCCGAACCACCATAAAAAACCAGCCTACCACATTATTGCATTAGATTACTAATAAATTTGGAATATCGCTTTTAGATGTGTATTTGCAAACGCTTAAATGTTTTATCATATCAGTCTGTCAGTCCTTCCACATGTAATAACTACTCCCAGTGAACAGATTTTTATAACATTTTGTATTTTGCCAAATATATTTTTATGACTTTCTAGACGTAATGGAGAGAATAAAACCAGAAAAAAATCGTATTAACCGAGGTGAAGCTAGTTCTGGTACATCTGATTCATCTCTATAATGTAAACTCTAGAAAGAAAGGGATGAATTAGATTGGTCCACTTGATATCGATGGTTCAACTGTTGATGATCCTGCTCAGGTGGCTAACAAACTAAATGAGTATTTTGCATCTACATTCGCCCATGAGGAGTTATTCAGGGAGGGGAATGCCAGAGGTGAGTTAAACTCTGGCAGTGAGCTAGATGATTTTGTAATAACAGAGGAAAGTGGAGGAGAAATTGTTGAAAATAAACACCTGGGGTGGATGGAACCTATCCAGTTATATTAAAGGAGGCGGCAAGGAAGTAATCAAACCCTTAGCCATAATTATGAGAGCTTCTTTGTACTTAGGGGAGGTACCCATGGACTGTAGATGTGCAAATTTGACCCTAATTCACAAAAGAATATCAAAGGGCGACACAAGTAATTATACACCTGTTAGTTTAATTTCTGTTCCAGGAAAATTAATGGAGGCATTGGTTAAAGAACCACTGCAGGATCATCTAGACAAGACTTCAGTTATAGCTCGGACACAATATGGTTTTGTTAAGGGAAAGTCTTGCCTTACCAATTTGATTGGATACTATGATGTGGTCACAAAGGAACTGGGTGCAGGGAATAACTTTATCATATATTTGGATCTTAGAAAGGTTTTTGATACTGTTGGACATGGAATACTGCGAACAAATTGGAGCAGTGTGGCATTGGAGGCAAATTGCTGCTATGGATAAAGGGGTGGTTGAGGGGGAGAAGACATCGAGTGGTAATCAATGGACACTGCTCATCATGGACTAATGTTATTAGTGGAGTCCCTCAGGGTTCAGTGTTGGGTCCGTTGTTTTCTGTATTTATAAATGATATTGATGATGGTATGTCAAGCTTAATGTCCAAGTTTGCAGACGAGACGAAGGTTGGCAAGGTTGTTAAGGGCACTAATGACAGTACGCTGCTGCATCAGGATCTAGAAAAGTTGAGCAGATGGGCTGAGAAGTGGCAAATGATGTTTAATCTTGACAAATGCAAAGTACTACATATGGGAAGCAGTAACCCCAGAGTGACGTATCAACTCTGTGGTACTACACTGATAGTGGTAGAGAACGAAAAGGACCTGGGGGTAATTGTGCAGGCAGATATGAAGTTTTCTGAGCAGTGCAGACAGTCTGCAAGAGTAGCGCATAGTGTCTTGTCAATGATATACAGGAATTTTTCTAGCAGGGATAAGGAGGTGATTATTCCCTTGTATAAGGCAATGGTCAGACCACACCTAGAGTACTGTATACAGGCCTGGAAGCCTCAATTTCAAGAAGGATGTAGAGCTGCTGGAAAGCGTACAGAGAAGGGCAACAAGATTAGTGAATGGAACAAAGGGGTGCTCTTACGAAGAAAGGCTTAAGTTTTGCAAATTACGGTGTCTGGAGACTAGACACCTGCGAGGTGATTTGATTGGGTGTATAAAGCCTTGAATGGTTTGAGCTTGCTCGATGCAGATGGGATTCTTCCTCTTGCTCAGAATTTATACCTGAGAGGGTATAAATTCAAATTGAGGAAAGACAGATGTAGGATAGATTTGCTGAAGTTTGCCTTTGGCCAGTGGCTAGTTAGTTGGTGGAACAGATTTCCATCCTTTGTTGTAGAAGTTGATAGCCTAAATAAATTTAAGGCTGAGCTGGACAGGTATTTGGAACGAATGGAGGGGTAAATGGGAGCGGGTTTTTTTTTGGCTGATGCTGCATAAGCTTGCTTTCTTGCATCATATGCCTCTACTAATGCTAAAATGATAACCTTAGATATTCAACCTTTTATAAGCAATCTCGTTTGAAATGCAGTATAGTTAATTTGCTTATTACTACAGATATTCTTACCACTGATGCTTCGAAAGAAAGGCATACTAATAAATACAGTTTAAACAAACTTCTTTGAAATCACTGTCACGTGGCCAGTTTTACATTTGCAGAACTGCTTTAGTTATTATTTTTCCTTGTTTGAGGGTTAAATATAGAATTTAATTTCAAAGTAATTACGAGCGAAGTAAAAACCGTTAAATTTAATCGAAAGAGTACTCTACTCTGATAATTAAACCTTTCATTATTCGGTATGACTGCATAAGGTAATTTCCATTATAATATACTGCACCGCCATCTAGTGAACAAACTAAAATATCTCTTAAACCAGAACGAAAGAAAATGGCCGAAGCAATATTAATTCTTTGCATTCTAAATAAAATAATAATTGTTTTAATTCGTTATTACCGATAACCTTTGACTTTTAATTTTCTGTTCTGGTTTTACAACACGAGGATGGTTTCCATTGTTAGTATCGATAAGTGTGTGTTTTCTGAGCAGAATTTCCAGCGGTGTCCACGATGTCTAAATGATAACAGATCGCGAATGCAATGCTAATAATGGTGTGCAGTAAATAATGACAAATGTACATTCTAAGCGACAAATTATCCTCGGACAGTTGGCATGTGCGCGTCGCTAAACTCCGAACACACCATCAATATCTCCTTTCTATTGCCTTTCATTACACTTTACTTGTCGGTGTTGCTACCTAATTATGTTAATCAGCGTCGTTAATAGTTTTCTAAACCCGAGGACGATAGTGCAGTAAGACTAGAACTTGTCTAATTAAACTGTAAAATGGTATGGTGGACCGTAACGATCATCTCTTCGTGTACGAAATTCATCGGTGTAACATTCACTGCTAATACACTCACGAGCATTTAGAAACGCTAATTATAAGCTAGTAATAGAAACGCCATTATATTGGCAGGCCGAATTTCTTCTCTTCGTTGGGGTTCCTATTTCGCTTTTCATTATTAAACTGAAAAAAAATATATATTAAGAAGAAATAAGGAAATTATAATACGAGAAATTCGATTACGTTGACTCCTGTATGGTCCTGGAGGGAAAATTAGTATAACATCTCTTGAATGTTACATGAACATTCCCATTATTAGCTTTTAAATATAATAAAAGTTGTTGTTCGTTGTGTTTAGTATGTTTATATTTCTCTTATTTTATTTCGTTTCTTTTTATTTATAAAATAAGTGTTTAACAAATTTCCTTCACTGAAGAAGTTCACTAATTTTCAAGTCAATGGCAACTACTGCAGCTGTTCACAGAGCTGGACATTAAAAAAGAGGGAATGTTGTTCGCCAGTTGCATACAGTTGTTCTGCCCTGCTGTTAATGTATTCCATCAAAAATGATTACAGATTGTCCGTGTTAAAACAACGGATTGGTAGGGTAATTTAACTACGAATATATTTCATTTAAGACTGATATATCGAAACTCAAATTTAATTGCAATTTTTCCTCATGCCACTCTTTCCACACTAGGAACTGTAATCATTACTAATTTATATTGGTGACTGTAATCACACGTTTCGCCAAATCGTGGAAAACTTTCCATTTCGCCACTGGACTCCGCCCAAAACATCTGATTTCCGTTATTCAACTTTTGCCGACTGAATCCCGAAATCCTAAAACAAGATTAACAAGGTTCAAGTGCTATTTGACAGTGATTAGGACTTGGTCTAACCACTACCCAATCATTCGCCCATTATTTACACTGTGGGCTTTTGATATCTTTGTATCTGATAATTTAATGAATGATAATTTTTAATTTGATGCAGTGCTCCTTATTCAAGTTGATTTTAATCAATTTTATCACAGTCGAGAGGAGATTCAAAGAGAATATTACAATAAAACTAATTGCAGTATTGCTCCAACCGAATGTTGTATGACAGAAAATGGAAGAAACTACTACATTCAAAGAGCTGAAGCCGTTGAATACAACTCCATCGGTTTCCCTGACGTTCAAAAACATTAACACCATCTGCTAACGAATAATGATTATCACCTGTGTGTAGGCAGAATTCGAATGAACTACAAGGAATCGTTAATATTATTAGCACACACTCAGCTTGTTGGTAACAACTTGGTTCACAGTTCAATGGAGAACAATTCGGCTATCGGAACAGTCGATCTTGGATCACCAAATAATTAAGCAGCCCCCCCCGAGAGATAGAGTAAACAGCGTAATGTAATTAGTTTGTGGATATTAATGTGCAGTGTGATGTTATTAAAGGCCAAAACAAATTAAGTAACGCAAATGAGTTAAAAACAAAATGGGTAACTGATCTGGCATATAATCAATGAATCCTCAGATGATAAAAGTAAACAAACCAAACGTGAGATTTCACTAACTGCTTCGTATAATTTGTGCACGAAAGCACAGAATTTAACTGTATTAAGTAGAGCTCCATAAATAAGCCGTTCTTCCAATTCAGGATAACGACCAGATTGAGAGCAGAATGATTAAAATTGGGTCGTTAATCTGTCATTATCCCCGACTACTTTTCTGGATGAAAAACGCAGCATCTTAATTTCAGAGACAGTCTTCCACAGAAAATATAATTCTGAGTATCAAAGGTGTACATGCCACCTTTGTTTTATTTCTTTATAATTAAAGAGGTTTTTCTACTCCAGTACTTTAGTACGTTTCTAGATAATCATTGTCAAGATTAGATATTTATTCATTCTCTAGCAATGTTTGTCAAACTGTGGTGGCCATGCCAGAAATTTCTTATAAATATTTATGAACTAATAACCATACGCTATGAACGCAGCAGAGAATAAGTACGAAGATTAAATCGAACACGAGAATATAGTTTATCATCACTTAACTCGAAAATTCGTAATATTATTGTATCTATGTTAATGTTATTACGTGATTATTCTTGTGGCTTTTGGGTACCACTCAACAGGAGGGTTTCGTTTGTTAGAAGTGCAGCGCTAATTTAATCCCTCAAGATGTACGCATCACATCGTGAGGTTCGAAGCCAAGTACGAGATTTTCCTTTTATGCTAGAGCTTTTATTAGTTCGTGTCCGTTGAGAACAGCTGCAGTAGAAAATCAATTACTTCACACCTCTCCTTACAAGACTGTGAAATCTGTGTTCCTCATAGAATCCTTTATTGCTGCGGTTTCTTGATAATAGAAGTCGTTAGAACTGAATTCAAGAAGAATTTTGCCTCTTTCTTACGTGCAGAATTAGAATTATGTCTTGGCCATACATCTTGGTCATAGGGAGGATGTTAATTATTTCTGTATTTATACTGGAAAGTGATTAAACCTAACGATAAACGATTATTTTAAAGAAAGACAATGCCCATTCCTTCAATATTTAGATATAAATGTAAAATCTCTCTCAGCTTGTAGCAACAGTTTAAATACTGTCAACTGGGGTTTTTCCCCGATTATTTTAAACAAGCGGATAGGTTGGAGACCGGAAATCATCGTTCTATCTTCCTGCTAACTTTAGTCTCTGAAATGCTTTTGAAACAACTTTGGAGTCATACTTAAAGGGAGGATTTTAGTTTGCATCCGAGTTAAATATGCATAATAAAACAAAAATGGCACCTGGTGTGGATGAGATCTATCCAGTTATTAAGGGAAGCAGCAGAGTAGGTAAGAAAACTCTTAACCACAATTGAAACCATCTTTGTTGGTTTCAATTGTGACTAATCCGGTCCACATGCAGAGGTTGTCCATGTGGACTGGAATATCTTAATGTATCCCCAATTCACAAAGGGGGATAAAATGGTGATAAGTAATTAGAGACCAGTTAGCATTAATTTTTATGGAAAATAATGGGGTAACTAATTAAAGAAATAATGCAGGACCGTGTAGATGGGAATGCAATTATACTGCAGCCATAGCATGCATTTGTTAAGAGGCGATCATGTCTTACCACTTTTATTGATACTATGATACAGTAACAAAGGAACTGGGTGTAAAAAATAATTTTGATATCATATACTTGAATTTTAGGAAAGCTTTTGAAATTTTTGCACATGAAAAAAGAAAGTTACGCATTAAGAGAAAGTTACGGCTATAGATAAAAGGATAGTTGAGTGAGAGAAGACAGATTGGTTATCATGGACACTGCTCTTAGTGGACTAATGTTATTAATGAAATCCCCCAGAGTTCAGTGCTGGGCCAATTGTTCTATACTTATTAATGATATTGATGAGGGTATATCAGGCTGAATGTTTAATTTTGAAGATAATACAAAGATTGTTAATTAATAGTCATCAAGGCATAATACTGCAACGAGAACTAGAGAAAACGAAAGCAAGCACAGAGTTATTCTGTGGTAATTGAAGTTTAACATTGAAAAGTGCAAGATATTGCATATGGGTATTTAGAACTTTGCAGTAATCCCAAATTAGTGTATCAACTGTGATTCTGCATTCAGGGTAATGGAAAATGAAAGACTTTGCGGGGTAATGGTGCACTCACATATGCAGTTCTCTGACAGTGTAGACAGGCTGCCATTACGGCTCATGGGGTTTTGTCAATGATATACAGGACTTTTGCTAGGCTAGATGGGTTAAGGAGTGATTAAGGTAATGGTTAGGTTAGGAGTGATTATTCTGTATAAGGTAAATGGTTCAAGATGCGGATCTTGAACACTGCCTACAGTTCTGGAAACCTCATTTTAGGAAGGATGTAAACATGGTGCAACGTGTGCAGAGAAGCGCAACGGAATAGTGAAAAGAACAAAGGGTTTTTTTTTTTACCAAAAAAGGGCTTCAGTTCTGAAAATTGGAGCATCTGGAGACTAGGCACATGGAAGGTAATCTGATTGAGGTATTTAAGGCTTTGAATAGATTGAGCAAGCTTAATTCTGATGAAATCCTTCGTCTTGCTCAGACTGCACACATGAGGGAGCATAAATTCAATTTGAGAAATGATGATTGTAGGATAGATGTGTGGAAATTTACCTTCAGCCAGCGGATAGTTGAGTGTTGGAACAAACTTCCATCTGTCGTAGAAGGGAATGGGGATAGTTTGAATAAATTCGTGGAAAAAACTAGACAAACTACTAGAGTGGATGGTGGTATGGGAGGATCTTTTGCTGATAATTTATAAGTTTTCTTTCTTGCATCATTTTCCACTACTAATACTAAAAAAATTTCGCCGAACAATTCAGTGTTGGTTCTGCTTTCTTCGAAACTGAAACGGCTGTATTTGTTTTCATAAGGAATCGTTATCTACATGATCGGCATCAATGCTTAAACGGCCTATCTTTCTAGTGGTTGAAGTTTACAGACATTTTTTCCTTGTTAGCAGCAAAATAAGAAAAACGTGGTTTTATTCACATTATGCCTTTCAAAAATGAATTATGCATGATATATTTCCAAAAATCTATGCATAACTAATTTTTGAAACCTTAACATTGTAGATATTTCGTATGGCTTCTTTAAAAATTTGCAACGACCAACTTCTGCTCTTTTAAGAACGAAATATATCGTGGCTTTGAAAAATTAAATCAGTTGGGTAAGATTATATTCTTCTAGTGCTTTAGATTATATCAGTCACGAAATACTTTTATTAAAGCCAGTAGAAGTTGATATTGCAACTAAACTGCGAAGTCTTTTTCACAATTTTCTTGTTTCTTTATCGGAGTATCTTATGATACGAGTATTAAGATAGATTCACATTGCCGATACTTTCTTCCTATTCTTGGGGGTTTACTGCTTTCAATCTTTGAGAATAACGATGGCCTGACTATCACTGCAGCTGATCTTTAAATGACGCTAGCATCAGACTTAACGGATAGGCAATCTTCAAAAAAATTGAAAATCGATATTAAAAATTACCAACTTGTGTTTTTATCATCAGAGAAAAATCCAGCTTCTTTCTATTGTTCTTTGGATAGCCTAAACATCAGAGTATGCACAAAATCAGATTTATCATTTTGTTCCAGAAAAATGGCTTATTTAATGAGCCTATAAAACTTCTGCAAACAATGATGAAAATCTTTAAATTCCATACTTCCTATTGTAAAACTTTAGTATACAATAACAAAGGTCGGGTCACCATTTTTGGCAAGGGACTTATCAGTTAGATTCCAATGAGCCCCTATTATTTGAAAGATTGCCACGTCGCTGACCTTGTAGAAAATGAATCGACTTCTTTTATTTCAGAGGTACACATTCAAGCATGAGAAGTTTATACTTCAGAAAGTAAATGCTGTAAATATATTTTCTTTTTATTTTCTATATCGTTTTGGGAGGCCGCATAAGAACAGAGGAGTTCTTGTAATGCACCATGATCATAGGTTTTTCGAGAGTAGAATGCACGATTTCTGCCCCTTTTGGAAAATTTAGTGTTTATCCTTCAAAACACACAAATCGAACTGTAGAATGAACACTAGGTGCAGAAATATCTGTTTACTGATTTGGAAAAGATATCATCTTGAAATATATGTAATGAGATTATATAGCATGTTAACATGGTACTTATGCTAACAAATTTTCTAATGGTATGTAAAAAAATGCCGGGTTGTTGTAGGGTTAGGATCATCAACAACTTAGGCCATATTGAGGCGTACATAATGTTTGTAAATTGCCTGTATTATATGGTCGATTTCCAGTTTCTGGACGTAAAACCACGAGATCGACTAACGTTGTGAAAAAAGCCCATAAGCCCATTATTGACGGGATTCGAACTTGGGTCTTTTCCACGTGGTGTGGAGAGAAAAACACTGGGATTCGAATCCTATTTCGATGGGAAGATTCAAAGTGTGGCAACTTATCAGTTACAGCAAGGAGTGCATGGTTTTGTCTCCCTGAACCTCGGGACATAAAACGATGTAATCGTCGCAAACCGATCGAAGAATACATACAGATAAAGTATCCTGGCATCTCATAGCCTTACTTGCATTGGCACTTACATGTAACGTTTGATAATACATTGACTTCAGTTCCATTGCTTTTTATCTTGCACAACTCAAGTCTGCGTGTATGGTATAGCGTTATACTAACAGCTGGGCTGAGGTATAATTCACTCACACGAGCAAGTTGCTGGTTTTGTCTCCCAGAAACTCCGATTATTCGTCCACGCAACAGCAAACCAACCGAATAAATGCAATTACAGCAAATGTACTGACACCTCATGGAACCTTAGTTGTTTTTCAACTTAACACCTACACAACCCTAGATTCTAAAAATCCGAATTGGTTAGCAGGTTGCTAATTAGGCTAGATGCTATCACCTTTCAGCAAATCTAATTAAAATTATTTTCTTATGGAAGATGAATTACTGGACATCGAAGAAAATGCGAGCAACTATAACATTTCTTCATATTTAAAAACGGGTTTATACAAACTCGTTTTATTGAAACTTACGATTAATCAATTATTGCTTAAGTATAAATTGTGCTTTCGGTGAAACAGCAACACTTTCCGATAATGAAGATGTTTGTATGACACACATATTCTCTTACGCCATTGGTATGCTTAGTGGTCATTAGATTGCTGTTTTAGAATTCGTATCTTCCAGGACGAATGTTTCATTAGAAACGAAATTGAACTCACCATTATGAATGTCTGCTACAAACTAAGTATACACATAAACAAAGATATCTGCTGTAGATGTGGATAGGGCGGTGGTTATTTTCTTCTCTGTCCCGCTTTTTATCGATTAGCAGCACCGGTTCCAGAGAATGTGCTGTTGCGGGTAAACTGCCGAGTTAAGACGTGGAAAACGATAAAAGGAAGAAATTCTTATCTGAAGCAAGATACAAATAGGGATTAATATCTCTCGCTAAGAAATAATTAATTTGGTTTCACTGAAAGGGAAAAATATGCGGTAAAAACCCTAAACTTATTCCTTTCATGTCTCTGTACGTATCTAGGGTTTAAAACGTATTAGATAATTCAGCAGAGATAAGATAACAAAGAACATCAAAGGTTGGAACATCTGGATTATTTTACAACCTCTTCTACAAGCCTTTTATCTAACATCGAACAAAATCTAACCTCTCCGCTATATCAACAGTTCTGTCTGAAATCCAAGCAAATACCTTGTCGCCACAGGAACCAAATAAACATTTCTCCTCTCAATCTGACGTACACCGCCGGCTATGCTGAACAGACTGGTTCACAAGCAACAACAGCGTAAGCAGGGTTGAATCCAGGTGGGAAGGAGCATTCCTCCGGAATGAAACTTATCCCACCTTCCAAAGAGATTGTGTTAGACAGGTTGCGATAATCCAAGTGTGTTATTCAAAAATGTATTGTATTATATGGAATTTAAAACATTTATCACAAATTTTGAAAAAATGTGACACTTGACGAATCAGACATTTAAAAAACTTAAGTTATTTTATGTTTGCTAATCTTTTTTAATACTGTTACACCAAGTAACTATTTACTATTTAATACGACCTTTGTGTGAGGTGAGTTCGCCTTTTCTTACAGCTACCAGTAGCCTTCATTTCAAAACATTTGTTCAGATAAATGGATAAATTCAATATTTGGAAACCGTAATAACTATCAGGACTGACACGCCAGTCGGAGAAAAATCCTCTTGTGGTTGTTGGTGGGGTACCACATCTTGATTTGGAAGATGGGAAAGACATGTCGGATATCTTCTCATAATTAAAAGCAATAAACCGTTTTAACTAGCTGTAATACCTTTCTCCAGCAAAACTAAAAACAGAAAAACAAACAAAAGAAAACCAAACGCCCTGGATGCTGGTGCACCATTAAAATACTACTGTACTTGGTGGACCAGCTCTTATGAAACACATTGATGTTTTAAGTGTTTTTATATATATAATCTAAGCTATTAATTCAAAGCTTACATGAAACAGCTGTTTCCATACTGGCGTCAAATATCTGAACTTTAAGACTCTGACTGAAAGTTTGAAATCGCAGGTATAACACCAGTTTTCGTTAATTTTTTTTTAATTATCTTGGGCAATATAAGGTTTAATATAAAAAATACACTACAAAGTATTTTAAGATTTTTATTAAGTATTAAAATTTACAATAAAAGAATTTTAATGATTAATATTAATAACTATACCGATTTTTCATCAAAATATCCTCCGAGATTTTATCACAGTCTTACACAAACGTGGCATTCTGGCGATTGATTTTATAATAGTGCCTTGACTACGCATATAATAGTTTCTTGACTAACATTATTCCAAGGGATCTGCAAGGTTGACATAAATTTTGTGAAGATGGGTAGATTGGCGGTTTAGATGATCCCGTAAAATTCTTGAGTTTACAACAAGCGATTGGGGTGGCCACACTATAATTTGCAATACCTCCCTCCTGTTTTTTTAAGCAATTGCTATTCTATTATTCGTCCCTCCTTTTGTTTAGTTGTTAGAAAATCCCTGAACAGCTTAGTGCTGTGCTGCGGACCATTGTTTTTTGGAATATAAAATATGTTCCTCAAAGTCCAGAGGATATTGCATTATGTTGAACGTTTTTTATAGTCTTTTCTACATCTGCTACATTAAAATTCCTTCAATTCTGACGATGTTACCCACTTCAGAAAACAGAAGCAACCCAAGGTCATGATGAATCCACCAGGTTATATTAACCGAAAACGGAGTGGGCTTGCTAGATGGAATTCGGTTACGTATTCAGACTTTATGAAAATGATGGTGTACACAATTCTATTCTGTTCAATTTATTTTGAACGAAATAGATCATGTTTCTGTATATGAATTGAAATTAAATATCCGAAGGGAAAGCTTAATATTTACAGTTTGATTATTTTAAATGAATTGTAGATGTGTTCCTAATCATAAAGGAGAGGGAGAGCAACAGGATACTTTTTGCTCGAGAATGCTTGTAGGTTTAAATGGGTACATCAAAAGAAACGTAATTTAATTAATAAAATGGCGGAGTTGTTTTTCTTACTATAAAGTCATAAATTTATTTCTTAAAGGAATTTCGAAAATTGCATTTCTCGTCTTAGTCTATTTAAACTATTCTCCATTCTTCTGCGTAATATAAAGCATCTTATTTTTCAACTTTTAATGAAAATGGGATCTGCTACATCTTTTGTATCCGTTTCATTTTCTTTTATTTTCTGTTGAGAGTTATTAATGGTCTTTAGCCAATCGTCCGACTGCAGGTATTAACATCATTCTCAAGAGACTGAAGTTTCATTATCTCAAACTTAACTGAGCGTAGCTTTCCCCAGACTTCTCCGTTAAAATATATTTAGGAGTTCAGTGGAAAGGGTGGGAAATTACGAACTAAATTTATTCTTTTATGCCATCACTGGATAACGTAATTCTAAATCAGTAAAAATTAATTTTAATTAGTTGCAATTAATTAGTGGTTTCGCTACAAAACTTTTTTTCTATCAAGAAAAAAAGTTGTTACAAGCTTGAAAATTACATTTGCATCTTCCTTCTCAAAATAATGTAGATGGCAATGGATCCAACTAGTATTGAGAATGATCGAGTCCAGCACTTTCAGTTCCAGTACTGGCTATCGACGTATCATTCTTATTTAACGATGCCATTACAAAATGTATAGGTAACGAACCTGTACTCTTAAATATTCTTATATACTCTAAACAATTTTTGCAATATTCAAGGCAGTTTTTCACAGATGTCTATCGGGCTTTCATCTGCAATTCTAAAGCATTCCCAACAGTTGACGTCAGTCACTATTTGCGTACTAATGGAAATACCATAATGGGTCATCAACCATAACTTCTGTTTCTGAATCTTCTGGCCTTTCATATATCCGCAAAATCAGTTCCGCTACCTAACTGTCATGTTGCTCCTTTTATGGGACATTGTTTTCCCAACTTGATATGACCTTATATCATGTTAATGAATAGTGAGGTGTGTTTGCATGCATTGCAGACATGTATACGTTAGCTGTTGCTTATGATAGAATATAACATTATATCCATCTGTTTACTTTCAGTGGATTATTTCTGGTTGCGTTCATGATATTCTTGTTTATAAATCAGAATTTATATCGGGTAAAGATTTATAATAATACCTGATACACTCTGCACCACTCAACTTCCTGTATTTTCCAAACTTAAGGAGATTGCCGAAAGATGCACCCTTTACTCGAAATAGCGTTTCTATCCGTTTTCCATTTTAGCGATACCTTTCCAATGGCCGCTTCTAACATTGCTGATACCCTTGGCCATCTGCTGTTTTCTCATCCTTATGCAATGATACATCGCCAACTGCAATTCCAAGTTTAACCATTGCGAGCATCCTTTTGCAATAATGCATTTGTAATGCCATAAGTCTATTCGTTTAAATGTATAAATAATATTGCGTACCGATTCTTACTGTACTTTGGCCTATATTTTGACCAGTTTTGCATATTTTTTGATGAGCAGGAATTTAAAGAACTAGTTTCGCCTGCACGGTAGGAACATCTTTACCATTACATTTTGGTAATAAATTCGTGTTACATAAAGATGCCTGGTTCTCTCTCTCTCTCTCTCTCTCTCTCTCTCTCTCTCTCTCTCTCTCTCTCTCTCTCTCTCTCTCTCTCCAGTTACCCAGAAAATGAGATTACTAAATAAACTATGTTACAGGGTTAGTTATTTATTATTCTCTTTCTCTCTTGCTCTCCCCCGCCCCTTTATGGGAAAAGGATAGTCATGTTTTCAGGGCTCAGTTATGTTCTGTGTTAGCAAGGAAAAACTGGTTATCTGACATGAAGTGATTTGTTTTCATCTCCATCAACTCTGCCATTTTAGCACAGCCTGTCTTAGTATCGATTTCGCATACCAAGCTAAGGACACTTTAACTGTGATTGCAGGATTATTATAATTCCGGATTAAGATTAGTATAAAAAAGAAAATTAAGCGATTCTGTTCACCCAGTGAAATAAAATTATAAGATACTGAAACGACGTTGAATTGAGTCCATAACATAAGAAGGTGTATGTATTGATCGATAAAGGGAGGAGCAGCTGTGATAAGGCAGTGGTTATGAGAAACTGGGGACAAAGAATTGCTCTTTATTTCGCCCAAGGAATTAAGTAGCTCCGACACTGGATGCTGGTTTACGCAATGTAGTTCTCTTCTCAGAGAGAGATTTGAGCAGTCCCATATGGCAAATTGTTCGTGTTGTGCAATTCGGGCGGCAGTTGGTTAACTAACCAACCAACCATGAAGCTATTACTTTACAAAGCCTCTCGCTCGAGTTTCAGACGTAAGAGGATATATTGTAATGTTCTTCTTGGGGGAGGATACCGCACGGTTTTACATCTAAGTGTGTTATGTAAGGCATTCTCCAAAATAAACTCTTACTGATATTTCGCTCTATTTCCTCCAGAGCCTCTTATTAAGCCCAGTGAACAAATCCCAGTTTTTCTTCTTCCCACAACACTAGTCCTTGCTTCGAGTAAATCTTAAAATGTAGCCACCAGTTCAGTTATCATTCATCCCGAATTTTACGTACAACTTAGTGTAAAGTATAGTTTTAAACTACATTTTTACATTTGCGATTTTTATCTGCTGATGAAAATATATTTATTTTAACTCGAGAGCCATTGAAATTCTGTGACTCAAATTATAAATTGCAGTATTCCTCTGGTAGTTAACGAGAATTCAAAGTTATTCTTGTCTGAATTTTAGTTTGTCCTCTTCAAACATAATGGATTTAAGTAAATATTTTTAGGATATAAATGAATACATGATTTTAGGAAGAATAACATTCACAGCATAAATCGTTGCATGTGCTGTTTTTTTAAGAGGCCATAGAATAGCAGTGGTTTAATAGAAAAAAGGTATTTCGATTACCGAAACAATTCAGAACAGATCGCTAATAACTTTACTTAAATCCAGTATGTTACCGCTCCGAAAATTCAATTAAAGGTAACGATTTAGCTACAAATACGTATACAAGCGAATTTAATTTTATTATTATTTATAATTATTAATTTCATCTGCAAATGAATTATCAGCAGTGCCTTCGATACTTCGTGGAAGGAAGAAAGAAAGAAGAGGATGGAACTATGAAAAGGTTAAAAGCGCCTTCTAAAATGAGATTATTTAAATCGACAGTTTGGAATGAAAAGCTAGAATGGGCGGAGAAACGATGCCAAGAAGAGTTCCCCCCAAGAGTTAGGGTTACGCTTTCAGCAATCAAAAAATTAATTCTATTACTTTCTGATAATTTTGGTATCATCTCTCAGTCGCGTAATGTGAGGACCATTGAAAGGCAATTGCAACAAACCATCGACTATCTCTTCCCGGGCAGTGGCTAATGTTTCCAGTTCTCGTCTCAGAAGCCCATCTGCATGCCCTTTTGTCACTCTGAATCTGAAGTAGAACTAATGCTCGGACAAAACATCATTCCAGTACCATCCGAGACAAAATGCTTAGAGCTTATACTCGATAATAAATTGACATTCCTATCACATATTCCTCAAATGTGGACGAAGTGCACAAGGGAACTGAAACTCCTACGTGCCATCGCATCTAATAATTGGGGAACATATCGTTGTACTTTACTCCGCATCTGTCGTGCACCTGTCCGGTATAAATTATATTATGGGTCCTAAGTGTGCGCATCTGCCACAAACAGCATACTTCCGTGGCTAGACCTAGTTCATCCTCAACCTGTTTGCATTGCCATTGGAGCATTTAGAACATCCCCAGTCCCGAATCTGTCCTTGAGGCAACTGAATTACTTCTGTCGCTTCGCAGAAAACAATAATCGTCGCTGAAATATACTTTTAAACTGAAATCCCACCAGACCATCCCACGTGGACATCCGTTTTCGAGCCACGATGAGAAAATCTCTATAACATCCGTCAGACTACCAAAGTCCTTTTGGTATTAGTGTCCAAGCATCTGCTTAGAGATCTTAACATCATGGTAGGCAATGTTGCCCACTCATCAAGGCCCTTTCACCTTGATATGCTCACTTTCTATCATGCAACTTCAATAATAACGGAGAAAAGCTAGCACTTCATCTGTCTACCTATAACTCTGTCCTATCCATCGATCTGCTTACTCTGATTTCCTATTTGTTTTCACTGATGGCTCGAAATCAGAAGCATCTGCTGCAATCTTTCAAGAGAGTATGGTATCTGAGAAGATTCCCCACGAGTGCATTATATGCACCGCCGAGTTCTATGCTACAAAGCTAGCCTTGGACCGCATTAAAACTAATAATTATCAAGGTATGCACAGATTATAAGTGCATTACATGCGTTATCAATGATGAGGTGTAATCCACATCCAGCCTTGTCAAGGATTAAGCAGAAGTTATTCTCTTTATGAATCTGCATTCGACATCCGCCTTTACTCGACCCTAAGCCACATTTGGATCAGGGGTTATGATCTGGTAGATGCTGCAGCTGGATCAGCACACTTCGAGAGGCCTGCTGGTCCCCTATACAGCCCTCGTGAGTAGCACAGTTTGAATAATCACCGTCCCCCCTTGCATTGGGTGGAAAAGACCTCAGTTCGAATCCTGTCAATGACGCGAGGAATTTTTATGGGCGTTTTTCAGAAAGCTGAGTTAGTCGGTCTGAAGCGAGGGTATGATGTTTTTTTTTCTCCCTATAAGTCTGGTTTTTCTTCCGGAAAACAGAAAATCGACCACAGAACACATGCAATTTACAGACATAATATACTGCGCAGTATGGCCTAAGTTGCTGATGCCTTTAAAACCCTACAACAACAGTATTCTGGGTACAGATTACAGGCAAGTAATAAGAAATATATTACACCCCCAAAATATATATTACAAAAACTGAGCCCAAAAGACTCAGTCAGATACTATCTGACAATAACCATGTGTTGGCTGTTTTTAACTATTTAAAACTGATAAACTTGTTTAGATATATTTAAAATATTCTCTTTTATTACGTATACTTTTAATACTTATTTATATATCGTTTATACCTTTTTGATGATTTCTTATTCTTATATAGCCTACGAATCCTTGTTTTGACATAATGATCAATTTTCATGGGTCGATGTAAACTTTTATCGCCCTCTTATCTTTCACTTTTTATTACTGTTTTTATTCATTTATCGTTGTTGGCACATTATAGCCTATTGCTGATGCACCAATAAACTCCAAATCAAACCAAAGGATTCTAAAAAGCTAATGGACAATAGAGAATTGCATTTTGAGGGGAAGACAGTTTACATTGTACGCTGCCAGAAAGGGCTATACCAAGAACAGACTCCAAAAACTATACAAAATATAGGGTCAAGATGGCTTCAAAAGCCAGAAACAAAGGGGGAAAATCCCAGATAATGTTATACACAGAATCTGATAATATTATAACCGTGCTGGCATTAATTCTATCTAAACTCTTCTCAAATAGAAATCAATAAAACATAACGGAATATTGCTATTTAATAATTTATTACGAAATTCCTATTGTGCTGTAAAATCAAATATATTGACCATTAATCACTGGACTCAATGTGGTAATGGTGTCCAAATTATCATTCCTTCTTTTTAAGATCGGTTTAAAATTGTATTTGAATACGACATCTCATCTATGAAACTGAGATCAGTTATAACAACATCCTTCTGAAGTTGGAAACGAGATTCAAAAGAAGTGCAGAAATAGCGTTGCCACATCTGTTGAAATAATCTAGCCCAAGAGTTCCCCCTTTAAATTGCCTATAAAACTCCGAACTGGTTTCTGTATAGTTATTAAAAATACAAAGCTCGATAAAAGCGTACCAGCACTATCTTCGAAGTCCAATAATGGTTTCGACTCCTCGTAAATTGTACCCAGCACGTTTTAATGCTCTAAGAGAGAACGAACGTAAAATGATTTTCTACTCGGTAAATATTATTACCACACTTTATGTATCTTAGAAAATCATTACATTTTATAATCCAAAAATTCTTCGTGTGAGACAGCACAGCGTTAAAAAATTTCAGAAGATTCTTTTGCTGAGGACATACCATCCACTATTTTATTCATCTAGTGATAAACCTAAATCCGGTAGGTTTTGTAAAGGTTTTTCGACAAGGTTAAGGTAACTTAATATTGTAAATTCTGCTTGATTTTTAAGCACAAGCCACGGAAACCCGTGGGTTTCCGTGGCTTGCGCTTAGGGGGTCCTCAAGTTTACCTTACATCTGACTCAACATTTTCTGAGAACTTCCTAATTGGAGAAATAAAGAAAGGAAAATGTCTGTTCCCTGAAAATGAGACTGTGTGCTCGTTATCTTATTACAAATTATTATTAACTCTAGTTGCATATATTTTTATTGTCTCTGAGCAGGCCAATGACTCCCCGCCCTTGAGTATATAGTTTTGCTGATATTTTTCAATTGAAATCCCCCTAACCAGTGTTCGAACTTAAAGGACTTGCAAAAAGGCAGTTTTACTTCACTCTGCAAAGGGAAAATTTCTATTCCGATAATCTACTGAACGTGAACAGTTTGTCATAGTTATAACAGTTCGTGTGATCAAGAATCCAGAATCTTCAAGAAGATCTTAATCATTAGAAGATAGGTTAAGTTTCTCCTTATTTTATATATTTATATAAATGCTGCGTAATTATTTTATTATTTTTATTACCGTAATTATTTGCAGTACTACTAGAAGTATCCCGGATACTTCTAGTGGTACTGCAAGTGCAGCCATAAAAAAGTATCCCGGATACTTCTAGTGGTACTGCAAGTGCATCCATAAAAAAGATCGATGAGCCTTTCACGAGTTCAACAGATAAGTTCAAAAAACGAAAATATGATTCGATATACATTAACATGGTTTTACTTGCCCTGAACTTAATGGAGCTGTAAGGCCCCAGTGTGTGTGTGTGTGTGTGTGTGTGTGTGTGTGTGTGGTGATATATTATCAAGTGAAACCTGCGAAGCTTTTCTGGCGCTTAAAAACAAAACAGCCCGGGTCGAAAAATAAATCCGTTGATTATTTTTTAAGGCGTTCCATGGCTTTAAAAAAAGATAGCAGGATGTACTTAAACCTAAATGATGGACGAAGAATTCCTTTGTAAAATCATCGTTTTTAGTAGCGCTGCGTTTCTTAAAAGCTAAGAAATCCTTGACTATTGCAGAAGATTTAAGCTACGAATGGTAGATGTGTGTGTGTGTGTGTGCCGAACTTTTTTGGGAATCTTATGCAAAGAAAATTAGACATTCCACTGTGTAATGACACTGTAAATCAAAGAATACTGATGTTGTCGGACGATTGCACAGAACAACTAATTGATAAAGTTGTTATTATTTATCATGGTAGTTTGCTATTCAAACTGATGAATCACTAGATATACGATAATGAAACGAAGCAATTTTATTGGTCTATGTGCGGTTTATTGACTATTCCGAAGTGGAAATCAGGAAAGAACTGCTTTGCTGCTTGAAACAAAAGACTTTTGCTACTGGCGAATTTACATTTAACGCCTTAAATGAATTTATCGATAAAAAAGGTTTGCAGTATAAGTGCTGCAAAGTGTGGGTACGGATGGGAAAGCAGCAACGACGGGAAGTCAATCTGGGGTTGCAGCTCGAATTAAGAGAACTGCCCACACATTATTGAAAAATATTGTTTTTCACATCTTGAACTGTTGCAAAAAGAAAAAGCACACCAGATCTCAACTAAGTACTTTCACAAACAGTTAAAATTATAAATTTAGTGAAGTGCTGCCAACTCAAGATTGTTCTCTGTGCTGTGTGAAGAAATGGGTTCGGCTCATAGTTCACTTCTGTATATCCATTGGCTTTTTTCGAGGGAAGGTATTAACACAACTGAACGTGATTAGCAGAGCTAAAGGTGGAAATATTTTTGATAGAGAGGAATTCTGGTTTAGGAGTACTTTACGATAATGGATTTTGGTTGCCAAAACTTGCCTGTTTAAGTGGTTTCCGGTATATTCGGTATCCCTCAGTGAACTTAACTTCTCCCTGAAAGGACGGGTAAACAACACATTTGTCACAAATTAGAGCATTTCTTAATTTTGATCCAAAAGAATGGACACGTTTCCTCAGTTTGTGTTTTAACAATTTATGATACAATATAAAACGTTTGGTTCAATTATTACTAATAAACTATCAGGTTCTTCCCTTTTATTATTTTTTTTCATTTCCGATTCTTTCAAATAGTTTTGAAATTTGTGGAAATTAATTTATAAGTAGGAACCATATTATATATATTTTTTTTATTGGGAGTTTTAGCTTCATATTCTTATAGCCGAAATAAGGAAGTACGAATAGATTTAAGGTTTTCCTCCTATTGTAAAGCAAATTAACACCGAAATATTTCTTACCCTTGATGCTTCAATGTCTAATCAAAAAACTTTGAGGAATGTTGGACACACCAGTTCCCTTGAGATCAAAGTTAAGAAACTTAAACGCTGTTGACAATATTTTATATCATTTAAAAGAGGGGTCTGAGGAAATGGAAACATCGTGGGGCCAAAAAAAGGTTGAGAAACACTGGTTTATATTTCTTTAAAAAATAAGAACTAAGGTGATCCAGTAAATTGAAATAAAATGTGTAACTAGATATGTGCATGAAAAGAAATTATCTGGTCAAACCGTACCCCTAAAAAGTCGCACATCCGGTTCGAGGATTATTCTCGGTAGCCCTGCGCAGTTACGGTACCTCTATCAAAAACATGGAGGGGTGCGGTCGTTGATCGTTATACTGCCCCACACGAGAACACTGCCCACCGTAAGTGTTCCTATTTCTGATGTTGGAGGGATGGTTGGTACCGCATTCCTCATTGTCTCCAGATGAAATAACATCTGGAATCTGTTTGTAGATTAAAACGGGACTCATCAGAGAAGAGAACTGTACCCCATTTTTCAGGGCTCTATGTCGTTCATTCATGGCACCAGTTTCGACGAACTCTGCGGTGCGCTTTTGGATTAATGAGATACAAACTACTGGCTTCCTTGCGTATAGTCCTCTGGAATTGAGCGTTCTTAACACAGTCGGTTGGAAATATTTTCACCTGTGGCCGCAGCAATCTGAAGATACAATTGATGATAGGACATCGTAGGGTTCCGCCTTGCTGTTAGAGCCAAATGGCGGTCTATTCTAGTTGACGTAGTTCTCGGGCGTCCTTGACCAGATCTTCTTGTAATGAATCGTGTCTCCTTAAGCTGTTTCCGTAAAGTTTGTTAGGGTCTAACGGCACTAGGGATTTCTCCCATCTCTGTGTAGCATACATTGTCGTGTGTTACAGTACGCTGTAAAGGCCAGAGATTTAAGTGTGCGGATATTGTTGTGTGTATTGTCGTGTATCGTTGTTTCTCTGACCTTTTAGCCGTTGGGCTCCTAATGGGACCCACCGTTGCCCAAACTTCGCCCTATGGAGGCAAGTCTGGTACATCAGTATTTTAAATAGTACTCTGGAAGGCTCTGCTACTAATTTCCTGAGATTTCGGTGGCTATGTCCTATAGCTGCTTCCATTGTGTGTAAGTGTGTGTTGTTGTCATACGGCACCAGGGGTTTCCCCCATCTCCGCGTTGTTTTCATTGTGGTGAACCAGTTCACTGGGAAATGCCAGATATTTAAAAGTGTGTGGGAATTGTTCATGTGTAAAAAAAAATGTTCTTGTTTATACTCCGGCACGACCACCAGGTCAGTGGAGTTTACAATTAATCAATCAACACAAATATTAATCGTATTTAGTAGTCACGGACTTGAACCCCCGTTCACTTAAAGAGCGTGTGCTACTGCACTCGTGCTCTTGACCACTCGGCTACGTCAGTGTCCTGTACCGTTGTTCATCTGATCATTTAGCCGTTAGACCCCTATTGAGGCCCAACTTTGTCCCACTTACACCCCGTGGAGGCAGGTCAGGAACCCAATAGCTGTAGTGTCACTCTGGCAGGTCCTGCCGCTTAATTTCCTGGGTTTTCGGCGGCCTAGGGCCTAATAAAAATAAATAAATAAAAAATTAAATAAAATAAATAAAGAAAAAAAAAATCTGCGCTATTGTAGGGGTAATATCGCTTGGTTTGCTAGGCTGAGTTTTGGGCATAAGGTAATTTTATCATATTGTTTTTGACGTGTGGGGCTTTCGCTATGATGAAGGTAGAGAGGGAAGGGAGACCAAGATTGGGGCGAAAGACAGAAATATGGTGCCAATAGAGTAGATAGCCCCAGTTTTCAGTGGGGCATGCCCATGCCCCACCAGAGTAGAAGTTTTGGGGGTGGAGGAGAGCGAACATAGAACGTCCCCTCCCCCCAAAGAAGTGGGAATAATAGGTGAAGCGGGCTAAGGTGCCCTCTTCACCTATTATTCCCTGTTTAGTCTGTTCTGTTTTGTCACACATGGGGCAAGCCCCGTCCTTGCTTTTCTTTTCCGTGTGATCAGCACTCTTCTTGTCCAAGTACCTGCGGGTTTCAGTTTTCTGTCACATTTTGCGGCGATTTTTGTCAATCTCTATGTACGTTGCTGTAGATAGCTCTTAGTGTTTTTCTCCTGGTGAATAGGTCTTGCGCATACCGGGAGAGCGCCCTATAGCCATCCTCAGTGACCAGGAAGTGGTGCTCCAGTCCTTTTGGGAGATATCTCAACCTTGTTATTAGTAGCCTTCTGAGGTCTTCATAGTGTTGACAATCATAGACTATGTGGCTCCAGCTGTCGCTCTCCCCACATATGCAGTTGGGGTCCTCAACGAGTTCGAAGCCAAACAGGTTCTCCTTGTAGGGTCCTTGTCCGGTTAATAGTATTGTCATATGGTACCCTGGGAAGTACCAGGCCGGCTGCTTTGGGCATATTTTCCGGAGGTCTGTAGAAATCTTTTTGTTACTGCGCCTTTTGTAGTCTCTGTCTACCTTCTCTGCCAGAGGTGTAGGAGGTTGGTCCGTAGCCTAATTTTTTCGTTTTTTTAGGTTGCCCGTCGGGTCAGTCTATCCTTGGTGTGTAGCGGACACTCCCCTGGTCGGCAAAAACAGTAGCCCCGCCTGAGCAGCCTTCAGGTCCAGAGGGTGCTCCAGCAAGTACCTGAAATGCTTGGGGTACTTACCGTGCTGCAAACACGCGTTGTTGATAGCAGTATGGTCCTTTGGGTCATTTCTAGTGTTCTTTTGTTGACTACCAGTGTCGTTTTTGGATACCACACTGCTGCTGCATAGGTGATTGCTGGCAGGAAGATTGTTTTATAGTAAAGCGTCTGTGTTTTTTTCTTGAGTCCCCAATCTTTCCTTGTAATTCTGGTTACCAGTCCGGAGTATCCTCTGATTTTTCTTATGTATTTCGGATGCGGCTGGAACGTCAGGTTTTTATCTAGGATAACGTTAAGATACTTCAGTTGGCTCACAAATGTGATGGTTACATTGTTCATTTTAATTTGCAGCGGTCGTCGTAGTAGTAGAGCCCCTTTAGAAGGACCGATGAGGTCTTGTCTGACGATATTTTCAGCTGGTTCTTTGATGCCCATTGCTGCAGTGCCTGATTTGCCAGCGTCTCCAATTGGGCCCTGAAGTCCCCCTCTACCATCAATGTCAAGTCGTCCGCGAAAGCGTGCGCTCCTACAGAACCCAGGTCCGTCGGCAGGAATTCATCGAGGACAATTGTCCACAGGAGCGGCCGCAGCACCGACCCCTGCGGACATCCTCTGTGCACCTCTCTTGTTATTTTTTGATAGTGTACTTTGATTTCCACTCTTCTTTGCGTTAAATAGCTTTTAATTACTTTGTACAGGTTAGAAGGCACCTCTGCTTCCCTCAACCTCGCCAGGACGCTCGGCCACCAAAGTGAATCAAACGCCCAGCAAAGTCAACAGAGATGAGTAGAAGGTTTATTATTTTTTTTTGTAGTTGTTGGCGCATAGGCTTCTGTGGCCATAATGCACCTCCCAAGGTTTTTGCAGTACTTTGATCCAAGCCCGAGGCGAGAATCGAACTCGCGATCTTTGGGTTGCCAGGCAGGCACTTTGCCCGGTCGGCTGAGCAGAAGATACTTGCGTCTACAATCCTGGAATATCCTTAGTAAGTTTCCCAGTGTGTCCACTGTTGACAATCCTTGTCTGAAGCCATACTGGTTTCCGCATGTAGGCCTTCTGCTTCATAGTGTTTTATAACTCTCGCATGGAGTAATCTTTCAAACAATTTGCTTGCCACTGGGAGCAGTGCGATGGGTCGATATGAATCCGGTTATTCAGGATTTTTGGTAGCATTTTTCAGTATTAGTTTTGAATTTGCTGTTTTCCATGCAGTTGGGAAACGTCCTGTTTCCAAGCATCTATTGTATAGTGTGAGAAGTAGGTGCGGCTTGTATTCCACAGTTTTCTTGAGTATTTCAGGCTGAATAAGATCGAGGCCCGGGCATTTTCTATTTCTGACCCTACTAGTGGCCACGCTGAGTTCATCCAGGGTGAAGGGGGCGCAATCGTTTGGTTGTTGTCGTTATCGTTTCTGTCACATGTCTGTTGCTGAGCTGGCAAGGTTGGCATATCTGGTTTTTGATATATTGTGTCGAGTATGTTATTCATCGACTGCTCCCAGGTCGTGGTAAGGTCGCTTGGCCACCAAAGTGAATTAATCGGTCTTCCTGCCGAGTCCTAGTGGTAGCAATCACCTCCCCTCCTAGGCAGCCTATTGGTGGTTAACTTGTAGACAATGCCCCAGGGGTCAGTGTCCCCTGTTATGGAGACTAAGGACTCCCAAGAGCGTCTTTTAATTGTCTTTATGGCGTCAGTGTACCGGTTTTTGATTTGTCTATATCTTTGCCTCAGGGCTTCGACCTCATTTATTGCCCATGTTCTTCGGGCACTCTGGAAGTCCTTTCTACTCTTGTTCATTTGTCACCGTTGCATGGCAATGTCCCGGGTCCATCAGGGGACTGCGCCCAGCCGGGGGTGTTTCTTCCTGCTAGTTTGGTTGCTGATGTCTATCATCAGTTCAGTAGTTGCCTTCTGCAGTTCGTTTGGATTATTCTGTGGATCCAGGGACGGAGGTTTGTTGTTAACCCCTGTAGTTAGTAGCTCTTTGTATTGAGGCCAATCTGCCTTGGAAACTGCGTATCTGTGGCGTGTTTGTATATCTGCTGTTCTTGGCAACGTTCTTGTTATTTTACAGGTGATGACTCGATGGTCCGAGGTGGCCCAAGTGTCCTTCACCCTCCAGTCGGTCACGTGGTTCTCCAGGTTCCTAGTTGCTAGGGTGATGTCGATGGTGGCCTCCCAGAGGGTGTTGCAGAACGTAGGTAGCTGGAGCGGTTGGTTCAGTACAGCAAACCCGGATCCTATCAAATGGTTTTCGAGTTGCTGCCCGTTTGCTGTTCGTCTTCTGTCGGCAGTAATGCTGTGCCATAGTGGAGAGCGACAATTTACATCCGCTCCTATAATTATTTTTTCATTCGGTAATGTTTTGGAGACGGTGCAGGTAGTTGATTGTGGTCTCAATTTCCTGTCCTGACCTGCTGTAAAGGGCCACTACATATAGGGAGCCTAGTGCTATAATGAGCTGGGCACAGGCAGCCCATGTCATGCACAGTTGAGTTAAATAAATAAATTTTGTTGCAGTGATATTGGTGTTTCTGATTAGGACCGCCGCCCATGGGGTGTTCTCTGTGTGGATGGCTTATATTGCAGCGAATACCCCACCACCCGCTTTACGTGAACGTATGGCTCCTGCAATTCTTGTATTCTGTCTATCTTGTGAACTCCTTTGACCGTTTGGTCGTCCCGGAGTATAAACAGAAAATTTATTTATTTAATATGATTACGTCGGTGTCTTCCTCATCGGCCCTGACCCGGATTTGGTGTGCTACTGTTTTGGCTCGTTGGTCTGGATTATCTTAATCATATATATATAATCTTTATTGTATACAGACGTGGTGTATATACAATAGACCCTTCACAGCAGCAATGCTAGGGGTTTTACATTGGCTGGTGGACATAGCCTTGGGGAGACGGGGTCCCACGTCGAAGTTCGGGCTCATCCCCCAGAGCCAACAATAAAATAGAATCAGTGTCAGATTATTTACAGGATATATGCATTTGACAGTATTTACAATGAAATAATAAAGATATTCATATTTACATTATGTTATATTTATATTCATAAAGATATTCTTCACTTTATTTACAACACATTCATAAAGACATGAACATTATTTACAATATATTGGGCATTATTATACTGCCCTTACAAATGTGCACTTTGCCTGGCCAAGGTCAGGCTCTTAAGGATCTGTCTTCGGTACCTCCGATCCTTCACAAACCTACAGAGGTCGCCGTCAATTGAAAGGATTGTGGGGAGCATCTCCCTGGGGAGAAAGCGGTCACTGAGCGCTAGTCTGTTATAGTGAGCTGTGAGGGTGGGAGCTGACCTCAGTCCGGGTAGAGGGATCCTCCAGTCACACAGTTCCCAGATGCTTCTCTCCGAGACCATTCCGGTTGTCATCTTGACAGTGAGAACAAGGCGTTTTTCAAATACGAGATCTGGAAGGAGGGCAAAATGAAGTGACATCGGCATCGCAGTTGTCCTTTGCTGGGGTGGACGACGATGTTTTTGCGTGATCCAACGAAGGAGCCAGTATTCGGCGGAGTACACGCGTTTGATGTTGGTAGGGCCGCGGACCCCCAAATTTCCGAGACATACAGTACGACGGAGTATACTGAGGTGTATACGTACCGACGAGTCATATCCAGATCCCTAACGTGGAGCAGTTGTTGTTTTATGGTCCAGCGCATTTGACAGAATTTTGCTATGAGCTTGTCAATGTGGGGATTGAAGTTCAGTTCAGAGTCGAAGACGACTCCCAAGTCTGTATGCATCTTGACCACTGGGAAGGGAATGCCGTCTAGAGAAGCTTGGATTTCAGTGGGTTGGCCCTTCAGAGAAAAGACAATTTGGGCTGATTTGGCAGGGTTAATGAGGAGGCTAAATTGATGGAGATAGGATCCTAAGTCGTGTAACTTTTCAGATATTTTTATTGATGTTTGAGAGATGTTCGCTGGGGTTAATCTGAGTATATATCTTAATATCATCGGCATAGCAGTGTATGTCTTCTCTCTGTTGAAAAAACGGAATAATAACTGCAGTGAATAATGCTCCGGAGAGGACTCCGCCTTGGGGAACTCCCGCAGTGATCTTTCTCCAGATTGTGTGTTGATCCGCTTTAAGACGAATGGTTCTGTCAGAGAGCAGGGCTGTGATAAACCACACCATGTCACCTTTTATGTAGAAGTAGTTTTCTAGGAGGTGAACAAGTTGAGGGTATACTGATGGAGTCGAAGACGTCCAGGTCGATGTAGGTGACAGAAAGCTCTGCTTTAGCTTCTAGTGCACTGAGAATGGTGTTGGTTATGGATGTTAAATTGGTGATTGTGATTTTCCTGGAATGGCATAGTGAATCTGTGGGGGTTTGTGAGGCATGATTTGATTGGTGATGGTGGAAAGTAATGTCTTCTCCATGAGCTTCAAGAGGCTGGAAGAATGAGAGATTGGCCTGAACTGTTTAATGAGGGTTGCAGATTGGCATTTAGGGTGTGGCCTCACAGCATATCTGTTCCAGAGAGGGGGAAAGTAGTGCTGCGTTAAGACACGGTTAAAAATTGATAGTTGAGGATTGATGATAAACGAGCTAAGACAATTAATCACGAATTCTGGCACAATATCGGGGCCTGCAGTTGCAGTGGGTGGCAATCCATTTATAGCAGTTATAAGCTGCTTCCTGGTGATGCGAACAGTGGCGAGCATATCAGTAGGGACGTTGTTGATGGGTAAGTTGCCTAGGTGCATCGGGGCCACAGTGTTTGAGAACCGTGCAATATGGTTCATTCACAGTTCAAGGTCCAGTGTTTTAGGAATTCCTGTGTGCTGAGAGTCATAAAACGATTTGCCTTTTCGTAGGGGTGCATTTAAATGCTTTTTAATTGCAAATATTTTCTGACTGTTGAAAACTGCTCGGGCTCTAGAGAAGGCAATACGATCTTGTATAGCGCCTGATTCTTTCCATCTCTTATGCTGATTTTGTTTTTCTTGAAAGCTGTTGTTCAGTGCTGGTGTCCACCAAGCTCTCGAACGGGGAGTGATGCAGACAGTCTTCGTAGCACCATAACTTGCAATGGTTCGAATTCATCTGGTCATGAGGTCCACAGCTAGCTCGAGATCACAATTATTGAGAGCCTCTCAAGGTATCGAGGATGCAGCTTCGAGACATCGTGGTAGATCAATGAATTTGGGTGCTCTGTCTTTTATCGTTTTTGGGCCTTGGATATCAAAGTTGGGTGCTGCTAAGTGCAGGAATATGGCAATGGGTTCGTGATCGGATTGAAATAGGTTGTGAGGACTGTCTTCGAGGTCGCATGGTGCTGATGAGAATATTAGATCCAAGAGATAGATCCTCTCGTGGGGTGGCAATTAAGTAGGCCGATATCCAATGAATCTATACTGCTAATGAGTTTCCTACTAAGATGTGTGAGAGTAGGTGGAAGATTGAAATATCCACAAATAATATGCTTAGCAGAGGCATGGAGGTGATTTACCAGCCAGTGGATCACATCTTCAATGATGTCACTGTTCGGGCCTGGTGGAATGTATACTGTTACTATGTCTATCAGGTTGGCATTGAGCTTAATGGATACCATAGCAGCTTCAAATGCAAGGGATTGGGTTACCACAGAATGTGCCAATGAGAAGATAGTGGTATTATAGAATATTGCGACTCGCCCTTCCCCCCCCTCTACGAGCATCTGGTACCCAGCCTGAGGAGCACAGGCAAGGGAGTCCCGCCCATTCCCAAACCACGTTTCGGCAATGCAGAGAATATCAAAGGTTTTAGAGAGAAGCTATTCGACTGTGTCTAGCTTGTTACAAATACTCCTTGCATTTGATAGACAATTCGAATGGTGGTAGCCATAGTAACTGGAGTTCGTACAGGTGGCAAGTCTCTTTTTAAGGTTCGAACTGGTCTACTGTGCATTGTGATGAGTACAGGGATATTCTTCACAGGTCTGGAGCCCTGGGGATTGTCATTATAATCTGCTGGGAGTTGGATTGAATGATATGTGGACAGTTTGTTTCCTGTGGTAAGTTTGTCCTCAGTGGACGTTATTTGATTTCTCATGCGTTTTGTTGGCTTGGGAGCTTGGTAGTTTTAATTGCTATTGCGTTCGATGTTGATGTCTGTGGTTTATTGCGGTTCTTGTCTTCTGATCTAGGAAGGGTTTGACGAGGGTTCCAGGGGGCCATAGCCTTGGATCCAGTACGAAGCTCATCTTTTCTGGGTGGCAGGTAAGGATGAAAGAGGCGTAGGTTGGATACCTGGTTCTTCTCTGTCTCACATCAATATTCAATCTCATGTACTTCTGTAAATATGGCCTTAATACTGTCTGGTTTAGTAGTCGGTTCCAGTCGAGATATAAAGATTCGACCACGAGTCTGAACTGCTGTGATATTGTACGAATTAGAACGAGTCCCCTTCGAAGAAAGTTCTGTGGCATCTCTATTGCCCTGTTGTCTTCCATGTTCCATTTTCTGCTATGTTGAATATGTCATCCGGGTTTCTTTTGAGTGAACATGTTGGTCGGTGAGAGATGCCAGGGAGTAGAGGCTGCCTGTGAGCCCTTCTGGTGCAATCTTTTGGTTATTCTCAGCATCTTTTTTGCCGGTGACTACTTCTGCAAATGTGGGTCTTGATGCACCCTTTCCACTATGGATCGTCTCCTTTAACCGTTTTGATTTGGTAGTATTTTGGGTCGGTATTGTGGAGAGGGCCATCTGAGAGGTCTTTGAGTGGCTATCCCCAATGTTGTTAGATGCAGGTTTGGGTGAGTTACAGTCATTCAGTCCTGCATCTCTGCTATTAAGCTGGTTTTTATCTCCTTGTGTTACGGCTGTCATAGGGCTAAGGGTGACAGGCATATGAGGCATTGCATTATCCATAAATTGGGGAGTATAATTCCTTTTAGCGTTGGAATCATATATCAATTCTACTTCTTGTGGCTTGTTTTCTGAGGTTCCCTGAGCCATGTTAAGTGGGGCGTTGTTGGATATACTGTTTTCATTGAGCATAAATAAGGTTGCTAGTTGACGCACTTGATTGGTTAGGAGACCTATTTCTTGTTTCATGTCATTGTTCTGTACACGAAGCTGCCGGTTCTCTTCAGATAAATTCTGCAGACTGTCAGAAATTGATGTGAGTTTCCACATTGTTTTCCAGAAATTTTTCTATGATACTTTGTATTTCTTGTCTAGTTTCGGTTTCATTTACCAGTACTACGTCTCTCATCTTCCGTATTCCTTTTATTCTTGTATTTTTTAAGGTCCTCCATCATATTACTAATTATTTTTGTTTTTAATTCCTCACTAGAGGGGATCTTGCCTGTCTCCTTTGGTCGGAGTATCACCAGGTTTGATGTTGGTAGCAGTGTTTTCCTCTTTTGGTGCGTCTCTGCGGTTGGTTGGGTTTCCATTGCTATTGGGATCCTCAGCGCTTCCGAAAATGTCGGGGCGCGCTGTGGCGTTTGTTTTGCCCCGCATTCTTTCTATGCTTGTAGCCGTGCGTTAGCTTTCTGGCTTTCTACATATGTGTCATGGAGGATCGTGCCCATTTTGTGAAATATGGTCACTATTTGCGACCTCAGTCCTGTGGATACCCGATCGGGATTGTCCTTAAAGGTATGTTCTAGGGCCGTTTTCAATACGAGGGTTTTCTCATAGACTGTACTCTCGGGCAGCGTGTGGTCCAGGGACGGCTCCTGCTGTTTATCCTCATTTATATCTCTTTGGGGCACAGCTAGTTCCGGTTTTTCTCTTGCTTCCGCTGTGCACTCTTCTTGTACGTGGGCTGTAAGCTCTCCTAAGTTAGTAACAGCTTCAGCATGGCTTCGTTTATCAAACTGGGTGGAAAACACCTGGCTGTCACTGACGTGCCGCCTTCTACTACACTGCAGCGGTCAAGGCGGTATCAGGTGGGAGTCAAGCAGCAGTTTGGGAGGGGGGGGCTCAAGGTTGAGTGGGAAGGGCTCCCTTGCACATTCGCTGGCTTTTTTCGGCAGCAGTATGCAACGAATTTCGCGCGGGCTGCGCTTGATAATTTTTTCAGGCTTATGTAGGAAAGACCTGAGTAGCTCTGGCGAACTTGCATTTGGAGCATTTAATGTATACTCCTTTGTTTTCTTGTTAATTTCGTTTTTTGTGTAATCTGCAGATAACTACATTTTAGAACGAGTCCCCCTTTCCATAATTGACAAAATAAATGAAAGCGTAGACTATGTATTTGGTGGCCACACATAAACTTAATCTTCTTAGTCACTGATGCAAAGCAAAGTTTTCTCAAAGTATGTGCGGGACCTCCTGTTGTAGAGTATTGCTGCAGGGAATAAGGTGACATGAAACAGAGAGAGAGCGAGAGGAAATGTTATTGGTCAGCGAAGCCACTACGGTGAAGCAGTATGTGTGACTCGCAGGCCGTCCCAGTGTAGCACGGCGCAGTAAAAAAATAGTTCCCTACACTAAGTGTATGTTTAATGAAGAGTCATTAACCAGTTATTTGCATATTAATAAATGGTAAAGAGTCCACAAGAATCACCGTCATGGTAATGAAATTATTGTACCTATTTCACAGGGTGGTACCCGTCCCCAGTCAAGGAGTGCAGTTCAAACGTGGTAGCAGGAATTTTCTTTGTTTGCTACTCTCTTCAATTCCAGGATAATGCCGCTGTGATAAGCAGACGCAATTTAATGGCACTTCACAATAGAACGGCAATTGAAAGTAGCCATAAACAGAGTCATAAAATGGACAGAAAGAAATGGATATAGAATATCGGTACAAAAGACTGCATGTATACATTTCTGCAGAAAAAGGAATCTCCACCCTGATCAAGAACTCAGGCTGAAAGAACAGATCATCCCAGTTAAAAATAGTGTCCGTTTCTTAGGATTAGTTTTTGACAAAAAATTGACTTTCCTAGAGCATATCAGTCACATAATCCACTGTTTGAAGAAAATGAACATCTTGAAGGTCCTATCCGCTATATCCTGGGGAGCAGACAGGACAATCCTACTACGTTTATATCGCCTTCTCATTCGTTCTAAGCTAGACTGTGGTGCCCCAGTCTGACTCGGCAAGACCTAGTGCCCTGAGATGGCTCGACCCGGTACATCACTGCGCACTCCGTTTAGCCCTTGGAGTTTTCCGCACCTCACCCGTGCAGAGCCTGTACGCCGAAGTTCAAGAACCTCCTCTGCAAATCAGAAGACAAATTCGATTACTCTCGTATGCAGCTAAAATAAAATCCTTACCAGACCACCCCCTAAAGAAAACTCTTTTTGCTTCTGAATGGGAACAACATTATCAGCAACAACAAAGAATCAATAAACCTGCGAGTGTGAGATTAAAAAACCTTCTCAGTAGAGAGCTTAACCTAGATAACATAATTCCGCTGACGAAGCAGTCTACTCCACCATGGATAAT
This sequence comes from Mastigoproctus giganteus, assembly GCF_048544385.1. Taxonomy (NCBI): domain Eukaryota; kingdom Metazoa; phylum Arthropoda; class Arachnida; order Uropygi; family Thelyphonidae; genus Mastigoproctus; species Mastigoproctus giganteus. Next base: position 95,906,706 of record NC_143585.1, on the reverse strand, counting down.
CAGACAGCCTTTATACAACTTCTCCTTCCACATTTGGAGCAAACAAACCCTTTCTCATATAAACCATCAACAGCTGCATGCTGCTTATAAGGCACAATTTTCAGATCATTGCTTTCTATATACAGATGGATCCAAAACTGATTCTCATGTGGGCGCGGCAGTTTACTTTTCTGACATAACATTGGCCCAAAAACTCCCAAAAGGCTGTAGCATTTATACTGCAGAACTGTAAGCCATTATGTTAGCACTAAACGAAACCATTCAAGTCTTCAAAACAGCATAATTTTTACTGACTCCCGTAGTTCCATGATGGCAATACAAAATATCAGTTCTAACAAACATCCACTACAACAGCAAATTCAATACAGAATATCAAAACTCCTTGAACAACGTCGTAACATTAGATTTTGCTGGATCCCAAGCCATGTCGGAATACATGGTAACGAGCAAGCAGACAGAGCTGCCAAAGAAGCGAACAACAATATTTCTGCATCAGAATATATTCCTTTTTCAGACTACAAACACGTTATTGATCACAGTGGGATACATCACTGGCAGCAGCAATGGCAAGTACTTACCACTAACAAATTGCATCAGATTAAAAGATTACTCCAACCATGGAAATCCAGCATTCAGAAAAATAGACGCGATGAAGTGATACTTGCTAGGTTAAGGATAGGACACACATTTCAGTCACTGTTATCTTTTGCGAGGAGAGGATCCCCCCCCCCTATGCCCTATCTGTCACACACAACAAACAGTAGAACGTGTACTGATTCCTTGTCCAGCTTTTGCAGATGAGCGCCGAAACTCCTTCAAAGAGCTAAACAAACATCACTCCCTCACTCTCAAAACCATACTGGAAGATAGAAAAAATATAGCGGATGTTTTCCAGTTCCTCAAGAAAATAAATTACTGTAATCAAATATAAAACCAAATATCTCTAAAGCAAGCTATAGTCATTCTCTGTTACTCTTGGAAATCATTAGCAGCAATATACGAATTAGAACAAAACCGTTATATAAAATCTTACAGGCGCAATTTAGCCGCAGTAGCTCTTGCACCAAGAATTCTTAAATCAAATCCACTGCCAAAGGCCATCAATACCGAGGCGTGCATTAATAACTTGCACGGTTTCGTATTACACACAAACTGTTACTTCCACACAAATTGGACCTCTTCGTGTTCCAGCGGGATTATTCTCGATGCTGTACAACGAGCAGTGTATAAACCTGATTTGGGTAGAACGAAATCCAACAATTCGCCTGGTCAGTCCATAGTTCATACCTGAAACTGTGGAATGCCATCAGGGTGCTGTCTGAAATTCTTTTGGGCTAAAGGAGGGATGGGCGCAATTTCCTGCTGCCTGCTATAAGGATTGGAAGTTGTTTCACGGAAGATCGATGCTGTCATTAGTGCAGAAAATGGACTACACATTTGTCCATTTAAAATCTCGTGTTGTTTTTCCAGTAATGGTGTCCGAAAACTTTTGGTAGTTTGTCTACATATATCTGCATCATTCTTTAGTAGGGATAGTCACCTTCAATGTACTCATTCTTACTTAATACACATATCGCGAGGTACCTGCCAAGCCTGGAAATATTGCTGGAAATAAATCACTGTTCTGGAAGTCTTTTCTGTAGTGCTATCATAATGTATGAGAAATATTCTGGTCTCTTTCGTTTACGACATCGAAGGAAGATCCTTGCAGCATTAACAGCAAAATGGTTGTCAAAAAAAGGGTATGGTATGTGGCTTGGACTGGATGAATTTTGAATCCTGGAAATATCCCTTTCGCCATAGTTCTTTTTTTGGTTAGATAACGTTGCCCAATTTTCGTATTCGAAACAATAAAAAAACTGCTTGACAGGATCACATTTTGAAAATTTCGAAGACATTCAGAGCAGTATGAGTAGAGAGGAGCGGGAAATTTTAATGTATCATGTTTTCTAAATTTCTCAATACCTGCCAATAGTTGTCTGACAATGCACAGTCAAGTTGTGAACTGTGAAAAGGGAAGACGTTGTTTTAGTGCGATTGTTCAACCAGAGAGATAGAGAGAGAAATTGAGGTTCTGAGTGTCAGGGGATCAATTAATAACTTTTGATGCCAAAGATCATCCGCGAACAGTTTACATTTCGATGTTAGCCGACTGGAACACGGACAACAAATCGTTTAGATATAGAATGAACAGATGAGCGTCTTAAGGAGAACCTTGTGGAATTGCTGAAGTGCAGTAAAAGGAATTGAAGTGTCACCTTCAACGAGAACTGATGAATTACTATTACAGAGCAGTTGTCCAAGCATCAATGAAGAAAAACATATTCCATAAGTAGAAACTTGAAAAAGGGAAACGTCGAGGCGAACAGAATCAAATGCTTAAGATATGAGTAATATTTCGATTTATTTTTATGAAGATTCGAATGTATCAGGTGAACAAATGAGAAGATATCAGAGAGAGTATATTTTTAGTAACAACACTGAATATGGTGATGGATGTCTAATGGATCAATTCTGTCTTCCTTTTTTATAAATTGGAATTATGTAAGTTCCACAAATCCGGAACAAGAACAATATTTCTTAAAATGAAAAGGAAGTAGAAAGTGCATCTGGTCAGGAGACATTAGAATCTTATAGTGATATATGAGTAAATTTATGCAGACATGATTCCGCTGCTACAGTTGCGCGTAATTCTTAGAAGAATAACTATTCCATTAACCATCGGTTTATATCTGGCAAAATGGACCCTCGTAAATGTAACAACTGATCACATGTGGAAAAAATTAACAGAAAATTATTAAATTATCAAAAAAGAACGATGTTTTACGTAAATTTTTAATGGCCTATTTCATTATAAATTGCTTCATTATGGGATTAAACAAAGGAAGTTTGTGTTGGGGGAAGGGACCTTCCTATCCACCCCTGAGATCGACTAACACAGCCGCGGAGCGAAAAATCCATGAAATTTCCTCGCGTCATTGACGGGATTCGAACCCGGGTCTTTTCCATCCCGGTTTGGGAAGATGGTGATTGTAACCACTGTGTTATTTTATTTTATTTTTATTTTATTTTTATTTTATTAATAAAAAGATACACAACAGGTAACCATTAACAGTGTATCTGAGATCAGATCAATAAACATAATAACAATAATATGAAATCCTACAGGACGATAAACATTGATACAAATTCAAACAATAAAGCATATGTACAAAAGAGGATTGTATTAAGTTAAGTTACCGGTAAAACAAGTAATAATTAATCCGTTAGAGAATAGAAAAATAATATAACAAATAATAAGCTACAATAATTAGATGTGAGCTAGTCACTTTGCAGTTTAAGTGAAGAGGCAAACTTGTGGATGGAGTTCATCAGTGATTGGGAGTTGTCAAAGAAGTCAATGCGAGAGTCATTTGCTGATTCTGTTCAGTGGACTGAACTTCATTAAGTCCGTGTTGGCAGAGTCAAGGCGAAACGGTGTAAGGTTCCTGACTTGTCTACAGGGAGCATTGAAGTTTATTTTACTCAGGATATCAGATGCTTCATAAATTCCAGTGATTACTTTGGCTAGGAGGGCGATGTCAGCAGTAACTCTTCTAGTGCACAGAGGCCTTAGATGAAAGTAATCACACAGCGATTCATAATACACTGAGTGATAGAATAGAGGATTGCGGTACGTAAGGTAACGGATAAAGTTTTTTTGGACTGCTTCAATTTTGTTAGTTAAAGTCTTTGTGTGAGGATTCCAGATGGGGGAACTGAATTCAAGGATTGGCAGTACAATAGTTTTATAAAGGATAACCGCATATCTGTAGTTTTTGAACTTGTATGTGTTCCGTTTGATGAATCCCAGTGTTTTGAATGCTTTGCTGGTGATTTTAAGGACATGGGCATCGAATTTAGCACTGCTGGAAAAGAGAATCCCTAAGTCGTTAACTTGGTCACACCTTTCGATGATCACAGAGTTAATACTATACTCCGTATTCATTAGTTGTGGAGATCTGCAAGATGAGAAAGAGATAACTTTGCACTTCGAGGGGTTAGCAGACAAGCCATTCAGAGATAGCCACAGAGAGAATTTATTGAGAGCACATTGAAGTTGTTGAGAATCGGTAGTCTCCTTCACTGCTGAGTAGATCTTAAGATCATCTGCATAGAGAGCAACTTGAACATTGGAGGTGTAGATGATCCGTGTGGACTTCATAGATTTTCTTTTGTATTGTTTGGTTTCATTGTTGACCATAGAAAAATAAATTATTAACCACCTAAATTCGCTTTTCATATCTGGATTAGTCATCCATCTGTATTTCTGGAAAGTGATCCAAGATAAATGATTAACGTACGTCACCGATAACCTTGTCTGCCTCACTGAATACCGGATATGTTTGTCATGTAAACTGTTCGAAACGCTAGAGAACTTCCAACATTTCGTTTCCTAAAAAAAATCCTTTGGGTTGAAATAGATGTTACTCTTCATCTCTCCTTGCCACAGGAGCCAAAATATGAATTTTTATTTATCTGTCCTCCCTATCCTTTTTCCACATGCTCGACTACACACGGAGCCTATACGTCGGTCTACTTACGAAGTGCGGTCATGTTGTCGGTAATGCAAGTCGCGCGTGACAGTCGGTGCCGCAGATGGTTGTAAAAATAAAAGGCCAACTTTTCAGCTGTGCCTTTACTTCGGGGAAGAGGATGGCGCGTTTATGGCAGCCGAGTAAAACGAATACCCTTGAGTTAGTGTGTCAGTTGCGGCTATTAAATGGAGCCAGACAACAAAGAACGAGAATGCAACAGAAATATCTGACGGGGTGATTTTGATGGTGCCGATCTAAGCGTGAAAGACTTCTGCTCCTTCGTCTTTATTTTTCTTGGATCGTCATTACGATTTCCAGTTCTGAACTATATTGGAAATGGATTCTGAATGCTGCGCCATAAAACATTGAGTACACACCATCATAGTTGAGATGGTACTTAACGTTTCCATGGCTACTGGTTAATTTAGCTAGTTGCTGCGCTTCTTAAGGGAAAAGTTTAATACTTAAACTCTACATTAGGCTGTTTACCATTACCTTTTACACTTAAACATTTTTATTAGAAATCGGAAAGGGAACAGAACGTGGCAATTTCATGGTCTGTGGTTCCGTTTGCTTGCTGACAGTAGATCTCTCTGTTCGTCGTTTAGGGTTAAATTTATTACAGTAAAATGTACGTACGCGACGTGACACTTAATTTATTTCGAAAGTAGAGCAATAGCATTGGTCTGGGACGTCGAATGCTAGTCTAACTGAAACGCGACTGTGGTGTTTTTCCTCCACAGAAATACCAAGTTTGTGTACTAGAAAAGAAATCAAAAGCCAAGCATACAATCGCCCAAAATTACCAAAAAATGATCGGCCTCTAGTCCAAAGCATAGTTGATACAAGCAACTTTTCAATCTGTCACTTTCCAATTATGAAACTTTTTTTTTCTCAGTGATTTTTATTTAAATTCATTTTATCAGTGGCTCTTTGCATTTAAAGAGTTCGTTTACTAACAAAAAAAAAAAAGAAAGAAAACCAGCTTTCTTTACACTAATCGACCACTAACCTTTCCTTTCCCTTCATCACTAGATGACATCACTCCTACGTTTACCTGGCGTGGCCGGAAATCAGGGAAATTTAATAAAAATAAGTAATAAAGGTGTGTCACACTTATGTGTTACCCTCCTGGTAACACAGTGGCTACCGTCGCCTTCCTCCTAGTCGCCTAGAAAATTCTTGGATTTGAATACTATCAAAGACGCGAGGAATTTTTATCGGCTTATTTCACTCCGTGGCTTGGTTAGCCATTCTCCGGCAGGGTTATAGAATACGTGCAATTACAGACAGAATACACTTATGCCTTAATTGCTTTGGTGCTTTACTCGCACGCGCACATTGGGCTGAAGGCAGTAACTGTGACGTCTAGTACAACTAACTTCATCACATCGAAGTCATTTCAAAAGACATGAAGACTTTGGTAGTGAAGATAATTTCAATAATACAGCAAAAAGACGAATTGGCGCAATAGAACATGCAGTAGAATATCACATTTCTGATATAGAAAGTATAAATATATATATTCTTTATTCTGATAAGCAAAAATATGCACACATGTCTTCATGGCTTAGGAATCTAATGGTAAAGAAGAACAGCAGGGGAACCAAAATTTGTTAAAGAATTCGAGTGCGTACTTAATATGCCAAGTTAGACTTATATTCCAAATCAATTACTCCACTTTAGATATCAGAAGCATAGATATTCTCTGAAGGTTTTGTGTGGGGGGGATGCGATCCTTGTCGCATGGAGTCCTATAGAACATGATCAAGAATGTACAGTTATACATCCGGTTAACGCTGATACGCGATCCAATCCATTACCGAGTAGGTCTCTCTCAAAATAGTACGGGAATTCTTCATCCCAAATCATCCGCATGAAAATGCGGATGATTTGGGATGAAGTTATATTTCTATAAACGAATAATCGAAGCTTGTTGTCCATAGTAAAATATCCACTGAGTGCATAACGTATCCAATTAGCTTTACGTATACTTGAAAGGATTTTCCTCAACGTGTCCTACTGAAAGAAAACTGGCATAGAATAAAGTAGTATGAAGCTTCTCGATCACATCACTGGTAGTTATATTTTAATAGCATACATTCGTATTTTGATGTTAGATACAGAATGAGGTTACTCTACAGTCTTCGAGATTCCTTCATGACCAAAAACAAGACCGTTTTTTTTTTCCTCAATTAAAATCTATCTGGATAAGGGAAATGTATCCCGCATGATTTTCTCACTCTCAAAATTGTAAAGTTGTCTGAGAAGACCTCCTTGAAGTTGTTTTCCACGGAAAACTAAGTCCATCTAATAATTACAATACTATGAATAGTTGTTTTCAAGGTCTGCTTTATTCAACATGCTCTTAACATTTCTTATATTTATCTTTGGAAGTGAAAAAGCAGGATGTCTTAAGCCTGCGTGTCTATTAATATGTTCATTAAAAGGTTTTTTCTAAATTTTAGTTCCACGTACCTAACGACTGTTGTTTCTCTTTCTGAAACTCCAGCATCTTAACACTTAGTTTGAATGTGTAAATTTTTAGCTTTTTTCTCGTGCAAATACATCATTGCCTTTTCTAGTTTGCTTTTATTCTGCACTTTAATGCGTTTTTATAGAGATTCGTGTTCTTTGTCCGTTTCTGTGCATGTAATCAAATAAAACTAGGCTAGCATTTTCTCCCCAATTTTTATTGGCTCAAACTGTAAGAAAGGCAATTTTGTAGCTTTTTTAAATCTGCCATGAAAAGTACAGTCTGTATAAAGTAACTTTGTACAGACTGTTTGAAATTAGAAAAGATGAAATAAAAGTTCCGATGCTAATCGTCGTCCTCACGGAATCCCGAACTAGCCAAGGTAACTAATGGATCGTGTTAGACTGAGAAAGAACCGAGTGGAATACTATTCTAATAAAAATAATAAAAAACCCTCCTGAATCGCGAGTCTAAAATATTTGTCAACATTAATATACACCTAAATTCCCCCATCCCCCCCAAATCTCAATTTTCGCATGTCCTTTCAGTATGATACTGACTAAAACGATTCCCTCAGATTCCCAAAAGACTGGCCAATGGCTTTGACCTTTACGTTTAAATTTTTACTTGTACTTCTTAGTTTTACTTCATAGTCATCTACCTATTATGCCTGTAAATTACATGGGTTCTCTGTTCGATTTGCCTCATTGTCTCAGATTGTTTCAAACTTGCATATGCGTATGACTTGGTGATTTGTATTCCAGGACAATCAAAGCGAACTTTGGAGCAGAAGGGCAAAATTGTTATTGAGGATTTTCAAAAATAGTCTTAAACCCAGGACTTGGGGACTATATTAATAAAGCAATATTCTTGCTCATAGTTTCTTACGTTGCAGGGTGGGGTTTACACTTGTGACTTATACTAAAGTTAAGGCTAAATTGTGATCTTTGCAAAGATATGTGATTTTGGCCACGTACAGATGTACAACCACTTCAACAAATGCACTTCAGATCATCTCGATTTGCTTCCCTAGGATACATTTGCTTCCCTAGGATACATTGCATACATGGGTATGGTATATAATCTGAAAAAAAAGGTCTGTCTACTAGATTATTAAATATTGAGAGTAACCCAATTGTAAACCTTAAGGAAGAAAAACAATCTTTGAATACAATATACGTCCATTTGGTAAGAAAAGTTGGTTGAATAATGAAACGGGAGAGACAACTAAACACTTCATTGGAGATGTACTCTTCGCACATAATAAGAAGGATAAAGTCTGGTTCTATCCTTCCATGACCACTTCTTTCATCTTAACTGGTCATGGATTTCTTAAAGACTAACTATACAAACTAGGCCTTGAGACTTCTCGTTTTTGTGTGAAGGTAGGGAGGACTGGAGGTACGTTCGTTGTCCCGTCTTGCCTATCAGGAAGAAAGAATGGAATTTCCCATCTCTGTTCCAGGAGTTAGTGAGAACAATGTTAGTGTGCTTGTTGAAGACTCCAATAATTGTATAGCTCTACAACGATTATCCGACCGCATTTTCAAGAAGAGACTTGTTCTTATAGCGCGCACATCGTCATTTTTCTAATGAACATAATTAAGTGCGGTGTTGAAATGAAATTTGTTGATGTTAATGCATTGCCGAACTATGGATGCTAGTGCATTGCTAACTTTGGAGTAGAATGGAATCTTGGGCAGTAGCCTGAGCTACTGCCCAAGATTCCATTTTTATTCCAAGATTTTATTCATCGACTATTTTTAACATGTTTTTATTTGTTTATGGTTGTATGCATATGGTTACAAAGTTTATAACTATCTTCATTGTAGGAAATAGCTGTTTGGCTTTAGTTTTATGGTTTTGGTATAAAGTTATAATACCAGTTTTTTTTTTTTTTTTTTTTTCTTTCTTTTTTGCAAGTATCCAGGTTTGGGTAGCCTGGGTACGGGATTTTGCTGGCATCCACAGGAATAATACTACTGAATGCGAGATTTTTTGCATTGCGCCCGGACATCTGAAACTGCCTTGGCAGTACGGTATTCAGGACTGGGAAACCTGGGTACGGGATAAATATATTCACTGGTTTTGCAATACCTCCAGTGGATGCAACAGAAGACAGGAAACAAGTCCGACTCCACATGCCGAGGATGGGCACTGGGCAGCAGTGGTCCAGGTGATGGCCCTCCCTGGTGACAGAGGCCTGACACTCACAACACATACTACCGAACATTCATTAACACTGCGCATACATTCTCTGACCAAACATCAGCCCGTTTCACAGAGTTTCTGTATTCAATCACATTGACACTAGGTGGAGATGGACATGAATCTGGAAGCCACCATGGACAGGGTACATATACATGTTCGATTTGCCTATTTTGCTGGACGAAAAACCAGCGTTTCCCGGTGGTGTGTGTGTGTGTGGGGGGGGAGATTCTTTTTATTTCCGATTGAGACCAATCAACTTTGGCACGAAGTGGAAAAGAGCCCATAAAAGTTCCTCGTGTCATTTATTAGAAATGCGGGTATGATACACTAAGCAAACTTGGCGGTCCATTCGCATGTGCAGTACTTGTTAATTAGTGGCGTTCCCTTTTGGGGCTCCATGGTGGGTGAGGTACATGCTCATATAAAATTTTTTTTACTCGCATGAGGAATTTCTATCTTCCTGGGGGTATAATAGAATCTTGTAAACAACAAACATCCTGCTTTTCCATTACACAGGAAAAATTCCCACTTCAAATACAAAAATTTAGAAGCTTTAGCAGTCTCCAAAATCAGTGAAGCAGTTAATGTCAGGAGATCTCTTAATAGACACCAAGTGCAAAGCATTCGAAATTAGTATTACAAGCCACTAACTTGAGGAATTCTCATTGTAGCAACATCACGTGCTACTTTAAATACATCCTGGAGCATGATGTGCGAGTGAAAATTGGTTTTTATCATGCCTAGATCTCAAGTATGTTAGCCACATTGGGTACTGACGGCATTTCTGAATTGCCTTCTTAAATTTCTTTCTCTTTTCTTGTTATTGTGCAGTGATGCTTTTGCGTTTCACGGCTATCCACGAGCACAGAGAGCATCCTGTTTCGTAATCTTCTTGAACGCCAACAATTAATCAAATTATCTTAAGATTTCCACAGATATCCTAACACTTGCCATACTTTATTGTACTCAGAATTTTGAGCATATTTTCAAACATTTCTTTCATCCAACGCATCAACAAGAGGAGTTGTAAGAAATTTCCTTCCATTGTGCGCTAGAACTGGTAATAAATCATTTAATACCTCTTTTATGATTAAACAGAGCAAGTACTTGTTAATGTTTGTAAATGTTTCACTTTCTCGATGGTATATGGGATCATTTTGAATTTGGTTAGTGGAGTCTGCAACGCAAATATAGACTTTTCTTCCTTGTAGATTCCTTGATCCCATGATTTTGGGAAAATAGGTTGCCGCAAGCCTTCATTGGGTAGCTTATATCTAATTGTGGTTGATATATTTGGATATTTCATGCTAGTCTTGCACTTCATGGACATAACATGCCTTTGCTAAACGGACATAGCAATTATCACTTCCTATTAAAACGCGTATGGTTAAATGGAAAATGCATCGTGCAATACGTGAAACTTTATGAAAAATGGATAGTTTTCCAATGGACATCCTAAATTATTAAAAATCGCCCTTGAAAATATGAAGTCAATAACGTTCAGGCAGTTTTTCAAAAATAAAGTTTCTGCTTACTTTGGCTTTATCAGGACACTTCTTATATAGAGAAAGTTTGAAAAAACAAAGGTTTTTTCCCTTTCCTCGCTTTTTTTTCATTCCTAAATTTTCTTGCTGTTGAAACTTCAACTGATGTGTTAGTTGCATCCACGTTATTAATGGGCACGCATGCATTTGGCAGTGATGGGTGATGATGGGTTCGCCAAGCACCGAACAGCAGATACTGACAGAGTGTACATTTAACAAATTCACGAAAGAGAAAGTAAAACTGTTAAAAGGATAGTTTTGCTACTCTAGTACTTTAAAACACTCCAAAGCAGAACTATTTTTCTTTAAAACCTGACACAGATCGTAAAATGCATTTTCTCTTTTGGTTGTTAAGACCGATGTTTTTTGCACTTACAGAGTTTTTATTTCTATTACTGTGCATTAAGAACAGAATTCTTCAGTTTTCGAAGGGATTATGTGAAAGTTTTCTAGAAGAAGACCATTATTAGTTCTATTTATTCTCCTCATGGACGGTATACACAAATTGGATCTATTGGAGAACGCTGAAGTAATGTTTGCTCATTCAGACATGTTTCTATTAGACAACGCTTCTATTAGCATTCGTTTGTTGTTCTATCTGTGTACACTAACATACTGTAGCTGTCGCGATCTATATCTGAAAGGCACCTATTTAAAGTTGCCAAGTGTCTGCCTTCTTAACTTATTCTCTTAAATTTATGTAAAATTCGTATAATTTGGATTCCGACAGCATCACAATTGTTTCTTAAACAGTTTTCGTTTATTTAATTGATGTCTATCAATTGTTATCCCAAATTGCACTTGGAAACAGCTGTCCTGGCGATGTCTCAGATTTTTAAATGTATAGCTGATTCGCGTATTACAGTGGTACATAGCTATATTTAATGTGACAGCTCGTAGTTGGCAGAGATGTTCGAAAAAGAACAAATATGAAGTGTCTTTGGGATGTTTCTCAAGCAGATAAGTATTTGGAACGTTTCTCCCACTACCAGAGTAAGTTTGACGTGACGTATCTGAAAAAAAAAAAAAAAAAAAATAGCGATGCAGTACGCTAATCAAAGGAAATTAGATTAGGAGGCAGCGAAAGAAGGGCCAGCTAAATTCCTGATGCCCTTGAGGCTTTCTGAGATTCCAAACACGTCCAGAAAAAAAGGTAGTACAATGGAATGTGCAAATCTGACACCAAAAGAGATAACGGATGACACTAACAGAGACAATAGGACGTGTAGCGAAACACTGATATAGGAAAATGTTGAACATCACTTAATGTGATATTCTCTGGTACGTCCTAGAAACAATGGACATTTACTAATCTGAAGAAACGAGAGTCCTCGAGTTCTTTGCTCTTTTCAGATCTACTTACTGTAAAAGCATACTCTTTCTGAATATTTAAAGCGGACAGTATATGCAGTTTTCTTATGATTATTTTTCTGTTGTATTATTTTGGCTTTCAGCAATGAAGCCTTTATCTGAATAAAGTGACAATAACTTTTGGTTCTACATTACATAAAATCCTTATTTAAATAAAAAAATTTAGCATATCGATTCAACTGGTGTCTTACTTGGCTGTGTGCATCCTTTCTCTAATCAGAAAAGCTTGGTTATGTTGGAGTACCCAGTTCTTGAGAGGGTGCACACATAGATATTTTAATCTTTCAGCTTGAATATTTAAGTATTAACAGTGAATATCTAGTATTTCAGTGCTGAAATTTCTTGCTGTATTTCCTTAGACCGAATTAATGAATAGTAGTTGACATAGGGGAGGCACAGTAGACAGCACGATTTAAGATAATTTTCTTATCGCAAACAGGGGATTGTTTCCTATTTAAAAATTGTGGGTCTGGATTTTATCTATGTATAAATAATGCTGATGAAAGCAAGGTGTTCGTCAAGGATACAAATGACGTATCTCGAAGTTTGCTATTGTTGCATGACCTGTTTTAGGCACAGCTTTTTTGCATGGAGCACTAGTTAAAATTTTAATCCATAGAACACGATAAAAAAAGACCACAGAATGGACCTAACTTATTTACAGATTCGTATTCCGACTCCTCACTACTTTTGGTTGCACATATTCAAAACTCGAACAGTAAGATACCTCCCTAATTATCGGCTGTAGATTTTCTGATGCTCTTCAGCTGAAATATTGCTCTCAGGGCAACCCGGAGCAATATGGTCTTAGTTGCTAATGCTCCCAAAAACCAAACAACAACTCAGGGCAATAAACATTTATGTAAATATACTTTTGAACAATATCTTAAGAAAAGCCCCACGAGGCACCTGTACATGGGGAGGGCAGATTGGCATCGCTGAGATCCAACGCCAACAGCCTATGTTCCAGTCCACAGTCCGAATTACTGTGGTGTTAACCTGGAATACCATAGGAATCCGGCGTTTTTCCGTGCGCTACTACCTGAAACACATCGGAAGAGGGGAATCCTTGTGGTTGATGGGCCTAGCTTCAACACACTACTTTGGACCCTGCTTGGAAAGACCGGTGGACCTAGATGGCTCTGCCACAATCAATCAGCCAGTGGATTAACCTGCAATGGTCAATCGTGTCGCTTCCCCTGGTGTCTCATGGTCCGAGAGACAGAATTTAGGCTGGTGGAGGAGCGGGTATATTGTATGGGTAGCCCTGGCATCTCAATCCCGAGAGCATTTATTGCTTGTCGGGTAGAGGGTGTTCCATTTGTGCTCCGTAGTGGGTGGGAAGTACGGGAGCTGAACTAATAAAAAAAAAATGCTACTATGAATCGTGATAGTCTAAATTCTTCTTCTGGGACCGCAACAAAGTCCCTACCACGAAAATATGCAAATTAACCAGAAAATAAGACCTCAGCAAAAAAACCGGAGCCAAATATACATCAGATCCAACACCCTTAATGCATGGCATGTTTGTTCATTCCACTAATGAAAATCCCATAGGAAAAATGTTGCCCTTCTTCATCCAGACGGGTCCCTCGTGGGTAGCACAGTTGGTAGAATCGCTATCCTCTCCATACCGGGTGGATAAGACCCAAGTTCGAGCCCCATTGATGATATAAAGAATTTTTATGGGCACTTCTTCACAACGTAGCTGAATTAGTCGGTCTCAGGCGGTCTAGAAACAGTGTAGTCCGATGGTTAGATCCAATCCACCACTAGACCATTTGGGCTGCCACTGGAGAACTTCGCACTTCTCTTGTCCACAGTCACTATAGTGACGCAAACGAACAATTTCTGTCTCTTCGACGCAGCCAGTTATCCCAACAGTACATTTTAAATTAAAATCCCTGTCAGACGACCTTACATGGCCATTAGTTTTTAAACCATGATGGGAAAATCTCTACAACACATGTCGGACTGCCAACCGATCTTTTGGTATTCGAATCTAAGGGCTATTAAGTGAACTAAACATGATTGTAGACAACGCTCCTTACACCCTGGCATGCTTCTTCCAACTTGTGACTTCTCCTTCAAGATGTATAGGGAAGTTAACACACCACCAGATGTCTATCAGCAACTCTTTGCATCGCATCGAGCCAGCATTCTGGCTTCCTTCCAGGCTACACAGACGACTTGAAGTAAGAGTCATGTGGGATCAGCTGTGGTCCTTCCACAAAAAATAGTATGCAACAAGAATATACTGCAAAGTTGCATATAATAGAAATTGCCCTTTGAGTATATTAAAAATGGACATTATCAAGGGTTTATAATACATATAGTGATTCGTCAAGCGTGCTACCGGCTCGTTTATCGGTGAAGGTATTATCCCTTATCCAGTCCTGTCCCAGATTCGGCTGACGCTTTTTTTTTCTCTTCTTGAGTCAGAATTTGACATTCCCTTCTGCTGGATCTCAAGCCACATTGGGATCAGGAATAATGAATTAGCTGATGTCGCTGTTAAATCAACCACTCCCCTGGGTAATCTGTCTGTCAGTCCTCTATACAGATTACAAGCAAACAATACGCACCAGATTATAATCTCACAATCGGAATACAGTGGCAGTCCAGTCTACGCAAAGTCCAAAGAGAGGAAGTTATTCTTGCTGGGTTATTTTAACCATCATTCATATTTTTACCGAATGTTCGCTTTTTACCAATGCACGCACGCCGTCTGTACTTTACAGATTTTATTAATCTGGCTGAACCTTTTGCATTTATCCAGGTTTTAAATGACAGAAACGATGTGGCTAACGTTGGTAACCTGTTTAGGTTACAAAATATATTCTGATGAGTTTTTTTGTGTTTTCTGACGTTGCTCATTATGGCCTTAGTTGCCAATACGCCATAAAACAGCAACTAACGAAAGGCATTCTCTCACCTCTTATAAACATTTTCTTTTTTTCTCTCTCTCCTTCCTTAATTCTTTATCTTTATCGTACTTCCTTACCTCATTCTCTGGCTATTAATAATTTCAATTTAATTTAAGCAGAGCAGAATTGTAAGTGCAGTTTTCAGGACCGGCATTTAATAAATGAGCGTGATTACGACAGTTCGATGTTTCTGCAGACCTACTGATTACGAAGCGAAGGACAAAGTGAAAGTAGCAACTGCGTAAGTATTACTTCACGTGAAGAAAGCATTTCGGTCTAAACGAAGAAAAATCGTTTCTGAGGAGTTTTGCACTAATGGAACCGTTAACTGCTTTCTGCGATATTTGTTCTCCTAATAATTCCCTCGACTTTTGTTGCGTTAAATCGAAATGAATTCTGAATGGAGAATATAACCACGCAATTTCGAGCACTAAGTGATCGTGCAGTACCCCAGTGTAATTTGAAAACGAATCATTTCCGGCTACTATTAGAAATTCTTTATGTGGCTTCATATTTGGAGTTTCTGGTGAGTGGTAATGGCGCTCTTCAAGCCTGAATATTTCGACTTTGGGATGTCCTTAAACCTTCAGAAAAATCAGTCCTGATTTCCGAGCCCAGAGCTGGCAATCTATATAACGCTTGGAGTTCGTTTATGGAAGTCAGCTGTTCACATTAAGAAGCTCCACTTGTTTTTTAAAACTCCCATCAAGATAAGGGGATAAATGATTGCAAACCTCATAGTCGCCAAAAATAATTGTAATATTTCGAAGTTAATCTTCAAAAACAGTTTAATTGTGCCAGCCTATATTAGTTGCTAACGAGAAAAATACCGCACGAGTTAATTTCTGTGTTGGTGTGCCTGAGAACCAACGAAAACCAACTCCTTGCGTTTACCTGTGACAAACTTAGGTCCATTAGTTTGTCACATGGAGGCCCTGCTGGTGAAGTAGTCTAACATGAGAGAAGAGAATAATACCACCGTATTTTCTCGAATACCCTGCGCACTTTTAACCAAAAATACAATAATATTATTGAACACCAAATATTAATGTATTGAACCAATATCGGGTAGTTTCGAGTAATTGTAATAAATCAAAACTTAAACAAGTTGATGTATGTTGCGTTCGATTCTTTCTTGAATTAATTTAATTTTTCTTTTTCTGTCATTAACAGAAGTGAACGTAACTAATCGTGTTACCAATTAATTAATAATTGATTAGCTAAAATATACAGAAATAATTTCGCTGCACATACCTCCCAACGTAATATTCACTCCACATTTTGTAATATTTTATAATAAACAGCGCATGAAATGCAACATGCATTTCAGATTCTAATTTAATAAATTAAACAATCATAACATGCTGCCATCACTTTCGTAATGTGGTTTACTTATTTCTTCCTGAATTTTAATAGTATTTGAAATACAACACTTATTTAACGTTTCTGCTGCTAATTAATATAATAAGCAAACAGTAATAGTTTGACTTATGTATTTAGTAACTTAATTTAAAAACACTACTTTCGTAAACTGAGAACATTTCGTTCATGTGCATCTGCCATATTTCCCCTAAATTCCTCCAATCAGCGCACTGCAATTAACGTTTATCCAGTGCTAGACATACTGTACTGTGTATGATTAGTCTATGTGATATGTACTTAAAAAAAAGGAATTTCCTGATAGGGTTACGATCTTGTAGGGTGAAAAGTGAAAATAACTCGAGAGGTAATCCGAAATCGTGTTGCTGTTAGAAAACAAATTCGCTTACAGTTTTCATATCAAAAAACTGGATGCGGCCTTATTCCAGGATGCGAGGAAATATCTTTATAACACTCGTCGGCGTGCCAACCTTCCATTCGGTATTCGTGCCCAAGAGCTACTCAGAGAGCTTAACATTACGGTGGACAAGGCTGAGAGATCGCCAAAGCAGCCCCTTCCACCCTGGCACGCGACTACTCCCTTCATTTCGAACTTGAATTTGACTTCCCTTTTTCCTGGATCCGATGATGCATTGGGATCAGCTGTTTAACGCTGCAAAATCGACATTTTTTCTGAATAACGCTTGCCTGTCAGTCCTTCATACAGACTTTGATGGTCGCTCCATTTATTTTGGTTAGTGGAGGTTTACCAGGGTCAAGAGCACCCCTGAGGAGTTTTTTTTTTTTTTTTTTTTTCGGTTGATATCGCTATAAGATTCCTCTTGGCCCAATCCTGTAGCATGCGTTTGGCATGATTGCCAATGGCCACCAGTTGAGCCCTGTCTGCTTGAAGCATCATAATCAGATCATCAGCATATGCCTGTGTATTGACATTTGGAATATCCAGATTTAAAAACTCATCAAGAACCAGGTTCCACAGGTGCGACCCCAGGACCGGTTTACAGGTGCGGCCCCTGTAAACCGGTCTGGATACAGAGGTAAAGGGAGTGCTGACAGTAATTCTTCGGTTTTCCAGGTAAGATTTCAGGCATCGAAATAGATTTTATGGGATTTGAGCTTGGCCAGAACACTGGGCCACCATAGGGAGTCAAAAGCTCCAGCAAAGTCAATTGAGATGAGGAGGAAATATCTCCTGTTATAGTTTCTGACTGCATCGATGATTCTCTCGAGGGCATCAGTGGTGGAGCATCCCCTCCTGAAACCGAATTGGTTTCTTCACATCAATTGAACATTCAGGTATCGGTTTTCTATTCTATTTTGTTGGTGTAAATGAGTCACTCAACAAGCTTGCTCAGCATCGACAGCAAAGCGATAGGCCTGTATGAGCCTGGTATATCCTGGGGTTTAGTGGGGTTGTTCAGGATAAGTCTTGACTCGGGCTGTCTTCCACTAAGTTTTAAAGAAACCCTCTGTGAGGCATTGGTTTACTATGTTTAATATGGTATCCGGTATAATTTCCACTGTCTTTTTTAGTATTTCCGGCTCTATTTGATCTTCACCGGGAGTTTTCCTGTTTTGAATTTTGGCTGCAACTATGTTGAGTTCCGTTATCGTGAAAGGGGGCTCCACTGTCTGGGTGGAGTATTTATCATTCTCCTCGCAGAGAGTTCTCTGTTCCTGCGTCTGTGTGGAGTTATTGAACATAGGAGGATATGGTCCAATATGTTATTAATGGAAGAGTGCCAGGATCTGGTGTTATGTCCCTTGAGGTATTAAGGTGGCAGCAATGACTTCTCCCTGGGGAATTTACTGGTCATGACTTTATATTCCTCTCCCCAGGGGTATGCATTTCCCACTGTGGATACAAGATCTTCCCAGTAGCGCCTCTTTCTTGTTTTAATTTGAGCCGTATATTGGTTTCTGACCTCCCGGTATTGCTGTCTGAGTATGTCAACCTCTGCTTGGGACCAAGATCTGCGTGCCTTTTGGAACCTTTTTTAGCATTAGCATTAGCACAGGCATTTGATGCAAGAAAGCAAGCTTATGCAGCATCAGCCAAAGGGGAAAAAAAAAAAAAAAGAAGAAACCACTTCCATTTCACCCCTCTGTTCGTTCGAAATACCTGTCCAGCTGAGCCTTAAACTTATTTAGGCTATCAACTTCCACGACAAGGGATGGAAGTCTGTTCCACCAACCAACCACCCGCTGGCTAAAGGCAAATTTCCGCACATCTATCCGACATCTGTCCTTCCTCAATTTGAATCCATGCCCTCTCAGGTGATTATTCTGAGCTAGAGGAAGAATCCCATCAGCATTGAGCATGCTCAAACCATTCAAGCCTTTATACACCTCTATCAGATCACCTCGCTGGTGCCTAGTCTCCAGACACTGTAATTTGCAAAACTTAAGCCTTTCTTCGTAAGAGCACCCCTTTGTTCCATTCACTAATCTTGTAGCCCTTCTCTGTACTCGTTCCAGCAGCTCTACATCCTTCTTGAAATGAGGCCTCCAGACTTGTATGCAGTACTCTAGGTGTGGCCTGACCATTGCCTTATACAAGGGAATAATCACCTCCTTATCCCTGCTAGAAAAATTCCTATATATCATTGACAATACACCATGAGCTACTCTTGCAGCCCGTCTGCACTGCTCAGAGAACTTCATATCTGCCTGCACAACCACCCCCAGGTCCCTTTCATTCTCTACCACTGTCAGTGTAGTACCACAGAGTTGATACGTTGCTCTGGGGTTGCTGTTTCCCATGTGTAGTACTTTACATTTGTCAATGTTAAACTTCATTTGCCACCTCTCAACCTTTCCAGATCCTGTTGCAGCAGCATAGTGTCAGTAGTGTCCTTGACAACCCTGCCTACCTTTGTATCGTCTGCAAACTTCGACATTAAGCTTGATATACCATCATCAATAGCATTTATGAATACAGAAAACAGTAATGGACACAACACTGAGCCCTGAGGGACTCCACTAATAACATTAGTCCACGACGAGCAGTGTCCATTGATTACCACTCTGTCTTCTCCCCCTCAGCCACCCCTTTATCCACAGCAGCAATTTGCCTCCAATGTCACACTGCTCCAATTTGTGCAGCAGTCTTCCATGTGCAACAGTATCAAAAGCCTTTCTAAGATCCAAGTATATAATATCAAAATTATTCCCTGCATCCAGTTCCTTTGTGACTGCATCATAGCATCCAATCAAATTGGTCAGGCAAGACTTCCCCTTAACAATACCATGCCGTGTCCGAGCTATAACTGAAGTCTTGTCTAAATGATCCTGCAGTGCTTCTTTAACTAGTGCCTCCATTAATTTTCCTTGAACAGAAGTTAAACTCACAGGTCTATAATTACTTGTGTCAGCCTTTGATCCTCCTTTGTGAATTGGGGTCACATTTGCACATCTCCAGTCTGTGGGTACCTCCCCTGAGTCCAAGGAAGCTCTCATAATTATGGCTGAGGGTTTGCTTACTTCCTCTGCTGCCTCCTTTAATATAACCTCCTTTTTCGGGCATTATTCACTCGCTGTCTTACCTGAAGTTCCGGTGACCACCAGTGGACCGTTTTGGGAACGGGCTTCTTCTTCCTGATGGCAATGTTTGCTGCTTCAGTTATAAGCTGCGGTACTTTTTGTTGGTGTAGGTCTTGGTCTGGATTGAGATATTTTGGGTCGAAATTCCTGGCTTTTTCCAGCAAACACAGCCTACTTGTGGCCTTGCCACAGGTAGGCTGTGTTTGCTTACAGGTGTGGGTCGTGTGACCAAAGCGGCAGTACCTGTATCACAGCCACGTGCTCACGAAAACGGTGGCTGCCCCAGTTTACATAGATTTTGATTGTTGGCTCAAAGATTTCCAGTCTGCTGCTGAGAGCTCTATGATCCAATTTATGGCATTTCCGTTTCTGGATTTAGTTTTATGTTTGGGCATAACGTGTTGCTCTGATTCTTCCTCCATGAGTGTCTGCTTCAAGTTTTTGCAGTATATTTCCTCTGTTAGTTCTTCTGGGGTTGTCTCTTTGGCTACATCAAATACAGTGATGCTTGGCCCTTTCCGGCTAGGAGTTGCTAGGAGTCGCAGTGTTGAAATTTTGGGGTTGCTAATTATACCTTTTTTATGTCCTCCGCAGTTTCAGTCTTAATTAACACCCCTATGTTTCTTGTTTTCCGAATAGATCTAATCTTAGTATGCTTGAAGTTACCCTTCAGCTTTTCTACTATTGTTTGTTTTACTTCTTCACGGGCCTTGAGTGTTTCTGTAGAGGCTGGCTTTAGTACAACTAGGTGCTGTTTTGGTGTGAGAGTTTTGCTCTGAGCTGTTGTGGTTCGGTTTGTAATGGTGCTTTCATTTGTCTTGTTTAGGTTGGTCCTCAGCGCTTGGGAGTAGGTAGGGACGCGCTGTAGCATTTCGTTTGCCGTACTGTTTTGATATTCTTGAAGTTTGGCTAAAGCAACCTCTTTTTCCAAGTTGGTCTGGACTAGGACTGTCTCCATTTTCATCCGTAATCCCAATATTTCCCCCCGGAGTGTAGTCGTAATCCTGTTATGTCGTTCTTTAAATAGGCTTTCTAGTATAGTCTTTAGAATAAGAGACTGCTCCAGTGCAGTGCCTTCAGGCAATCTGGGGTCCAGTGGGGTTTCTTGTTGTTTTTCCTGTCGCATTTTCTTGTTGGGAGATAGTCTGCTCCGTTTGGGCTTTGTTCTCGCTTTTGAAGCGGGGTTTTCATCTCTAATCTGGGAGCTGTGGGTTGCTTGCCTTTTCTCTTCGCTCTGGATGCTGTTAGAGTACTGTCCAAGTCGTCGTTATTCTCTATAAGTATTGGGTCATCGTTATTTATAGCCTTTTTCAGGGAAGTACTTGGATTTTTCGATTTTACGGCCAGGTTTGGATTATTGGGATTGTTTCGGTTTATCGGTTCCACATTTTCCTTGGATGAAGAGTTCTGAAGGGCAGCTACTGAATTGCTTAACTGCAGGAGTGGAATGTTTAGTTCAGATTCTGTTTTATGTTTGTTGAGCAGGAGCTTTCCGGGTGGGGGGGGGAGTCTCAAGCCTAATTACCAAAATACCCGGATGTTGTGCTTAGTTTATTCGTTCTGGGAGAACAGCACTGCACATTATTCTATATATTCTCAATACCATTATATAGTGACATTACCTGACTTTTATTAATCCTGTGTTAAATATATTTAGTACCCCTAAAATGCTTTGGATATAGATGTCTTGAAGTAGCAAGTAACTCGCACTAACGGTCACTCAGACAAGGTCCGATCAATCAGGGCTCAACCGCGTGGGACACTGAGAACAACTGCCTTTATTTATCAGGCACCATATTAAAATTAGACAGAAAACCAGTAAAATATTTGATATTCATCATGAAAAACATATGGCTATAAAGCTGTTCAATTACAATTCCCGATAGTTGCTATCATCATCATCATTTAAGCGATATTTGCAGTACCAATAGTTTTAACAAAATGCATCTTAATATACAGTGGAAAGTTGTCACGTTGTAACCCAGCGAGATCAACGCTAATGAAAAGTGACCATAATTTTCGTTTACCTTGGCCGATCTTCACGAAGTTGATGTCTGTGGACACATCTTTAAACTACTAAAATCACGACAAATAGTAGAGCACCAAAACTATGCGCCTGACCAGTACTCGGACAGCGCCCACTCGAATGGCAGTCTATAGTATACGCAGGGTCCAAAGAGAGGAAGTCGTTCTTCCCAAATTCATAGTCAAAAAGGAATCATGGATCCGTTTTACTTATTCGGCGCCAGGTGTAAGATGGTCTGGGAAAAATCCGAAAAATGAAATAGATACACAGCACACTCCCTCATAGTGTCCGGAATATAATGTATGCTCGGCTCCGCATAGGTCATAGTTACCTGCTCAGAGCGGAGGATCCATCTGTGTGAGAACTGTTAAACTGCACTGCTCAACAAAATTAACAGAACAAAATGTTTTTCATGAATATTTTATTGTAAATGGTGTCACCAAATGCAAATATTTGATGCAATAGGCATCCTGGCATGCAAATTCCTAGCATTCAATAGAAACCGATTTAACACCTTACAGAGCCGCACTTTAAGCAAATTATTCATGCCAATAAACATGGGTTGCGATCCAATCACTTTATTCCAGTGTTTTCGATTTCTCAGTGAGATAGCCACATCTCCAGTACTCAGGATGGCAAGTCATCTTCGTTTAGATGATTCCTTGAAATGGCTGGCCATTGGACGACTTAAAGCCAGGCAGAGGTAGCAATATGTCACGCAGTGTCGTCTCGGCGCCATGGAAGCAGTTTCAGGAGCCAGGATCCATTACAAGAACAGCTGATCAAGGTCGCTCGATGGCTGCATCAACCAGAATAGATCGCTATCTGGTTCTAACAGCAAGATGGAACCATACGATGTCCTATCATCAACAGTCAGCTAATGTATTTAGAAATATCCTGCTACGAGGTGAGGGACCAATTCACAACTTCAAACCGATATCTGAAAAGCGAGTTGTCCCATAGTAAGATATTTCTGATTTGCTGGTCCATTATTTTTTTCCTGTAAAAACGTTCATTGTATTCATCTCAGTTGGACTGCTTTTAACAACTACACAAATCTTAACTATTGTGTTTAAATTGTCAGAGGTCTGAATTTCTCATTTTTCTTAATTATTCGCATGACTTCAGAGCAGAAATTGAAAACAGTTTTCTATTTCTTTAAGAGGAGAAACCAAGAACATATTTTTCTTTATTTTCCTCTTGAGTAACGAAATGGGAGCTGCTGGAATTAAAATAATATAGAAAAGGTAAGAGGATGCAAGGAAAGTCCTTTTACCAGAATAACTATTCCTCTTAAACTTCACCTTCATATTTTTCTTGTCTTCCCTTTGAAGTGCTTTCTACAGTATTCAGAAATTTTTAAGCAAATGGAGTTCGAATTAGAAGCAATTCCATGCACTAGCGAGTTTTGAAGTTTGCATCAACACTTCGTCGAAAAGAAGGGCGGTTCTATCTTTGGAAGTATTTACTGAGAGAAGTGAACGATTAATATGAACAGCCAGAATAAAAAAAGATAAATATATTCCAGAAAAGGTAATGCCATTGTTACACTTCTGAAGGTCGAATTAGCAGATGCTTCATTTTTTGGAAGTTGCACTGTGACGATTGGGAATTAGTTCACTTTCAGAGAAAAGGATTTTAGTTGGGAATCTTTCTACTTGTGCAGAATAATGAGTTAAGGAAAATCCTCACACCTTGATCCAGTTAGTGAGGATTTCCTCTTGGATATTCTGATTCGTCCATCATAAAAGATATCCCCCTAGAATACAACTTGCATTCAAACACGCATGAAGAGGATAGAAGTAATATTCCATTATTCTCTGTAGTTGGCTCCAAAGACTGCAGCCCTATACCATATCGTCTTACAACGAATGAGAAACAGTTAATATGAACACCCTAAAAAAACGTTTTAATGAAATATTAATTGTTTGATATTAACTAGGCTGGAATGGCTCTAAAGATGGTAAAAGCAGGAGTTCGTATGTTTTTTCCCGTAGTTTTAAGAAGTGCTTCAGAGTTCATCCAACATCTAGAGACACCAGTAAGGTGCAATGTAATACAGTCAAGCGAAAATCGTATTGATTTGCTGTTAAGATGTGGAGTTTCGATCAGTATAATCATTAAGATAATGGAATTTCTTGTTATCCAAGTTTGAAACTTTGAACCATCTTCCAGTTCGCAAAAAATAGCATTTCAAAATCCCAAACTCTTTTAGCAGTTGCGTTGTGGTAATTAGAATCAACTTTTTTTAATGCCTTAGTAGTAATAAATTATTCTGTTGGAGCATATTATTGATATAGATTTTAATTAATTCCTCCATCGTTAACGATATTAAACCTTGTAGAGCTTTCTTCGGAACTCACTTTGACCATGCACGGCTCATTTGCTGGTACATTACAACTTTCACGAGAGAATCGAAGAAAAAAACGGAAGCGAAACCAGCTACAATATGCTTCTGAAAGCAGTAATAAAACTAAATGATAAATTAGGCTTTTTATTTTGCGTTTAGCACTTTCTCTCCCTGTAGCTTCCAAAGAAACGCAAATCTCTTCTTGCGGCGAATAATTAATAACATGTAAACCTACTTGTATTTGACAGAAACCTAATTTATTCGATTACACTTAAAAAAACAATTCACTCCTTTCATTTACCTCGTTCAGCACCCCCCTCTTCTAATTCTTTCTCCTGTGATGATGCAGGCACGTTTTTAGAAGCGAGGAGCCTATTTGTTCTTCATAAATCTCTTATTTTTTTATTCTGTCACTTGCACGTGGAAACATTTTTATAGTGGAAAACTTTCTTGGTTAATCTTAGTTCGTTTAAGATGTTCTGAATCTCAACATCGCTTTCTTACACAGCGCAAGCTTCATTATAAAGAAATTAATTTACTGAAGTTGGCTTTTTACAACACCCGATTTATTATTCTCTATCGAGTTAGCCTCACCAGAACTGATTTCTTTTCCTAGCAGTAACCGTGTCTTCTTTTCAAAACTTCTTTTGCGGGAATCGAAGAATTTCGACCCAAGCACAGAAGTACTGATGAGACCAGGTGCAATGCAGTTATACTGCGCTCCTTGGACAATAAATAGACGTTTTACTTTAAATGATATCTCTTTTTACGTTCAAAGTAGAAACTCCAGAAAAGAAATTTCTTTCTTGTATAATTTCACCTTCGATGTTACTAACTTAAACCACCGAATGGTCACCACAGCACCGTTTCCGCATCGGACATCTGAATGGTAAAGCCAATCCTCACGTCCAATAGAAGCAAATTTCGATTTTGGTAACTACCCCCCTACCTGCATTGAGCAAAGGGTTTCTTCATAATCTGAATGAATCCAAATGGTTATGACCATTTTGATTGAGTTATGACTCAATGTAAAACTTGAGTAAGGACAGGCTGCAACAGAAGGAACAACCATCATTACGTATTATTTACTGTCTGCGACTAAACCTAAGGGAACTTTGTCCCCATTTCTTATTAACAAATTCCACAAGTTTTTCCAAAATGGGGAAACAAATACGATCTGGAGATTTTCTGATTAAAGTTCGAATTCAAACTCATTGAAGGTGCGAATTCGAATTTAATTTTTTTGCTGCTTTAGAATCTATTAAGCTTTCAACCCATGGTGGAATCCCCATTCAAGTTACCTCCATCCCCACATATCACGCTAAGCATCCTCAAAGGAGTCATTACAAATGGAACGTCATGAATGTTACTGAAGGATAAATAATACAATGAAATATTCGAGAGCGTGGGCTGATTACCACGCGAAAAATCATTTTGACATATCGTTCCATATGATAGATTAGTGTTGCGTATTGTATTTCATATCCATAACACTGACACTGACAGGCTATTTTAATTTCTATATACAACATTCATCCTCATTTCCATCAGATGTCGAGTGCCAAAATTATGGTCTCACTTAAGCAGTGTGTTGAAGAGAATTTTCCCTAGCTTAGAAAGACAGGGACAAGACCCAAATAGCACTCTTGCTCACATGGCTACCGGGGGCCCATTAAAAGATTATCATTCGATTTTAACCCATCGTGGACTGAACGACGCTATGCAGAACATTTGTCCTCAGGGTTGCATCCACCGCTAGTTTTCTCGTTTTTAGTTAGCAAGTATGAATGCACCAAAACCATTAATTCAGTAGATGCCTCTGGAGAAGGATATTCAAATTATGGATGCCTTGTACTTAGCGTGAATGTGGAATTGATAATTTGTCTTCATATGCACGTACTAACAGTGATAGTACCGCACTTTACTATTTCAGACTCAATAATATTAATCTTCATTGTAGGTTAATATGCACATAATATGTAATAGCCCATCTCAGCTAGCAGTTAGGTTAATAATGAAAATATAGGTTCCTGGCAAGCTGATTTGCTTAACTACTTACGAAGATATATTTAGATTAGTGTTGGTTAACAGATAATTAGACGAACGTAGGATCAGTTTTAACAGTTAATTATAGGCCATTTTAAGGTTACATTGAATAAGTTAATGTTACCTCTAAAATATGATTATAAAAGGCAATTGTTTTTCATCCTAAGATGACTGTTCATTTGGAAACGTTGCTTAGAACGTTGATTGGGCAAAACAAATGCCAATAGGCTTTTTTGTTGCGTTATTTAGTAAGCTAAGCGAATCAGCACATCTTTAATCATAGTTACTGGTTCTGTAGATTAAACAATCATTCAAGATCGAAATTCAATAACTGGTACATCCGAAGAACACAAATTCGTGAAGAGCTTTAGTTTAAAACAAATTAGGTGGTGTACTCATTACGTTACATATTGATGCCTTTGATTATCAATTAACTTGTCTGAAGACATCTATATTATATTCAAGGATTGCTACACGCATGTTCACGACGTGTTGAATAATCGTGAGGTGAGATGTATTGCCGAAGTTCTTTATTTCTTGGAGAAGAGAGAAGCGGAGCTTGTTTTGGAGGAGCAGTCTAAATAAGTCCTAAATTTTGAAAAGGGTATGAATCGCTGTTCCAAATTCATCGTAGCATTTCTGTAGTGGGGGTTCGACTCTAGCGTTATAATCGGTCCTAACAGCTGGCCAGGGACCAACGAAACATACGCGGCATATTTGGTGTCGACCCTACTTTTACTTCTCGATTAATGCTCAAACATCTAAACTAGTATAGATTTCCGTAACAGAAAACGAAGGTCAGAATAGAACCTAAACTTCCTTAAGGACAGAACCTACTCTCAATGGCATCGATCTGACTTTTCCTTATTGATAAAGGTCCGAACATCCGAAATATACTTCCATCTATGCACAGAAGATAACACACTTATATTTTATAAAGTAAAATCCAAATTTCTATTGGACTGGTCTAATTTTAATTAAGTTTGGATTGGCTAGACGAACTTTTCTAAAATATACAGAGTTGAGTTGGTATTACCTGTAGATAGCAAGACGTACACAGCGAAGATTACGTCTTTGTAAACCTGCCTAATGTGCTGGAATCGCTCATTGAACCAATTAAATGTAATAATAGGGATACCTTTATTTTTCTTGTACCCGTTAATGATTTTTATCTTTAAGTACGCAGGTAATGCAGACAATACAATTTGGATGGTATTCATGAAGGCGCGGACACACACACACACGTGCTAGACGCAAAAGGATGGAAAAGCAGCTGCAGCATCCTCGATGAGTAAACTTCGATAATTGTCTGCATCTTTGCACTAATAGTATATGACAATGTACACGGTGTCTTTTATACGATCAATATTTCTTGAAGCAATAAGAACATATTGGGCAGTTGCCGTTCATGGAAAACTGGCGAATAAAAGGTGTATATAACAGTCAGGTTGTGGGAGGGGAATACGGAGCTGCAGGAGCCGTTCGTTCCTCGAGATCTTGAGGAGGTGTGGTATATGCCCTAGGTTTCACGTAACCAACCAAAGCAAAGAAATCGCGAAGCGTCAAGCTCGTTTATCTTCGGTGACCATGAGAGAAAGAGAGCAGACTCCATACACTGCTTCCTACAGTTGGTTCTTCTCTTTCTTGATATTGGGCAAAAGAAAGTGGTCATCCATTAATTAATCTTGTATATTTTCATTTATAATTAACGTTATTATTTGATGTAAGCTTTATATTTATTATTGATAAATTATTATATAAACCAAGTGCACAGCTGAGGTAATTTACTTAACTTAATCCTTTGTGCGTATTCTTTAACCCTCTGGCAATGCACTTAAATATTGTGCCTGTTCAAAATTAAAGTAATTAACTTTGTGTACGGAAAATGTTTCAGTGTGTGTGTGTGTTATGATTGCGCAAGGAGACAAGGATTAGACTGCAGAGCTCGAAGTGATTTTATTCTTTAATCTGTCTCTCGTGTGTTGTTGCCTTCTGTTTCCAGAATGGCGAATAACCGAGTACTTTGATACACACCAAAAGAACGAATTCTTTCATTAAATAGTGAAGAAAACTTTTTCTTCCATTAATACAGTAGTCTTACTTTATTTCCCGGTTTCAGTGAGCCGATTTCCTTTAATAAATGAAGAGTTCAAATGATTTTGAGTCGAACTGTCGAAGGAGAGGAAAAGAAATCTAGAAAATCATTAATGCGCTGCCCTTTCGTATTTATCAGTATTTCTCGGGGACTTAAAGCTGAGTAATCAAAACACTTTGCATGTTGTTATAAAGAACAAACGCGACTCTACTTTCACACTCATAAAGGATGAATATTATTTATTTTTATTATATTTTTTGTAAGCTTCTCTTTGCTGCATCTAGTGGTGAGAATATTTACTATTCTTTTTTATAGCTACGCTAATGAAAATATCTGTGGAACACGAATCGAGCGTATTTTTAATCCAAACAATATTACATACAAGTTAGTCAAGCAAACAAATTTCTAAATGGTCACATCGACTGGTGTTTCTCTTAAATGTAAGAGAAATAGCTTTCCATTTAACGTACCCCGTCCCACTTGTTACATATTGTTTCGATGCTGCATAAACCAAGGTTTGAATTCCGTGAGGACATGGAAGAACTACCTCTTTCCATCATATGGCACTTATTGCGCGTATTTCACTACGTTCCTTTTCGTAGGATAGACATAGTTAGATTGTGCGGACATTAAATCTCTTGTATTTATTTTCAGTCATCAATGTTGTTATCGGGAACAATAACGATTTTCGAAATGGAATCATAATCATCTTACCATCTCATCCGTTTTCATATTGTTACGCATATTCTTTCCGATTGACCTTCTGTCTTCCCCACCCCACTGAAAATGCTGAACGGAATTCTGTATTTACTTGGTCAACGATATTGGAAATTTATTGCATCACACTTGCTACAATTGAAGTTGCAATAGCTGAGGGATTCTATGATTCATGTTACTATGACAATGGATTCATTGTCAAGCGACATCAGTAAAAGCGAGATGGGTGTGGTAAAATCGAATTATTTGATCGAAATTTCTGTCCCCCCCTTTATACTATCTCTCGGTCATATTCATTCATGTCCCACTTATTAAAAGACTATTTTCATATGCGCGATGGACACAATTACACAAATAGAATTCAAAAGGTGTGGTAGCTAAAATAGTGAAAAATGCATGCTTTTGAATTGAATCTTATTTAGAAAAAAATAGTTTATATTAGCTGATTTAGTGGGAAGTTAAATTGACGAATAGGTGGTAAGTATAGCAGTAGTCTATATTTGCATCTGTATAACGCGAGGTAGTTGCTGTGAAAGGTATCTAAGAATAACCCTGACACCAATTGTCGTATATAATTGCATTATCACGTGCTAAGAGGTGCAGCCAGAGATTTACCAATTAATATTTAATAACTCAATCTAGAGAACGCAGTTGAGGACAGGTGGAAAGTGGCAAAATTTTCAGAAATCTACAACTCCATGGAGAGGAAGAATAAAAATGCTTTCAAGTTTTATTCTCAGTAAACGAACCATAGATAAATCGAACACAATCACGGAAAAGTCAGTGGTCGTCAGCAAAGAGATATACTTGTATAACCTTTCTGATCGGATTTGTTTCGAAATAATAAAGGTTCAACTAGTGGACAAAACATGGCGAAGATCTATAAGAGATGTAACTCTTCTGACCTTATGTGGTGATCCCGGTATATATAAACAACATTTATTCTTACTTATGTCTTATGATTATCGAAAAGAGATACCTCGAATACATATGTCAAGAGGATTAATTATGTAGTGAGAGTGGGTACGTGGGTTGCTTCTGAGTGTCCTAACTTCGATGACAGAAAGAAATCAAATCCAGAATCACTAGCACTACGCATTATGCGGCGAATACGAACAAATTACGTGTGGTCTGTTCTTTTGAAATATGGGGAGAAGTGAACTCCATACACAGCGTAACTTCCAAAGACCATTTGCCAAAATGAAATTCGAAAAATGTTGAAGGATAAATTGGTTCAATATTTTTGCGGTAGGTTGAAATACTAGTTTGTTAAAGGTTGCAGACCAGCCCATAAATTACTTATTGATTTTTATTATGGTTGGGGAGCATGACGTTCACGTCTGATGTTACCGATTGCAGTGTTCTTAAACTTAGAGGGCAGGGTCTACTAGTCAAGATCAATTTAAACACTAAATTAAACGTTGAAAGATGTTGTATTGTATAAAAAATAGACAGTAAATAAGCTGATCTTTATTTAAAACTAGCCTATGCCCATTGGTGAATGAAGGTTTGAATATTATGAACACATACAAAAATCATGCGCTAATTGCTGAATTAATGCGTTAATTACTAAGTTTATTAACTCTGCATTAATTACAAGAATAAAGACAATATCCTAATCCATGCAGTTAAAAGGCGAGCCACAGTTAAGCCCTGTACATGAGATTGCCAATGCGATGCTAATTCTTCTTGAAGTAAGGAATTTGGCTGCATTCCAGACATTATCATAAAGCATAGATGAGCAACTCGGTAGATACCACACTTATTCATGCGATCTGTCGGGATCTTGGAGAGCACTCGTGTCCGCTTGTGTGGGCGTGCATGTGGGTCGTTATTTAATATAAATAAAATAATACTATCGAAAAAAGCGCACGCAGGAGCGAATCCAATTACTGCGTACAAGAGAAAGAGAAAAACATGTTACAAAACATCATTCAGAAAAGAGTTTCGAATTTCGTCAGATAGAGTAGGCAGGGGGAGTGTAAGAAACGTAAGACAGGAAAAATATTTACGCTGATGCTATTTTAAAAACTACCGAACAAATTAAAACGTGAATATATTTTAAATATAATTAAAATGGAGCTTAATTAATTGTGAAAATTAAGCTCTGTCTGAACAGTCGCACGATTTGTTACATCATGTAAATCTCGTAATAAAATAGTATTTTTAAAACGGGTCTCCCAATTTCGAGATCTCCAAATTGTGTCACAAAGAGAGTGTATGTATTTTTATTTGGGGGTGAAAAGAAATGGGCTTATGATTATTAATATCTTTATTGCAATTAATATCTTTATTGCAATCAATACTTCTAAAATACACGTTAAAATTCACTACGTGAATTTTAACGTGTATTTTAGAAGTATTGCAGTTCCGTTTTTCTGTTTAAATTTTTGTTCATATAATCTAATCTCACACAGAATTTTATCATAGAATAATTCTCTGTTCTCGGTCCATAAACGAATAGTCCGTTCTATTTTTAATGTATGTATGTGGTCTAGTATTTATTTAAGATTACTTAAAAAGCGTGTCTTCTGTTGTAGCCGGTCAAATAAGTACAATTTTTCCTTCGAATTCTGAAAACTTGGTTACTAGTGGTCATATTTCATTAGAGATTGTACTCACAACTACAATTTGTTTCAAAAATTTTCAAATAATCATAGTGAATGCCTCTTTAAATTATGTTAACTGCAATATGTTATGGTAACGGTACAATCCATATTGTCGACCTATTGAATCTTGACTGAAGTTTCTTTTAAATCGTTAAAAATAATAAAAGATTTCACTTTTAATGGGCCAAGAGGTACATAGCGCTAAAACTCAAGTAAATTATATTGTTATTTCTGTTTCGGGCTAAAATTGAAGTACTTAAGTCGTAATCTCTGGAATCTCCCATTGAATTCAACGGATTTTTCCGGTTGTGTAAATGAAACTTTCGAAGTATCTTATCAAAAAGCCTCAACAGCTACTCTTTATGTGCATCCTGTAATGGGAAACTTTATTCTTCTGTGATGGCAAGTATAAAGGAGTAACACACGAAAGGAATGTTGATTTGCTGCACGATTCCTCTGCTATAAAACCAAGAGCTAATCTAGAAGGATCTCTGTTGCACATCTGCTGTGTGCTGTGATCTTATCTCGTTCACGATTTAAATACATTTCCTTGAGTGGTGCTTTTATGTGGTTCGTCACACATGAAGAGTTCGTGAAAAGCATTAGAGACGTTTGCAGGAGTCTTTGCTATAAACTTTTTCTCGGAGTCCAGCTATCACGTGAAGGAACTTCATTTAGACTAACTGGCAGAGGTTATTTACTGTTAGCAATTTGTCCGTCTTTCTTTCGGAAGTATGCACCAAGAAACCGTGGAGGAGTAGACAGAAAAACATTTAGCTCACCAGAACTTTAATCGTACCTCTGGCTTAATGGTTGCCTTATTAATGGACATGCCAACACCACTGAAAATAATGGACTTTGTGGATGAGTTCGGGGAAACATAAAAAGAAGAAAAAAGAATTTACTGATGGCACACAGACACACACATGTAGAAATGTAGGCATGTGTCACGCTCTGAAAATAAATTTTCAGCTCTAATCAGTGAATTAAAAATAGCGAGTGATGGATGGGATAATAAGAAAGGTAAAGATACGAAAGAAATTTATAATGATTAAAACCTTAGACAACAACAAAATAGGTTGCTTCAATACATGTGATACCTAACTACAGAATTATTGCTCGCTCATGCATAATGAGAAACGGTGGAGTTAGTTAATATTTTCATTAATATATAGTTGATATTTAAAATAAACGATTTTTAAAAATTATTTTTAAGATGATTGGGTTAACTTTAAGATATCTTGGCATCCACTTGATTTTTTTTATTATTTATTATAATGTTTCACGAAGATATTTCAGTTTCTAATAAACATGAATCTTAAAAATAAAATAATTTTACACGAACCGATTTTTTTCTGTATTTGAGAACTAGCAATTGTATTAGAATTGCATAACTAGTTCCTGTAACCAGTCATGTACAGTTCTGGCCTTGTGACAGTGCGTTTTCCTGTTGGAAGAACCCACTTGCAGATGGATACCCTATAACCATGAAGAGATGCGTCTGGTCGAAAACAACTTCCAGGTAATCTGTGATATCCATGTATTGTTCCACTGATAGGGGCCCAGTGTGCATGAACTACAAAGGCACTTCCTAGATGTCCACACAGCCACCATCAACACCCTGTGCTGTTGACACCTGGCAGGACAAGTCCATAGATCATACTACTTTTGTCGTATTTTGGTCCTCCCATTAGACACACTGGGGCCCTACTAGTAGGATAATACGTAAATACTACAGGCTACCAAGAAACTAGCTGTTTTCGCCCAGACGCATCTCTTCATTGAACCGGGCTTCGTTAGACCAGGCAACGCTTTTCCCGTCTCCACTTTGGCGTTTCTATTGCATCCATGACAGTTTGTTGTTGTTTCTTTTACTGACAGGAATGGAACCTCGTTCGGTCATTGACTGAAATACCCCCTTCCCCACCCTCACACAGACATGACGGAGTAAAACGAGCTTCCGTTGGTCTCTCTTTAAAGTACAAAATCTTCGAATATTCTGTAGATAAATATAATGGAAATCAGAATTAGTTTAAAATAAAAATCTTCCGGTTCACTAGCTAGGGGCTTCCTGCTTAACATTAACCGTTGATAAAAATTAAGAAACTTTTGTACAACTTCGTTTCCTTATCGGCTGAGATCAATTGATAATTGTAAATCATTCAGAGCTTCTCTGGTCAAAGGTATATTTAAAGCGGAGAATAGGTATAATGAAATCCTCGATTTTATTATACCTACTCTTCGTTTTAAAATGCAATCCTAGACAGCGTTCAGAACGTGGAAAGGTTTACTGCGATTGTCCCTTCTGATGTGTGAGATGCAGTAATCTAGTTTCATCCTCTCAGCTCAATTTTTCTTATAAATTGTTTTTATTCTTTATTCCCACCCGCATCTTTTAGTTTCCATTTTGCCCTTTTTGTACTTCACGAATACTCTTTTATTGTTCATTAGCATTTTTTGAAAGAATATGGGGGGAAAAAAAGTTTCCTTCTGCTGAAAGTAAATAAATAAACTTCTAAGATAAATAGAAACACTACAATTTTAATTTTATCAACTTTTAGGGATTTACCCAATTATGTTGAATCTTTTGATCTTCCGCAACTGTTTTTCATTCGGTGTACGGGAAGAACGCAAATCAGTGCAGTGTTGGTTGGTTGGACGAACCTGTCGAGCACTTCCGGCTGGATAATTAAGACCATGAGGCGTTAGTACATTAAGTCTACAAAATAAGCGCATTCTGTGGTCGACTTTTTAAGGGATGAAAAATCGAAGTTCTGCGAATGAAATGTGCGTGACTCTCGCCAAGACCAACTATAAGGTCATGCGGGTTATATCAGCCTTGAAAAACAGCTGGATCACAATACAGCTTTCATTGTTCCTTACGATATACACAGTATCATGAAAGCAGCTGCAGATGGAGAAAGAAAAAGCTCTGAGAGAACGACTTTTTGTGTTTAAAACGACTAAGAAGTCGTTTTAAACACAAAAAACGCAGTTTACAGCTGCGATAAAACGACTAAGAAGTCGTTTTATCGCAGCTGTAAACAAGTCTTGCGGTAACACACCCTCCCACCTCGAACGGAAGAAGTTTTAAGACGAATTTTTTTTTTATATAATCTGATCGAATTATTCTGTTGGTCTCGGATGAATATTGCAAGGTTTTTTAACTCCGGAAACTCTGGTTTTTCGCCTGCAAAAAGAACAGACTGACCATAGAATGCAGTCTACAGATAAAATATATCGATGCCTCATGGAGGGTTGGTTTAATTTGTTCAAAGCCATTCAGCTGTATCGTAACTTGGTGAAAATCGTTTGCTTACGAGCTTTGAACAGATGGTGCTGCAGAGAACTTGTCTAATTTATTATATAAATTAGAAAAGTTCTCTGCAGAAAACGAATGCTTATTTCTATGATATTTTAGATCTATTTTAATAGTACAGAGTGTCTAAAAAATATGAATGATATATACCGGACTTATTTATGTCTACATTCTCTGATATTGAATTTTCAGCACCACAACTCAGAAGGAATGATCAGAAGTGTATGCAAATCGTGCATTTGAATTCACTTCTGAGATATACAAATGATTAAATACGGAACTAATCGGGCGGAAGCTTCGGCTGCAATAAAAACGAACGTAGAGATCGTGGGGGTTCAAATCAATGCGCTTATGACACAGTTAACAGGTTTTTTTCTGTCTCGCATGAATTGACTTCACAGTGCAAGGATATAAGTAGAGAATACCGAGATGCCACGTTCGACGGCGCCTCCGTAGCCATGTGGGCAGGAGCAGCAGTGCGTAGTGCACGCTTCTTGATTAGGCCGGGGTTCGAGCCCGTGACTGACCACCAAATAGGGAGGATGCGGAACGGTCAGAGAATGACCACCGCATAACCCCGGAACAATATGGCATTAGTTGCTAATGCTCCTAAAAACCAAATAACAACAACAGCCACGTTCCACACTGATATCAGCGACAAAGACCGATTCTCGGCCATCAAGAGTCTCGACAGTTGCTTCGTCGTGTAGCTGCACGGGTGGGTTGTGACAGATTTTGGAAACAGTGGCTGCAGGAATGTGTGATATAAATGTACATCGAATGGGTAGTGGAGCATGAAAAAAGGCTGCAGAAAGGGAAGATTGTCTTATCCGTCGAAAGGGTTACACGGCAGCTACGCTGGCTACCATCCAACGAGCTGTGAGATCAGCTGGCTATCACCCCATCTATCGAACTATTGCAAGCTGACTGGCAGAAGGGTTCGCCGTGTATAGTAGCCATTATTTCCTGACCGTTGCCCATTGTCAACAGGGTCTGGAATGGTGCCGCGCACGGATCACCTGAGATCAAGTGGTCTTCAGCGATGAATTCTGCTTTGAGCCGGATGATCGCCGCATACACATGTGGCGACAACGTGATGGACGCAGAGATTCTATAGCCATTGTTGAACGCCATAATGCACGCCCTGATGGTGTGGGGAGTGATGTTTTGATAATCGGTCATCGTTGGTGTTCAACGGCCGTTTGATTGCTCGCCGCTATATCATCTAGATTCTGCAACCCATCGCTCTCCTCTTTCATACTGAGATGCCTGACGCCATTTACACCAGGACAACGCCTGAACACATACCGCAGCGATTTCCTCTGAGTTGCATCTTGTGGTGGGTGTACTGTATTGGCCAGCCAGATTCTTGAATTTCGCCCCCATCGAGCACGTGTGGGCTATGGTCGGACAGCAATCTACAGAACCACCTGCAGCCAGCACAGACCATGGATGTTTTGCTGAACCGGGAGGAGCCTTTTCGATACCTGTACGATTGAGTGTCGAGATACTAAGCTCAGTGTATCCGTAACCGTGGTGGAATTTACATCATATCGATCTGTCTACTGTAAGCATCATTTTAGGTGATTAAATATTTTCAAACACAGATTATCTTTTGAAACTTTTATCATGTGTTTGTTAACTCCCTGGCTATCATCTCTCTACGTAGCCTCCCAGTATTATTCCTGTGTCTTCAGGGTACTGCAATTTCATTGTCAGCGTACACACACATAATAAGGCAACTTACCAACTTGCAGTAATTCACCTGACAAATCCAACAGCACACATTTATGTCATATGTGGAAAGACTCGTGGCATAAATATGAATTAAAGTTTCCTTACCAATAGTCAAATGCTTATTTGAATATTTGCGATCCTGTGGTTGCAGTACAGCTCGACAAACGTGGCAAAGTTGTTCAAAATAATCCAGGAATATATCTTATATGATCAGACAAATACATCATCCTGTAGTCATAACTACGTACCGGTAATTGTATTGATTTTAATTGCATTTTTCTGTCCAATAACACAACCTCTCTTTAAGCCTTTCTTTTTATACCAATCTGCTAATACACAAGTGACATAACACGGATTTTTTGACTATTTGTCCAGTTCCTCTGTTATCAGTGTTCTCGGATTTTGAGGTTTAAATTGTAATGTGCACAATGCAAAAATTAAAATTGTATTTACTTAAGTAAAACATTTTTTTTGTATAATAAGAGTACAAAACAAAAAATATTACTACTCTACTTTGTTTCAATTTTGTTCCTATAAAAACACTTTAAAATTTTATTAAAGAATGACTTAAAAGACGTGCGATTGGAGAGGTTTGTAGCCTAGTTCACTATCGCAGTATGTCCGACTCCAGGAAATAGTAACGAGAGTACACAGCTTCCACAGACGTCCGACTCGGACCAATCATAATCTTCCGCTATCAGTTCCCCCCATGGAGATGAATAGGTCCTGTGCAGTTTATTCCAATCAAAAAATTCCTAAAATTTGCTGTTGAAGGCCGTAACACTTCGGTCGAAATGTACAGTAATTTTCCCTCTCCTGGCTCAAATTTTTTTTCTATTTCGGGTTTTTGCTGATTCTTTTTATTATTCCTCCTGTGTGTCAAAAGGCTGCAGCTGCCGTTCGATTAATTATTTCTAATTCACGCAGAGCAGAGTTTTATCTTTCTTACTTAATATATCATTTTTTAAAATTCTTTTAGTCTGGTTTAATTTATGTATGCCATTCTGTGGTGGGAGTGTGGTTCATACACTACTATCAATAATACAAGATTGGGCAACAAGATTGGTCATAAGAACCAAAGGGTCCTCTTACCAAGAAAGGCTTAAGTTCTGAAAATTGCAGTGGCTGGAGTCTAGGCACCTGCGAAGTGATCTGATTGAGGCGTCTAAGGCCTTGAATGAGTTGAGCATGCTGAATTCTGATGGGATTCTTCCACTGGTTCAGATTATGAACCTAAGGGGGCATCAATTCAAATTGTGGGAAGACAGATGTAGAATAGATGTGCGTAAATTTGCTTTTAGCCAGCTGCTGGTAGTTGATTGCTGGAGCAAACTTCCACCTGTCGTTGTGGAAGTTGACCGCTTAAATAAATTCAAGAAGGAACTGGACAAACGTTTAGAGGGAATGGATGTTTTTTTTTTGGGGGGGGGGCTGATGGGGGCTTAATAGTAAGGGGTTTTTGGGGGGGCTTAATAGTAAGCATTAACTCAAAGAACATTTTTACAACTGAACTATTGGCATTCGAATTTTTTTTTCAGTTAGGAAAGAATCTCGAAGTAGGGCAAGAATTTTTACGATTAAATTCGGTGCATATTCTTTTTCTGAATGCAAATTTCCTTATAAAAGAAAAAAGGCACGCTTAAGGTTTCATTTATAATGCTTTAATTAGAAGCTTTACTAATTTTAATAAGAAATTAGAAACAACAAACAATTCCCTTTAACGAACAGGCGACTTGTTCGTTAAAACGAATAAATTTTATTCAAATATCAAAGCCAAAAAAACAAAAAAATGGAAATGAATTTGCAATATTCAAGAAAACTTCATATTTTTATTCTTGTTGTTTTAACATCGAAATAGTTAGCCAATTTGTTTTAGCGCCCCCTATCTGTCGCGTGTGAATGCCATTTAACTTGTTGGCATTTTTCCAAAACTAATCTTCTTTTTTTTTAATTTATTTTCCTGTGACTAGATCGTATTTCTATTAAGTTATTAGGGTTAAATTGACTTAGTTTTGCGATGTCTGGATGTTGTCTGAATTTTTATTTTGTCTGAAAAAAAGAAAAGAAAAAATGCACATTGACAAAGCACAACTTCAATTTCCTTCCTTATGTGATTACGTGCGCTGGCCTCATACGCCTCCGTTTATTGCCGGTCCTAATGAAATATGACGAGTCTCTCAACTCAATGAAATTGCTACATACCGCTGTATCATTCTTACTTAGTTGCTTATTTGGACATCTAGATGAGTCCAGAAAACGCTTCTACATATTTCATAGACTTTGCCACTCCACGTAATAGACTTATTGTCGCTTACAATTATTGTGCGCATAAATCTTCGGTATTTCTGGCTATTTCTGTTTTTCTTTATAACCATACGATTACCTATGAAATATGGCAGCCATTGTAAACGCAAAATCCCCAGTTGCCTGTCACCTCGTCTCGAATTTGGACAAATAAATTATATCCGAAAAGTTTTATTCCTGCGCTTATTTTCCACGTGAAATATGTAGAATTCCCATACGAATATGTAAATGATAACGTTCTTAGAATTACAGCCATTTTTCATACCATTCCAAGGTTCTCATTAATTTTAGCGCTACTTTGAATTTTCCGTAGGCTTTGATCTTAATTTCTTCACACTTTACTGAACTTTCAGTGGGATGTAATACTTGGTTGGCGTTTGGAAGATGCGCCAGTGAGTGTCCCTGAAAGTTTCTAATTTATCTAGATGAACTGTTTTGAGGGTCATGAATGCATGTGTGTGGAAGTTCAAAGAATTCTGCTGGCTGATCTACAATAATGTTGGACGCATTCTTCTGGAATAGTTCGTCTACTGATTCCATTAGAAGACATGGTTGATGAAATTTGCTACGTTTGATCATCCCAAGTAGTTATCTGCCTATGAGGCAGCATTCCTTATCTGCTGGCAAGAGTAGGTGTCAAGTTTTTTGGGAATGGTTTGAGGACTATGACTGTTGCCTATCCTTCATAGCCAATCACCGTAACGGTTTCTGCCTTCATTGTGCCAGTATGAATTGAAAAACTTCAGCGTGGAAAAATGATTCTGCATTAGTTTCCGAAGGTTTTCGTAGTTCCTCATCCATTCGATGCAGAAGCTTAACACTTTCTTAAACGGTACTCTGCTGGTGTTTTTCTTTTCTTGTCCACTTGCTGTAGACAATGTTTTAATCTAGTGTTTCCGGGAACA
This sequence comes from Mastigoproctus giganteus, assembly GCF_048544385.1. NCBI lineage: Eukaryota > Metazoa > Arthropoda > Arachnida > Uropygi > Thelyphonidae > Mastigoproctus > Mastigoproctus giganteus. The sequence continues at coordinate 95,866,569 of NC_143585.1, read as the reverse complement.
ACAAATGTTCTCCTGCAGTTCATCTAAGGGCAAACAAATATACATATAATTCGCCTAATAAGAGTTTACTATTTAATCTAATTCCTGTTTCATTCCTAGCTCAAACTTCTTGCATGATTTATTGGTCTTCATTAGCACTTTTGATTTACAACGGATAATTATGATATTGTGTCTCCTGGTAATGACCCAAAAATTTCAATAAAGCGGAGAGGCATAAAAGATCAACTCCAGGGGAACAAAGGCTCTCAGTGATGCGATGCAAATGCGATGTTTTGAAGAGTTAGGTGGCGGTGCAGAAGCCCTCATGAAACATGGAAAAGTATTCTGTCAACCGTAAATTCCCACAACGACTTCCAAGAAACGTGAATTCTCGAGCAAGTTTCGAGAAACAGTAGCTGTTACTTAATGCGCTCACACCTTAGAGAGCTCCAACTCGCTGTGAGGATGGATTTTATGACCGAAATTCTGCTCACTTGGATGATAAGATTCGAATTGGTTGGGATATTTTAGGCAATACCATTCTATTCACCGATTGAAATTCAAAACGTCAGAGGGCCTTGACAGAATACAAATAAAATAAAAATGTTTCGGAATATTATACTATTCACTTTAATTCGGTTTCTAAAAATTATTTTTTTAATTTATTTCTTACTTATAAATTTATTATTTGTTTATCTTATTTCTTAGTTTATAAATTTAATTTGTTTATTCTTGCAATTTTTAAATAAGGTGGCACTTGAATTTTTATGCACTAATGTGCACGAAATATATTATTCTCCAACGACTGGGACACATAAACCTCAGAAAACAGAAACCCATTCCAGTTTTGCTTGTTTGTGTTTTTGTTTTTGCACAGACAACTGACTGTGAGGCGTCAGTGTAATCTATGGTCAGTATATCTATTTGATGGATGAAAATCTAGAGTTTCCGTGAATAAAAATGATGCAACCCTCATCTGAGACCGATTAACTCGTCCCTGGTGAGGGATAAAAAAAAAGTCCCGTCTAGATGAGATTCTAACCCGGATGTCTTTTCCACATGGTGGGAAAATTCAGTGACTTTAACCACTGTGCTACGCGCGAGGGTAAAATCTATTTTAAGCAATCTGCGACCAAATAATCGAGCACTTCCTCTTCTGCCATTTTCCATGTATACTGGTTTTATAATTAAATAAGAATTGTTAATTAAAATGAATTTTGCTGTGGTTGATCAGTAAGTAAAATAGGAGACTAAGCCAGCCACTAATTGGTCTTATATTTTTGTCATTTGTAGATGCAGCACTGAATGGCGGAAAACAAGAAGAGCAGGAACAACATGAGGTCAGAAACATGAGATATTGGGCAAATAAGAGTAAGTTGATTTGATTTCCCTCCCTTTAATTTCATTAAATGCATAAGTTTTATAAATGTTTTTATGCATTATATATTAAATTTTTTTTTCTTCTATATCAGCGCATAGATCCTTAAATACTTTTTATACAATATTTGTCACATGTAAAATAAATCTTGAAGAAATCTTAGGGGCCAATAGTATAGACGAGTTAGCAATATTTATCATTGCATGGAAATCCTTGAGAATCTTCTAGATAGCGAATACATCTCCTGCGTGCCCTTTGGACTTAGGCTGAGCAAAGCTCGTGATACTGTTCAACAATACTTCTAGGAATTGCAGCACCCATCTGATAATCTTGACCTAGTCTTAAAGAAGTCAACCTATTTTCCCTTTAAGAAACCTCCTTCACGATCGTCCTATTTCAAGTGACGCCAATACTCATCGTACTCTGGACTGTTGATCTCGTTGGAAATTCAACAGCCAAACCGATTGTCTCCCGTTTACAAAGATTTTGGTTCGTCTCAATGACGAAAGGAACTTTTAAATTGCTTTTCAAGCTGAATACGCAGATTTCGAACGAGGAGTGTGTGGTTTTCTCCTGGAAAATCAAGTCATTTTTCGTCTTGAAAACAGACGGACCTAAGAATGTACGCAATTTCCATTGAGCGATGTATTAACGTTTGATGTCATTGCTATTAACATCTTTTTATTTCCACATCAGTGGGCACCCCCTGAACAGCCTGGTTCGGCTATAAAGGTGTACATTATAAATATTCAAGGCGATTACATTGATAGAATTTAAAAGATAGGAAAACATTTTATTTACAAATAAGCTAACATTCGCACTGAAGTTTCAAAATCGTGAAAGTGGTACAGTCAATAGTTCTAGTTTATACGCATCTTTCAGGGTGTCCTGTCTATAGCGCTTCGAGCTGCAGGAAGCTGAGGCATCAATTCCAAGGGAGCTATACGGTCCGAACGTATTCGCCTTAAACACTGATCTTAGGTATTGCAGGTTTTGTAGTAAAGATCTAATACAAGGTGTTGCACTGCACCGGGTTCGTTCGGTGGTCCGTCATTTCCCAGATGTCAGGTGAATCCATTCGGCGACAAAGGAGTTGTGCCCAATTGTGCAGATTCTTCTCCTTGATGATGGTTTCTCATGGTTTTATGCCGAGGTTTGCGTAGAGCACGCTCCGAGAGATGATAAAAGGTGGTCTATCGTCCTCTTTAACCATCTTAGGAGCCAATACGCCACCCCAAGAAATCTTTTTTGTTGAGCAGAGGAGTCCCCCCCCTGACCAAAGCACAGATGCATAGAGCAGTACTAGGGTCAAATTTCTTTGGACGTAATCCAAGAGGAACCCTCGAGGCCTAAGACTGACCAGCTCCTGTCGGATTGCCCAGAGAGCCGCGAGTGTTTTAAGCCTGACAATACTGAGGTTGTCTTTGAAGGTTACTTTGTCATCCCATTTATTTTGACCCCAAATCGGTGTGAGAGTGAACCTTTTCCATGATAGTTACGCTGATTTTGAGTGTTATTTCATTTGTCCTTTTTATGAAGGTCATCTGAGCTGCTTTCTTAGGATTCAACTTTAGCCCCGTAGATAATCCTGGAGTTCAACCAGGACGTTCTGTGTTTCACAGGCGATCAACTACTTTTTGCTCGGGTCATCCGATGTGACAAGCAGCTTGAGATCGTCAGCGTATGAGGGGAAGTTTGGATGCTTCGTAAGGAAGGGCTGTAAAGCTGTGACAAAAAAACAGAGGAAAGAACTCCCTCTCCCTTGTGGGATGCCAACAGAGGTCGTAGTGGTGCTCTCCAATCTGTGGTTATATTTGATAAAAATTTATTTGCCTGTTGTTGGGAATTTTATTGAGAATGGCAACTAGTTTACTTCGAATTTGAACTAGTGTTTCAAAATTTTAACCAGCTGTGTTGTGCAGTGTGTCAAAAGCTTGCTTGTATGTCCAGGAAAAAGATTTCTAGTTGTTTCTTAGTGTTTAGGGCTTTTTGGATCGACCAACTGGTCATTAAGAGATTAAACAACCTAGACCTTCTACGAATAATGTATGGAGATGCTGTTGTTGTCTGTTGTAACGGTGTTCGACTAAAATGGGCTGGATCGTTTTTTTTTTTTCAAAAACCCTCAAGATATGTATATTGTTCTGTAGCCTTTTAGGCTATTCGGTTTGTTACTTTTTGGTACTGGTAGTGAGTGACAGATATTCCACGCTGTCGGTGTGATACTAGACTGGAGAATGCGGTTGAAGATGTGCAGCAGATTGATCACGCAGACACTGAAAATTTTCAGAATTAAGAGTGGGAATCCGTCGTGACCAATTGCAGGCTTGTTGGGTAGGCTGTTAATCGCTTTCATTATTATATCTCTCGAGATCTTAACATGCGCAAGCGAGGTCCTGGCCGTATCTGTGATGGCCACTACAGGGAGGAGAGGGGGATGTTCCTGATCAGGGTGGAAGGTTGACTGTTTGAATGTTTCTTCATCCACTGTTTGAATGTTTCTTCATCCATTACCACCTAACGTCCATGTGTAGGTGGAATGCGCTTAGAATATCTGAGCCTTCTTTGGATATACTGCAGATGGGCCCTCCTTCTTACGCGCAAGAAATTCTCTGTTGTTTGTTGTAACAGATGTGGTCTCTCAGGGATTCGCACCTTTTCCCAGTTCTGTAGGTTTTTTGTTTTAGGTTGAAAGCATGCTTTGCTTCAAGGCTGAACCACCACTTGGTTTTTGAAAAGATTTTATCTGCTTTCGACGCACCAATGGGAGCAATGTGTTTCAATTCATTAGAAAAGGCATTTCTTGCCTCGTCCACAGGTTTGGAACAGAGGTTATTCCAATTGAATGCTTTAAGTTCGGTAAGGATAACATTTGGCTTGATCAGGTCAGTTGAGAACGTGGTTACAATACGCACCGGGTCCGCGGATTTGCTGACTGAGGTTGCATGTACCTGTGCAGTTTCAAACACTATTGGAAGGTGGTCCGACTTGGAATTACAGGGAATGATTTGAATTTGATCGCAACTGTGAAAGACTGTCAAGGACCCGATTACCCCTTAACCTCTAATATATTCCTAATCTGACCAACCGAAACAACTCGTCTACCTCTCTTCTAACTATAAAATGGTGTGGGACACAAAGGTCGAAAGGTAAACACAAAAAAGGAAGATGAACAGGATACCTGAAAAAAAAAGTTAGGAATTCCGTCAAGGTTGAAGGCCGCAGCGACTCTAATAAATGAGCTCGTCAAGTGTTCATTCCTAACATTCACCCGTCCTTCATGTTATTGATTATTTTAATCCCAGAATAATAAAACCACGCAGGAACACAAAAAAAATTTCTTTCTTAATCTAGTTTCTTTTTTGCTGCCGAAGTGTTCGGTGTCAACAATACCAGTTTTCTTCATTTTCCCCCCTCTTCTAACTTGGGAATATTATGAACCAGTCTAGATACTATGAGAGGAACAAAGAGCCAACAACAAAAAGAATTTTTTTATTTTCTGCGTTTAAGATGCACTTCTGCCCTTTAAGAATAGTGATGTTCCTTATTTGTATGTCCGTATATACGTAGTTTTTTTTTTTTTTTTCGCAAGAATGATTTATCACTCGGTATATCTTGGCCCTTGATGTCAAGAGCTTGAGAAATATTGGTGACTTCTGGACCGTTGCCAAACCCCCGAGAACACTTGGGTACGCTCATGAGAGAAGGGCGTTAGTGGAATCTTGCCAGCTTTAATAATAAGAAAAAAAACTGTGGTAATATTGAGGAGTAAATCCTATAAGGCAGCCAATAAAACTAACAGCGCATGTATGAGATTTATTAAGAAGTTCACCAGTGTGATGCTTTTTAGAAATATGTACTTTGGGAAAGTGAAACTGAATTCTGTTTACCATTAAGGAAAATTTCGCTGAATTTATGTCCAGTTTCATCGGAATATTTATTTTAATGATAAGAAAATAAATGTGAGTATTCGAATTGTAAGAAACTCATATAAATAAGATATTTCAGGTGCTGTTTATACAAAGCAATTGCGTGTAATCGATCTAACCCTTCATTTTTCAAAATCCGGTATTACTTCGAGCACGCATCTCTGACCTTCTTTGTAGAACCTGTTTTTAAGTAAATTTCCATCTCATACCTCAGAAATTTCTCTGTGCACCTCGTATTATTTATAGATTAAGCATACTGTAGATATTTACTTGAGTTCAGACCACAGGTACGATAATCACCGAATCACGTGATTTGGTCCAATGTTTAGTTCTCTAATATACGTTATGATCCTGAGAAAGATATAAAACTTGATCGTAAAGTAATGCCAATAATGGAGAACAAGATCTCATACCAAATACGTAGCCAGATTAATTTTGTGATAATTTAAAAAAAAGAAAAAGATGAGGAAAAAAACAGCTACGAATAATGTAAAAATTTTTCTAAAAGTGAAGGAATCATCGCTAGCCGGTCACTGGCGAGAGCATTATTTTTCCACCTGGGAAGAGGTTTTGCATCCCACAAACCATAGAATCCACGCAACTTGCAGAAATAATACACTGATGCCTCGTATCTTTAGTGGTCCAGTTCTTATTCTAAACGAAATAGCTGAGTTGTTATTCAAAAATAGTACTTCGATGTAGCATTCATTAGCGATGAATCTGAACAAACTTCATGAACAAAAAGAAAGCCAATATTTTCGGTAGTCACTGTGTTAACGAAACTGGCAGTGTTTTGATTGTGTCCAACTTATTAATGCGCAAATTGCATACTTCAGAGATAGAAAACAAACTTATTTTTCCTCTAAGAAAACGAAAATAGTTCGGCTGAATACCGCAATCAATTGATACCCTATCCATCAGTTTAAAGCAGTCATTAAAAGCTACCAATTTCTGCTGAAGCCAACAATTTAAGAAAGTTTTGCAATCAAACCTGAAATCCTCAGTGTTCTCCTTATTTCATTTCCACGCCTCTTAATAAAACTTCTGTTACCTTTTCTATTATCTCAATACCATCAATCCTATTACCGCCACTTTCTCCTTCTCTTTGACAAGGCGAAACCTTAATTGAATGAGGTATGTTGACCATGAAAGCTCTCCAATTAAATCGTCACCGCAGATATACGTGGCGAGGAATATGGCGGGGCGAAAACACTGCACTCTGAAATACGGAGGAGCAGGAAGATGAGTTAATAAAATGATGGATTTTCCTTTTGTTGTAAGATAAAATAGCAAAAACTACCTTTCAGGTTTATTTTCCATATTTATTACACAATCCGTCACTCTGAGGATGGAAATATGTTTTATTTACGAAACCATTAGTGATTACTGGTAGTTTATTCGCAGTTTTGAGTTGTAAGGACCATAACAATGAATCTGTAACCACTCTTCTTGATGTGTACTGCGGTGTGGTTGTAGTTGGAGTGTAAACAGAAATTTATGAATTAAACGTTAGAATTTCCAATAAACTTATAAATAATCCCCTTTCTATAATCACTTCAATCGGACTCTTCTTTGGCGTTGCGGTTAAAGGATGCAGCCTGTGGGTAGACCTTTCATATGGGAGTCCCTCAGCCGAGTTGAATACACGCATGTATGCTACATATCCGAGTAATAATGTTGTTGTTGTTCTGAGTTAGCGTCAAAAATGATTCAAATATTGTACATGTAGTTACCTTCTGGTTTGTGCACCATTTGGTATAAATCTGCTGTATAACATCTGAATGAAGGTCTTGACGTAATTTCGTAGTTAACCTTTGGAAAACTGCAATGCATTTACCATAATGAGTCCAATTTGTGAAACAAATTTTATTTTAAATTAGGCGAATACAATTTCTTGACGGAACATGATTGTAACTACACCAAAAGAGATCTTAAAATAAGTCCCGAAACTTGAACATCTGTGTTTGTATTAATCAAACTGACAATCAAATTTGTACTAACAATCAAACTGCACCAGATATCAATGCTGTCACGTTATAAATTGGTTCCATGATGTCTCTGTATCCTTGAAAAAAGTGATGCATTTTTAAGGATGCCATAATTTAAACATTGGAATTTCCAATAAACTTATAAATAATCCCTTCAATCGGACTCTTCTTTGGCGTTGCAGTTAAAAGATGCATTTTTGATGCTAACTCAGAACTACTACCATTAAACTATCATTCTTCTGTGGTCGGTCGTGCGTTTAATTATCTAATTTATTTATTTTTATTTAACTGGCTATAAATGCGCCAACTGTTGTACCATCCCTGGCTGGTTCGACATTTGTGGTCGTTCAGCCACGTATTTTATTTATTTACTGATTATTTCTCCTTTAAAAATAGACTTCCACCCTTGAAGTCCCGGATGGACACAAACAGCAACTCTGACTGAAATTTTCATAAAATTCCAAATTCTAGCGTGTGTAAAGCTGGACGTTAGCAGAGCATGAAGACGACACAAAATTTATATAAATAATAACCCTACCCTTTTTTTCTCCTCTTTATTAAATTAAAGACCATTTCATAGTCTTTAACTTAATCTCTTAGCCAACTTAATAACCTAATAGTATATTACAAACCTTCCTTTGAAAGAAACTATCAACTAATATCTCACAGATTTCAACTTATAAATCTAAATTCGAAGTTCGAAAAAACTGAAACACGCTTACGTTTCGAAAAGGACAGCTACTTCCAATTCATTTTCACTCTTTCAGCGGAGCTTTTCGCCTTTGCAGAGAGGCTTCCCACATCCGTTTCCAAGTTTTTCTGGCGGTCTATCTCTTCTTCTGGGCTCTTGGACTAGAGCCTCTTTCCACCTATATTTCTTGATTCACACAGCCATACCTGGCTCATTCTCGACGGAACAGATCTAGACACCTGTAGATTCCTACACGAATTAATCTTCAAAAATACAACATGCGATTATGTTGCTAGACACGCCGATCAACCGACTAATGGCCAATTCCACTTTTACCATAAACCTTAGAAAGACATATTCCCTACTCGTCAGAACTTCCCAAAAAAAAAGCATCGCCTTCAGTCCGTACGTCCTTGTGTTCTCTTCAATCACTAACCCCCCTTTTTTTTCTTCATCTTAGATCTCACACCGTTCTCTTTCCGAACTCCCTGTTCTACTCCAAAAACTCTCCATGCCCTCACTTTCTCTTTCTTTTCTTCATCTTACTTCCACGATTTCTGAACTCAAACTCTCCTCGAACAATCCCGACAACCCAAATTCATTCTAACTCCCCCAACTCTCTTTCTGAACCCTATTTTTTTTTCAGAAGTTTGGTATTTCTCGTCAGGACTTTGAACCAATCCCATTACTATGCTTAATTTCTCATTCTTTCCCAACACAATCGTATTTTCAACCCTTAATATTTATCATATTGAAACCTTAATTCACATATTCAAATTTAAAATTTAAACTTTAATAAATTCCAATTTTGTCTGTCCTTCATGAATTATTTTAGATAAAAAAATATTTTCATTTTATTTGTAAGAGTGTTCTCTTACACTTCGATATAAAAGCGGCCTACGACAAAATAGACATAACATCTCTAATCTCCATTACTTCGAAGTTACAGGCAATAGTCTCAGTATAACTGAATCAATCCTGGAGACTAATCTCATCTTAAATCGCAGCTTTCGGAGGCATTCATTACTAAAAGGAGTGTTCCACAAGGGGGACTCCTGTCCTCAACCTTATTTGCCACAGCTCTAAAACACTTCCTGTCATCCCAGACTGACTTCCAGTCATATGCTGATGACTCGAAACATTTACGTCACATCTGGCCAAAATGAGGTACTTAGCACCACTCTGCAGGCAAATAAAAAGGTCCGTCAATTTGAACAATATGTGGTCTCAGATTATGGATTAACCAATTAAAAACAGCTCGGGTGTCTTTCACCTGGAAGCACATGGATCTGAGGTTAGTATGGAATGAGAGGATGACATTCCAGGATCATCTCATGAAAGAAAAAACAAAAATGTATTCTGCAATGTGGGCAATTCACCAAGAACTAATGGAGATTCACAATCTTGAATTGGTCAAGAAATGCGTCCTTCGATGTCTATATCCCATACCTGTCTATGCAGCAACTATTTGATTCTCTGCACCCACAATGCATTTCAACAAGTTTCTCAGCCTGGAATATTAGCTCCTGAAATGGCTGAACCGGCGGACTGGCAACCAGAACACTATTTGTAGTGGCCTACTCTACATCAGTCTCGAAGTCACCCCATGGAAACAAGATATTGTGGAATCTAACCTTCTTGCACTGGCCAGACTAATCACAGAATTCCTTGACGTCCGTGATATTATAGACCCCATTAAAATTCCTCAGATTATTGGAAGAAGTCAAGTGGACTCTAGGCTCCCGCTCAGAATCAGTTTCAATAACGGCCTGAGACATGTTTCCTGGAAACATTGATTTGATTAACAATTTAGCCATCGATCTTGATAAATTCTTCCAACAGATTGCATAGAGACTCCTGAAACTAACTGACACATGCGCAAGCTATCGTTATGACTTTCAAGAACACCACTAGAAGGAAAGCGATCTGCCACAACAATGATTTCCATGAAACAATAAATCTAACATAAAATAAAATGAAGCCGATACTGATCTCCTCCCTTGGTATCTATTATCACAAGACGCCTGGCAGTGAATGCTGAGACACAGAAAAGAAGGGACACAGGTAACAGCCTGTGACGAACCATAGAAATACTTTATATTATTGTACAGAACATTTTTTATAAAATAATATTTTAATTTGGGACACCGGTAGCCCACAAATTGAAATTTCAAGTATGTAAATAAAAACTCTGTAAATACTGTCCCTTTCAGGTTAAGCATACATATTATTCCTCGTTACCCTGGACACATGTCCCTTCCTTGATCTTTAAATATAAATATTACCCCCTAGCTGGGGTCAGCAGTAAGCTAAGGGGTGATTTATTATTATATTATATGTATATTATCACTTTATTGTTCTTCTCAAGAACCACTCCAGGGGGTTGGCTCTTAAGCAGAGCAATAAGCAGGTAATATGAAGCACGCCATGTTGTTCCAAATATATATTTTTTCATTAGAATAAATATTTTTAAATTAATATTTACTGATAAACATTTTTGAAAGAGGTTTGGCTTTTTTCATAAGTTTCTTTTAATGTATCAAAGGTTTCAAAATCAAATTTCATCTGGAAAAAACCTACCGACCGATCTGAGATTAACATATCCTTATTAGAATAATTAACTTCTTAAAATTCTACTTAATGGAAGCATTATTTAAAAAAGTGTGATCTAATTAATTTTCTTACAACAAAGTAATTGTTTAGCCAAAAAAGCGAAACAAAAAAGGACTGAAGGGGGAAATAAGAAAAACAAATGAGGAGGAGGGTGGAAGAAAATGGGATCAGAAGAAATGGGTGGACGGATAGCTTATAAGTTACATTGGCATAAACTTTGGAGACCTCCTACATTAAATCGACTGCTTTAAAAGGTCCTCTTCTACTCGGAGTAAAAAGCTTTGTTAGATGTACCGAGACAAGCGGTATGTATCCCAGACGATTTCTTTCCAACTCATGGCCATCTGTGTCATATGGCTTTGAACACAGCGTTAAGGCACCGGCAGAAATTAGGAGAACAAGCGGAGGTGGAATATTACATTACAGCAAAGCTTGTTAACATTAATACAAGTCTTCTGGCATGGAGGAGCTAATATTAAGCGACGTACTCCAGTAGAATGGAGTCATCAACCAACGGTTTATTTGTCTCTAGGATACTGGTTAATGGCGCGGTAGGGTATTTGGCAGAAGTAACTAAAAGTTTCAATTGAGTTAACTTAGATGTGGTTAAGATAAGGAAGTCATGACTGTAAACAGGTCTACGTTTTATTTATTACTGATGTAAGAGTGGAGTAGCGCGCAGTTGGGTCGCAAAGATGTGTTTTGAGCTGCAGGGATAGTAGGGAAACTAGTTAACGGACTAATCAGCATATTGTCTGTTTTATCTGTAATTTAATTCATTGGAGAAACTGCGATGGAAGACAATTTCTGACTTTTCTTTTGATAAAGTTGGGACGCAATGTTTTGAAGGAAATTAGTTTTCTTTCTAGATGAGATGTTTACCAGCATGATCCAATTATTAAATTGATATCATTCATCACGCCACTAAAATTCGTGGTGAATGGGTGCAAAGCTTTGCTTTCATTCAATTCTTGTCACGATCGGTGTCATGGCAACAGTTTGAAATATCGATACATTTAATACATTGAGTTATACTATCCATTAATTATTAAAATTAAGGGAGTAAACTTACATTTCATTATATTTAATTTTAAATAATTCGACCTTTTTGGGACGAATTTTAAAAAATTCGTTCACACGCAATTTACAGTCATAATACATATATGGTTATAAAGAGATTAGGGGTAGCCCTAATGTAATACAGTAATTTGAATTTGTAGGAGTAACTGTTTATTGGCCGATTTGCGTGTGTGGGTTGAAAAACCTAGAATAACCTCACGGAGAAAATCCAACTCCTTCCCTTCACCTAAGATGGCTAAAAACAACTCCGATTGAAGCCTATAGAAATTTCTCAGGTCTACGACGGGACTCGAACCCTGACCTTCCCAAACAAGTAACAAATGGCGAATTCAGTACTGTCATGGAGCATTTAGAATTAAGAAAGAGTTGGCTATCGAGATTTAACAGGTGGAATTGGTTTTCAGAGTTTTCCAGCTTTTTCCTCAGAAGAGCGAAATAGAGATTCTGGTCCTTTCCAGGATATACTCTTGTATTAATTAATAATGTAGGATCAGCCGTTGAGTCCATCCCCAGGTTCTCCTCGCCAAAGAAGTGAGACGACAGACCTTACTGCTCTTCCACATTCATTATGCTTGCATATTAAGCAGATAGTTGCAACAACAACAAAGCATGATTCAAAGATAATAAAGCCTTCACTCTTTGATTGTAATTCAGATATTTATATGGCTTTAAAGTTTTTAATTAAAATACTTCGGTCTCGAAGGACCGTATTATCAAAATTACTTAAGTTGACAGTAATCGGTTGCTGTTCGCGTTAAAAAGAAAGATGAACCGCTATGTTTACTCTGTCCCAGAGTTGATGAGACGCACTTTGTTCTAACAAAATTAAGACTAAAATTCCATGCACGCTCAAATATAAATTTTAAATAAAAACCGTTAATAATATAAACATACAGGACAAGTATGTAAGCTGATAGTCTGGAAGAGAAATCTTGATTTAATTTTCGAACGAGCAGTATTTTTAAAACTTCCCAATAGCAATTATCTTCGTGGTAACAATTCCTTTAAGTGCCTTGAATAATAAATATCTAAAACGAAAATTATCTTATTATATACATTAGGAGAGGGCGCTGATTCTTTCAAAATTACAGCTGTGAATTACAGGCTCCGAAAAAGCGATAAGTGTTTGCCTTTTTATTTACCTAATTGTTATTTTATATTGTACTTTATACGTAGTCTTATAGTCTTATGGTTATAGTTACGCGGATTATTTTTATTTTAATTTACAGAGAGATTTTGTGGATTACTACTTAATATACGTAAAACCGTTATTTCGTTCGAATATTGCAGCCATTGTTTTTGTATAGAGTAGTAGGGAATTCAAATTTTTAATTGAGGTATCTAAGTAGCTCTAACGTATAATTATATAGCATAATACGCATCACTGTTTCTATTAGATAGCGTAGTATTGACATTTAATTAATTAAATTTATTGATCTTATTAATTTAAAATATCATGCCCCAAACTAGAGCAGCAATGCAACGAGCACAAAGTGGCAGGAGTGCTGTGACTCGGGGGAGAAGTGAGGGGAGCAATTCTCCAACGCATCACAGCCTAAAAAAATGTGCAACTTGGGTATTTGTTTGCCGAACTCTCTGGAACAGAACATGATATTTGCCGTGGGGGATGTCTTTTTGTGTGTGTGTGTGTGTGTGTGTGTGTGTGTGTGTGTGTGTGTGTGTGTGTGCGCGCGCGATGTAAGGAGTGTAAGGAAATCAGGCGACAACTCAGCGTTGTTATGGGCCTATACGAGAGCTTGAAAGACAGGGTGCATGCCCTCGAAAGATCTAAATTGAGGGGCCCATTAAGCTCTCAGCTGCCCACATCAACGCCAGAGCTTGCACTTGTGTCATCGCGCTACACAGCGGCAACCCCCAAGGCAGAATGCGCTGGTCCCACAGGAACTAGTAGTTGTTGGTGACTCTATTGTCAGGAAGACGGGAAACATGCTTTGTAAAAAGGATATGTGGAACAGGACCAGGGTATGTCTACCAGGGGCAAAGGTTGGTGACGTTGTAGAGCGGATATCATCTTTCAAGGGCACAAAAGGTGATATAGTTGTACACGTTGGCACTAATGATGTTAAGAGTAGGAGACCGGCAGAATTACTTAACAAGTACGGGTCACTGTTGAACAAAAGCCGAGAATTAGGGTTGAATTTGAAAGTGTCTGCAATTCTGCCCAGACACGATAGGAGGGAGTACATGATGAGAGCCTTGTCGATCAATTCGGCTCTGGAAAGATTGTGCAAGGCTCAAGGGGTAGAATTTTTTTTCAACCTGGTCTGTACTTGTTAACAAGAGAGACTGCTTCTACAGGAATGGAATACACTTAAATAGAAAGGGTGCAAGAACATTTGCTGATGCTATCGAGGCAGTGTTAGGTGGGTCGGAAAACTGCTAGCTTGCGGGAATACAAGGACTAATAGTTTAACAGTAGCCACTGGCAGAGGTTGAAGTTGATTCTTGCACAACGTCTATTAGAATAAATAGCGACCTGGATCGAGGGGTGCTTGGGGTTTCAGGGACGGATGGCAGTCATTGTGAAATAGGTGGGTATATGGGCTGTGTTAGGGTGAATAGGAATAGCTGCATGTATACCAATGCTAGAAGTATAGTAAATAAATTGGACGAATTTGAAGTGTTGGTCAAGACATCAAAGGCGGATATTCTTGGGATACCAGAGACATGGTGTCACACAGATATAGGGAATACAGAACTGGAATTTGGGGAGTACAATGTGTACAGACAGGATAGGAAGGGAGGAAGTGTTATGCTGTTAATTAAAAAATATATTAAATCGAAAGAAGTGCACCCAGTTGATATAGATGACTGAACAGTGCACTGTTCAAACTGAACAAACTGACTGAACAGTGCACTGTTCAGTCAGTTTGGTGTGACATAAGCACTGCGAAAGCAAAAATAAGAGTAGGAGTGTGTAATAGGCCTTAATGACTCGAATAAGTACAATGAACAATTGTACAGAGAAATAGTGGGCTAGTAAATCAGAATGTCTTATAATGGGGGATTTTAACTTCCCAGATATTGACTGGAACTTGTGGGTTGGTCACTCACACACTAGTCAGACTTTTGTGGATTTATTGGATGATTGTTTTCTGCAGCAGCATGTTCGAGAGGCAACCAGAGAAAGTAACACTCTTGATCTGGTTATCAGCAGTGATTATTCGTGTATTAAGAATTTACAGATAAAAGAACCACTAGGTGGCAGTGATCACAGTGTACTGATGTGGGATTTACTTAAAGATTTAATTACCATCAGGGTAAAGGAAAGGGTTTCTGCTTCCGTAAAGGTGAGTGCAGTGGTCTCAGACAGTTTTTGAATTCTGTACAGTGGGATCAACTGACGATGTTACCAACAGTAAATTCTAAGTGGGAAGCATTCAAGGAATTAATCGTGGAAGCTACTAAAAGGTTCATACCTATTAAGAAATATTGTTCAAGGTTTAGGCCTAAATGAACTAATGGAACTCGTAACAGAGAAGAAAAATGCATGGAATGCATATAAATTATCAAGCGATTCAGAAGCCTATGGCAGATATAAGTTAATCTGTAATCAGGTCACAAAGGAGGTTAGGCAGGCGAAGGCAGATAACGAGAAATCCTTGGCAAAAGATGCTAAAGAAAACAGCAAGGATTTCTTTACTTATATAAACTCTAATAGGAAGGGGATGAATTTGCTCCACTTGACATCGATGGTTCGATTGTTGATGATCCTGCTCAGATAGCAAACAAACTGAATGAGTATTTTGCATCTACATTCACACGAGGAATTATTAAGGTTTGAAAATGGCAGAAGGTTATCAAATTGTAGCAGGATACTTAATGATTTTGTAATAACTGAAAGCAAAGTGGAGGAGAAATTGTTGAAGTTAAACATAAGAAAGGCACCTGGGGTGGATGGGATCTATCCAGTTATATTAAAGGAGGCGGTAAAGCAACTAAGCAAACCCTTAGATATAATTATGAGAGCATCCTTGGACTCAGGAGAGGTTCCCATGGATTGGAGATGTGCAAATGGATCCCAAATTCACAAAGGGGGATCGAAGGGTGACACGAGTAATTACAGACGGTTAGTTTAACTTCTGTTCCGGGTAAAATAATGGAGTCACTGGTTAAAGATGCATTGCAGGATCATCTAGACAAGACTGCAGGAATAATTCAGACGCAGCATGTGTTTGTTAAAGGGAAGTCTTGTCTGACAAATTTGATTGGTTATTATGATGTGGTTACAAAGGAACTGGATGCAAAAAATAATTTTGATATCATACATTTGGATTTCAGGAAAGCTTTTGACACTGTTGCGCATGGAAGACTATTGTACAAATTGGAGCAGAATGGTATTAAGGGTAAGTTGCTACAATGGATAAAAGGATGGTTAAGTGGGAGAAGACAGAGGGTGGTAATCAATGGGTGCTGCTCTTCGTGGACTAATGTTATTAGTGGTGTCCCACAGGGTTTGGTGTTGGGTCCTCTGTTTTTTTGTATATTCATCAATGATATTGATGAAGATATATCAGGCTTAGTGTCGACGTTTGCAGATGATACAAAGGTTGGCAAGGTTGTTAATGACAGTAATGGCAGTGTGCTACTGCAACAGGATCTAGATAATTTGGGCAGATGGGCCAAGAAGTTGCAAGTGAAGTTAACCTTGACAAATGCAAAGTACTGCATATGGTAGAAGTAACCCTAGAGAAACGTACTAATTGTGTGGTACTACACTTAAGATGATAGAAAACGAAAAACACCTGGGATTAATTGTGCCGTCAGATATGAAGTTTTCTGAGCAATGCAGACAGGCTGCCAGGGCAGGTCATGGGGTTTTGTCAATGATATATTGGAATTTTGCTAGCAGTACAAAGGAGGTGATTGTCCCTCTGTATAAGGCAATGGTAAGACCACGCCCTGAGTACTGCGTATATGTCTGGAGGCCTAATTTTAGGAAGGATGTAGATTTGCTTGAGTGTACAGAGAAGGGCAACAAGATTGGTGAGGGGAATGAAGGGATCCTCTTACCAAGAGAGGCTTAATTTCTGCAAATTGCAGTGGCTGGAGACTAGACACCTGCGGGGTGATCTGATTGAGGTGTATAAGGCCTTGAATGGGTTGAGCACGCTGAATTCTGATGGGATCCTTCCACTTGTTCAGATTACAAACCTAAGGGGGCATAAATTCAAATTAAGAAAGGACAGATGTAGAATAGATGTGCGGAAATTTGCCTTTAGCCAGCGGGTGGTTAATTGCTGGAACAAACTTCCATCTGTCGTTGTGGAAGTTGATAGGTTGAATAAATTTAAGGAGGAACTGGACAGGCATTTGGAGGGAATGGTTGTGTGATTTTTTTTATTTTATTTATTTATTTTTTTTTGGCTGATGCTGCATAAGCTCATACACTTGCTTTCTTGCATCACATGCCAGAGGCGCCTCCGTAGCCAGGTGGGAAGGAGCAGCAGTGTGCAGCACACGCTTCTTGATTAGACCGGGGTTCGAGCCCGTCACCACCAAATACGGAGGATGCGGAAAGGTCAGGGACTGACCACCGCATATCCCGGAGCAATATGGCCTTAGTTGCTAATGCTCCTAAAAACCAAAAAAAAAAAAAAACAACAACAACATCACATGCCAGTACTCCTACTTCTCGCTATTCTTTTTCTGCACCCCAAGGGCTCACATCTGGTGAGTATGGGCTTGGCACACCCAGGGTCCTGAGCTGGATATCATCATCATCATTCTTCTCTTTCTTGGTGATTCCCTTCTACTTCTCTCTCTCTCTCTCTCTCTCTCAGGTTAACTCGGGAATTTTTTTTTTTTTTTGGCTGGTGCAGCATAAGCCTCAGGCTTCCTTGCACCATGTAGCTAATAATAATAATCTGGCATAAACTAAGTCCAATCTTCATTTTACATTGCAATAATAAAAAATGGCTGAACGTATTAAACAATATAATATAATAAATATTATATTATATTGTTAAAATCAATTATATAAAATCAATATTATGATTTTAAAACCATATCGTAAATATGATATCGATCCAAAATTAGGAATTAAATGAAGGGAATTTCAAAAATCTGATTAATGGAAAGTGGAAAGTTTTTAACTGAAATTAAAATTGAATGGTCAGTCCACATGAATTAAAGCAATAATGATATTTCATAAAATACATTTTATGTAAAAATTAATAGACAATAGAAAATAAATGATTATGCTCTTGTTGTTTCCTATTGAATATAAATTAATTCAATCTTTGGTTTAATTTTCAGTTAGCCACGTTTTCAAGAGAGTAAGACATCCCAAGAAAAGAAGAAGAAGCAGTTTTGGATCTCTATTCACTTCTCTTGGTAGGTCCTTGATTTCTTTTTATCTCTTGTTAAGGAACTATGGCCAAACAAAAAAAGTTGTGTGGTGCTGCTGTCCTAACTGATAGCTCTATACGTTTCAGAGTTGTTTTTTTTATCATATTTTATGCGTCTTAATAAAACTTCATTTCGAGATGGTTTTAAGAAGACTTCTTCTTACTCCTGCTGCTGTAATCTTACATATTTAAGAACTTCATGAATAAATACATTAGGTTTTTTGGAATTTTAACAAAGTTTTTTTTTTTTTTTTTACTTGGATTTACCATTATTTTGTTTCCAAATTGTACTTCTGCTTCTTGATTATTTCCCATTTTCTTTTGTTCTGACTCTTCTTTTTGCAGTCATTTTTCTTTATGTTCATTTTACATCTTTACTCTTCAATCATCACTCATTTTCATGAAATTCTTTCGTTTCTGTTTTAGCTACTTCAATCAGTTACTTTTCTTGCATGTTTCCACTTTGCTATTAGATATTATTTCTGGTCTGATGCTGGTTCTTCTGTCACTTTAAAAAAAAATCCATAAACGTAAAATTTTAACTTACTTTTAAGTTTATAAATACTCAGAATATTTTGCACTTATAGACTATTATTTATTTCTTATTTAAAACCCGTAAATCTTTTAAAGAACTTTATTTTAAAAAAATAGTCACCTTTAGCAATTACGCATGCATTCCACCAACGCGTCATTAATCTACGAGACTTGTAAATATTGCTTAAAAAATTCTTTAGGCTGTTGGAGAGAATTACCTTTACGGTTGTTTTCACACGACGTCCTTTTCAAAGTACCAAAAGCATGATGAAAGTCACACGAACCTTGAATATACGTAGAAAATTGAGTTCCCACCAGAGCATACGTAATTTAAAGCAAAGCCTGAATCGAGTAGTATTGTGTGGACATCGATTATCATGAAACAGATAATCGATAATATTCTGTCCCTCAGTTTTCTCAGTCGCCTGCACCTGATGCTGAGGCACAGAGACAGTTCAAGGTTTCGTATTCTCCCTAGATATTAATAACGGAAAAATTACGGTGGTTTCAAAGACTGTTACCAAGACCTGCAGACATCTAAGGCAGAAGTCTGCTCTTGGAGACTGAAGATATTCCATTGAATTCCCTTACTTCCTTAACCACCAGAAGCCTCCACTCATTGACTTGCCTTTCACCAATGCACTCCACTAACTATAAACCGTTGATGACCTCAGTTTTCCTTTAGATCATATACCATCAACAGAATCAGCATTATAGCCATTGAACTCCCATCAACAGAATCACTTTATTTTTCTAAAAAAGCCCCAAAAACTGGAACAGCCCGAAATATCTTCAACTTTCACGAATGTATATATGCTGCTCCTACCATTCCAGCTATTATAAACAGAATAGATGATGACCCCTTCGACCGAATCGAGACCAGACGAAGCGACATTAGCCATTGAGTTCCTTTTCTGCCCAATCTTAGCAGTGGATCTCAAAATGTCTGCAGTTGTATTCTCCGTTTCTCTCCTGTTCTTAATCGTATTTATCTCTACCCATTTTCTTGTGTTTTAGAATTGTAATCCCCCGTCCACTCATTTGCTGTGATGGGAATATTGTGTACAGTAAAGAACTACTTACGAATCGATTTATCGCATTGAATCTTTATGCCACTCAGGGGATTTCTTGCAGCCACAGAAATTCACATTTCTAAAGTCTTAAATTAATTTAAATATCTTTTACTCGCGAATTTAACTAATTTCCCAATAAGTATCAATTAAAATGCGTTCAATCTTTTTATCATGTACAATATTACAAATCTCTTAAGAAGATTATCTCTCTCCATATTTTTTTTAGTTAAATTTTTAAGTTTCAGCTAGCGATTATTGCTAATGGAAGCCGAAATACTCTAATTTAAATTCTTAGTTTGTTGCATCAAATGGAATTTAAATATGCTTGTAGTGCTTCGTTGTGTTTTTATGCAATTATTTCTAATGTTATTGCATCATAAATGGAGTAAGCAGATCTTTGATGGATAAAATTAAGTTGTCGTAATTTTTTTAACCATTTCGCCTTCTTGATGAATTCTCACTCTGATAAACAAGCTCTTTAGCTTTTAGATATACGAATTTTTAGAGTAAAGAAGGTTTATTAATTTTTTACCCCATTATCTGAATGAACACTAAAAATTACTTTGAAAGGTAAGTGCATTCATTTCTTATTCTCGCTAAAATTCAAAATATAAAAACACTGGGTTTTTTTCGGTCTTTTTTGAGATGCCTTTTACAGATCGAACGTTATTTTCTGAAGTCTCACCTTTTTCCAGTTTTAAACCATATTTGTATATGCTTAAATGTTTGTTGGATAGAAATCAGGAAAGGTAAGAAACACTTCTGATTTGTATTGGGCTGTATAAATACCAAATAAAATTCTTTACTATATCAGTTACAGTATTTATATATTCTGTGAAGTAGATCGTTTCAATGCAAGTTGCAAATCTGAATGAATACTTACATTCGAATTTTAACACAGAGAAGTGTAGTTAGTTATCCTATTTGTCATACAAGATGGTCTTAGTTACTGATGAAACAAACTTTATAAGTTTTATAATTATTTAATAACTTTTGATTGTATAATCCTGTGCCTTAAAAGCAGTCAACAAAGAGTTCTTTGTAATTTGTGTATAAAACTAAAAGAATGGACATTACTTGTAGACTTGTTTGTAGCTACTGGGATCGTTATTGGTAAGTGAAGCGCTAAGTTGATCCGTGGTTTGTAATTGGAATTAATTAGTTTTTGTACCATCCAAAGTTTGCGATGCAAATATTGCCTTTTCGTTATCTTCTTTCTGTTGTTGCTATGTTGGTTCTTAATCATTACAGTGTTTCATGCATATTCATGAGGGGATGGTCTCTTGAAGAAACTGCGCGGGGACTTGAATAAGCGTTTATCGTGTATAATGTAATTCGTGCACGAATACTGATTGAAACGTAAATAAACTTATTCTGAAGAGGATCTTCGTGTTACCTTAAACACAGGATACGACAACGGAGGCCCCGGGTGCCAAGCGTTCCGTGGCCAAGCGATTTGTAGTGCATTTCTAAAAGCGATTTCTGCAAAGAGTATTTGAGCAAACAGATTCTATTTTTGTTTCAAAAACCGTTTTCTTGATTTCTTTGTATATCTCAGTAGCACTTTCACTCTACAAGAAGTAGGGAAAGGCCCAGAAAGGGAATCCACCTTTCTGTTTTTTTCTATAAATACTAATTACTAACACAGCCGCTTGGTCACCTCGTGGCACTGCTCCTGCCTCCCCGTGGCGGGGCCGGTAACCTGGGTGGAAAAGATAATCCCCCAGGGCCAAAAGGAGCCATCATGGATTCTACAAATTTTCCACCCTTAGAGCCTTCAAGCTCAAGACCAGAATGTGGTAATGAAGACAAGGAAAATAGCCAACCCAAAAGGCTTCGAACAGAAACACACTGTTCAGATATTCCCAATTTTTTGGTGATGCACTCTCTGTCTACCCAGCCTGTGGGTAAGTTATCTCCGTTCGTGATTCAAAGACATCTAGAATCAATTGCAGGATCACCAAAAATGGTAAAGCGACTCCAATCCGGAGATCTCCTGATTGAAACAGCTACCACAAAACATTCGGAGTGGCTATTAAAGACAACGACATTTGGTGGGTTGCCAGTATCTGTTACTCCCCACAATACCTTAAATTCATCAAAGGGTGTCATCACAGAATGGGACTTAATTACCGTGTCTGAGGATGAATTAGTACAAGAACTTAGCAACCAAAAGGTAATCAGCGCTAAAAGAATAATGACAAAAAAAGATGGAAATCTCATTCCAACTCGTTCCATCATTTTAACTTTTAGTACTCCTGATTTGCCATCCTCAGTAAAAGCTGGATATTTAAACTGCCGAATTCGACCATACATCCCAAATCCTCTTCGCTGTTTTAAATGCCAGAAATATGGCCATTCACAGCAGGCATGCAGAGGTGACGCCATCTGTCCTATTTGTGGAGCAAAGGATCATATGCAGGCAGATTGTCCAGCCGCAATTCCCATTTGCCCCAACTGCAAAGGCAATCACCCCGCATTTTCTAAAACATGTGAAATGTGGAAAACAGGTAGGAATATCCAAAAATATAAAGTAGAACACAAAGTCACATATCCTGAGGCACGCAGACAAATAATGCTGACCATGCCAAGTCCATCTTATGCCTCTCGAACCCGAAGTTTTCATACAACTGCAATTCAAACAGATGTGTCGATACCGCCCAACGTCTCGCTAGCTAATTGGGTTAAAGCAACCATATCAACCACAGGAAAAGAAAATTCTAAAACGAAAACCAGCAATGCCACCAACACCCCAATTAGTATCCCAAATGATACTGAGACAGTCTCAAATAACACAGAAAAATTCCCAATTGAGACTCGGACAGTTCCGCATAACAAAGAAAAACTTAAAACTGCTAAAGATAAGAATAAACCTGAATCATCAGCCAGTAGTATGGAAGTAGATGTAAACCCAGATCATGAAGAACCCATACTAGAACTTCACGCAAATGACACGATGGATACTGGACGCCCTACTTTCCCGAAAAAAGACCGAAAAAAATCCTCTTCAAACAAAAAAACAGTCAGATGATTCATCCTCAACTAAACCAAAATGAACCACAACATCTTACAATGGAATTGCAGAGGCTTTCGTTCCAACACAGACGATATTCAATACCTAATTAACCAATATTCTCCGGTTGCCTTTTGTTTACAGGAAACTTACCTAACCACACAAATTTCTCCTTCGATAAAGGACTATTGGATTTATCGAAGAGATCGAAATACTGCTAACGCTGCCCATGGTGGTGTGGCAATACTAGTACATTCAAAGATCCCATCAAAACATATCCCACTCCAAACTGAAATAGAAGCTGTTGCTGTTCGTATAACTCTCCATGGTACAATAACACTAGTCTCAATCTATCTACCACCAAACTGTACTTGCTCTTTAAAAGATCTTGAAGACCTCTTTATACAGATACCTCCACCTTTCTGTATATTAGGGGACTTTAACGGGCACCACCCATTATGGGGCTCTACTAAATTGGATAGACGAGGTAGACTAATTGAAAGTTTTTTGGAGGCACTAAATCTCACTGTACTCAATACAGGTGCACCGACACACGTACAGCTCCCAGCAGGACACACCTCAGCAATAGATCTCTCAATTTGTTCACCAGTACTAGTCCCAACCATAGAGTGGTATGTAATAAACGATCCCATGGGCAGTGACCATTTCCCAATAGTATGCAAATTTCTGAAAGCAAAGGCTCCTTCATTTCAACCGTGCAGAAAGTGGAAATTTGTCCGAGCAGACTGGGCAAAATTTCAGTCATCAATTGACCTTGACGAGGAAATAATCCGCCACCAGCATATTGATGATGTGACAGAATACATCACGTCGCATCTTCTAAATGTGGATAAAGACACGATACCACTATCAAATCCGCCGGGCCGAAAACATTATAATTACTGGTGGAATGACAAATGCACCACAGCAAAGAGAGCAAAAAATAAAGCCTGGAATTTGTTTCGGCAGTGCCCAAGCACAGTCAATCTCATTAATTATAAGAAATTAAGGGCAAAAGCACGCTTTATACAAAAGCAAGCAAAGAAAGAATCCTGGACCCGTTTTGCATCCAGTTTTAACAGAAATACTGATCCCAAAATAATATGGAAAAGAATTAGACAGCTGTCTGGTAAGTTTCCTACCATACCTTCTCCAATCCTCTCCTGGAATGGGCAAGATATATCTAATCCTGTAGATATAGCCAATGCTTTGGGCAATATTTTTGCAGAAATCTCATCAACATCAGCATATACTAGCTCATTCCAAAGAATTAAAAACACTAAAGAAAAGCATGGTATTAATTTTGAAACTTCAAACCTTCTCCCATATAATAAACCTCTGCAATATTCTGAACTATTACATGTCATTAGAACAGCCCGCAATGGTGCTGCTGGACCAGATGGGATTTATTATGTCATGCTACAACATCTTAATGACAAAGCTTTGCGTCTCCTCCTAGTCTTTTACAATCGTATATTTTTAGAAAATGTTTTTCCAGTTTCCTGGCATCACTCTACAGTTTTGGCATTCCTAAAACCTGGAAAAGATCCATCCAATCCATATAGCTATAGACCCATATCTCTCTCAAGCTGCCTCAGTAAAATCCTTGAGAAAATTATCCACAGAAGACTCATCTGGATCATCGAGTCGGAAGAGCTAATGAGCCGTAGTCAATATGGCTTTCGTCAAAACAGGTCATGCTTAGACCTTATGGTCAAGGCTGAATTTGCCATCCGTAATGCTTTTGTCAAACATGAACATCTAGTAATGGTTTCAATAGACATAGAGAAGGCATTTGATACCACCTGGAGGCATGGTATACTTAGTGATCTGTACTCTCTCGGACTACGTGGCAACCTTCCTGTATTTATTAAGAACTTTCTACATACTAGATCATTTCAAGTTCGATACCAACATGCCCTCTCTTCAACTTTCATACAGGAAGAAGGTGTTCCACAGGGATCAGTATTGAGTGCCACTCTTTTTGCTATTAGAATTGATTCCATCACCAAACAGCTTCCAAACACAATTGAGACTTATCTATATGCAGATGACCTTTCCATCTCCTGCCATTCCCAAAACATGAGATCTATTGAAAGACAGCTTCAAATTTCACTAAATAAAATACAACAATGGGCCAGCCTCAACGGCTACCGACTCTCTCAGCAGAAAACAACTGCAATCCATTTTTGCAGACAACGAAAACTTCATCCGGATCCTGAACTTCAAATTTCCAATGTCTCCATCCCAATCGCTACTAACATCAGATTTCTAGGATTAATCCTTGACCACAAATTAAATTTCCTAGATCATATTAAAAATGTACGAACTTCCTGTCTGAAAAAGATAAACATACTCAGAGCCTTATCTGCCCGAACGTGGGGTGCAGATCGTACCTCCCTGCTTCGGTTGTACAAGGCATTAATCAGATCTCGTCTCGATTATGGTGCTCCAATCTATGATTCTGCCAGAAAGAGTGCATTACGCTGGCTTGATCCTATTCAACACAGTGCTTTGAGAATTGCAATTGGTGCGTTCAGAACGTCGCCAGCACATAGTCTCTACATAGAAGCTCACGAGCCCCCACTAACTTTACGCAGGAAAACACTGTTATTGAAATATGCTGTCAAGATACAAAGTTGTGCCTCTCATCCCGTTCAGTCATACTTTTTAAACCCACCATTAGAAAACCTATACAGAAACAAACCCAGCATAGTTAAACCAGTTGGTCTTCGCCTTCTTGAACTGGTGCAGGTTTGGAATATTTCCGTCCGGAAAGTACAGCAGATACCAACCTTTGCTCAACCACCATGGGCTCCTCCTCCTCTTCCAACATGTGACACTTACCTCTGCCAATGGAGAAAGAATACTTTGCAAGCAACAAACTTCAAACAAATTCATGATGTTCACATTCAAAGATATATTGATTTCTACCAAATTTATACAGATGGCTCTAAATCTAATTCAAATGTTGGAGCAGCTGCAGTGTTTCCAAATACAGTTGTATCAGTATCCCTTCGATCAGATTTTAGTATATTTTCTGCTGAATTGTATGCAATAAAACTTGCTTTAGAAAATCTCTATTCTGACTGTTCTTTAAAATCTGTTATTTATACTGATTCCCTCAGCTCAATCATGTCGCTAAGTAATTGCGAAGA
Organism: Mastigoproctus giganteus; assembly: GCF_048544385.1. NCBI lineage: Eukaryota > Metazoa > Arthropoda > Arachnida > Uropygi > Thelyphonidae > Mastigoproctus > Mastigoproctus giganteus. The sequence goes on along the minus strand of NC_143585.1, from coordinate 95,840,762 downwards.
TAAAGTTCACCCTGTTCTAGATGAAATCAGAAGCTTGTTACTACAAATCAAAACACGTCAACAACTGGTTGCTTTTTGTTGGATACCCGCCCATTCCGGTATTTTAGGCAATGAACTGGCTGATAAAGCTGCAAAAAATCCAACTACCTTTGATTTAACCAATATCCCTGTTCCAGCATCAGATTGTGTACTAACCGTTCATGCTGCTTGCCTATCACAATGGACAGCACTCTGGCACTCTCAGACTAATAATAAACTCTTTCAGTTTAAACAAGATCCGAAATTTTGGTGTTCCAGTGTCCGTACATCGAGACGAGAAGAAGTAGTCCTTTCAAGGGCAAGAATAGGCCATACTCATCTGACACATCTTTATTTACTCACAGGGGACGATCCACCACAGTGTACACATTGCTCTAACATCTTAACTGTTAGACATATTCTCATTGGCTGCCCCTACTATAAACAACACAGAGTTTCATCCTTGATCTCACTGATAAATAATCGTAAACCAATAACTCTTGAAAATCTGATTGGTGATAAGGCAAATATTTCTGAATTTTTTGACTTCCTCAAGCAAACTGGACTTTTTAATAATTTCTGATTTAAAATTTTCTTTTGATTTTATGGAAATTCCTCATCTCTTAAAATAACAAGTGAATAGGCACATTATAGCCATAGATGCGTATGTGCCATTAAGCCTCCATAACAACAACAACAACAACAACAACGGAGGATACAAGGAAGTGCACTACAAATCTCAGGATACCTTTGATGGTGGACGAAAAAGCCTTTTGTACGCTAAGTAATTCTTGATGTTCTAAATAGATCTTGGTTTCGCTAAGTTGTTGTTTGGGACAAATCTCGTGGGTGTATTCAGAGCGCTTTTACTTTAGATTTAACAGAGCGATTTAACCTTAGAAAGAGTTTTTTTGATATATCACTAACTTCTGAAAATATCATTATCTCAACAAATATTAAGCGGTACGAAGAAAATTCTTACACACAGTCGAAAACGTCAGTCTTTTATTATGATATGTCCACTACGAAGTTCGGGGGGTGCTTCCAAAAAGAAATTATTACACTTTTAATGCTTATTTATATCGTATGCATTGCATAGTCAAGAGTTATTGAAGTTCAAAAACGAAATCTTTAAGACAGTTCAATTAAAACTTTGGTGAATTGTGAATACACTTGTATAAAACCTTTAATCTAAAACTGGTCTTATATTTCAATACAGGACATTATAAATTACTTTAGTAAAGTGCTCTCCTCTCTAAATTAGTTTTATTTCAGACAAGAAATTCGGATGCGACATGATTTCAAAAAATAATAATAAAATTGTACGCTTGTGTTGCGTTTCTTTGTTCGTTGATCGTACACTGAACAGTCCTTAGAGTTCTACATTATCTGGTAATCATACTCCTCCTATCCCTTTCCTGTCCTTCTCCATCGCTCTTTCACATAACTTCCAATGCATTTCTCCAGCGAGAGCCATCAGGGATCATTAGCAAGTGATATTTTATGCCTGGCACGGATACCTTGGTTAGGTAATGGTTTTTGCATATTGACGCCATCCCAATCGATAGACTTGAGCGGACATTAACAGCACGAGTGCGAAAGAGAAGAGCAATTGCTTATCTGTCATTCCCTTGGATCATTACCGTCGTAAGCAGATTACGAGGCAGTCGTTTTGAATGGGATAAGGATGGAACACAGAAACTTTGTTAAACATGTAAGAAGTTGAAAAGAGGCTCGCTATTCTTCAGTAGTGTAAACAATTGTTAAAATTCTGTTCTTAGGCTTCTGTGCAACCGACTGTATCTTTTATGCACGGCATAAAAGATACAGTCGGTTGCCATAGCAGCCGAAACAAGGCAAAGAAAGATAAATGATGCATTCTTCGGGTTGATTAATATTTTAATTGTTTCTCTAGATGGAGCATATAGATGTTCTTTCTCCGATACGTTTCTTCAAATTATAGATTCTGAAGTTTAATGATATCGCTTGCATTTTTATTTTTGTGATAAGGCAACTAAACACAAGAAGCGTCAGTATATTGTGGCTGTGAACTTGTAGAGTGTAACGTCCTGCTTTTCTTCATAAAAAATTCAAATTTCGGTAGAGAAGAACCATGTAACAATCTCCTGAGCGGTTAACATGCGTACTTTAGGGAAAAAAAACCTATATAAATTCCTTCCATATAGACGGGGCTCGAACTCAGCCTGTTTTGGAAGGACATCAAAGATAACCTCTATGCTAGCAGCGAGGGAAGTTAGATTGTAATTATAATCATTCCAAAAATTAGTAACAATAAGAGATGGGCATCTGTAGTCAATTGCCAACGGTGCCCAATTTGTCATGATAATCTCTCCGTTGACAATTGGGGAAGAGGAATGAATATTTTCTACAGTCAGGGTGTCAGTTTTAAGGGGATTTATAGAGGCTTTTATTTTCATTGAAAACTTAGGTTCACTTAAATTAGATTGTGTTAAACTTCATGGCATCGAGGTTGTTTAGGATCCTTATACTCGTTTATTGGTGGTTAGGTTGAGTGAGATAGTTCTTGTTTATACTCCGGCACGACCATTGGAGTTTACAATAAATCATGAATACAAACTTTAATCGTATTTAGCGGTCACGAGCTTGAACTCCGGTCCACTCAAAGAGCGCGTGCTATTGCACTCACGCTTCTGACCACTCGGCTACGTTTGCGGTCAAGCGGCATCGGACGTCTTCTCCCATATTCAGATTATAGCATCAGTCGCCGATGCGCAATTTACCCCAACTAGCCAACAAAAACTTCCTACCTACAAATAAATTGCGGAATGTACGCAGTTTACAGACTGATGCCCCATTACCTTAGTTTATCCAGCCTTTAACCTTAAAAAGAACCCGATCAGTGCTAGTAAATGAAGTATCTGTATATAGAGAATTGCTGCAAACCTATGCAATAGGGAATTCATCAAAATATTGATGTTGCACAGGGTCTGGACAGTTACGACGGTTCCAGTGTCCAAACAAAGAGATTGTAAACACATGATACCCTCCCCTCCAACTTCACCTCTATTGATGAGACGCTTTCTTAGCCACAGAATTGAGAAGATTTCATCTATTCTTCAAATTCACACTACTGTTTCATCTTAACACCATGTGGAGCCGATTACCTACGTTTGAATTAACACAAAGCACAAATCTGGATAGACGCATTTCTTTATGTTTTGGGTACTTTGGAGTGTATATTCCGAAATTAGGTCAAGAAAATTTATCGGAAAGAGATTCTCGAATCGCGAAGGTGATTACGGCATCCTCGATGACATTCCTATAAAGCATGAAAACAATAGCGATCAGAATGACAATTTGGCATAATTGCTGCTATTAGCTATTGTGGAATAAAAACTTAGGCTTTTTTGAATACGAACAAGCGATGTCCATTATTTTCTCAGTTTTAAAAAAGAAATTCACACCATGCGTACGTGTATAGGGTTAATTCGTCCGTTTTAAAATAAATGCTTTAAAATGGTTAATCTGATTACCGGCGATCCATTTTCATGGACATAATTACCATTAATGACATTTGTTTCAAGTGATGTTTTTTTATAAATTTAATACCAAATTAAATAATCAAATCTGGATTAATTGGAATCGTTTTTTTCAGGTCTATTCTTCGTATAAACTTTTAATTCCTTTAAAATTACTTCAAGTGAAATGACAGAAACATATATGATTTTCATTGGTGTATTCATAACGAATAATTCAAGCTGTATTAGCTTTACAATCTTCCACCCTAACACTTGGAAGATTACAGATCTACCAAAGAAGATCTAATAATCTTATTTCTTAGGCTGTCACCGCTCGCAATTTAAAATAATGGATGTTTCTGATGCAATCATCATTATCTTGGAGACCCAATAAAAAAAAAATGGGAAGAGAATATAGAATATTTTTGGGGGCAAATGAATAGATTCGGTAATATCCTTTTAAAACATTTATTCAATAGAATTCATTCTGAACTGTATCATTTCCAAAATATAGATTTCCGTTTTGAAATGAAGTTCTTGTTTTGATTATAAGGGAACTGTCTCGAGTTATTCCTCCTTCCCAGAAGACCATAACTAGAAATCATTTCCGACACAGATTAGCTCTTACCTTCCTTTATTTTTCTATCCTGAAAGCCTAGAGCGTATCTCACCTCAACTCCCCATTAAGAGAGGCGCACATGTAACCTGGAATGCATCAAGGCTCCAATTTAGGCTCAGAAAGCTCAATTACTACTTACGTCGTCTCTGCCCTCTGTCGACATATAGCACCAGTCAGACTGGAGTAGATCGATAAATGCCACGGAATGGTGTAATACGAGTTGCTGCCCTCCTTCGAGGCTTTTGTCTTTTCATTAACACAGGTTAATTGTTATCAAAAACACAACTCCCTTCTCGTGGGAATAATCCTCCGGTGTTATTGGATTTACCTTTTCGATTACGAAAAATAAATGTTCAGAGCGATATTAGAAAAACCAATCAAATATAAGTTTACGCATAATAGAGCAGGAATGGCATACACATGAGATAATAATGGTCAGAGTTTAATTTAAAAAATCTCTTTTTGGTTTATTTGCTGTTTGAGTTTAGCTTTTCTTGAAGTTGGATTAATCAGTTTTGGCAATGTACGGTTGAAAAAAGTTAAATCTTTTTGCAACCGTTTCGGATTTAACAGTCCGAAAAGTTAAATCTTTTTTATTTTAATGCTGGAATAAATTCTCCCGAAATGCATCTCTGTATTATGCAAGTATATGATAACGAATATTTTACTGCACGGTATCCTGGTTTATTTAATAAATATACTCGATTTTTAACTAGATTAGCTCAATTCCCAAGATAGTGTCTTGGACTTGATCCTTAATTATACAGAACGTAATATATATCTTAATAAGGTTATAATAATTCCATAAATTGTACCTATTATTAAAATGTAACTTTTTTTTTCAGTGGGTTGAAATTTGTACGAAATCTGCAATTTAGCTATGATGTTTCGCTATGCAATTTCCTTTGAGAATGTCGTGCACCAATCTGTCCAAAACCACGCACCCTGTCTAATGTTATAAAGGCTCTGTCAATACTGGGAGATTAATAAGTCTTTCACAGAACACGTTCATTCTGTAATAACTGTTTTTTTCTTTAGTGGCCCATATTTAAAAATAAATCTGATGAAATAGACTTTCTGCTGAGTATAGTACAATTCTGAAGATCATTTCCTGCAATCCCCATCACTTGAAGGTCCATTAAAGAAAGTAAAATAAGTCAGTTACTTGCTTTTAATGCATTCAGGATATCTTGAAAGATAGATGAAGGAATCAAAACAAAGAGGAGAAAAATGACGATTCTCTTTCCTCCTGTGCTATCCTGGTCATGTTTCACTGTAATGACTTCTTTCAGGTTCTCTGGTAGAGGCAAGTTTCCTTTGTGCTCTGAGATGCAATCGATGAAGTGCGCCCCCTTACGGATCACAGATTGTCAACAAGCTATCTCTTGTCAGCCATCAGAGGAGAAGTGGTACACGGGGCATGTCTACAAGATCGGTGGGTCAAAGGTGAGAGCTAACAGTGTCGGCCGACAACACAACGGTGATGGCGAATGTCTTTTTGAATAGACAGGTTTTTTTTTTTAACTTTTTTACTCAAAACTAAAAGCGGAAAAAAAATTACGGAACTGCATAAAATAACCATTTAAGAGTGGGTCGATTGTCGACTTCTTTTCGCTGCATTTCCTGGGGACAGATAATACCTCGAGTTTGGATCGATTGGAGACGGTCCTTGTTAGACATTCAGTCGATGTCTGCGCTCTTTTCTTTACTTTGACACTGTGCAGTGTATTTAGTGGAACGTCAGAAACCGCACGAAGCTTGTAAAGGCAGAAGACTTAAAAATCTTATTAAACTCATTCAAACGACACAAGACAATCTTGTATCTCTTTTGGAGTATCTCAGATCGCATTATCAACAGACGTTTTCAATGATTCTCGATTTAATTCGTTGGGTTAAGATCTTTTCTCCTAGAATTTTGCCTTCGTTGCAATTTTAAGGGACCTTAAAAGTTTCATATTCACTGTACATTCTCATAATTTATTTCGACATTTTGAGCATAAAATATTTTCCGTTTATCGCAGCAGTAAGGAAAAAAAGTATAACACTTAAGTCAAAGATTAATTTTTTGTTAGTTTTGGTCAGATGGCGTTACTTGCTTTACGGTGATATTGTTTTATTTTTAAATGAATAAAATCAAATAGAACTGTATTGCTGAAGGCAGGACCAGACGCGGTTTTGCAAGTCCCTAATGTGACTCATTAGAACTTCGTGTTAATTTTTGAGTTTAATGACCTTCTACAAAATTTTAAATACTGTTTCCTACGAAATTCTTATTTCAAACTGTGTGTTGGGTACTAACGAATAACTGATTTATTTCCGTATACTTTGCTAAACTTTAAATTAAATAGCATAAGAAAATAATCAAATATCAAATTATTCACGGAATATAATCATTTATCAGCCAACATACTTTCACTGTATACTTGTATTGGATAGCGTACGATTGATATTGTATACAATTATCCAATAGGAACCATTACGTGATTTTGTTTGCTGAACGAAAAACCAGAGTTTCCGGGGGATTAAAAAAAAAACATGCATACTATCCTCGCTTGAGACCTTGAGAACTCTGTCGGCCATCTTGTCAAAAAGATCCATAGGAATTCCTCTCTTCATTGACGGGATTCGTACTCTGGTCTTTTCCACCTGCTGTGGTGAGGACGGAGACACTACCAACTGTGCTACTCACGATGGCATATAAGCAATGATTTCACAGATAAAAGAGAAACTGAAGAAAGAGTGAAGACCTTTTGCAAAAGTTTCCCATGTCGTGAGCATCTATGAAAATTTTTAACATAATGTGAAGACTAAGTTAGAAGCAGCCTGCGATTTATGAGGTTGTATGAGCTATCAATATGTTGTATTTTTAAACTATGTATATAAAGTGCTTAGCATCATAATACACAGCCATTTCTGAATAAACAGAAAATTTTTAAGGTGGCATCGTTTTAGGTTGTATCTCATATTGTGAATGCCTTCACAACGAGTTGCCATGATATTGCACTACTTCGAATAAGTAACGCTTCACCTAAGGAGAAGACTAGTGTTACTTATTCTCAGGTAGGTACCACCACCCAGACAGCACTGTTTCAGGGCTATTTGGCCCTTCGTCAGTGAGTGGGTAGGTACCCAAGTGATGCAATGATGGCAAAAACAGTTATGAAGTATAACTCCACAATATGAGAGATGCCCGATGGTGTATGATGTATTTAGACTAAGGCGCATTTAGGGCTAGAGCCTCAAGCTGCGAACAAATTTAGACTATGTATATAAAGTGCTTAGCATCATAATACACAGCCATTTCTGAATAAACAGAAAATTTTTAAGGTGGCATCGTTTTAGGTTATATCTCATATTGTGAATGCCCTGTCACCACCCAGACAGCACTGTTTCAGGGCCAAATAGCCCTGAAACAGTGCTGTCTGGGTGGTGGTACCTACCTGAGAATAAGTAACACTAGTCTTCTCCTTAGGTGAAGCGTTACTTATTCGAAGTAGTGCAATATCATGGCAACTCGTTGTGAAGGCATTCACAATATGAGATATAACCTAAAACGATGCCACCTTAAAAATTTTCTGTTTATTCAGAAATGGCTGTGTATTATGATGCTAAGCACTTTATATACATAGTCTAAATTTGTTCGCAGCTTGAGGCTCTAGCCCTAAATGCGCCTTAGTTGTATTTTTAATTATGTGTTTTGTTCTTTCACGCTGTTGTTCGCTTGACGAAAAAAAAAAACCTAGTTTGGAAGAAAAAAACCCATGAAACTCTTCTGAGATCGATTGGCTCATCTACGTTATGGAACAAAAAAAACCTAAAAATTTCTGGGATTATTGACGGGATTCAAATTGGACCTTATCCATCCGGTGTGGGAGAACGGTGAATATTTTCTTATTTTATTTTTTGTTGACGAAAAGAGATGTAAAAAATGAAAACAGCAACGTAAAAGAATGCGACAGGAGATTTAAAAAAAGCAATCAAAATGACAATAGAGATCATTTGAAGTAATCAACGAAGAAACCAGCAGAAGGGCAAAAAGAAATAAAAACGAAGAAAACAGACACGGCAAACATCCATTCAGGTCCCGTTATCGATCAAGACTATAATCAGTAAAAATCTTGAAAAGAGAACTTCGCAATAGTGTTTTCCTCCGCTATCATTTTAGTCAGAATGAATTCGTTTATTTTAGTCCAATGGGAGTATTTTACAGCTGCCCTTTTAACTTCCAAGAATGGTTTATAGATCATTATGTGGACAACAGAGGTGAAATTAATCGGAAATTTTTCATTTTACGATAATTTTTCTCTTGGTCTCCCTTCTAGTATGTTCAGTTGTGTTCAAAAGTCAACGCGCTGATTAAGAGAAGTTGAGCACTGCCAATAGAGACGTTTCTTTGAATTTCAGTGAGGGAGTAACAAATTCTTTTAGTAACAGCATAGCGAGTTTTTCAGGTGTCAGGTTTTCATTCTTAAAAGAGAAAAATTGATCATAATAAACTAGGTTTACAGATATAACAGGAACTTTTTTTTATAAACAAGATTTCGATTATAAAAAGGCAGCTCAAGGATTCTCATTAGGTTCTTCATCATTTTTAGCATTTTTATAGGTGATGCTGCCTGAAAGTTATGTTCGCTTAACATCCTGCCAGTAATAACAGGAATTTTTCCAACTAGTTTTTCTTGGTCAAGGGCGATTATTTGTGTGACTTCAGCTACGTGTGAAGACGTGATCTGCGATTTTTAGAAATGAGTTATTCAAAAGAAGCAAAGAGGTTCTTTTCCGCCGAATTCTATTTCGAAATAGCTTAAAAACATGGTACGTTATAAACAGCCTTTGAAGAAGATGCTTGTCGAAACTAAAAACGTTGAGGAGATTTTCACGATAATGCACCGCTCACAGCGCAATCTCTGTCCAACAGTTTCAGTCCAAGAACAAAATGCTTATGATTCTCCATTTCCCTTTACTCTCCAGTCATGATTCCTTCGACTTATTCCTGCTTCCAGAGGCGAAACTGAACCTTAAAGGTAAGATATAAATAAGTCTTGGATATTCCGCACAGATAGCAGGACATTTCTCAATACTATCAAATATTGCGAAAAAGGGTTTTAGACGTGCTTCTGACGATGGCAGAATAGCCAGGCTCTGTATGCTAAGTCCCAGAGGGAGTACCTTGAAGGGAACACGATGCAAAATTACTTTAGTTAAATAAATTTTTATTTGTAGATATATTTTCATAACTTTTAGGTAGCATTTTTTTATTATAAAGGTAGCTATGGATAGTGTTGTATCATTATTGGGATATAATAATAATTTTAATTTTATAATCAGAGTTAATCAGATCTTTCACATGGTACGGGTGAAAGCAATATGCTCGTACAACAGTTTTCAGCGTTATAGCCAAACTTTATATTTATCATATAATATTAAGTTCAATCAGTTTTATTTTTCGAAGTATTAAGTCCTTAAGCTATCATTTTGTGTATTAATAGTAGTAGTCTTTCTTAATAATGCTTTCCAAAGAGTTAACGTTTGATAATCTACAGCGATTAATAATACACTGAGTGATAAAATAGAAGATTACGGTACGTAAGGTATGGACAATTTTTTTTTTTTTTTTTTTTTTTTTTTTTGTACAGCTTCGATTTTGTTAGTTAGTCTTTGTGTGATGATTCCAGATGGATGAACTGAATTCAAGGATTGGCAGAACAATAGTTTTATAAAGGATAACCGCATATCTGTAGTTTTTGAACTTGTAAGTGTTCCGTTTGATGAATCCCAGTATTTTGAATGCTTTGCTGGTGATTTTAAGGACATGGGCATCGAATTAATTTAGCATTGCTGGAAAAGAGAATCCCCAAGTCGTTAACTTGGTCACACCTTTCGATGACCACAGACTTAGTGTACTCCGTATTTATTAGTTGTGGAGATCTGCAGGATGAGAAAGAGGTTAGCAGACAAGCCATTCGGAGATAGCCACACAGAGAATTTATTGAGAGGGCATTGAAGCTGTTGAGAATCGGTAATCTCCTTCACGGCTGAGTAGATCTTAAGATCATCTGCATAGAGAGCAATTTGAACATTGGAGGTGTTGATGAAAGAAGGAAGACCATTTACGAAAACAATGAAAAGTAGAGGACTTAAGGGGGATCCTTGAGGTACTCCACTTAGTGGTATAAAGTGGTCTGAGTTCACTTGATTGATGATAACGCTCAAGGAACGTTGCGTAATATAGCTGAGTAGCCATGGGTGAAAAGGGTCACGAATACCATACAGCTTAAGTTTTTCCAGAAGTTGTTCGTCCGGGACACTTTATCAAATGCTTTAGATATATCTGTGCAAACTGCATCAACTTGAGGGTGGTTATCGAGAACTTCAGAGGTGTATTGCTAGAAAGGAAACAATTTTTTTACTACTGACTTGCCACCGCAGAAACCATGTTGGTTCTGATCAATGAAAGGCCTGAAGAATTCGAAGAGGTGTTTGTGTTCTGCTGTATCGAAGAGTTTAGCCGGGCTGTTTTGTAAGGATATGGGTCTGTAATCAGTTACATCATTTTTATCACCTTCTTTGAAAATAGGAACTATATTGACCTGCTTTAAAGTGCTTAGGATACTTCCCCAGCCTGAGAGACAAGTTGAAGATCCGCAGTATGAGAGATTTTAAGGTAGTGACAGTCTTTTTCCAAAATAAATCTGGAATGTCATCTGGGCCTCTAGTTATAGACATTTCTCATGCTTTTTAATGCCGAATTTAAATCTTCATCTGTGATAAAGAGGTTAATGAGGATATCATCTTTAACAGGTGTAAAGTCGGGAAATGAGGCAGGTCTCAATGTATCATTTAATTCTGGAAAAATGTTTGGCAAACCCTTGAGCAATACTGAATTCGTTCGATAAGATCTACAACAACAACGACATTCCATCCGAATGGCTCCAATCCATCTTCTTGGCCCTACCAAAAAAGGCTACCAGCCGGAAATGCGAAGACTTCAGGCTGATCAGTCTAATGAGCCAGGTGCTAAAAGTCTTCCTCAAGGTGATTCAGCAAAGGATAAGATGTAAGTGCGAAAGTGCACTAGGAAACACACAGTTCGGATTCTGCAGGGGACTAGGCACCAGAGAAGCAATTTTCTGTTTACAAATATTGCTACAAAGGTGCTATGAACATCAAAAAGACGTGTATATATGTTTTATTGATTACGAGAAAGCCTTTGATTCAGTAGACCACGACCGTCTAATTGACCGACTGAGAAAACTTGGGCTTGAAAACAACGATATCAACGATGTACTTTATTACAACTCTCTACTGGAATCAAACAGCCCGGCTTCGCTATGACAACGACCTGACAGACCCAATTCCAATAAAAAAAGGCGCTCGGCAAGGCTGTCCATTATCTCCCATTCTTTTTAACATCTATTCGGAAATGATCATCGACCAAACACTGGCTGACAAGAACATCGGCATAAAAGTTAACGGACACTACATCAATAACTTAAGATATGCCGATGACACAGCACTAATAGCGGATTCAGAACAAGATTTACAGACCATCTTGAACGAAGTGGACATAGAAAGCCAAGCATGGGGGCTACGAATCAACAAAAAGAAAACAAAGGTGATGAAGGTCAGCAGGACTGCAAGCAAAATCAAGATCAAACTAAACAATGAAAAATTAGAGCAAATACACCGCTTCAAGTATCTCGGAGTACTCATTGATGACCAGCTGAACCATGAGGCCGAAATCAAAAGCAGAATTGAACAAGCCAGGCAGGCATTCACCAAGTGGAAAACCCTCCTCACCGACAGAAGCTTGAACATCATGATCAAATTATGCACATTGAAATGCTACATCTGGCCAATACTGCTCTAGGTGTAGAAACCTGGACTCTAACATCAGCCACTACAAAAAAGTGGCTCTACCGAAGATTGCTGAAAATCCCGTGGACAGCCAAGATAACCAACGTACAGGTCCTGCAGGACATGCACACGGAACGGGACCTGCTCAAAACCATCATCAGCAGGAAATGCAAATACCTAGGTCACATCGCTAGGAACCAACAAAAATACTACCACTCATCCTGGAGGGAAAGATCGAAGGCAAGAAACGCCCAGGCAAACCGAAAATGGCATGGCTAGATAACATCAACACCTGGCTTCACATGACAACAGCACAAATTCTACACGCAACGCTAGACAGAGAACAGTATCAAAACGAAGTCGCAAATGCCATTCGGCAGCATTAAAGAAGAAGAGAATTCCATCTGCGTTATGGAGTTGTAACTTTCTACAACTATATGGAGTTGTGAAATCTCTTAATGCTTAAGGTATTTTACTGATATAAAATTTTTGCTTCAAGTATATTAAGATTTAGTATCACTGAAACATAAGTACGGTCTTACGTAAAATTCTTATAAAGTTGACTTGCTGTAGGGTTTTTAGGCTCATCAGTAACTCGGGCTATATTGAGCCTTATATAATGTCTGTAAATCCCATGCGTTCTGTGGTCTGTTTGCTGGACGAAAACCCCGAATTTCCGGGAGAAAAATCCGTGGTACCACGTTGTGAAAAAGACCTATAAAAATTCTTTGCGTCATTAATGGATTCTAACTCAGGTCTTTTCCTCTCGGTGTGGGTAGGACGGTGATGATAATAACTGTGCTATCCATGAGGGCTAAAGTTGACTTAAAAATACTATTCAATCTGTAAAAGAAAAAAAAAAAAAAAAAGATGAAAGCTTTGTTTGTTCGACTTTTATTTTGTAAATTGCCTTCAGCTTATTTTCTAATACAAGTAGTGTATGTATATACTTTAAGGGTCTACCTGATTTTATCTGATCTTAATAAATGATTTAATCTTTAGTAGTAGCAAGGATTCTTTCCACGGTTCTAGTAAATAATGCTATCTAATGTCTCAGTAAGCAATTTTGTTTTATAACTGAGTGAAAAGTAATGAATAAACATGACTTAATTCAGCGATGCCGACCCTTTATCGGCCTGCTGGACATAAAATAAACTAAAAGCGAATTACAATAATTTACAATTTTCGGGTGCTATATAAAGAAACAGTAAAATTATTAATAGTTTTTATTAATATTAAAAAAATGGCACCAATACTTGAAAGTTTGTAATAAGAACTTTTGTTTCTGCATAATATTGCGCACAAAGACTTAGTTTTTATCGCTAGATGTGGCTGATGAATATTATGAAACAAATGTCTTCATAAAAAAAATACGTTTATATATAATAAAATATTTGTGTGGCCGCTTGCTGGTGAATTTTTCTGTGGGTGCTCCTCGCGGGGCGTGTCTTTCCAGACAGTACTATATCTGGGAAGATTCCCCAGGAAAGCAGCATATATACAGCTGAGTTGTATGTATAGAGTTAGCCTTGGACCATATTAAAACTGAACTACCAAAGGTGAACGGTGTATACTGATTCATTAAGTATATTACAGGCTTTGTCGAGGATTGAGTGCAATCCTCGTCCATCCCTGACCCGGATCCAGCAGACGTTACATTCTGTTTTTGAGCGTTCCTTCGACATCCATTTCTGTTGGATCCCAAGCCACATTGGGATCAAGGCTAATGAATCGGCTCACGCTGCTGCCAGATCACCGCTGTCCCACAACAGCAGCTTGTTAGTCCCTTATACAGACTATAGGCAGCTACTACACTCAACATTACTGTCCCATTGGCAACAATCTTGGCATGAATAGGTCACAAACAGATAAAGCCGGTTATTCAAAATTGGCAGTCTAGTATGCTCAGGGACCGTAGAAATGAAGTTATTCTAGCTCGCCTATGCATAGGACATAGTCATCTTACGCATGCATTCTTGTTGAGGGCAGATGACTCTCCTATGCGTGAGGATTATGACTCCTTTTTAACCATTCGTCATAATTTAACCGAATGTGCACGATACAGACAGGAACATTTTATGTATAATGTTTTTTTACTCATCTGATTGAGTTATACACTCAATCAGATTTTATCTGATAACGACAGTGCCAGCTGTTTTTAGGTTTTTAAAATCAATGAACTTTTTTTTGTATTTAAGTATATTTTTATACTAGTATATCCTTTTACATATTTATATTTTAATACATAATGACCTAAGTAATTAGGTCACTGAAAATTTTAGTGCTATCTTCTATGGGACGTGGTTTTTGGCTCATTATAGCCTTAGTAGCTGATGCGTCATTAAAACTCAAAACAACAAAACCAATCCTCGCGGCACGCACAGAAAAATTAATCAATTTAAATTATTATTTGAAAATCATATTCCATTTGATAATGTTAATTAAAAAATCGAAGTAATGTGATAATGGTGACTTTGGTTGCTTAGCGAAACAGAAAACAGACTAGCAATCAGAAAATCAACCTCAGAACACACACAATTTACAGACAATATATACGGAGAAATATGGCCTTAGTCATATTGCTGATGCTCGTAAAACCCTACTACTACAATAACAGCAGGCCTTTCTGATGTTGTGGATCTAATTTAATTTTCGCGTAGTATTATCAAGATCAAGGAATGATAGGATATATAAAGTGGCTTCGTGAAATTAAGCTGAAGAACTTTTATAACTATGCATTCGTCTTCTTCTGTGCTTGCTTTTCCTTAGAGAAAAGCATTCATTCCTTGACTATCTCTTCACACAGCACAGCAGTAACTGGAAGAAGCCATCGTATGCTTGGCTAACAATTGCACCAAACTAAAACTGCCATAAAGATAGTTTGTTTCTATGCCAATCCCATCTTCTCTTACCCTGCGGGAATTAATCTGCAGAAAGAGCCAAGAACTTTACGGCTCCTGCTATTAAATATACCACATTATATTCCGTAGACTTGTACCATAAAACCATAGTCTGGTCACATAAAATTAAACACCGCTGATAGAGTGAAATCGAAAGATTAGCTATCTTCCAAGTGAATGCATGGTCTCATGACAATAATACAGCAGTCGTATTTCGAAAATTGTTTCACTTATTCAAGTCATAGTTGCACCTGTGTTAAGTCTGTGTAATCTATAATATCTCTGTTGATATTAAAGTACTAGAAGTTCGTTTGATATTTGTAAACTGGTCTTGATGAGTAATGCTACGAGATATTTGGACTGAATTTCATGAAGTGAGATAAGAAAATAATTTTTCTGAGGTCCTCTATTCCTTTTCTCTAACAAAGTCAATCTGCTGGTCTTAGAGAAGTTTGCAAATCAATTGAAAAGGAATATAATCACTCAGTCTCTCTCGCTATCTTATTTTACAAGACACTTCCATAAAAAACAAAATGAAAAAAAAAAAAAACAAGCGTTTAAAAGATCCCAGTTTGTTTGTTGGAATCTTGCTCAAGTGAGTATCCCAGGAGATGAATGCTGCAAAACATCCTCAAACAAAAGTTCCATTTATCGATTACACGAACACGATGCCAAGCTGAATTGCTGCAAATATAGCAAACTCGCACAAATAACCAACTTTTATATAAGATAAAACAAAAACCGGGCCTATGGAAGTCGTGTATTCGGATAATTAAAAAAAAAAAAGGTAATGTTTCTTGTATGGACACGTATAAGTCAATTATTTAACTCATTCCGTTTATCCTTATTACTAGACTATACAAGTCGCTTCTCCCAAATTCCTCAAAGGTTGATTTGTTTTTAAATTTATGCCATCGAAAGTAAGGCCATGAAGCGTCAGCAGATCGTGTCTCTAAATTTTGTGCATTCACTAATTTATTAAATAAGAGACAACCACAGCGTTGAAATATAATTAAAATCAATAAAACGTCTGCATTCTCCCATTGATAAGGGAGAATGCAGACGTTTTCCCCCCATTATATGGATGAACAGCGATTTTAACTACTGCACTAACATAATGGATATATTCTAATTGATCAGTAATAATAGCAAAAGTAAACATTTTAATTTCCTTTAAGCTGTTAACTATTACCACCAAATATAATAATAATGATTCTGATGGAAAGATTGCCCTTGAGTGGCTTGACTAAATTCACCATTGTCCCTTACGGATAGCTCTTGGAGCGTTCCGGACATCTCCTGTTCAAAGCTTATACATAGACGAAATGAATCATCTTTTCGTCTTAGGAAAAAATGACTACTCCTCATTTAGACAGCAAAAATACGAAGCCAACCAACTCATCCCATAAGGCCATATCTCTTTGACCCACAGTTAAAAACGAATTATAGTAATAAGCCTGTAGAAAATAAACTTGCGAGAATAAGGCTGCAAGAGCTAATCAAACACTGGAATATTCAGCTAGAGTGTACTGAGTATACGGCCCATCTGAACCAGATGGGCCGTATACTCGTGTTATGATAACTATTTTTGTAAAAGGGGGTAAGCAATCCATAGCATATCATCATCATCAGCCATTTTCAATCCACTGCAGGATGAAGGCCTCTCCAGCAACTTTCCAGTTCCTTCTGTTTTGAGCACTGGCCATCCATTTACTACTCAAAAACTCATGAATTTCATCTATCCATCTCCGCCTTTGTCTTCCAGGTTTTCTTCTAGCTCCTCTTGGGTACCATTCTGTTATTTTCTTAGTCCATCTGTCATCATGTCTTCGAGCTATGTGTCCTGCCCAAGACCATTTTAGTTCTTTAGTTTTGATAAGAATGTCCTTTACTTGAGTTTGCTGCCTAATCCATGTGTTTCTCTTCTTATCTAACAGTCTGATTCCCAATATAATTCGTTCCATTCTTCGCTGTGTAGTTCTCAGCTTCTCTTCCATTCTTTTGGTGAGTGCCCAAGTTTCACTTCCATAAGTCATGGTGGGGAGTATACATTGGTCCATTATTTTACGTTTCAGACAAACTGGGATATTGCTCTTCAGTATGTGACTATATTTCCTGAATGCTATCCATCCAAAATTTATTCTTCTCTTGACTTCCAGCCATTTATCATTATTACAGCTAATAACTTGTCCCAGATAAGTATATGACTCCACCTTTTCAATTACTGCTCCTTCAATCATTATTTCCCTTTCCGTGGCATACTTGTTCATCATTACTTTTTTTAGCCATATTCATCTTTAGTCCAAAATCCTTACTAACTGTGCATAACTGATTAAGATTTTCCTCTAATTCTTTGGGATCGTGGCTTATAATCACAATGTCATCTGCAAATCGTAAATGGTTTAGGTACTCTCCGTTCACATTAGACTGGTCGCAGAAAGGAGTCAATCTTCTGGAAGCTTCCTCAAGGGCAGCAGTAAACAGCTTCGGAGATATTGTGTCTCCTTGTCGAACTCCTTTCTCGATTTTAAATTTGCTACTGTCTTTGTCTAGTCTAATAAAGGAGGTAGCACTCTCATATATTTTCTTCAAAATCATAATATATGGGGTATCTATGCCTTGTCTTTCCAGTGCCCGAAACATTGCCTTATGCTGTATGGAGTCAAATGCCTTTTCATAATCCACAAATGCTAGGCATAATGGTGTTTTATATTCATTTGCTTTCTCCATTAGCTGTGATATTACGTGAAGGTGATCCATAGTTGAGAATCCTGTCCTAAAGCCAGCTTGCACTTTCGGTTGATTCTCATCAAGTATTCTTTCTAATCTGTTAGTAATGACCCTTGTGAACAACTTGTAGATGTGGGATAACAAGCTAATTGGTCTATAATTTCCAATTTCTGATTTATCTCCTTTCTTATGCAGCAAAACTATGATTGCATCATTCCACTGCTTAGGCGCCACACCTTTTCTAATGCACTTTGTGAAGAGCCTTGCCAGTTTTTGTGTTATGTCTCTTCCTCCCACTTTTAACAACTCTACAATAACTTCATCTTCCCCCGGGGCTTTCCGATTCTTCATTTTCTTCAATGCATGTTCTACCTCATCAGGAAGAATATCGGGTATGTCGTATGTGTTGCTACTTTGCAATCCATCTTCCCCACTGCTGGTATCATTCCCTCGCTCCTTGTATAATTCTCTATAGTAGTCTTCTGCTATTTGAATTATGCCTTCTCTGCTGTTTATAAGTACACCCTCGCATATATAAATATCAAACACCATAGCATATATGAATATCAAATAACTTAATGTGGCGCACGTAACACCAGACTCTCATTGCATACAGATATATACTGATGGATCGAAAACAGTAATGGTTGTAGGTGCGATAGCAGTTTTACTTTAATCATATTTACATCTCTTCTGGTACAATGAAACATGTATATTGTTGAACTGTATACAATTAAATTAGCCCTTGATCATATCAATGCTGCTTCTGCTCTACAGGTCATAATTTATACAGACTCCTTTGAGTGCAATGACTACATTACGATGCAAATCTCCAATTTCCCATCCTGTTTTTAAACAAATCCGATCTTGGTTGATTCAGCATGATGCAATTTGACAATTAGTGAAATTTGTTGGATTCCAGGGCACTCTGGAATTGAACATGCAGATGAAGCTGCTAAACAGTGAGCCAGTGTTCACGATTCTCGTATTCAGATTATAAACCTGTCATCGGAGAAGCGTGCCACTATAAATGGAAGAAGCTGTGGTAATCTCAGGCAAAGAAACTCTTACAACTTAAACATGAGCCACAGATGAACACCAGTTTTCGAAAAAATCGACACGAAGTTGTTCTTTGTAAAGACGGGTAGGCCACACCCATCTCATGCAATCCTTTCTGCTTACAAGGGAAGATCCTTCACAGTATGTACACTGCCATGCCTTATTAACCGTAAAACAAATCAGCGTAAAACGCTGACAGAGCTGCGGCCTTCAATTGTCTATCGACTTTATCTGAGCCATTAACGGAATATAACCTCATAGGAAACAATTCCAACTTGACAGTTACGTAAAGTGAATTTAATTATATGATCACTTTAATTAACTCCCTATATCAGTTCCTATTAGTAGTCAATGGACAAATGCAATATGGCCGCTGCAGTCGTTTTGCCATGAAACCCTAAAAACAATTTTTATTGTGGGATTGCCAAAAGTTTATGGTAAATTTCAGATTACTAATTGAATAGTTTGACAATAAATCATTGCAGGGTCGAGCATTCCTATCATAATATTGGGAGGGGGAATCAAAACACCCGGCTTCCCTTCCTCTTCTCCAAGTCTGCCTTTATGCCATTATCTTGAAGCAGCATTTTATAATAACAACGAAGGCTGCTTCCACTGAACCTGCCAATCATAGATGCGTGTTTAGTTCATATTGCATATACTCCAAGAAGGGTTTTGTTTTATATTACTTACGCACTATAGCAAAGTTGGATAATTAAAACAGGGTCATAAAATTATATATATATATATATATATATATATATATATATATATATATATACATACATACATACATACATACAGTTGGGGACAGAGAGGAGGAGAGAGAGCTTCTGCGTGGGTATTTTATGCAATATAGGTGGAACTCTAATAATGGGAAATAATGTGGATATTAAGTTTCTGAGCATGTGATTATTTCCATTGAATTTTGCGATTTTAAATAATTGCTCATTAGAGAAACATACTGCGGCGCTTATGGTGTGGAAAGGAAGGCTATAGAAGAGTGATGTGATGCAATTTCTTTCCAGTGAAATAACAACCGCAGTTTCAGCTGTCCTGAAAGATTATGAGATTAATTCCACTGGTATTTAAACATCTAAAAATTAGTAAGGCCAAAATTTGGCCTTACTAATTTTTAGTAAAAATAAATCATTAAATAATTAAAATAATAAATAATATTTGAATTTAGCCACACTCTCTATTCCTCCAGCCCTTTGGAGGCAACCACTGCCCATAGGTGATCTTCATGAGATTCAGTCTTTTCTTATTTTCTGAGATTTTATATTTCTGCGACATTCCACATTCAATTTGTCCAACCCCATTCAGCTCTTTTTACAACTTCAGATCTCTCCTTGTCAAACTATGCGGTACACACCATCAAAGCAGTTTTTCCCATTTCCACTGGTCCCCAACCTGACGCCCTTCTTTGAATCCACTCCAGTAGTTTTATATACATATTTTTTTTTTTGGTGCGGCCTCCGCACCTGAATACAATATTTCAAATGTGATCCAACGATCACCTTGGACAGAGGGATACTGACGTCTCTCTCCTACCAAAAGTCCTGTTAATCATGAAGAGGACACCATGTAATTCCTAACTGCCAGTCTAAATTTCATGGAAAATTTTTATATCAGAGTGCATCGTAACACCTGAGTATATTTCGTCTTGAACCAATTTTAGCCCTTCTCCCTCTAGCTTATATTTGACTCCAAAGTTTCTCTTCCCAAAATGCATAATTTTGCATTTAGAAGCATTAAACTTTAATTATCCTTTTTCGAACCATGTATGTAAGTCTTTTTGAAGCAATATTTCCAACCTTAAAATCATCAGCAACTTTGACAGCTTTCTCTGAGAATACATTTGTCAATAAAAAAAAAAAAAATAGAAGTAGGAGGGAATCCAATATCGAGCCTTGAGCGTCCCCAATACTGTCCACCCTGAAGACTGAACATTTATGACAACCCTCTGCCTCTTACCTTTTTAGACAGCCAGTGAACCGGCGTAGAATAAAACTAACGGCAACTTCTTTCAATTTACGTTCAGCATTCTATGAGGAATAGTATTAAAAGCTTTACTAAATTCTAAATATATACAGGGTGTTTCAAAAATGATGGTCAGTAATTTAAAGGTGAACTGTACAGACTACAATTATGCAAAAAAAAAGCAGCCTAGTAAACATGAGTCCTTAAGGGAATCATTTTCGAGATATTGCACATTTCTATTTGGGATCCACCACTAACAAGGTGAACTGTACAGAGTGGGGATCCACCACTGACTTGTTTGTTTAGGTTAGGTTATGCTCATTCTCTCCATTTCCCCCCATCTCAGTGCTCTGAGACGTAGCAGGCATACTAGCACTTCTGAAAGAATAGTCAATATGGAAAGAGGTTACAGCAACGAAGAGTATGTGGACATGCACTTCATATGTGGTAAAGCCAACGGCAGCGCACTCGAGGCTGCACGTTTGTACCAAGAAGCATTTCCCCGCCGAAGGCAGCCCAACAGGCATACATTCATCAGGATACCTCAACGCTTTAGAGAACATGAGCGCTTCGGACATGGAGTACGAGCTGGTAACATTTTGTTCACTGACGAAGCTGGGTTTACTCGTGATGGTATTTTTAATTTTCATAACTGTCACGTTTGGTCCGAAGAAAATCCTAATGCAATTCACGAGTAACATCAGCAAGTTTCTCGTTGAATGTCTGGGCAGGACTAGTAGGAGACCGTCTAATTGAACCACACTTTCTGCCTAACAGGCCCCAGGTGCCAAGCGATTTATTAGTGACTAAGCGATTCCCAGCGATTTATAGAGAGTTAGAAAAAAAATATATCCGTTTCTTTAATTTTCATCGTTAACTTACTTTCATTTTTTTTGTGAAACAGCTCTTTGTCTTACAAGCAGTAAGTGAAGACACAGGAAGGAAACCCACCTTTCTTATTTTTTATCTTAATCTCACTTTACTAACCTAACACAGTAGCCGCTTGGTCACTAAGTGGCACTGCTCTTGCCTCCATGTGGCGGGGCTGGTAACCTGGGAGAGGAAAGTAACACTCCCAGGGCCAAAAGAGCAAACATGAGTAGTAAAATAACTACTGATACTACAGGGCTTCAAGAGAAAGCCCTACCAAGTAGAGATACAGAAAAGACAAAGGCAAAGAGACAGAGGACTGATATGGACCCACCAAAAATACCGACATACATTGTTATACATGCGACAGGAGATCAGACATTAGGACGTATGTCTCCCTTCGTAATTCAGAAAACGTTAGAGGGTCTAGTAGGATCTCCCAAGTCTGTTCGACGCCTGAGATCCGGGGACATACTAGTAGAAACAGAAAGTCCTAATCACTCCCAGAAGTTGCTAGCTACGACAACCTTTGGAGGATTACCAGTAGTTGTAACACCACACAACACGCTGAATTCTTCCAGAGGAGTGATCTCCGAGTGGGACCTCTTAAATGTGTCAGAAGAAGAGCTCATAGAAGAATTAAGAAGCCAAGGGATAACAGCAGTGAAGAGAATCAATATCCGAAGGGATGGAAATATAATTCCAACAAGAACTCTAATCATAACCTTTAATACTCCGAAACCTCCAGCAACAGTAAAAGCAGGATATCTGAACTGCCAAGTAAGACAATACATTCCAAATCCATTGCGATGTTACAAATGTCAGAAATTTGGACATTCGCAAATGGCATGCAGAAACTCGGCTACCTGTGCAAAATGTGGTTCTAAAGAACACGAGACTACAGATTGCTCTGCCAACACCTTGATATGTACAAACTGTAAAGGGGAACATCCAGCCTACTCAAAAACATGTGAAAAATGGAAACAAGAGAAACTAATTCAGAAATACAAAACAGAACACAACACAACGTACCAAGAAGCAAGAAGAATAATAAAGCCATGGCCTACAAACAAGCCATCATATGCACAAGCAGTGATCCAATACAAATCAGTAGAAGTGCAAACGGAAATTTCCATGCTGCCAAAAGAATCACTTAATGAAATGAAGGCACAAAAACAGGAGAAAATAGTGAGTACTCCAATTTCTATTCACACAGAACAAATACCAACAAATCAGCACCACAACAAAGACCGAGGTAAACCTACAAACACCAAAACAACCGAACAGATGGATATAGGAAAAATAAACACACCGGAAGAACCAGTATTAGAAATTTTCACAGAAGAAGATATGGATATGGACAGGCCTCAATACCCTAAAAAAGATAAGACAAAATATAAGAATGTTCCATTTCGGAAACAACCCGAAAGCCCTAGAAAAACCAAATAATGGATCAGTTCATCCAGTGGAACTGTAGAGGACTACGAACCAATTACGACGATGTCCAGTATCTAATTACACACCATATGCCAATATGCTTCTGTCTTCAAGAGACATACCTTAGACAACAAGAAACTCTTTCAGTAAAAAATTATACAATGTATAGGAAAGACAGAATAAGAGATGGGCCAACACATGGAGGAGTAGCCATCTTGGTTGATAACCACATCCCAACTGAACACATTCCTTTAAACAGCAACCTCGAAGCGATAGCTGTAAGAATAACACTAAGATTTAAGTTAACCATCTGTTCAGTGTACCTTCCACCAGGATCAGATATAACTTTTGAAGAAATAGACCAACTAATCTCCCAACTCAAATCACCTTTCTGTATAATGGGCGATATGAATGGGCATAGTCATCTGTGGGGAAACACTGACATCAACAGACGAGGACGAATAATAGAAAGAATAATAGATCACCATAATCTTTCTCTACTTAACAACGGTAAACATACTTATTTTCACTTTCCTAGTCGTACGACCTCAGCAATAGACCTAACCATATGCACCCCTTCACTCCTACCAGAGTTAAAGTGGCAAGTAATAGAAAACCCATACAGCAGTGACCACTACCCAGTAATCACCACACTGATCAGAAATACTCCCTGTCATCCCAGCAGACCACCCCGCTGGAAAATAGAAAAAGGCAACTGGGAAAAATTTAGAGAACTCGCAATATTTAATTCACAAAGCATTCAAGAAAAATCAGTCGATGAAGCTGTGAAACACGTCACAGATACCTTAATACAAGCAGCTGAGCAAACAATACCCAGAACTTCAACTCGTTTCCCGCTACATCCAAAATCCTGGTGGAATGAGGACTGTATGACAAAAAAAAGACAGCAAAACAAAGCATGGAATAAGTTCCGGAGATGTCCTACAACGGAAAATCTGATAAAATTTAAGCAAGCACGAGCGCTAGCCAGGTACACAAGGAAACAAGCCAAAAAAAATTCCTGGATCCAGTTTACTTCCTCAATAAATAGAACAACAAATACACAGACAATATGGAATAAAATACGGAAAATGAACGGGAAATACAAAAACCAACCATCCTTAGTATTACACTGGAATGGCGAAAGCATTACTGAACCTTCAGAGACAGCTAATATACTAGGAGAAATATTTGCCAGAGTATCGTCAAAACAATCATATCGTGAAGAATTTTTGACCTATAAAGAGAAAACTGAAAAAAACAGAATTAATTTTAACACCAAACATATTGACTCCTATAACCAACCAATTACATTGCATGAATTACGTGAAGCATTATCAAAAACAAAATCAAGTGCAGTTGGACCAGACAACATACATTATGATATGCTTAAACATCTGAAGCAAAAAGAAATAGAAAACCTTCTTAAACTGTACAATCGCATTTTTCAAGAAGAGCAATATCCTGAAGCTTGGCATCATGCAATAGTATTAGCTTTCCAAAAACCGAATAAAGATCAGAAGGACCCAAACAACTATCGACCGATAGCGCTCACTAGCTGCTTGAGCAAAGTTTTGGAGAAAATTATCAACAAACGATTAATCTGGTTTTTAGAAACAACCAACTGGTTAAGCAGTATGCAATGCGGGTTTAGAGGTAATAGATGCACCTTAGATCACCTCGTAAGAATAGAAACAGACATAAGAGATACATTTATAAGTTCAAAACATATGGTTACCATATTTTTTGATATAGAAAAGGCATATGATACAGCTTGGAGATACGGTATACTACAAGACATCCACGATACAGGCCTCAGAGGACATTTACCGCACTTCATCCAAAACTTTATGAAAAACAGAACATTTCAGGTCAGAGTACAGAACACCATGTCAAAAATATATAAACAAGAAGAAGGAGTCCCCCAGGGGTCTGTCCTCAGTGCTATACTATTCGTCATAAAAATAAATGGCATCACAAAACAACTTCCATCCACGGTGTCGCATGCACTATATGTAGATGACTTCAGTATATCGTATCAAGCACAGAATATGGGAACAATAGAAAGGCAACTGCAATGCGCAATTTACAAAATCAGTAGTTGGGCCCAGAAAAACGGATTTAGAATTTCACAACAAAAAACAGTCTGCGTACACTTCTGCAGGAAAAGAAATTTACATCCCGACCCTGAACTAACAATAGAAGGTCACAAAATACCCGTCAAACAAAGCGTAAAATTTCTTGGACTCACTTTAGACAACAAGTTAACCTTCGTAGAACATATAAAGCAATTACGAATACAATGTATGAGACGGCTTAATATCCTTAAAGTCTTAACATCACTATCTTGGGGAGCAGACCGTTATACCCTGCTCAATCTGTACAAAACACTAGTAAGATCAAAAATAGATTACGGAGCACCTGTTTATGCTTCCGCCAAAAAGAGCGCCCTCAAATGGTTAGACCCAATTCACCATAGTGCACTACGAATAGCAACAGGAGCATTCCGCACATCACCTTCATACAGTCTTTATACAGAAGCGAATGAACTACCATTGTTCCTCAGGAGACAAAAGCTGGCCCTACTCTATGTATACAAGATAAGATCCACAAGAAATCATCCGACTTGGGCATCATTATTCTCACCAAAATTTGAAAACATATATAGGAATCGCAAAAGTGCAAACAAGCCTCTAGGAATCAGACTGCAAGAGCTATTGACAACATATGATCTTAACGTAAATAATGTTGCAAATCTTGAAAGGCACATAATACCACCATGGATAAACCACTCCGCAACTTGTGAACTCTCCACGCAAACCTGGAATAAAAATAACTTATCAGACATTAACTTTCAACAACTACATGCAGCACATAGAACTAAATATCCCAATCATTTACCAATATATACAGATGGATCAAAAGCAGAGAA
This sequence comes from Mastigoproctus giganteus, assembly GCF_048544385.1. NCBI lineage: Eukaryota > Metazoa > Arthropoda > Arachnida > Uropygi > Thelyphonidae > Mastigoproctus > Mastigoproctus giganteus. The sequence continues at coordinate 95,814,857 of NC_143585.1, read as the reverse complement.
CCATGTAGGAGCATCGGCAGTATTCCCAGACACTACACTGGCACGCCAACTTCCAAAAGACTGCAGCGTCTACACTGCAGAATTAGTAGCAGTTCAGATAGCCCTGGAGTACTTCAGAACCACATATCATTTGAGAACAGTAATATACTCTGATTCATTAAGTGCAATACAAGCCATTCAAACCACGGCCAATACAACCCATTCAAACCACGGCCAATACAACCCATCCAGTTCTAGTGCAAATTAAACAGATATTAACGGATTTAACAAAAGAAAAACAAGAAATACTTTTCTGCTGGATACCAGGACACAAAGGGATAAAAGGAAACGAAGAAGCTGATAGATTTGCAAAATCAACAACTAACCTTCAGAAACAACCTTTCCCAGTTCCGTATCAGGATTATAAACCAATCATTCAAAACCGCTCTCTGACACAATGGCAAGAACTCTGGCAAAAACAAACTTCAAATAAATTATATAAAATAAAACCAAAAGTTGAACATTGGAAAACAAGCACAAGAAAATCAAGGAGAGAGGAAGTTGTTCTGACTAGACTACGAATTGGACATACACACCTCACACATGGCTATTTACTACGTGCAGAAGAACCTCCAAGATGCCAAACATGCAATACTACCCAAACAATCAGACATATACTCATAGAATGCCCAACCTATGAAAATGATCGACGAAAGATTTTCTCATCATTATATAAAAGAAATCAAGACATCACCCTCAGAGATATCCTAGGTGACGAGGGACGGGTATCAGACATTTTCAGATTCATGCAGACAATCAACATCTACCATCTACTATAAATAATGATAGAGTATATAATCACAGAAAAAATTTAACTCCAGTTAATACGACAAGATATAGAGAATCAATATACATACAAAGACATAATATAACGAATGAACTGGCGCATTATGATCTCCGTTGTCAATGTGCCAATAAACAACAAAACAACCAACCAATCTGCCTAACAGGAGAGCTGCATCTTCAGTCCCTGCAGAACGTTCTTCCAGACCTCCTTGATGATGATAATGTTCCACTTCAGCAAAGCCAGAACGTGGTTTATGCATGATGGTGCACCGACACATTTTGCTCGAGTTGTGACTCGGTAACTAACTTGACGTTGGATAGGTAGAAGTAGACCTGTAATGTGGCCTCCCAGATTACCAGACTTTTTGTATCTGGGGTCATGTAAAAAGCTTGGTGTACACTTCTGACATTAACACAGTTGAGGAATTGCAGCGTCGGGTTGAAGAAGCATTTCAGCAAATCAGAAATGACGCAGGAATGCCTGATAGTATTCGCAACTCAATGTAGAGAAGACTACAAAGCTGCGTGCGGATTCAATGACAGCATTTTGAACACCTTTTGTAACATCTGTAAAATCCTGTGGTGTTGAAACCAAAAATTAAAATGTATTATCTTATGTTTAATAAAACTATCCTTAGCAAAGGATTCACAGCTTTTTGCTAAACTAGTGCTCCCATAGTCAGTGGAGGATCTTAACAGAAAATGTGCATTGTCTCGAAAACGGTTCACTTGCGGCTCGATGTTCACTGAGACTTTTTTGCTTATTTTAGTTTATACTTTTCACTTTTAATTATTGACCATTTCTGAAACATTCTGAATGTTAAAATTGATATCTGCATTCAAAAGTTTGACCACATCAGTGATAACCATATTGGTCAGGCATGATCTGCCTTTAACGAAACTATGGTGAAATCTATTAAAAATAGTTCCTGTCCAGATGATACTGAATCGTCTCCTTATCATAGATTACCTTCACTACCATAGAGGTCAAACTCACTGGCCTATTATTACTCACCTTTTCTTTAGCACCACATTTGTGGAGGAATCTCAACCCCGAGCGTAATGATGCCCTCATTAACATCCCCGGAGGTTTGATCCACTCACATGCAGCTATTCTGATTATAACTGAATATCTATCAACTTCCTCCTGGAGCCTTCTACTCCATTAACCTCAGTAACAAAGCTTCTTTAAGATTATAATATCACTTACTTTTCAACAGCGTTTCCTTGACATTCCCCAGAGATTTAAGTTTGCTTCTTAATCAGCTTTTACCTCGTCTTAACCCCATCCGCGGTTCTGTTACACATTCTCTTATAATGCTCATCGAAATCTGACTGAAGTGATTTCAGTAACTTCCTCATGTTTGTTTCTTTTGGTTGCCTCTCAACATCACCCGACATTTATTTTGGCATTTTGCTACTATCTGGGGATAATATACTATGGTGGTTATATACTGTGGAATATATTCAATCTGGGATATAGGGGAACTGCTTAGTTTCCTAAAATCGATATCCGAAATAATGAATTCTTGAAGTACATTAATCATACAGAAAGAGCCTCCTTGTATGCTATAACTGCCCTTAGCTGGAAAGAACCATATCCTGCGTCCTCTGATACCTCGTGTAATAACCAGAATCAAGGAATTATATAAACCAAATTAGGATACAATAATGCGCTGGATCCCCAGTAATGTGGGTATTAGTGGTACTGAGGAAGCTAATCGAGATGCAAAGAATCCTGATGAATAAATAGAGAACTTTCAGTTGATGCCTTCCATGGATTTCAGAAATATTTTGAGAGTTAACGCACATTTGGGCGAACCTTGGAGAGAACATGGATGTAATAAAATGCCCACAATAAAAAGTGATCCACATATATGAGAACGCCTGCCTTATGCATTCACTGTCAAACTGAACTCACTGTATGACATTTCCAAATAGACCGCTCATAGTTTGAATAATCCGAAATATGTCTTTATAATCAATCTGTGATACTCGATCTCTGTTAATTTAGTTTCAGATGCTTGGGGATAAACAAAATATGAACGATGTCTTTAAGATGGTGTGAGTATTAAGAGTTACTTGGGAACAGCAAGGACAAATTAAAAAAAAAATAAGGAGGCTTCAAAACGGTGTTCATATAATTCAAAATAAAACAAACAGATCATTATAAAGAATATTTCTTAAAGTTCATTTTCTATTTCGGCGAAACAAAAGTATTCTAAAGATGCCCACATCCAACAAACGAAGAATTTATCTCCTATTGTGTAACCAAGTGTTATATCGCCGATCTTCTTTCTGTCCATCTGTTTCCTGTTTCGTCGTGCTGGTCGTGTCACACCTTGCGCATTTCAGTGTCTGGTTTGTCACCTTCCAGCCTTGATCTGTCTCTTCTTTCTCATTTTTGACATTTCTCCACTCTTGTGTAATACACTGTGACACATTCGCTGTCGCTTCCGTCTTCTGGACGTCAAAGTATCATGACAAATGTCTTGGCTATTTCGTAACGACGGTGGACGTGTTAAATAGCCTCCCCGTTTGACTTTAAAGAGCGTTATGCGACTCCTACAAAATATCTTGGATAATTCTTATCTCATCTTGATGCCAATACCACCACATGTGTGCACTCCCTTCTTTTGACAATGTTTATAGTTAAAACGTTACTGCTGAATAATAGCTTTCATTGCTGTTATCTCCGGATATTCTAGATACCAAGTTTCAAAGTACACTGGGTTATCAAACGAATAGGGATACCACCCTTCCTCAAGCTTTACACGTACTTGCCTGTCGATTGCCAGATGGTAATCATTTCGAACTCTGAAAACATTGAATGTTACTTACATGTTAACTAATATTTTGTAATTGAAGTGTTTATAGCGAGGGTAGAAGATGGATGGATATGCCTGAAAAATAAATTCTCTCTAAATTAAGCTGCAGTAGTCTAATCAATATTATTTTTTTAAGATGCTGTGACAGTTATTTAGAGCAATAGCTGGCAGCACTGAAAAACGTCGTATGTAAGATATTCAGACCATTTTAAGAATTAATTTTATTATATTAATTTTATCTATTAACTGTAGTTTGTCGATTACATTTTTATTGTAGAATATCGATGAATTATTATGTATTGTTAGTAGTATATTGTTACATTTTAGTAGTATATTGTTACATTTTAGTAGTATATTGTTATGTTTTAGTAGTATATTGTTGCGTTTTAGTAGTATATTGTTACATTTTAGTAGTAGATTATAATTATTATCAGTCATTTCATTCCTATTTTACAATATTATTATTAAAATATATAATTATACTTAAATATGCTTAATAATTTTAATTGTAAACTCCTCTAGTGTAACTTTTACGTAGAATTTCCGTAAATGTGTATGTATGTCATGTACATTAATCTCGATTATACGAGATTTGCTTAATTCGAATCATCCCTAGCAAGAAAGAAGTTATCTTATTTCGAATTTAGAAAATACACTTATTTTATTATTTCAAGTAATATGACTTTTCAGTAACTAGGTTTTCTCTAGTCCCGTTTATTTTGAATTTTAGAGACGCTACTGCACAGGCATAAAGCGATGTGAACAATCCATAGCTTTCCCTGATCGACCATGAAAACCAGAGCATTATCACTGTGTGTTTGAACAAATCTTTTCGATGTTTAAACGAAAGGTTTCATTAAATAAATCTTAAGTGATTTTAGCGATATCTGCCTTCCTAATGGGGAATGGGTAATTCAAGCTCCTTCGAAACTTTCTTAAACTAAGGAAATGTTGGTTAATTGTGTCACATTGAAGAAAATTCGCCCGAAAAGCTCTCACTTCGTAGTTTTATGTCCCAGAAACTTTCAGAGCACATCTGTGCGAGGCAGGTTTATTGGCTCTTTCAGCGAGTTCGAAATTGTACTTGACAGTTATGATTAATCTTCTCTATTTGTGAATGTGGAGAGCGGATGGAGTTATAAGAGACGTTTACAGATGACATTTCGAAAACTAAAAATTTTCGCTAAATGATGGAGCAGAAAAATTTGTGGAATAATTCTACGAAGTTGTAGAAATATCTGTGGAACTATGGGGGCGTTCCCAATGGATAAAAAACGAAAGACATTTTATGAAACCCTTTAGTTTTTTTAAAGATTTTATATTAAAATATATTTTAAAATGAATTAAATTTATTAATTATAAAATAATTATTAAAAGTTGTTTTCTAGAAAGTATTAGGAATACAAGAAAAGCATTTTAAATTCTTTAAATTTTCCACGTTAAACCCATAGTTCCGTATGATATTATCAGCCCGTTTTGATCCGTGGGCTCAAAAAGATTGCTGCTAAAAGGTGATGATATAGAAGATAATGATCGTTGTATTTCATCATGGTCAACTAACATAGAGATTGGCACTCATCGGCTTGATTAACGCCCTCTTGCTAGAGGTCGTTAATATGAGACTTGTTACAATTCAACTCTTCCCAGCATTCGCAAAAAGGGTGGAAAATAGATAATAATAACGATAATAAACAGGTCTAATTTCCATTATCGCGTAGTCTTCCTGTAAAAATATAAGATTGTAAATTCTTCTGGTCACGCGCTGCTGTTTGCTTTAGCTGTGTGAATGCGTAATTAAGAATGATGTGGCGTGCTATCACGCACGAACGAACATAAACATTAATGAAAGGATCAGGGTATGCGGTGCCCAGTAAATTTATTGGAGGGCTTTTCAGTTGAAGTACAAACACGTGTAAGGGATTAGCCAAAAATTAACGACTCCCAGACTATAATTTATTGGGACTCTGATATTTATTTAAAAGTTTCAAGTTAGTTTTTCTAATGATTATTGGTGGATGAAATAAATGTTTCCGTGCACTGATGTATTCTGCCACGGGGGTCTATCTTTTTATGACAATGTCCAGATGATAAATTGCCTCTGACTGACTTCATCCATCCTGACTTGCCTTTTCCTCATATTTCTTTAGTATCATTGGTATATTCTTTCATATTTTAACTTCAGTTTGTTACATTTTTTTTCGTTTTATTTCTGAATTACGCGCATCCATTGGTCAAAGTGATTTGGGACGAATTATCAGGAAAGAGACGGGTCAAATATTCAATCAAAACATTGCATATTAAAATTTATTTAAAATAAAATCATATATTCAAAGACACCTTTTTATTTAAAAAAGGTCTGGATTGAATTTTAAAAAATGTCACATATAGGACATTTCATACTGTCGCTCCCCTCTCCCCCCAAAGTAATTCTCCATTGAAACTTGATAGCAGAATCCAGCGATTCTGCCATTGGAAGAATTCCCTAAATATGACCCAGGAGGAAATCTTGATGCTCTTCATTGCTAGATCTCTTTGTGCTCTTTCCACCCGCGTAGCATCCTAACAGTTGCATTAACATGAAGGTTTTTCTGACCTATATGATTTTAATTGGCAGAACTTGTCTTAGTCGATGGCTAGTCTATTGGCAAGCAAATACCTGTCATTCAACTGCTCTACAGAAATATTGATTGACAATTTGGTTCAGTGGAACAAATTTTTGATGTACACCATTGTTGCTATAAAACACGGTCAGAGACAAATTTTGATGTTGACATTGAAACAGACCTGCTAATGCCGGCCTTGGTTATGCAGTAATTTTTGGCCAACAGTGATATTAATAGTCCCCCTCCCCAACGCTCCGTTTTCCTTTTCTTCAGATCTAGCTTCACTGATTTCTTCATGTTCTGGAAAATAAAAAATTTGCACTGAATGAGCAGAGATTACATGGGCTTCGGAAATCCATAAAATTGCTACACATGCCGAAGGGGGCTGAAAAGGGATGGTAGATTCCACTAGAAATGCTTTCAATAGTGGCAGAAACTTTGAACTCAGAGGTGGAAACAGTGATGAGAGTTGAACTCCACAAGATTATCAGGTCAGATGACGCCATGTGATAAAACGAGTGGTCTTTCTGGAGTATTAAAAAGTTACAAAAAATAAACTTATTTTGAATATTCAAAATTTCGAGTGCATGCGCAAGCGGCCCCACAACTCACTGTTCAACGTTCAGTAATTTGTGTGAAGCCAGAATTAGCGATATGGATAATAATAAGAGTGAATTACTAATATGCAGCAGACGGTTGAAGGAGAAACAGATTTTCAAAAATTTTCTTTAAAAAATCGAGATAGGGGAAAAACAGTCACCAGCAGTTTTCAAGAAGGAAATTTACGTTGCCAATATTTTTGTTACACTTCTAAGGGAAACCTTATTACGTAAATGATATGCTTTGATCAGTGGTTGGCATAGGAGCAGCAGGTAATTTGCATCTCATCCACGCATTACAGACTTAAAATTCCCTTTATATTATCATCAATGCTCGTCACATATTCATCAGTGCAGGATATTATGTGAAGAGGCGAGTGTGCACTTGGTCACTTGATCTTAGCTAGAACTCAGTTGGCAACTGATCAGCAGAACTTGAATACACAAGAAAAAACGGGAAAAAAACCAACAAAGATTTCTGTTGGTGCTTTCATCGATGTGTATACATGCAGTAATTTATAATAGTGGCATTTTTTTTTCAGGAGAAACGAGATTAACAGCGTTATCGGTTGACTTAACATCAGTCAGTTATGCCCATAAACCAGCTCAGGGATCAAAATGGCGGATGTATTGGGAATGTTTGATTAGGGGAAGTAAATCGAGAATAAGAAACATTTTACAACCCCAGTAGTGCACGTGATAATGAAGAATCGAACAGAAATTCAGTTCTAAAGATGGTTTTTATTGACGAACGAAATCTACGTTGCATTTACTGCAGGGTCGAATAATAACCATCTAAGAGGTCAAAAATATGGCCTAACTCCCAGCATTCTTTCGCTACTCAGAACGCATTACCATCGTGACATTCGTGTTTGTACAAGTGAGTGAGTTGCAATGGGTATGGATTGAGTAGTTCCGATTCACAGTCGCGACTAATTTTCTTGTCCATGGTCTAACATCATTTTAAAGACAGATCCTTGTCACGCTAGCAAGTTTCTCAGTCATTGTCAACGAAACGAGAACTAATGATTTTTCTCGAATTGAAGTCCATGCGGCCTTCTCAGTTACTTCATTTAGATTGTAAGTATAAATATCCTATTAATACCAGGCATGGGGTGAGGAATATCTGAAAGATGTGCATTTTCCAGGGATCAAATATACGTTGAATGGCTCGTGTTACCCATTTTCTGTCATTTTTATCTACAACCTGTAACAGCGGCACTCATCATGACTTGGTTTCTGGGATATTGACCACCATTCCTTATAGTTTTACTTGAGAGAAAGACAGATAGCTTTCTCTCCACATCACGTTCCTCTAATCAACTTACTTTACAGCAGATCCTTGGAGACCGACGAGATATTATTGATCTTTTTATCTTCCTGAAAATGATAAACAAATACCATCCGATCTGAATCCACATCTTTAATATAATAAACTTGTACCAACCAAGAATGTAATAGGTGCGGTGCATTATGGTCTTAGTAGCCCTTGAACCAATAAATCAAACAAATATCAACATGCCTCATAGTCTGAAATCTTCTTTTGAATATTTAAACATTGATTAATGTCTATTCAAATCAAATACAGTTTGTCTCAGAGGAAGAAAATGGAGATATCTGAATTAGATGATTTCCTAAGATGACTTATTCTTGACCCAGTGGAGAACGCCCAAAGAAAGTCGTCTTCAAAACTGAAAAACTTAAAACCTGATGTAGGATGTTTTTATCTTTATTATTTTCCCAAACTCTTGTAATGTTTTCTGACGTGGGATCTACGCTTTTAAAAGAAGCGCAGGTCCTTGGAATTTTCATCTCGATGCTATTTAAGAAAGACGGAAGCTTATTGCATCATAAACCCGACTGCCGCTAATAGCAGCAGTCGGGGAGCATACGCTAACTGCCATAATGAATTTTCTGTTTCTTAATGAATCACCAGTGTGGACAGACAGTTGTTGGGGTAATCATTAATCGATTTTACAATTAGCGGAATGCTGTTTGTGCCCGAGCAGCTAATTTGCTGTACGCCATCTAGCGTTTGTGCCGAAAACACCGTGAAGCCTGCGCCTTTCGTTTGAGATATTAATCTGGTGGTGTTTCAATTTGGGGCGCGAACACGTAAAGAAAATGAAACCTGTCACCGAGGTTTCCACGTAGGATATAAATAGAACAAAAGTGTGAATTATAAAATGATAAACTCGGAAATGTGATATTATCCTAAATGAATTAATCACCGAGATCGCTTGTATTGTCATTATAATACCAGTGAAAGACCTGCCAGGCTTTGCACAGATGGCATTTTTAACCGTGCATAAAGAAATGTACGATTTTTTTGCAATTTAATTTTAAGAGCTAGTAAAAGCAAATCTATTCATACTTGGTCTTTTTTGTTAAGATAGCGCTTATGGTTAATTTTAAGGCTCCCATAATTGGGTGTACAGATCGTAGTCATTCTGTATTTGGTCGTTATTGTCATTGACTTTGCGCCAAGACAACTAAGATCATGAGGCTTCAATATATTATATGTTAATTGCCAGCGTGATCTGTTGAGCTTCTGCTAAAATAGGTGATATCTTACCTTAAAACGTTCTCTATATTTTAAACCTACCCTTGGCGCTGCTTGCGTAGAAGTACATAAGGACCCATGAACGAAATGCCATTTTTTGTTAGTTATTAATGTTCAACTGAAACTGCAGGTTGCAGAGACCTGTCTGCAAAAGTCCCCCTCTAAGATAAAGTAATATCATGGACTATGTGAATCTTTCCTATTGATTAATACTAAATCCAGCACTCCCAAAAGTGAATATGTTACCTTGGTGTATTATTTAAACATGCCCAGAAAGTGTAGATTATACTTCAAAAGAATATTCAGACGTGATCGATCTGTATGTGGAAGGATTGAAAAGAATGGATGAATTTAATTAAAGTGGTTTAGACTCTTTCAAATCGGATCTTCTTCGAAATGTGGGATGTGCAGCTTTGATTATTAAGTGTATCTTTTCTAATCTCTGCTCTTAATGGTAAAATAGTTGATCACTTTGCGCGCTACAACCTTCCTCGTCCGAAAAAAAAAAAAAAATGTGTTAAAGGCTGATTAACAAATTTCTTTCTTCGGCAGATCTTGCTAAGGATTATTGGTGAAAGCTACCGCACGAAGCAGAATGAGGATATTTCATTATATTTCACAAATTAGGACTTCGACAATCGGCGGAAAAGAAAAATTATACGTCTAAGGAAAGACGAGTTCTGGGTAGCGTTGTTTCATTGATGTGAAACTTGATTAGACAACCTCCCAATGATGGATTGCCTTTGAAGAACATTGCTGATGAGTAGCATCTTTTAATTATCTCCAGAAACGGTCGATGAAGGCCAAAACCTCCGTGAAGAAAAATTTGAAAGAAGTGGAGCTGCAAGTGTATGCGCTTTAACCTCATATTCGTGGTAAACATTTCCTCTTAACAGGAAGGCTAAAAAATAAAAGATCGTAGTTCGATTATTAGTTTTCACTATCACTCAGAGTCCTTAATATAATTAATTAACTAACCATCTTTATTTCAAATAGTAATCATTACTATTTTATCCATCGCCATCTACTGCTATCAGAAGGGCTAAAATTTCTTTTCCAGTATGGAAAGAATCCCTGGAAGGAAGAGAAAAAGGTGGACTCCTGGCCATGAAGGGCTTGTACAACAGTACTGTTCATTTCCGCGTTGTACAACAAATTATTTTAAAAGTTTTGTTCAGTCTGTTACGCTGATAACAGAACGGTATAAACCAGCTGTTCAGCTTGCTGTATGCGTCATCCAATGCTACACGTACTGTTCAATGGTAACCTTGACTGTAATGTGAATTTCTCGCTTCGTTATCGTGCATCACGCACATTGTGGTGTGATCTGTGATGCACGATAATGTGATGTGAATTGCTACACGATGTGGGCAACGATGATCGTTATGTAAGAAGAACAGAAAAATCCTCGATTTGCTGCAGCAGCAACGTGGGTATGCGAAGTGGCCCTCAGTTAATGTGAGCATCAAGAAAACAGACTTCTTCTGGTAGAAGGACAAACAGACTTCTTCTTGCCCCAGGTGCTAAGCGATTTTGTGACCAAGTGTCTTTGCCAGTGAATTTTTTTTTCTCTCTCTCAAAGAAGAAAAATCGTTTCCTTGTTTATAGCGTTACACTAATAGTTGATTAAATAATCCTCGATAAAGAAATCACGTTACTAGATGAGAAGGAAAAGAAACATTTCTATATTTTTGTTTTTATTTTATTACTAACCCATTACCGCTTGGTCACAAAGGTAGCGCTACTCCTGCCTCCACGTAGCGAGGCTGGTAACTTGGAGGAAAACACGTCTTCCTTACATTTATTAATTAAAGCGGTCCCAGCCAACCCCACTGTCGGTTATACATAATAATTTAGAAGTATTCTAATATACTTCCTCTCCTGTTTGCCCAAGTACAGGGAGGGAAAAACTGCCATAACCAAAATAGATAGATATGAAAAAACTGAGAATAATCAAATTACATATATATAATTAAATTTCAAAGTCCAAACTTCATCGCAAAGAGCTACATCTGTTCAGAGTCTGTTGGAAAGTTAGCAGCACAATGAGCTGAAGTTGCAGTGGATATAGCAGTCTCATGCCTCCGTCAAAGCAAACCCTTTCAGAACGATTCTACAGAACGTTAGGTAATCCGGCACTACTACAAGGCGAAACGGAACAAACAGTTCACAAAACCCAGAAATTCGCTGGTTGCACAAAAGAAACTCTGACAATCAAAACAAGAGGAGCCTGGTTCTGGTGCAGCAAAACGCTCGGCGTATTCTAAGGAGTAACCCGTCTGGAAACGTGACGAAAAGATACAGCGATGCAAAATGAATACAATGTAACCTATCAAGAGTCCAAACAACCCTTACCAGCCCCGAATACTATAAGCCGTATTATTCCCAAAGACAAATATTAATTGCTACCCAAATGGAAGGTACCCGTACCTACACCAAGCAGATCACTGGTTGAGTGGACAAGGTCAATTACAATATTGGCCGCCTTACCAATGAAGCAAACGATATGCAAACAAAGTAAAAGCGCAAGTACTCTGATTATTGTACAACTAAATGCCATTCCAGAGCAAAATACTACAATATCTATTATTCCTGATGCAAACCAGAGAGACCGCATGGACTGAGAAGACAGTTTGCACCAAGGTGACCGGATTCTAGAATTATTCACTGATGAGGACATGGGCACAGAGAAATCATACTTTACAAAGATGGGGAAGGGTAACCTTGAGAGATACAAACATTCAGCCCCTCGAAAACGAATAGAAAGTTTCGCTAAATATAAATAATGCTTAACTTGTTGCAGTGAAAGTGTAGGCTGTCGTAACTTGACTAACGTCCGAGATCTCCTCTCACATCACGGCCCTATCCCCTTCTGCCTACACGAAACCCATCTTACTCCACATATAACTGTTTCCCCTCCGGAACTACATAATTCATCGACAAGGTCGTGTTGCATACAATCCGGACAATTGGCACATACAGGGGTAGCGTTCATAACCAACTCTCAGATGTCCTCGAAACCAATCTTATTAAAAAAAAAAAAAATCTTGAGGCAATTACAACACGAGTCAACGTTTACCTTGACACAGGCTTGAACAACAAGCTCCGCAGCTGACTGTACCTGAAGTTAACCGACATATGAACTCATTAGGTGGCTCAAGTTTTCTTTTCCTTGTCCCCTAATCGAAAACCGCAGCCATTCTGTTCTTTCTCTCTTGAAGCAGCACGTCTCAAGCTTGGGGGGGGGGGGGAGACATAATGAGCTCGCGGTGAACGAACAAGCAGGCGACGTAGTATTGATTACCCTTCTGCGTGACTTTTACTCCTGGTCTGCCACTCACCGAATTTAAAGAAACGAAGGACGCCATAGTTTTGAGAAGTGAATGGGAGAAAAAACTTCATTCACCAAATTCACTGAAACGTACTCTCAGGGGCAGCAACAGCAGCTGAACAACTCCAAATAGTAATGTCCCCTGCTGGATGAAAAACAAATTATCACAATATGGCTTTGAAAGGTCACTGTATTTCAAGTTGGTTTCTGTGCATCACGGTTGAGAAATACATTTTTAAAAATCCATCCGTACAGAGTACTAATGATTCTATAATTTATATGAAGTTAAATATTGAACCTCGTTCCAGGTTAAATGGCACATTTAACTGAAATCTGGTGGGCAACTAAAAAAATCCCTGTTATTGTAGCCTCTTGCCTTGTGTAGTTGTTTAGGACCATACATAATTCATTTTCATTTATTTCTTTTGACTGAATGTCTTTCATTATTGGCAATGTAGTAATCAGTACAAAGTAGAGGACGCTACAGTTTTGTAATGACTTCATTTCCGACGGTATAATTGAGTAATTACACACCCCTTTTCCCCCATTGTGTCATCTAACATATTGCTCCTACTGCTTTACCCTTAATAAGTTGAACTGACGGACCAACGGAAGCCTCTTTAATGAATGTTCCGGTTGTTTCACAACCGGAATATTCTCTCCTCCAGTTGGCCATTAATCTTAACAAGTTAATATAACTTCACCTTAACTACTAGTTATAGATAATAGTGAACATCATAACCAATCAGATAATTTGTACCAATCAGATAATTACAGGATAACTATCTATGCAACGATCACGAGATTTCATTCCCAACCTGTGATTCTTGCTTCACCTTGCAATACCTTCGCTATAGAATCCAACGCATGCATACAGCGGTAAGTTGACACATTCTCAGCGGGAGGTGGAACATTATCAGGGCTTTCTGGACGAGATTTATCTCTTAGTCAAGATCAACGGTCCACTTGCTATAGTGAGCATACCCGTTTTTGTATTTTTACAAGAACTCAGTTCTGTAGGTGACGCATTATGGCCTAAGCTGCCAAGGCGTAATTAAAAATGAAATCAACCAATCTGTTCTATGGGTAACTCTAAGCTGTACAATCACTGAATTTTCTCAATTCCACGAGAGAAGAGAATTTGTTCACGTGGATTACCAATTAACTTTGTTCTTAATATGACGGCTATATTGAGAGAACGATCAGGGTCGCTAGAATAGTTTTCCAGAATTAAAAAAAATCAATAGATAAAATAAACTTCTTGGACTTGCTGTTTAAAAACTGATGAAAAACCTTTTGAGTCTACAAGAAGAGTCATAAAAAAGTGTCAATAATTCGCCCATTATATTCCACTTTTCTTAAGTTTAATTATAGGATTATAAAACCAAAGATCGAACTGGGATCGTTATTGCCTACAGATATAAATGACTTAAGTAGGTTGGCTATCTGAAGTGGTATAAGTCATTTTAAATTATTGTATTCCCAAAAGGTATGACAACTGGCACAAAAATGATAAAACGTTTAATAAACATTTAAAAAAATATTCACACTCATCTAAATGAACATTTTCTGGTAATTTGTTTCTTCTCGTGTATTATTGATTGCAAAGGCAAAGCTTCAAAAAAGTCTCAGTATTTGAGCAGAACTGTTTAAATGTTGAAAATCCTTATGTTTGTACCACTTTAAACAACAGTGTGCAATTCTCTCCATTCTTTAACACTTCAGATACGCCCCTCATTATTTTTGCCGAGTGGTACGAGCAAAAATAACATTCGAAGTTGTGAAGAAACATGGACCATTCTTTCGTGACTTAATTTTCAATATTTTATTGGCCTTGTACGGATTGAACTCTTTATATAAAGCGGCTGATACCCTGTCCAGTTCTTGGACATATTGGAAGAGCAATTGATGACTGTAAATGGTGATTACTTCTTTCTGGAAGTTTTGATTAATTCTCTTTGAACCTCTGATAATTCTGAACAAGGAAGAATGGTGTCCAATGTTTTTAAAAATAATGGATTCTGATTGTTCTTGGATAGTCGAGGGCAATCCTTCAACGATCAGGAACCATAATTAATGTTTCCAATTAATTAATATTTCCAGGGCACTTTATTTCTGATTGGTATTTCCATTCTATTAATTGTGTAATATTTTATATATATAATTTTTGCTTTATCTATATGGGTTAGATTAAAAAAAAGTCTTTGAACATAGAGTAGATAAAAAAAGAAGTGTTTATCGTTATACAGCCGGCAAGTACATCCACATACACAAAAGAACCCTCATCTTTTCCGAGTAAACCTCTCCCATTTCCCATATTAGAAATTCTGATAGTTTAAAAACAAACTGAGTGAATAGAAAGAGGAAAAAACAACTCAGTAGGTTATTTAGTTGGGACACTAGTGGCATTAGTCATTGAAAATTGCTGCTGCTTCTCTCTCTCATTCTGTCGGTTAATGCGATTTGCTGACGGCATGTTTGAAGGTCCTCCCCCCCACTGTGTCTTTGTTTTCAAAGTCATCATCGATTTCCAATTTTTTTTCTCTGACGGTTCTGGCATGGCTGGTTGACATAAGTGCGAGGAGATGCTCGTGCCAATAACTCACCCATTATTTCCATTATCTGCAGTAAGATGCTCCCTATTTGGAAACCTCGGACCTTCCGGGAAGTCACCCAAGTTAGCGCGTGTGTGTGTAGTGGCGCCATCTGATGAACAAGTCAGATAATGTGCTTCAAGTTAGCATTACTCTTTAAACTGCCACATGTCGTTGCAGTTTACTCTTTCGATCGATTTAATTGGTTATTCAGCCCTTCCGATGATCTTTTCTATTTGTAGGATCTGGAGAACTTTACTCCTGTACTTAATATAAATAAAATATAGATAAATATTTTGTGTGGTTCGAAAACCTGTGATACTTAGTCCATAATTTCCAGATTAGCGCAAGGATTTATATTCTGCACGATGCTGAAGTTGGCATTCTTTTGTTGATTATCCTCGCTAATATCTGAAACAAAGTTTCCAGTTTCAACTCATTAGTTGTCATGATAACGAATGCTTAATACTGTACGAAGATAAGCGCAGTATTCCTGAAGGGGAAGTTTGCCTCTCAACGTCAAGCTCTCTGTTCTCCAGAGTCCTATCTCACAAGTTATTAGCTGACTCGTCAGTAGAGACCTAAGAAGCACGTAGAACAGATGTCTTAAAGATAGTTTATCTTGGTCGAACTTTATTCTACAGGCTATTACGTGGACTGAATATGCTTGTAGAATAAATAAAATTGGTGACTGTTGTTTCTCAAAATTGTTCAACTTGGCTTGCGCAAAGCCTTCGAGACCCATCAGAATGTAATGCGAAACAAATGCCCGTTCAGTACATCAAAAGGAAACTAATTCAAAATGTTTAAAGGAAGAAACGTGTCCGAAGAAATAAAATAATAAAAAAAATCATATCGAAATAAACGGGCTTTTCTGTGAAAGGTCATTAAGCCTCTTGAAAAAAAAAAAAATTCCACATACCTAAAGTTCTAAACAGACTGGAAATTGACTGGTCTCAATGACCTTCTAGAAACTTTTGTAACATTTGAACCATCGCAGTTTCAATCAGCATATTGACGTTCAGTTACTCTAGTGTGTGGGGATTATTTTTAAACAATTTTTCTTTCAAAGCCCAACAAATAATAATCAGCGTTGTTAAAACTAGGATGCTTGGGGGCTAAAAACTTTTATAAGGAAGTTGACTACCGAAAAAATCTCTCAGTATTTCCGCTGTTTCATTCGATGTATCAGACCTCGCGTCGTTTTTCTGAAAGTAACAGTAACTTTAGGCCTTGTTAGAGTTGTGCAATAAGTGGTGTGTTAAATCCTAGTGTATATTTATCCACTATGTTCTCGAAGAAGACATGTCCAATCACTCAACGAAGTGAAACGGCACATCGCCCTCTAGTTT
Organism: Mastigoproctus giganteus; assembly: GCF_048544385.1. NCBI lineage: Eukaryota > Metazoa > Arthropoda > Arachnida > Uropygi > Thelyphonidae > Mastigoproctus > Mastigoproctus giganteus. The sequence goes on along the minus strand of NC_143585.1, from coordinate 95,798,162 downwards.
TTTGAGGATGTATGGGCGTTTAATGAAAAACACGAAGCATTTCACTGCTCATATCCTTCTGACTACAGGCGTACCCACTAAGTGAAACCAAGCTTTATTATTGAGGAAATCACGGTCCAAAATGCCAATTACATTCTAATCGGTGAGGGTGCGAAACCATCGACAAGAATTCAATCTTTTCTATTTGTCAAGTTCTTTAATTCCTCATGCATAAATGCGACACAGATGGAAACCGAACTTTTTAACAACCCTTTGTGGACTTGAAAAAAAGATATACGCATTTGGTGCTAATCTTCTCAATGATTTTTTGGTCCACAGCAATAAATGTTGATTAACATCTTTGTTTTTCTTCGCCTAACAGGGAGGGGGATGAAGTTCATTTTTTGCCAAGAATGCTATCAGTTTCACGAAGATGGGTTACTAAAAGTGAAATTGCTGATTTATTTGATATTGGTGAATCGGGATATTTTTCTCGAAATTTGATTTTGGCATTTGTATTTTGAACAAAAGTATTGTTCGAATTTAAACCCTCATTCAGACAGAGAACATATGGAGGTGTACAGTGTTGCTATTTATGTAGGTTTATAAGAATTGCATATGGCTATTAAAATAAGAGATTTGTCCCGGCATTTTGGGTTTCTCGAAATTTTAATTATCCTCTATAAATGACATCCATTTCAAAAATAAAGTAGGATCCTTGAAATCTCCCATAATACGAATTAAACCGGATAAACAAAGTCAACGAACATCATTCACAGTTAAAACCAAAATGCCATCTCATTTGAAAAGGCTGATAAAGCAGATGGATTGACAACCCGAAGCGTGAGGAACACTTTCCGATAACCTTTTTCGAAAGGGCAAAGAGATTCTCCGTGGGTATTTTATGACCATGTAGCTTTCCATCGCGTTACTTCAAGTGGGATGGGAACAATGGAGAAACTGAAGGAGAGCCCTCGTGGGAAGAACAGTTGGTAAAATTCTCCTTCTCCCACCCGTTTCGAGTGGAAAAGACCTGAGTTCGAATGCTGTCAAAGATGTGAGGAATTTAAGGATCTTTTTCACAAGGCGGATGAATCAGTCGGTCTCAGGCGAGGGTAGCATGGTTAAAACTGGAATTTTTTGGCCAGTAAACAGCAAATCGACCACAGAACACTTGCAATTTACAGGCATTATTAATGGCGCAATATGGCATAAGTCGCTGATGCGCCTAAAACCCTATAACAACACAATCTAACTGAAGGAGAAATGGGTTAGGCAGCGAATAGATATGGATAAAGAAAGGGAATAGTTTGGGAAGATAAATAACTTATTCTAAAATTAAAAACGACTGTGAAGAAAAGATTATAAAATTTTACACTCGGAATTCCAACCACGTGATTACCCGTCCTCTCAGTTGAGGTCCCTGAATAATCAGGCACTCAACTTAGAGAAATAGGATTCCTTGCTTGCAGAGTTGTAAATTCCTACTGAACCTAAATGCGTGACAGACAGCCACTTTTATTATTATAGTTTACACGACCAAAGAGAGCGATATAATTGGTACAAGTCATTATACATTAGGATCGGTTTGAGTTTTACACTCAATATTTCTGAAAGAAATACTCGTTTTTACATCCGCTAAAAATTAAAATTAAAAATTATACACCTACCAATAGATCATCAGCTGGTAAGGGGTTGATGATCTATTGAAAGACTACCCCTTAAATTTCCCCAATAATAATTTCTTTACCTGTCGGTCTCCATAAAAAAAAGAACAATAAATTTCTTTCTCTCGAGGAGAAAAAGAAACAGCGCTTGCGTGTGTATTCATACAGGGGTGGCCAAAATAATTGAAACGCCTGATAGGAAGTTGTAATGGCTGTATGGCATATTTATGAACATTCGGTGATGATTTTGTTTCTTGTAAAGTAAAGACGATAAAATAAAAGTTGGTGTTTACTTGATATACAAAGGTACATGAAGAAAATGACAGACCTGTCTGAATTCCAAAGGGGTCAAATTGTTGGTGCACGTTTAGCAAGGAAATCGGGGACTAAAACTGCTAATTTATTTAATATATCCAGAGCAAATGTATCAAAAGTGGTGTCTGCATTCACTAAGTATGGAAACGCGAAATCTAAGCTGACTGAAAGAGACTTCCGGACAATAAAAGGGTTTGTAGCCCGAAAACATAAAACTACTGCTTCAAAAATAACTGCAGAACTTAATGTTGAATCTCAACAATCCATTTTAAAGAGAAATAATTCTGAGAGAACTTCATAAAGCTGAAATTTATGGCAGAACCGCTATTGCCAAGCCGCTTGTTGCTGGTGGTAATGCTAGGAAGAGAATGCAATCGTATAAGCAGCACAAAAACTGGGCACTTTATGATTGGAAACGTCATATTTTCAGATGATTCATCATTCACACATTTTCTAACATCAGGAAGAGTTTACGTTCGAGGAATGACAAAGGAAGCGCATCAGCCTGACTATCTTTTGCTAACCGTCAAACATAACGATCAACAATGGTTTGGGAAGGAATTTCTTGGTATTGTTTAGGTCCTATCATCACCTTGAACGGGCGAGTTACTGCCACTGATTACCTTGATATTCTGAGTGACCAGGTTTATCCCATGGTATAAACATTTCTCCCATAAACGATGCCATGTTTCAAGTTGATAATGATCCTCCCACCACACACACACAGTGTGGTGGGGGGATCATTATCAACTGGAGGGATCCAGTCTTGGTTTGAGGAACATAAAACTGAGGCTAAGCATCTCCTATAGCCTACACAGTCACCAGACTTAAACAGTATTGCACCACTGTGGGCATATTTGGAGAGAAGATTCAGAAGCATATTTCCTTCACCTTCAGCACTCAAGGAACTTAAAACGTTCCTCCATGAAGAATGGTCCAATATTCCTCAAGTTCAAAATTTATTTGAATTTATTCCACGCAGAATATACTTTAAAATATACTTTAAAATATAGAATATATACTTTAAAAGCAAAGGGTGGCCCAACACTATAATAGTGCATACCTGTAACACTTATCAGAGGTGTTTCTATTATTTTGTTTACTATTCATATATATACACAAAGGGACGCGCTGTAGAAAGGGGAAAATGTACTGTATCTCTGGTCCAACTCCCTCAGTTGGAGTATGACTAACTTATAATTTTAAACATTTTTAAATCCTAGACCTTCAAAATATCAAGACTCTTCGATAAACTTCTTATTTAACATCTCCCCATTCATATATAATGTAAATTTTGGTTTTAATCGGATTGTATACTCCGATTGAAATGCATAATAATTTTATAAATATATTTTCCATTTATGGAAATTAGGCTAATAAAAAATGTTTAGGAGGGAAATGCTAAATAATTCGCTGAATCCAGAGAGTTAAAAAGAGGAACAAAGAAATGGAAGAGATAAAAGTTGATGATAAATACTATAAATACATTTTGATAAATAATTCGTTAGTTGGGAAAGGCAATTTTCTTTTCTTGAACTGCATACCAATTATTTACGCTTTTCAAATTTGGAGATGTCGGATGTAAAATGGAGTTCCCATTTAATCCCAGAGTGGTACGAATCTTCAATTTCTAATTAATGGCCATGCCCGTCGACGCCACTCTTGCCGAACCTCTCTAATTAAGACAACACGGTAAGAAACGACTTCATCTCTTGTAATGAGTTTGGCGATGTTGCGGTGTTTCAAATTTTAATTGCCAGGTGCTGACTTCGAATTTCGCAGCCTCCGTTGCCAATTAGCATTTTCGCAAGAAAAACTTCTTGCAATAGTCAGATCTTTCCTCTCTTAACATCGTTTTTGTTTTCCAAACAAGTGTGGCATGAATTTTAAAATCTTCCTCTCCTAATATATTTTGAAAATTGTCTATAATTTCACGAATGTTTCGAAATTGTAGACAAGCGATTAATTCGGTAGAAATCTTTTATAAAATGTTCCAGAGAAGTTGTTTATGAATGGAAGGATCACAAAGGCGCTTAATGATAACCGAGATGTTTGTGTCGTCTTAACGTTCCCGGCCCTATTTGTCTTTCGCTGTCGTTATTGCTGAGGACAGCTTCGTGAGAGCGAGTGTTTCTTTGCTCCACTTAGGAACAGTAATTGCTGCTCTAGAAGACCTTTCAAATCCCTCCATTTCTTCTGCTCCTGATGGTCTGTTTCTTGGAGAGCAATAGGTCAAGACGTCTAATAGCATCTCATTTTTCTAGCCTCTCTCTTTCGGCAGTCATGTGTCTGGCAACTGAAGTGCACATCAAGGTGTCGATTGTGCCATGTCCAGAAAATGAAGCGGAGGAAACCATTATTGCCTTCATCTATGTAGAGGACAAACACAGTGGAAGCTAAAAATATCTTTTCTGAGTTTACAGTCTTTCGTCTGAGATATTTTTCTCGTCCTCGCGTTTTATATTTCTATAATGTGTTTCGCAATCTGCAAAGAGTAATCTTTTATACTTTTCAGAGATTTATATTTGTTTATGATCTTTTTATCTGTTTTCAGTTTTGTCTGCAAATTCGGCCAGTTCAATGAGAACAGAATAACGATATGCACAATTGGTATTTGTGGGTAATATATTTTAAAATAAATCTCATTGTGTCCGATTAAATAAATTTTTATGTGATATGAAAGAAAAGTGAATTTGCCTTTAGTAATGATTAAAATTAAGCAACCGATTTCGTTTTAGAGGATTACTTTAAAGAATTCAAATGTTTCTATTAAAAAATTAAATTAAAACATATTCCAATATTACTTTTTTTGGTCCAAAAACAAAAAAAGTGTAAAAGTTCTTTTATTCTGATCGGATCGTAACCCTTGATCCCTACTCGTTTCAAAACCACAACAACACATCCTGGTTTTGTGTGTCATTTTTATAATTTTTTAAATTTCTATAATTTAGTCTCGATTTTATTTTTCTAAGTTATCTTTTAGTTCAAAATTCTGTCTAATTGGATCTTTCCCTCTGGAAACACATTAATTAACTCTTATTTTTTCGAGAAAATCATAAGACGTAACTTTTCTCTGTTCTCAGATATTCGTAATCTATTCCCAATGATCTGTAGCAATCGCCAAAGTTCAAAGGAACACTGGAGTCATCCTCAGTCACTCTCTTCCTCCTCACATATTATCATCATCGCATTTGGTCCCGATGTTAAAACAAGTCTCGTGCAACTAATAATAATAACATGAAGTGCATGCTCAAATATATTAGAATTTCTAATATAAGTGGGGTAATTGTATAGTCAGTATGAAATTCTGAGCAGTGCAGACAGGTGACAGGACACCTCATAGGGTTTTTGTCAATGATTTACATAAAGTTTGCTAGCAGGGATAAGCATCCCATTGTATGACGCAACAGCTAGGCCATGTCTTGAGTACTCCATACATTTCTGGAGGTCTCACTTTAGGATGTGGATCTGCTACAACTGGTACAGAAGGGGCAAAGAGATTGGTGAGGATAACAGAAGGCTGGCATTACCAAAAAGGCTTCAGTTTTGCAAATTGCAGCGTCTGGAGACTGGACACCAGCGAGGTGATCTAATTGAGTTGTTTAAGGCTTTCAGTGGATTGACCAAACTCAATGGTGATGGCATTCTTCCTTTTGCTCAGATTACACACATGAGGTGGCATAATTCAAATTGTGAAAGGTTGGTTGCAGGATAGATAGATAGGTGGGTGGAAATTTGTCTTCAAAAACTTGTCTTGTGGAAGTGTATAGTTCAAATAAATTAAAGGAAGACCTAGACAAACTATTGGAAGGTGATGTAGGTATTTTTTTTACTAATGAATTATAAGCAAACTTATAATTCATTAGCCAAAAAAATACCTACATCACCTTCCAATAGTTTGTCTAGGTCTTCCTTTAATTTATTCAAAACTATCCACACCTCCACAACGATGGTAGCTTTTTCCAGCAATCAGCCACCTGTTGGATGAAGGAAAACTTCCGCACATCTATTCTGCAACCATCCTTCCTCAATTTGGATTTATGCCCCCTCACGTGCACAGTCTGAACACGAGGAAGAATCTCAGAGGCAGAATAATTCGCAGCTTCGAAAAAATTAAATGAAATATCGATAACAACGTAAAACATTGGCAGGATGAATGAATAATTTTGATTAAATTTAATAGAATAGAATAATCAATAGCAAAATAAGAGAAAATGTCTTAGAATATCGAGAGTCAGCTGGGATCAGGAGATCAAATAATGGTCCAATATACCGGTAAAATTAAAATACCCGCAATCGAAAACAAGTGGGACAAAACCCTGATCTGTATACACCCGATCTTGGCTATTTAACGAAGATTTAATCACCATAAAACGCTGCACGATGATAGCAATTAGCGCGACACGATTATGAAAGCTTTATTGTACAAACGCAATAACCGCGTGGATGGTGGCGCCATCTCTCGTTACTTGAAGTAACTACGAATATAAATTTCGAGGGAATTTTATTAAACGCTGTACTAGCGCATAACTATAACGTAGAATTCTAAATAAAAACCATCAAAAGAAATCACCGCGAAATGAATAATTCCTATTGTTTAGTTTTATTCCTACTGGAATAAAATTCATTATTGTACGTGGATCTTCTGTGTATATTAATTCTTAGTATTCGCAATAGATGGCAGCACTAACTTATGGAGTAATTTGTGAAGAACTGGTGCACGAACTCATTGGTTCTCCGCTTTTTTGCCGAGGTTACCCCCCCTTGGGGGTTCAGCAAAGTACTTAGGTACTTCCTAAGATTATCGTAGGTGTAGAACTCAAAGAATGGGGGTTTTCAGGGGTTTTTTTGCGTGTGTTATGTAATATTGCAAAATCAAAAAATAATCGCCACTAAATTTTAAACTAAAAAAAATGTATTAAGATTCCAAATTTAAAAAAATAATAAAAATAAACTAACTCAGTGACTCTAATGAGAGACCTGCTGCAACAGATTTTCAGCGATTTTGCTGAAATTAGGTGGCAAAGCTGATAACTGACAGCGAATATCTGCTGAAGCGTCACGTCTGTTTCTCTACTTGTATTTTGTGTCAATATTTGGCCTGGATGTAGTTGCCAGAATGTGGTATCGGTTTCTTGGGCTAACATTGGACCCCAAGTTAAAGCTTTGTAGAGAACATTAAACGTTTACGTACCTGCCATGGTGTGGGGGTGCAGATCATAACACTTTGAGTTCATATATGGCTTTGACACGTTCGAGACTGGATTATAGCGCTTAATTTTATGATTTTGTGGATAAAAGTGTATTGAAATGGCTGGATCCTATTCACTTAGTTACCTCCAAAGATACACAGAAGCTTTTTCACATCACTAATGCAAAATTTATACACAAAAGTTAGTGCATAAATTTTAACTCGCTGTTTCATTTACGAAGACAATTTCTACCTACTTACAGTGAATTCGTAGTTTAATTAGTTATTCGGGAAGCGAATATCTTTAGAAATGAAAATGAACAAAATTATATAGTCACAAACGAACTTTCAATAAAACAGTAAATAAATTTGCGAAATCTTCTTTATTGGTAGATTTCGCACAATTCCACAGAATATCAACTCCCGAAATGTTTTGATAATTGCAAAGCATATCAATCCCCTCAAACTTCTGGTCTTCCAGGAGGCGAAGGTTACTTTCACTCTTGAGGAAAAAGATACCATCTTGGATCAGCACCTCCAAAAATTACACGTTGTTTTTGGTGAATCGCAAGTTGGTATATTAGTAAACAACTTAGATCGTTATTTCTCAAGAGCTTCCACTTGAATGTGGTGTATATACGACAGAGCTAACTGTTATTCAACTAACCTGAGAAAATACTGGGTATCGTGTTTTCTCAAAAAGCATTCGCTTTTTGTGCTTAGAACTTTTTAACTGTTCTCAGGCAAATCCAAATCTGGCTGTCCTATCCCTCAGAAGAAAATATATCTGATAGTGAAACCATATTGGGTAGGCATGTAGGGATTTTAAACAAACGGACAGATAGAAAGAAAAAAAAAACAGGCATTTCAATCCTGGAAATCAAGCTCTCGAAAAGATAGACAGGAGGTCATTCTTGCAAGATTGTTTTTCGGACATGCATGTAGTAGTAGTAGTAGTGGCATGTGATGCAAGAAAGCAAGTGTATGAGCTTATGTAGCATATGCAATGCCTGTCCAGTTCCTCCTTAAACTTATTTAACCTATCAACTTCCACAAAGACAGATGGACGTTTGTTCCAGAAATTATCCGCCCATTGGCTAAAGGCAAATTTCCGCACAACTATTCTACATCTGTCTTTTCTTAATTTGAATTTATGCCCCCTTAGGTTCGTAATCTGAACAAGTGGAAGGATCCCATCAGAATTCAGCGTGCTCAACCCATTCAAGGTCTTATACACTTCAATCAGATCACCGCGCAGGTGCCTAGTCTCCAGCCACTGCAATTTGCAGAACTTAAGCCTCTCTTGATAAGAGGATCCCTTCATTCCCCTCGCCTATCTTGTTGCCCTTCTCTGTACACGCTCAAGCAAATCTACATCCTTCCTAAAATGAGGCCTCCAGACCTGTATGCAGTACTCAAGGCGTGGCCTGACCATTGCCTTATACAGAGGGATAATCACCTCCTTTTCCCTGCTAGCAAAATTCCTATATATCATTGACAAAACCCCATGACCTGCCCTGGCAGCCTGTCTGCATTGCTCAGAAAACTTCATATCTGACTGCACAATTACTCCCAGGTCTTTTTCATTTTCTACCACTTTAAGTGTAGTACCACACAGTTGGTACGTTTCTCTGGGGGTTACTTCTACCCATATGCAGTACTTTGAATTTGTCAAGGTTAAACTTCAGTTGCCACCTTTTAGCCCATATGCCCATATTATCTATATCCTGTTGCAGTATCGGACTTTTTTGTATCCAGTTCCTTTGTAACCACATCGTAATATCCTATCAACTTTTTCAGACAAGACTTTCCCTTAACAAACCCATGCTGTGTCTGATTAATTGCTGCAGTCTTGTCTAGATGATATTTAGCATTTAAAAACCATTCGCACTTAATTAAACCAACTTAACAATTAATTCATTAACCACATACTCTGTGTTTTTCATCTCCAAATATTGTAAATAAGTTCATGTAAATATGCTTGTAAATACTGATATAATGTAACCACACCCTCTAGCCACGTGCTGTCTATGGGTGTCTCGAAAGAGAAATAAACAGATAATAATAATGATACTGCAATGAATCTTTAACCAGTGACTCCATTATTTTACCCTGAACAGAAGTTAAACTAACTGGTCTGTAATTACTTGTGTCACTGTTTGATCCCCATTTGTGAATTGGGGATACATTTGCATATCTCCAGTCCGTGGGGACCTCCCCTGAGTCCAAGGATGCTCTCATAATTATGGCTAACGGTTTGCTTAGTTGCTTTGCCGCCTCCTTTAATATAACTGGATAGATCCCATCCACCCCAGGTGCCTTTCTTGTGTTTAACTTCAACAATTTCTCCTCCACTCTGCTCTCAGTTATTACAAAATCATTAAGCACCCTGCTACAATTTGATAACCTTTTGCCATTTTGAAACCTTAATAATTCCTCACGTGTGAATGTAGATGCAAAATACTCATTCAGTTTGTTTGCTATCTGAGCAGGATCATCAACAGTCGAACCACCGATGTCAAGTGGACCAATGAGATTCATCTCCTTCCTTTTAGAGTTTATATAAGTAAAGAAATCCTTGCTGTTTTCCTTAGCATCTTTTTCCAGGGATTTCTCGTAATCTGCCTTCGCCTGCCTAACCTCCTTTGTGACCTGATTACAGGCTAGCTTATATCTGCCATAGGCTTCTGAGTTGCTTGATAATTTATATGCATCCCATGCATTTTTCTTCTCTGTTACGAGTCTCATTAGTTCATTTGACAACCATTTAGGCCTAAACCTTGAACAATATTTCTTAATAGGTATGAACCTTTTAGTAGCTTCCACGATTAATTCCTTGAATGCTTCCCACTTAGAATTTAATGTTGGTAACATCGTCAGTTGATCCCACTGTACAGAATTTAAAAACTGTCGGAGACCACTGTACTCACCTTTACGGAAGCAAAAACCCTTTCCTTTACCCCTGATGGTAATTAAATCTTTAAGTAAATCCCACGTCAGTACACTGTGATCACTGCCACCTAGTGGTTCCTTTATCTGTCAATTCTTAATACATGAATGATCACTGCTGATAACCAGATCAAGAGCATTACTTTCTCTGGTTGCCTCTAGAACATGCTGCTGCAGAAAACAATCATCCAATAAATCCACAAAAGTCTGACTAGTGTGTGAATGCCCAACCCACAAGTTCCAGTCAATATCTGGGAAGTTAAAATCCCCCATTATAAGACATTCCGATTTACTGGCCCACTCTATTTCTCTGTACAATTGTTCATTGTACTCATTCGAGTCATTAGGCCTATAACACACTCCTACTCTTATTTTTGCTTTCGCAGTGCTTATGTCACACCAAACTGACTCAACAGTGCACTGTTCATCTATATCAACTGGGTGCACGTCTTTTGAATTAATGTTTTTCTTAATTAACAGCATAACAACACCTCCCTTCCTATCCTGTCTATCCTTTCTGTACACATTGTACTCTCCAAATTCCAGTTCAGCATTCCTTATATCTGTGTGTCCCAACAATCTGATATTCCTTTGATGTCTTGACCAACACTTCAAATTCATCAAATTTATTTACTATACTCCTAGCATTGGTGTACATGGAAGCATACATGCTCCTATTCCTAGTTACCCCAACACATCCCACATACCCACCTGTTTGACGAAGACTGCCATCCGTCCCTGAAACCCCCAGCACCCCTCGCTCCAGGTCGCTACTTATTCCAATAGAAGTTGTGCCAGAATCACCTTCACCTCTGCCTGCGGCTACGTTTAACTTTTTAGTTTGTGAATCCCCCCAAACTAGTAGTTTTCCTACCCACCTAACACTGCCTCGATAGCATCAGCAAATATTCTTGCACACTTTAAGTGTATCCCATCCCTATAGAAGCAGTCTCTCCTGTTAACAAGCACAGACTACGCTGAAAAAAATTCTACCCCTTGAGCCTTGCACATTCCCTCCAGGGTGAATTGATTGACAAAGCTCTCATCATGTACTCCCTCCTATCGTGTCTGGGCAGAATTGCAGACACTTTCAAATTTAAGTTATATTCATATCAGCATATAAGTTCTGATAGTATTGCATTTTATCACTAATGTTTATGTAAACGAAGACTTTCTTTTCATTGGAAATTGTAAGCATAAGCCCCATTCAAGAATAGAAAGATTTATCTTCGTGGCAGGTTTTTCTATTCATACGAAAAACATAGTTCGGGTTGAATTTCTCATTGTAAAGCTCATTAACTGCATAAAAACTGTATGATGTGCAGTATCTCTGGATAAGGAAATGCTCACTTATGCTCTTTCCAGCAACTCTCATTTTTGCGTCCCATTTTCGACTCTGTAGTAGTATCCCTCCTACTCCAATAAGTAATCGCAAAGATTGATGTTAAGGAATTTGCCAACTGCAAATGTGTGCGTGTCCCGAAAGCAACAATATCGATTTAAAATGTCCAGTTTAGAAATGATTGGGACAATCCAGAATAACAGAAAGGTATTCCATATTTTTACGTTAATATATTTTTTTTAAAGATCAACCTGTTTTCTACAAGATTAAGCAGGAATAAATAAACAAAACCCATTCTTATGAAACTATTCAAAATACATTTTATTAATTTATTTTTAAACCCTGTACAGCATTTGCGCCAGGAGGGTTCCAGATTTCGTGTCGAATATGATTAGACAGTATGGTTCATTAACATAACATATGGGATTGTTAATATGTAATAAACACGTAAGATTGCGTTCAATGGCATTATAGTTAGCCATTTAGAAACAACATAAATTATATATATTTTTGTTGGCAGAATTATACGTTTATTTCAGAGTTAATCAATGAAATTATTTAGTCAGGGCATCTGGTAAAGTAATCAGCAGACTGGAAGGGCACGTCTGAATTACAGGCCTTTATTAGAATAATTGGATAAGCTGAAATGTTTGTGACAAGGCTTCAGCTCTTTATTTCTTAGTTGTACATTTTGTTTACATCTTGGAGGATGTCTTGCGCAGAAGAAATGTATTAGCTAGGAAGAAGCGTTTGAGGCTATCGAAGTTATTAAGCTTAGCGCGTCATTGGGTGTTAGGTGATTCAACATTTCCTTTCTTCATATAATATCATCAAATATAATTGATGATAAAAACATTCTCTTGCTCTTTTTAATTTTATGAAAGGATTTATTTTTGTATGAATATTTAAAAAAAAATCTCTTTAATAGAAGCATTAATTTGCCTTGAAAATGTATAACTTTAATTATGTGACCTTTAGTGAAATGATATTTAAAATACCCAGCAATGCGCATTAACTTCGTAATTTATTATGTAGATTACTGAACTTACGCCACCCTCGTGGTTACCACAGTTGGTAGAATCGCAGTCCTCCCAACATTGGTGGAAAAGACCTCGGTTCGAGTCCCATCGACGACGTGAGCAATTTTTATGGGTCTTTTTTTCACAACGTGGCCGAGTTAGTCGGTCTCAGGGGAGGGCAGCATGGTTTTTCGTCCAGCAAACTAAAAATCGACCACAGAACACACGCAATTTGCAGACAGTATATAACGGAGCAATATGACCTTAGTCACCGATGCTCCTAAAGACTTATTACAACAACTGAACTTATCCCACATTTGTTTTACTTCTTACTTTTAAATTCTTAACCAGTCGCATCCGAAATCAATTTCTCTTTTGTTGCTTCTAAGTCGTGATGATTTATGAAAGGTAAGGGTTTCGTGATTTCCAGGAATCGTAAAATATTTTCAAAATCTTTATGCAAACAAATGCATAATTAGGTTTTTTTGAAAATATTCCTCTATAAAAAAGACTTATTAACCGTGCAGAAGATTTCCAGCCCAAAAACTCTTACAAGAAGTCTAGAAAAACACACACATACTGTTCCTTAACTTTACTTTTGCATCTTCCATCATCCCTATTCGTTGATAAAGGCTAAGTAAACATAACTGGATGATGAATGATCACAGAGATTCATTAGCAACTCATCTGTCTTCCGGGGAAACTCGAGACTTATCCATTGACATACGCCTTTGACTTTGCTATCCTAAAAACTATTATTGGAGGTACTCACTAGTAGCAACGCAGGAATAGCTTTTCTTTGAAACATAACGTGGAAGTGGTTAACTTCTCTGAAGGATGGCTTCAGCTGTGTACTACTCAGAACAGCCTCCATAAAGAGAAAACTAAAAGTTATTTCAAGAAGGCAGTAACTGAAGAAAAAAACAAGTGGATCACCCGAGCTATTAAAAAATAAACAACAAGTGACGAAAATACCATCGCATGCCAGTGACTGCATTTCTATCCCATGTGTTTAACTGTGAAAGTAATAATAAAATAGACCTGAAAAACTCGAATGATACCAACAGTTTAAATGCAGAATTATCGTTCATACATTTCTTCTCGCATCAGCCTGTCGAAGTAGATCAGTTGCCTTTTTTATGACTTCGTTGAAGTGAGTGGTGCAATGTAGAAGGACCTTGTACAATCTATTCGCCAGCTATCCATCCATCGCGAAAGAAAGTTAGGACATAAGAAAAGATTAAACCGACTTTGGAAACCCTTAAAATGAACCACCAGTAAGAGTTCCCAAGTATCTTGACCTTAATTGCTTCAAGGACGGAAGCAATTAAAAGATAAGGTTAGCTTTAGGAGTTCCAAGTTTGTTAGCCGTATAAAGTCCTGCTAATGACGCTAAGAAGGACTAATTTGCGATGACCTGTCCAGTTATGACGTAGCCTGGTTAAATTTGATACCTCGCAGAAACACTCCTGATTGGTTTCACTAATAAAATGCGCAGGAGGCTGGCGATTTATTTTATTAAACTTTTTTTCGATGCAGTTTGTTAAACCCCCCCACTACACTTCTAATGTTATTCTTTCATAAAATTTAATTAAATTCTCCGATGATTTCTTAGCGGACGTTTGTTTTCCTTTCTCAGTTGAGCGTGGGTTCTTACACTTTCTACGCAATGAGAGATTTTTTTATCCAAACGTTTGCTTTAGTGACTTTACAATATGCTCGTGCGCAAACATGTGATACATAGCCTTCGTTGTTATTATAAGAGAAATTTGATCATTATAATATTGTTGGAATTCTAATTGGAGTTGCCAGAGATATTTACAGTTGTGATAACTTGACATTTCTGATGTATCATGCAGGAACTTTTGTGCGCGTTTGAGAGAGGGAGAAAGAGGGGAGGGGGACGATCTTTTACAGAGGTAAAGAAACTGACAAAACCTCGTCTATTTGCGCATTTTGAAGTCTTTTATCCCCAAGCGCATTGATGACTGAAAAGGAGAGTGAGGAAGCGTTAGTCTTTCGATACAGATGAACGCTTAAGTGAGTTTTAGTGGGGATAAAGACGGGAGGGTTGTGAAAATTGCCATCATTCTTGAAGTACAGAGGAAGTCTTTGTTGTGATCACGAACTTGTGCGACATGACCACCGCTGCGATATGATATGGCACGCGTCATGCGGAGCTTATCTTACACTTTCATTTACTAAGTACAGAAAAGCAGAATGAGGATGGATACCATAGAATGCAAAGCGTTTTATTTTCCAAAAAAAAAGGGGGGAGAAATATTCGATGAGGATAGTGGCATGTGCCGAATTATTTTGTTTACTTAACTCCATATAAATAAAAACGCCGCTTAATCGGCTAAAGAAAACAAAAGTAAGGTGCTCCAGATAAACAGACAAAAGTGAGCTGAAAACAGCTCACGAGGGAATATATCAGATATACACGCATTGGAAATTAACCGACTGCATTAGATTTACTAACATATAGTTGAGTTGTAGTTTATCAGGCACAAATAGTCGCAGTCTACCAGGACTGCCAGTAAAGCGAGTGACAATCGACAGCACGAGCAGTCGAATGTCACTCGCATTTGCTTCTTTTTCTTAGCGACCTAAAATGAGATGACATAAAGGGACTTAAACTGTTGATGTTGCTATAAACCTTGTGCAGGAACGTGATATCATGGTAACTCGTGCCGTCTGACAGTTTGTGTAGACCACAGCTTGAACACGGTTGGGTGGTAGCCAGCCCTATCCTCTCTCTCTCTCTCTTTCCCCCTCAATCCTCTATAAGCTTTAAGGAATATCAGGGCACGATTACACCACTATTGCGTTTTTTAATGTTGTAAAGGTACACAGTAACGCACTTCATAATATTCAGTTGCTTTCCTCAGTCCCAGTGCGATTGTGCTCAATCACATCGAGTTCTTTAGCTACAAAGTTCAAAGTGCACAGCGATCGGTAGGGACAGCTCTTTGCTGTTATAAAACATGTGGCTCATAACGAAGGAGTAGCTCAAAGTATCACAAGAAATCCATATGGGCAAACAATTTTAAAAAAAATTGACCACGCTCCAATTATTTCCATAAACTGTAGGAAGTTTATGAAAATAGTAGAAGCGTGGTTTATGGAAATTTTGGTTTCTTTCATTCAAAGGAAGAATAGAACCGATAGTTTTCGTTCGACTAAGGTGATGAATAAAATAATATTAGAGAAAGAGAAATAGGAGGGCTGATAACAAATCGGATCAAAAGATGTTCTTCCCACATTGGTCTCTGGGGAGGGGGAACGTCTCGATCTTATAGTTTTTTTTTTTATCATAAGTTTAGCTAAATCTTTGAAGATATTTTCGTTTGAAGGTTATCGTTAGAAGAAATTTTTGTTGAACTTCACGTTCTTGAATAAATCCTATAGAGAACTCTTGAAACAGCATTACTAGGCAACCTGAATGAGGAAATTGTCATAGAAACTCCTTTTTAAGGAATATTATTATCTGTGATGATCTCAAAAGTGACCTGCAGTAATTGGCAATATTGCTGTTGATAGCGGCGAAGTTTTCCGCTTGGGTTATCCAGAAGAACGTCTTGTTGCTGTGATTTAACGACATGCAGCTTTAGAGAGAGAGAGAGAGAGAGAGAGAGAGAGAGAGAGAGAGAGAGAGAGACTTATTATCTGCGCTTTATCTTTCTTTCGAGTTGTTTCGTTGTATGCCATCTGGCAAAATTTCGTTAAGTTGAAATATTAAGTTTTTCAGGTGGATAGACGGGCTTCATGCACGAGAGAACAACACATTTATTGAAGCTGACAACACTTGACTCTGATAGGAGAATCGCTTTGTTTTTCTCATCTTCTGTCTGTTGAACTTCTTCAGTCCGTCACTGTCAATTTTGCACTGGAGCAGCAGAAAAATAAATTGCACGCAAAATCCCATTTTGAAGGATCAAACGATCGTGTACTTTCAGTGGTAAGTCAGGTGACTTGCTGAGATGCTGTTAGGAAATAAAAGTCCCAAATGAAATCATTCTAACACTAAGAAAAATCGTTACAGTAACCACGCAAGAGTGAAAGCGCCTTATTTAACATCCTTGATCTTGGAAAACTGTTTATGAATATGCCATGAGGAAGGAAAAGTGAAAACATTATCTTGTTAAATTTTTTTTCTACTGAAAAGGACTAAAAACTATCAGTACATTCACAGTCTGTTTAACCGCTGTTTAGATTTTTTTTTAAAATGGGCTGGCGTTTGCAGATGGATGCTTTTAGTAGAGGGTGAACGCAATTATTCTTTCTAACTTGATTGAAGAATATTTCTGTTCTTATAAACAATTACACCAATTTATCTTATCAAATGACAAGGATTGAATTAATAATTCAATTACGAAAGAGAGAGAAAAGGTTAATACGAAAAGATGTGGAGAGCGAATGAAAGAGTTGGCTAAAATGAGACGAGGAACATGAAAGAAATATTAAACGGGGTAAAGGTATGAGTCAAAAAAAAGGGTGTCACAGGAAAAACACATTCAAGTGTCATTTATTGTCCTAAGATTTAAAGCTAAGAAAGAGTGGCTTCTCTTGCTTCCCAGAGAACGTTCTTCAGAGCAGATAGTCTTTTGTGGCTTAAAGCACGCAATGTCCTGGTATAATAGACATCTGTCACGTCCACACATCACCATCACAGAAATCCTACTGGCGTTAGGCAACATTTCACTTTCTGGCTGTTTTATTTTATTATTTTTTAATGGCGTGAATCTATTGACTAGTTACAGTACCTCGTATAAGATATGTAATACCTCGAGGAATAAGAGTTTGCTATACTAAAGAATCTGTAGATTGCCATTTAGGTATATGTTGATTTAAAAAATGTGCACGCATTACATTCATAAGAAATGATAACGTTCTCTGGACAGTAATCAGAAATGCATTCTGCCTAAGGACTTCCTGGACACAGTAATAAACGTAGATGAAAATTAAAGTTTATATTTAATTAGCCTTGGCATGATGAAGGCCATCTACTTATTAACTAGAATTGAACGACAACATCAGGTAAAGCACGTTTTCCAGCAGACAGAATAATCGAACTTTCTTCTCCCAAAATATCAGTTTTCATACACTTCACGGTGAATCTTACTTAAGCTTCAATTAAACTTAAGATGCCAATCTTAGAGTCATAATCTGGCATTTATTTTCTTCAAGTTACTTAGCCGGATGAAGATTTCTCAATAACTCTTTCTTATCTCATTGCATCATTCCCGGTTCCAACATCCTTATCGGTGTAAGAGGATTGTTCTATCTGCTCAAGGACGCCATCGGGTCTGTAAGTAAAACAGTCTCCTTTTAATTAGTCTGCTCGAGACGTTGAGGAGCCCCTATTTAATAAAGAATGCGGCAGAGATACTATGAAAATAAATAATGAGTCCTGTAAGAAATTTGTGAGCCGTTTGTGTCTTTAAATTGAAGCGAACTCATTACTGCGTCTTCGATATGGGAAAGATAACACCAGAACGTAAACACGAACAGAAAGAGCAGCATAACAGATCGCAAGATGGAGACTGAATTATAAGCATTTTCATGTTGTATTTAAAAACAAAATTCGACCCAAGTACTGGGAGAAAATTGCGCTTGTGTTTACTTTTACTGTATCATATAATGAGAGAGAGAGAGTGTCAGACAGGCAATGATTTAAACTTAGTACCTAGTGAATGAAAGATTTATACTATTATTTTTTAATCTGATAAATTACGTCATTTATTATCCTTAATAAATGACAATCACCCACAGTTGTTATAACCAATGTGAGAAAGACAGGGGTTCGAATTTAATTTCAAGGGTAGAAGATTTTATAGGGTTTTTTACACTGTGTTCGAGTTAGTGGGACAAGGTTGAAAATTTCCTCCCTGAAATTCAGGATTTTCATCCCAAAAACGGGAAACCCTTAAGTCTCATGGTAATTTGCCCAAGTGCAAATGCAAATTTTAACTATGGAGTTTTGTTTCCCACATTTTCCCGGCCGTCACTGAATGCTTTTGTATACTTATTTATAGTTGTGATACTTTTACCCACTGGATAAAAAATACGAATCTTTGCATTAAGACAGTCAGAGACAGAAGTGATGCAAAGAAAACTGAATTGGGGCGATGATGTGTTAGTATAAAGACTGCACAGACTGTTAAACTGCAATAATCTGAAGCCATAATGGGGAAAACGAAAAGATCGTATCGTGGGTGCAAATTAGAAATAGCCACGACTAAAGAAATGAAAGACATAACTGGTTTCTTAAAAGCATCCATCTGAAATATTTTTAATGACTAGAAATCAGTTCTTCCACTCAAAGGCGTAGATGTGGCAGAAAAACAATACTTCAAGAGAAAAGCTGTCATACTCTAAGGAGGACTGTACGAAAAAATAAGGCACCCAGTGTGTGTGTGTGTGTGTGTGTACAGCAAATAGAATCTGAATTCAACGGCCCCGGGTGCCAAGCGAATTCGAGGTCAAGCGTTCAAAGTGCGATTATATAGCGATAAAAATTCATTTTAAGTTATATCGTTTTCTATTAGCAGTTCATTTATAATCCAGTTCTACGCTTGGAAAGTCACAAGTCAGAACAAGAAAGGAAATTCACCTTTCCTTTTCATTCCATATATTACTTTATTTTACTAACCAACTAACTTATCTAACCGCTTGGCCTCCTTTCGGCACTGCACCTGCCTCCCCGTGGCGGGGCCGGAAACTTGGGAGAGAAAGTCAAACCCCCAGGGCAAAAAGGAGTTAACCATGGACTATAACGATTACCCAGAGCTTGAGCAGCCTAGGCGCTCATCCAGTGCTGTCAGCAATGCTGATCATGAAATTACCCATGATGTAAGTCTAAACGACTGCGTACAGACACAGACCAACAGGAATGCCCATCATCCCTTATCTTACATAGTCTGTCAGACAAATCTAGGCACTCTCTCATCATTTTTTATACAGAAATGTTTGGAAATGTGGCGGGCTCTCCCAAAATGGTGAGAAGACTCAGATCTGGAGACCTCTTAGTAGAAACAGTGAGTCGTGCACATTTTGAGATACTGTTGAAACTAACGACATTAGGCGGACTACCCATTCAAGTCACCCCCCCCCCATGCAACATTAAATACTTCCAAGGGAGTAATTGCAGCGTAGGATCTGATAAATGTAACAGAAGATGAACTGGCCCAAAACTCAAACATCAAAAAGTGGTACAAGCCAAACGCATCGTGATCGGGAAAGATGGAGATCTTGTTCCTACCCGCAACATCATCCTGACATTCGGAACACCTATCTTACCGGCCAGTGTCAAAGCCGGCTATCTCAACTGCTGAGTGCGACCCTTTATTCTGAATCCTATAAGATGCTACAAGTGCCAAAAATTTGGTCACGCGCAAATGGCTTGTCGAGGAGATCCAGTCTGTCCAAACTGTGGGTCAAAAGAACATTCGCAAACAGACTGTGATGCCAAAACATCGCACTGTCCGAATTGCAAAGGCGCACATCCAGCCTACTCCAAATCATGCAACCTCTGGAAAACAGGAAAAAAAATCCTGAAGTACAGGGTAGAAAGAAAAGGCACATACCAAGAGTCAAGAAAGCAAATTATGCTCAACGCACCCAAGAACATATGCAGCAGCATTGCAAAAATATGAATCAACAGCAACACAAACTGAAGTATCAGTTCCCTCAACCATATCAATTGCTGATTGGGCCCGATCTATACTGTCACCATCGATGAAACAGACTCCAAAGGAGCAAAAAGTAGTAGATAGAGCCAACAACATCCCAGTCACAGTCCCACCAGCTATCCCACATAGATCATCAGATATTTCAAAATCGAAAACAGACTCGGTTCCAAATAGGAAGGCAAACAATATCACTTCAGTAAATATGGACACTGATAACAGTGCTGTCCCAAATGAACCTATCCTAAATCTTCAAGCAGAAGATGACATGGATACTGGACGCCCATCCTATTCAAGAAGAGAGAAAATGAAACTCGATCGCCACAAACAGCCTGTGAGTAAAAAAGACTGAATCTTCCTTAAGTAACAAAACCCAAATAATGCACCAAATCATACAGTCGAACTATAGAGGAATTCGTAGTAACATTGATGATATCCATGAGTTGATTGATCGTTACCATCCCGTAGGCATCTGTCTGCAAGAGACAAATTTAATACGGCGTGTGTCTCTGTCAGTTAAGAATTAGGCACGTTTTAGTAAAAACAGAACTGCTACAAATGACGCTCACGGAGGGGTAGCCATACTCCTACTAGACTCACGAATACCTTGCAGACTCATTCATTTGCAAACCTCCATCGAAGCTGTTGCAACACGTAGTGATTGGTATTACTTTGACACTTGTCTCTATATTCAACAGTTGCCAACCCCCATCTGTTAATTGGGCGACTTCAATGGACACCATCCATTGTGGGGGTTCTCCCAATGCAGAAGGATGAGTACAACTTATCGAACAGCTTGCTGACAGACAAAATCTGACTATAACAAATACGGGCTTGCCAACTTACATCCATCTCTCTACGGGTAGAACTTCTGCAATAGATCTTTCCATATGCTCTCCGAACCTCTTTCCTAGTATTGAGTGTAAGGACCTCGACAACCCGCTCAATAGTGATCACTTCCCGAGTGTCCTCTGATGAAGAGATCATCGAAACCTGTCCTATTGACGCAGTTACTGATCACATCACGAGACAAATATTGGCTGCTCCATGCACTGCGATTCCACAATCACAGTCAACAACCCATAGAAGCATAAACTATTGGTGGAACGAAGAGTGCAAAGGTGCAAAAAAAGAGAAAAATCGAGCATGGAATCTGTTTCGAAAACATCCCACTACCGCTAATCTTATGAACTCCAAGAAACTCAGAGCCAAGGCCCGTCACATTAGGAAAAAAGCTAAAAGAGGATCTTGGATTCTATTTGCGAGCGCGATTAATAAAAATGCTGATTCAAGAATAATATGGAGGAAAATAAAATAACTAAATGGCAAAGTTCCCCCATTATCCTCCCCACTTCTCAACTGGAATGGGCAGGATCTTTCATCCCCTACAGATATAGCGAATGCCTTAGGGACTGTCTTTGCATAGTTATCTGCTTCAACAGCATATGATCCATCATTCCAAAAGATCGAAGTATTAGCTGAGAAGTCCAAACTGAACTTCAGACCTACGAATACATGTTCTCTACCCTATAATCAGCCGCTTACAATGTTTGAACTTCAAGAAGCTATATCTACCTCAAAAAAACAGTGCTGCAGGCCCCGATGGAATACACTACATAATGCTCCAATGCTGTACTTATATAAAGAATCGCTCTCTTCACTGTTCACGTTTTTCAATCGCATCTTTCTTGAACATTGTTTTCCCAGTTCCTGGCATCACTCCTATATAATAGCGATTCTCAAACCAGGAAAAGATCATTCCATTCCTGAAAACTACAGACCCATTTCTCTCACCAGCTGCTCAAGTAAAACTCTGGAAAAAATAAATTACTTGGTTTCTTGACACTAAAAATATAATTTCTGACAATCAGTTTGGTTTCAGAAAAAATCGATCAGCTCTGGATCTCACGGTCAAAGCGGAAACAAACATCAGGAATGTATTCATTCGAAATGAGCATCTCGTTATGGTATGACTTGATGTAGAAAATGCTTTCGACACCACATGGCGTTTTGGTATCCTGAGAAATCTGCATTCCCTTGACCTGAGAGGCCACTTACGATATTTCATATCGAACTTCCTTCAGCACAGATCCTTTCAAGTCCGATACCGGCAAGTTCTCTCTCAAACATATATACAAGGGGTCCCACAAGGCTCTGTGCTCAGTGCCACCTTATTCGCAATAAGAATAAATCACATGACAAAAAATATTCCCAACACTGTAAATTCATATCTCTATGCTGAGGTTCTCACTGTTTCTTGCAATTCGCAAAACATGACCTTTATTGAGCGGCAGCTCCAAATTTCAATTAATAATATTCAGCTATGGATGGCACAGAAAGGTATCGATTCTCTTGTTCAAAAGCTAAAGTAGTTCACTTTTGTAACAAACGGAAGATGCATCCAGATCCAGAGGTACATTCAACAAACCAGTCTATCTCAGTTGTGAACAGCATTCGTCTCCTTGGTCTTACTTTCGATATAAATTGAACTTCATGGAGCACGTTAAACATCTAAGGACATCCTGCCAGAAAAAAATGAACATACTCAGAGTCATTTCTTCTGCCTCATGGGGTGCAGATCGGTACACGTTACTTCATTTGTATAGAGCCCTAATCAGATCTCGCCTTGATTACGGTGCTCCAGTGTATGATTCTGCTAGAGAGAGCGTGCTAACGCGACTTGCACCAGTTCAACACTCTGCCCTGAGGATCTCTATAAGCGCTTATAGAATTTCACGAGTTCAGTCTTTATATTGATGCTCATGAATTTCCTCTAAGCCTCAGGAGAAAGATTTTACTTCTGAAAAAAATCCAAAGTCTACCTACCCATCCCATTAGGCCGATACTTAATCACCCTCAATTCACAATATTCTATAGAAAGAAACCTAGGGCAGTTCAGCCTTTTGCTCTCAGAGCTCAGGCATTATCACAAACTTTGAATATACATCCTGATAAAGTTCTTCAAGATTTAAATAGTACGGATCCCCCATGGACCTCTATTAAACCAATCTGTGACAGTTATTTTCTAAACTGGGGAAAGCACTCTTGCAAATATCAATACACAACTCCATATTGCCCACACACAAAATTATTTGCATTTTTCAAAAATATACACTGATGGATCAAAATCTGGGAGTGGAGTGGGTGCTGCAACCGTTTTCCCTCATAAAACCTTCTCCGTATCACTTCCTAATGAATGCAGCAGCTATACAGCTGAATTGTGCGCCATCAAACTGGCAATAGAAAATATTCTCCATCTGTCCATCCATAAAAGCATGATATACACAGACTCTCAAAGTGCGCTTATAGCTTTACAGAATACTTCTTCTCAAACACATCCTTTAATAAAGTTCATAAAATCCAAACTGATGCATCTCCAAGAACTCCAGCGAGTGGCCATTTTCTGCTGGATTCCAGGCCATGCTGGGATACCAGGAAACGAATGTGTGGACTATGCTGCTAAACATCCATCCAACAGAGAATTATCACGGTGTTACGTTCCGTATCTTGACTACAAAAGTAACATAAGAAAAATATGTAGAGAACAATGGAGAATTCGATGGCAAGCTCAAACACATAATAAACTCCACCAAATAAAACCTGAACCGCAACTGTGGACCTCCAGTTTCCACATAAACAGAAGGGAGGAAGAAATCTTAACCAGAGTGCGAATTGGCCACCGTCATCTTACCCACCTTTATCTCCTCACAGGTATAGGTATGTTGAGGGTCTCACGGCTCCCGGGATTTCTCCCATTTTCGCGTATGTTCTATGTATCGAGTGGCAGTACCCTGTCTATGCCAGAGGTTTAAAAATAATGTATGGGTCATGTGGTATGTAGTTTGTTGTGCCCATTGTTCATCCGGTCTGTTGGCTGCCGGGTTCCCAGTGGTACCTGGCGTTACCATACCTAGCGACGGGAACGCCGGCCGGGTATACCAAGAGACTAATTATACTCTGGCAGGTCCTGCCACTTACTTTCCTCAGATTTCGGTGACTAGGACCTAAAATGAAGGTTGGAGATATCGCTGTTGATTTAAGTAAAACTGCATTTAGAAAGCGCTGCGTGCGGTTTTAACGCTGAAAGAACTATTTCTAGAGAGCCTAAGGTTCGGGCAAAATTTGATGTGATTTAAATTTGGACATGTGGGGCAGTCGCTGTACAAGAGAAAGTGTTGGGAGGGGAGGGTGAAGACTGGGGGATGAAATAGGAAGAAGAGGGTCGGATAGGAAGGTGACCCCCCATTTTCAGTGGGGTATGCCCATGCCCCACGAGAGTGAAAATATGGGGAGGTGAGGAGAGAAGAAAAGATTAAATATTCCCCTCCCCGAAAAAAAAAAAAAAAATGCCGCACGAGGGAGTGCAGTTTTGGATTGCCAGTAGGCCATCCAAATCACCCTAAAGTCTTGTCTTTCTGTGGTATGGCGAGTTTTTTACTCGTTTGACCTCCTGCATTCTTTCTAGTCGGGTTGCCTTTGGTGTATTTCTATCATTGTTTTCCTTCTAGAAAATAGATCCTGGGCATATTGACTGAGTGCCTTGTAGTCCTCTTGAGTGTCTAACAGTCTGGGTTCTTGATTGTCTGGGATATATTGGATTGCCGTTATTAGGCGTAGTCGTAGGTCAAAATACAAATCGCACTCAAACATTAAGTGTCACCAGGACTCTGGGTTGCCACAGGGACAGTCCGCGTTATTTATGATGCCAAGTTGGTGAAGTTTAGCTTTAAACGGGCCGTGCCCTGTAAAGAGGAAGGTGGAATTTCGACCAGGGTGAAACCACGCTTGCGCCTTAGGGTACAGCTTGGTGACAGTGGGGAGGAATCTTCTGGTCACTGCACCTTTTTCTGTGTTGCTCTATCTCCTCTGTCAAATCTGGACTAGGCGGTCGGTGATTCTTCTCTTCTCATAGTTGCGGTCATTAGTGATGTCAGTGGTGAGGTCATACATTGTAGCCGATGTGTTTCTGGCAAGATGGTAGATCAGACCACAGCGGGTAGCTTCGAGATCCAGGGGCAGAACTCCTACCAGGACTTAGAGGGCAGCCATGCTAGTCGTTCTAGTTGCTCTCGACATGGTAAGGAGAATGAGTCCACTGAATGGTTTGGAGGATCCGTTTATTCACTTCTAGTCCCGCCCTCGCGTACCAGACAAGGGAATCATATGTGATGGCAGGGATGAAGAGAGCTTTGTAGTAGAGAGACAGGGTAGTACGTCTGAGTCCTCAGTCCCTGCGATTGACTTTAGCGACGACGGCCGCGTATCTTCTTATCTTTTGTTTAATATATTCTAGGTGTGGCTTGAAATTTAATTTTCTGGCCAGGATTATTCCTAGGTATTTAAGCTGTTCGCACACAGCTTAACTGTTTTGTTCTCAATCTTAATTTGTGGTGGTCTTCTTAATTTTACGTTGAAAGATTTTGAGCAAGTGTAGCTTCGTGCAATCTAGCAGCTTTTGCAGGGCATCATTTGCTTGCATTTCTAGAGAGGATCTGCTGTCAGCCTCGATGGTCAAGACCAAGTCATCTGCATAGGCCTGGTCCTCCACACCATCCAGATCCATGGCGAGGAATTCGTCTAAGACAAAGTTCCACAGGAGCGGCCCCAGCACAGAACCCTGGGGGCAGCCCCTGCGGACTGGATCACTGAGGCATTTATATGGTGTAAGGTATGTTAGTGTCTAACGGCTCCTGGCATTTCTCCCATCTTCGCGGGTGTACATTGTATCGGGGCCAGAGATTTGAAGTGTGTGGGGGTCATGTGCTATATATTGGATTGTGCCCTTTGTTCCTCCGGTCTATTAGCCGCCGAGCCCCTAGTGGGACCCAACGTTACCACACCGTGCCACGGGGAGGCTGACCGGGTACACCGCTGATGCTAGAGTACTCTGGCGGGTCCTGCCACCTACTTTCCTGGGATTTCAATGTGGCTAGGATCTGATTTGAGAATGAGATGATTGCTGTTTCTTGAGCAACGGTTGTAATTTTAACAGAGCATAGGGTTGTTCGCTGATAACGTGTTCTAGAGCCAAATAGGTCGGGCAATAATTTTGATGTATTTATATTTAGACCTGTGGGGCATATATACAGGGTATCTCAAAAATATTGCAGGATGTCTAGGTTTTCTTCTTCGGCCTTAGCTTTTGCCTTACCTGTCCCGCTACGGCAATTGCTCGCTGAGCGTTGAGTTGGAGGAATTTAATGCAAGTGGTGTTATAACTTTTAGGCAGAGTCCCCCTAATGAATTCTTAATTGTTGGGCGCTTCTTGCTTTAATATATACCGGGCATTTGTTATCTCTGACTGAGTGTGTGTTGGGGAGGGAGTTTTTGCCACTTGCAGTTTGCATAGGCTGGGTCTCTTTCTTTATTTGGCCAGTTTGCGTAGTTGTGCCCCTTCTCAGCACAGTGCCCACATGTAGGCTCCTGCTAGACGCACGTGTGGGTGGTGTGGCCAAATCGGCAGCACCGGAAGCACTTTGGGACCGCGATGTGTTCCCTGAAGCGGTGGGAGCTCCAGTTTATATGGGCCGGTAACCTTGGCAGAAAAGTTCATCTGCCAGGGCCGACCGGGCTAGCCGAGTGGGTAAAGTACCTGCCCGGCAACCCAAAGGTCGCGGGTTCGATTCCCGCCTCGGGCTTGGATCAAAGTACTGCAAAAACCTTGGGAGGTGCAATATGGCCACAGAAGCCGATGCGCCAACAACTACCAAATCAAATCAATCAAAAAATCATCTGCCAGGGGCTAAAAGGAGCCAAGATGGAACAAAATATGTTTCCTTGTTTAGAACCGACAAGCAGTCGGCTAAACACAGAGCATGAGCATGACTCTTCGCAAGCAAAGAGGTTAAAAACCATTTCCTCTGCGACCGAGTTTCCTGCATTTTTATTAATGCATTCATTATCAGAACAGCCTCTTAGTAAGCTATCCCCCTTTCTTATCCAAAAACACTTGGAAAGTATTGCAGGGTCTCCCAAGATGGTTAAGAGATTGCAATCGGGGGACTTACTAGTAGAAACTGTCAACTGTAGGCATTCTGAAAAACTCCTGAAAGTGACAAACTTCGCAAAAATTCCAGTAAAGGTAACTGCCCATGCAACCCTAAATACATCTAAGGGTGTTATATCTAGTTGGGACCTTTTGAATGTGACAGAAGAAGAAATTAAAGAAGAGCTAAATGAACAAAATGTAATTGCTGTCAAAAGAATCATGACTAAAAGGGACAATATACTCACACCCACCAGAAGTATCATTCTCACCTTTAACAGTCCAAATCTACCCTCAACAGTAAAAGCAGGATATCTACTCTGTCGCATTCGTCCTTATATTCCTAATCCGCTGAGATGCTACAAATGCCAAAAGTATGGCCATTCTCAGACGGCATGCAGAGGGAACCCAGCTTGTCCCAACTGTGGATCTTCTGATCACAGTCAAAACGAATGTTCGGCAAAAGAAATGACTTGTCCTAATTGCAAGGGTAACCATCCTGCTTACTCTAAAACATGTGAGAAGTGGAAAATGGAGAAAAAAATTGTAAAATATAAAGTCGAAAACAAAGTTACTTATCAGGAAGCAAGAAGATTAATTGCACCCAGTATATCTAACCGTAGCTATGCCAGTATTGCAAAAAAATATCAAACAATAGCCACACAAACTGATGTTACTGTTCCATCCAACATATCAATCTCCGACTGGGCCCGAGCTGTTCTTTCTCAGCAACAGTCCAATATCCAGAAGCACTCAGATCAAGCAAGTAATACGCCTCTTACGATTCCAGCAAAATCTCCTCCTTCGCCAATGATTGCTACCACACCAAATACTCCCAGTTCAACTTCAAAACAGAGTATTCAGGAAACATCACTCGATCAAGAGTACCCCTCTAAACAGGAAGATCCAATTCTTGAAATATTTGCAGAAGAAGAAGAAGAAGAAGATATGGACACAGGTCGCCCCACCTTTCCAAAAAGAAATAAACCAAAGCCAGAACGCCACAAGACAGCCACGTCAGGTACAGCTTCTTCTAAACTCAAATAATGCCTTATATTTTACAGTGGAATTGTAGAGGCTTTAGATGCAACATTGATGACATTCAGTACTTAATTAGACGCTACTCTCCAGTGGGTTTCTGTCTGCAGGAAACCTATTTAACTGCTAAAATTTCTGTTTCTATAAATAACTACTCAGTCTACCGAAGAGATCGGAATACATCTGACTCTGCTCGTGGTGGTGTAGCCATTTTGATTAACTCAAAGATCCCTGCTAGTCAAATCATTCTTCAAACCAAAATTGAAGCCGTTGCTGTGCGTCTGATTGCTGAGATTGCATTTACGCTAGTCTCAGTCTATCTCCCACCAAACAATTCCTACTCTTTCAAAGATATTGAAGAACTTTTAGTACAGCTGCCGTCACCAGTGTGCTTGCTAGGGGATTTCAATGGCCACCACCCTTTATGGGGATCCTCTAAATTAGATAGACAGGGCCGACTGATTGAAACTATACTAGATAAACAAAACCTTACCATTCTTAATACTGGTACACACACCCACATACAGTTACCTACTGGACAGACCTCTGCAATTGACCTCTCAATTTGTTCTCCGATACTGTTTCCAGTCATTCAGTGGTCCGCCATGGATGATCCAATGGGAAGTGACCATTTTCCAATTGTCTGTAACCTGCTCACTGCACAACTACCATTAGACCAACCCTGCAGAAAATGGAAATTTTCTAAAGCCAAATGGGCCAAATTTCAATCAGCAATCATTCTGGACAAAGAAACTATTCAGCTACAACCTATAGATAAAGTAACCGATTATATCACATCCAGTCTTTTAGTTGCAGCAAAATACTCAATTCCATTATCAAACCCCCCAACCCGACGGCACTTCAACTACTGGTGGAACGAAGAGTGCACAAAAGCAAAGAAGGAAAAAAATAAAGCATTCAACTTATTCCGTCGATTTCCGACAACAGCTAATTTAATTAGCTACAAGAAGCTAAGGGCAAAAGCGCGGTTCATTCACAGGCAAGCCAAGAAAGATTCTTGGACTCGGTTTGCATGTACTATCAACAGAAATACCGACTCCAGAATAATATGGAAGAAAATTAGACAGCTTTCTGGGAAGTTTCCAATCATCCCTTCCCCAAATCTTTCATACAATGGACAAGAACTCTCTGGTCCTCTAGAAATAGCGAATGCCTTGGGTAAAACCTTTGCCGAAGTCTCTGCTGTATCAAATTACACTCCGAAATTCCAAAAAATTAAGACCTCCACCGAACAGAGGCCCATTAACTTTAGAACCTCGCTATCACTTCCGTATAATCAGCCCCTTGAATATTGTGAACTTCTACAAGCCATAAAAACAACGAGAAACAGTGCAGCTGGGCCAGATGGCATATATTATGTCATGCTGCAGCATCTCAATGAGCAAAACTTACAAATGCTGCTAGTTTTCTTTAATCGGATCTTCCTGGAACATACTTATCCAACATCTTGGCACCATGCTACAGTTTTGCCCTTTTTGAAACCTGGAAAAGATCCTTCCAGTCCTAATAGTTACAGGCCAATCTCTCTGTCAAGTTGCCTTGGTAAAATTCTTGAAAAAATGATCCACAGTCGACTCAGCTGGATCATTGAAACTGAACAACTATTGAGTAATTGTCAACATGGCTTTCGCAAAAATAGGTCCTCTCTAGATCTGATGATCAAGGCCGAATCTGAAATTCGCAATGCCTTTGTGAAAAATGAACACCATGTCATGGTCTCCATTGACATAGAAAAGGCATTCGATACAACCTGGCGGTATGGCATTCTCAGTGACCTACATAATCTTGGTCTACGAGGCAACCTGCCTATATTCATTAGGAACTTTCTCCATATCCGCTCTTTCCAGGTTCGATACCAAAACTCCCTTTCTTCTACTTTCTTGCAGGAAGGAGTACCACAGGGGTCGGTTTTGAGTGCAACCCTATTTGCCCTTAGAATTGATTCCATTTCCAAAGAAATTCCAAATACTGTAGAAGCCTATCTTTATGCTGACGATCTCTCCATTTCTTGCCACTCTCAGAACATGAGATCTATTGAACGGCAATTGCAAATGTCCCTCAATAAAATTGAAAAATGGGCTGAGTTCAATGGATATCGGCTTTCCCATCATAAAACAGTTGCTATCCACTTTTGTAACCAACGCAAATTACATTTAGACCCCGAACTCCGGATATCAAATTCCAGCATCCCGATTACCAACAATATTAGATTCTTGGGATTAATATTAGACAGCAAGTTAAATTTCCTTGAGCACATTAAAGTAATACGTACTACCTGTTTGAAAAAGCTGAACATGCTTAGAGCTCTATCTGCCCAGTCTTGGGGAGCAGATCGTACAACTTTGCTGCTCTTATATAGAGCACTGATTAGATCTCGGTTAGATTACGGTGCCCCAGTTTATGATTCTGCTCGAAAGAGTGTATTACGATGGCTCGATCCTGTACAACACAATGCACTGAGGATTGCTCTTGGTGCTTATAGGACATCACCAACCTATAGTCTATATATTGAAGCCCATGAGCGCCCTCTTTACCTCCGCAGAAAAATGTTACTACTTAAATATGCAGTCAGAATACGAAACTGTTCTTCGCACCCCATCCAACCATATCTCTTTAATCCATCATTTCACAATCTCTATAGAAATAAACCAAATAAAATACGCCCAGCAGGCCTACGGCTCCTTGAAATAGCACAAAATTGGAATGTTCCTCTCCAGAGTAGGCAGCACAGAAAGAATGATTCTTGCCCACCATTGACCCCATTTCCTCAACCAGCCTGTGATAATTATTTTCTCCAATGGGGAAAGAATCGTCTACCAACTCTGAATGTGCAACAACTCCATGCTAGCCATATTCAAAACTGTTTTGACTTCTTACCGATATATACTGATGGTTCCAAATCTCATTCAACTGTTGGAGCAGCAGCAGTGTTTCCCTCTGCTATCATATCAGCCTCTCTTCCACCTGAGTACAGCAGCTTTTCAGCGGAATTATGTGCAATTCAATTAGCTCTAGAAAATTTGAGTCTTCACCCATCTGCAAAATATTTAATTTACACCGACTCTCTCAGCTCAATTAGAGCAATGCAGAATTTCTCTTATAAGGATCACCCTATACTAAATCAAATCAAGTATTTACTATTGAAAATTGAAGATCGCCAGCAACGAGTGAACTTCTGCTGGATCCCAGCACATTCAGGCATCAAAGGGAACGAGTTGGCTGATATTTCGGCTAAAAATCCATCAACAGCAGATTTAACCTCTGCCTTTATTCCAGTTTCTGATTATAATATTATAATTAAAACAGCTTTTCATGCACAATGGACAGAGCTATGGCATAAACAAACAAATAACAAACTGTTCCAGATAAAACAGGACCCAAAATTTTGGCACTCATGCATTCAGACAGTTCGGCGAGAAGAAGTGGTACTCGCGCGGATTAGAATAGGTCATACCCATCTAACGCACCTCCATCTACTCACAGGCGATGATCCTCCTCTTTGTTCACAGTGCTCTGAGCATCTAACAGTCAAACATATTTTGATTGACTGTCCACATTTTCAACAACATCGAACTTTAATATTTCAATCTCTGGCTAATTTCCGTGAACGAATAACATTAAATGATATAATTGGTGAAAATGCCAATATTAATGAACTTTTCTGTTATTTAAAACAAATAGGAATGTATAAGCGACTGTGATTAGTTTCTGGCATGAAATGAGATTGAACCGTCTTCACATTAATTATTTATTTTATCTTTTCAACATACCTATGAATAGGCGCAATATAGCCACAGCAGCTTGTGCGCCATTAAACACCCATACCACACACACACACACACACACTCCAGTTTATATGAATTCTCTCTTGTTTTTTTATCACCCTCCATGCCTCGGGGATCAATCCGACCACCCAGTTTATTGAGCTGCCATTCCCGCTCTTGGTTTGGTGTTTAGGCGCCAGTAGACTTGCGTGGTTTCTATCTGGCAGGTATTGTTGGAGGTTTCTTGTATATATATATATCCTCGCAGAACGAAGTGGGGGTCAGATCCGGGTCTATGCCGAATATAACCATTGAGGGGCCTTTTTCTTTAGGCAGCTCAGCAGAGAGTCCGAGTGTCGGTCTCTTGGCATTATTTATGATCAAGTTGGCATCGTCTTTTGTTTCCGTCTCGATTATTACCCCAGTGTTACGCGTTTTCCTGATGGCTCTAATCTTGACTGTTTTGAATTCTTGCGTCAGAGAGTCAGTGACTTTCTTTTTGACCTCTTCGCTAGTTTTAAGAGTGTCAGTAGTATTTGGTTTAAGAACCATAAGATGTGGTGTAGGGAGAAGCGTCTTCCTGGGTGCGGACTTGGTGTTTGTGGTGTTTCAGATAGCATTTGTTGTCGCAGGTTGATTCCTCAGCGTATCAGAATATGTCGGGGCGCGCTGTGGCATTTGACTTGCCGCGCATTCCATATAGGCCTGTAGCCGGGTGGTTGCTTTCTCTTTGTCAAGATGTTCATCGTGTAGGATTGTCTCCATCTTGTGGAAGATTGTGACAATCTCAGATCTGAGTGCTGCTGACACTCTATTTGAGTTTTCTTTGAAAATGTTCTCAAGTCCGGTTTTGAGGAAGAGCGTCTTTTCATATATAGTACCCTCTGGAATGGCAGGGTCGAGGGGTGAGTCCTACTGTTTGTCTTCTTTCGGGTCTTTTTGTGATGCAGCTATTTCTGGCTGTTCTTTAGTCTCTGTCTAGGAACTTGTTTCCCGCCCAAACTTGGGGATCAGCTGATTGCGATTTTTCCACTTGTTAATTTCGGATCCAGAACGGGGGTCTTGCTCTTCTTCCTGGGGTTCCATAATAACAGGGTCGTCACTCTGGCCCTGGGGATCATTGTGTTTTCCTGTTCTTCCTTCCATTTCACGAAATTCGGGGGTACAGTTCGGTTTATCGGGTGTATGGTAGGATAATAAGATAGGCCACTGAAAATGATGGCAAATGATGCCTACCACAAGTCCATGGCTTTATTTGAAGGTACACAGTTGGTTATGGGAATTTTGGGCTATCCCCTCTGTCAACTGTGGGGGGAAAACACCTAATTATGAAAGTGTTCCTAGAAAAACGGGGTTACTTCCTCTTAAGGTTTTCGGAGGCGCTAATCACACTGGTGAAATCAGTTTTACTCCAGGAACAATAATTAGATAGATCTGTGTCTTCCATGGAATGTCTATGGAGGGGGGGAGACCGGTACAGATCGCCATCAGGCATTGACAGTTGAGCACGTGGGGGTCCAAGCAATCTGAACCGGATCTTCTTTGGTGATCTTTTTCAATGTAGGAGTCAAATCCCAGTCGCAAGGTCATACATGAGCAGTCTCGTCCAATGGTTGGTCATGTAACCTGTTCAGGTCGCCTATTGTGCATATTATGAAGATGCAACCTTGGGTCCTGGTGATATCATTTTCTTAGTTCGTGCGTTGGTCATTTGGTTTAGTCATCCAGCTAGTGGTCCAGTGCGAATAATTTGTATCCAGTTCATGTGAAGTCCTTTGTCAGTTTGTCTCTGGTTCAGACGTAGGTCTTCCTGGTTGTCAGTTCCCTCGTGAACAAGACTAAATGTTGGTCATGTTCGTGGTTGTGGGTTATTTGGTACAGTTTCCTTGTGTGTTCCGGTTTTCTCTAGTCCTAGTTTTGAGACACCATCAGCTTCCTGGTGCTGTGCATGGTTGTTTGCTATAAGTGCTCGCCTTCTAGCAAAGAATTTCTGTGCAAAAATGGTAAGAGCTTTGTATTCATGTTCCGAGTCGAGAAGATGCTGTTCCATGTTCTGCTGTTAGTAAGGTGACAGCAGTGGTGAGCATGCATCGCAGGTCCTCATAGTGGTCGCAGTCATACATGAGATGTTGCCATATCTCCTCGCGGCCACAGAGGCAACCGGGATCCTCAGTGATTCGGAAGTTAAATAGTTTTGCATTGAATGGCCCGTGCCCTGTGGGCAGAAAGGTGACGTGGAGCCCCGGTTGGAACCATCTCGGGGGGTTTTGGAAAGACTCTGTTTACGCTAGAGAGGAACTTCTTGGTGATTTCCCCTTTAGTGGAAATCTGTCCACCGATCCTGCCATTCCTTTCGGGGGTTGTCGAGCAGTTGGGTTTTTTCAAGCTTCTTATTGTTGAAGAGATCCAACGTGAACTCTCCACTTACAATGAAGCATATTCTTGTTGAGTGTACTTTATACACCACTGCCCGCCAAGTCTCTTTCAGCTTTATACCAAACATTAAAGCACCTTTTGACACTCTGCCACATCATAAGTAACGAAGCTGATTTGCTGGAGTTCTTTCACTTTACGAAATAGATAAAATTATATGATCGTTTTTGAGTAATGCCATAAGTCACCATGCATATGTAACATTCATAACGGTGATAGGTGCAATATGGCCTAAGTAGCACTTGCACAAAAAAAAAAAAAAAAAAAAAACTGAATTCAACCAAGCCCAGAACTGCAATTGTTCCACCCGTGCCCTGCGCAGGGAATCGAAGAAATTGGGTATTGACAGTCGCCTGCCTATTCTGAACCCTCTTGTTTCAGAGAAAAACAGAAAAACCTGATTGCAGTGCTGCCGAGACGCTCTCTTTCTTTCTGCCTACCATCGTATTGATGGTAGTCAGTGTGGCAAGAACCTCACAAACGACGGGCCCTGCTTGCCTTGTTATGACAACCCAAGCATCTGGATGTGGTATCGTGATAATGTTTTTTTAGCACGGAGTAAGTCCGTTGGTATTGGTGGAAGGTCGAATATCATCCATGGGGCACCTAAATTTTGGATCAAACCTTACTGCACCCTGCAATATTCAACTTTTATCCCGAAAGCGATGGTCATGTCATTTTATGGATGATGAGGCAACAGGGCATCGTGCAACAATGCTTCGGAGAACATGACACGGATTTTCACCATCTTCCTTGGCCCCCGCATTCAGCTGATCTCAGTCCTGTTGGGGATATATGAGATATGCTGGACGAGCTATTTGGCAACGAAGTCCTCTTTGTTCAACTTTGTCACAATTACGCGATATTTTGCTGAAAGAATAGTTATAGTGAGACCAAAATGCACTAAAACACTTTAAATATATTCGAAACAAAGGCGGTACTTAACTTTATCTAGTAAACATTTCTCCCAGTTTCACGTTTTATTGTCCAAGTCTTTATAGTAGTGAGCTGCGGAACAGAACTTGACACTTTCCTTTCAAAAATGAGATTCAGTATTCGGTCAATTCTTCTTGCTTTCTCTAATATAGCTAATGGTTACCCACTGTACTCTACTCGATGACATCACTACATCTGCTTTAATGTACTGCGCCTCTTTTTAGTAAACCTGTGATAAATAAAATCTCGTTAATATTGGAATCATCTTTTGTACATTCAGTCAAACTGATTTAGTCTTCCTTTATCCACTGGTTGTCACTAAATCAGTAATGCTGGAAATGTTTGCTGGGAGAGTATCCTGGAATTCATTTTATATTCGGCAAAACCCCAGTAATTCCGTTAATAGCGATTAATTACTAAGGGTTACCCCGGATGTAAAATTTAAAATTTTTTGCAAAGTATACATTTAATATCCGCTTTAATTAATTTTAAATTATATCTATATACATCTAAAATTATCCGCTATCCTGTAAATTTTTCCTTATATTATTAAGGTAAAATATATTTTAAAAAATATAACATCAGAACCTCATGAATGTTGCATCCTCGGGGACATAGCAAGTTTCAAATTTTGGAAATTCTAGTTTTTATCGAGGTTATTCCTGTAACTTTCAATATTCCAGAGTAATTTTTATTAGATAAAACAACACCTCTGATTCTTCTATTTCCCACAAGAACGATAGTCGCCAAACTTTGAATCCAGATTGATCCAGTGGGTAACGTTGCTTGCTTAGGAATTAAAGATCGTGAGTTCGATTTCTGCCTCTGGTATGGGTGTTACCCTTACTATAAATTTCTCTGATCAACCTTTAAGTCCTCTTCACGGTACACAGTTTGAGAAACAGTGCATTATATGTTCACCGATAAACTGACATTTGTAATCTCTAACTAAACATCGATGAGTTAAATTGCTGAACACCAGAACTGCATTTAGTGTGTGACTTTTCTCTGACTCTCTCTCTCTCTCTCTGCGTACCGATATATATATATATATATATATATATAGCCGTGACTATGTACACAGAACTGTACAGAAGTGAATTACTCCGAAATCCGTACCAAATAAATATTTAAATAAATATGACACGATGTTCCTCTCGACTTCTACAAACATATTTAACTGAATTTTAAACAGAATTACCTTTACTAATTTGTCTCCAGGTGTTAATCGATTTCAGCAGGATCTATCAAGGGTCTTCTAAGATACGTTTCCTACTTTTATACTTTATTCATTTATATCTTACAGCGCTTCTTGGGCTACAAATAATACGAAATGACTCGAAAAGGAACCCATCTTTCTTCTGTTACTGATTAATCCTATCGAATTAACTTACTTTTGTCCCCAAGTGCAAAGCGATACGAGTTACTCGTAGTTACCAAGAGATTTTCTTATTGCGGTTATCTATTGTTTTTTTTCCTAGGGCGAGTGCTAGCTTATTTTCATAAACCTTCCTCCGTTCGTAACGTCATTGCCACCCACGCTAGCAACGTTGCAGCTACCCGCGTTAGCAACGTACTGTTCTGATCGCTTGGTCACTGGTTCCGCTCCTGCCTCCACGTGCCGGGGTCAGAAACCTGGGGGGAAAGAGCTACTTTCCCAATGGCTAAAAGGAACAAACAGGGAATTTAATAATTACCCTGCAATTGAGACTCGATGCTCATCTTCTAAATTAAATGACACTAACCATGACACATCACAGTCGAAAAGACTATGTACTGACACAGAGCAACAGGAATGTCCATCTTTGCTTATCTTCCACTCCTGCATGAGTACACTCCCCTCATTTCTGATACATAAAAGCTTGAAAAGCTCAGAAGTTTCTCCTAAAATGGTGAAAAGACTTAGATCCGGATATTTACCAATAGAAAGTGCGAGTCATGCGCAATCAGAGATTTGCTGAAACTATCTACCTTTGGTGGAATTACCGTACAAGTTATCCCACATGCAACAGTAAATACATCTAAAGGGATAACTGCTGAATGGGATTTGATCAATGCCACAGAAGACGAATTGGTCCAAGAGTTAAAAGAACGAAAAGTCACGCAAGCTAAGAGGATTATGATAAAAAATATGGTCATGTTGTTACCACTGAGAACATCATCCTTACGTTTGACACACCAAATTTACCATCAAGTGTTAAAGCCGGCTATCTCAATTGCCATGTAAGATCCTACGTTCTTATCAAACGTTATAAAAAAAAGTGACACTCTCAAACCGTCTGTCGCGGGGATGCCAACCGTGTGTGCTCAAACTGTGGGTCAAAATCCCACGTACAAACGGAATGTGATCGTGAAACACCGAACTGGCAATGCCATCACCTCACTTACTCAAAGTCCTCTGAACTATGGAAAACAGGGGAAAAGATCCAAAAATAAAAGGTAGAGTGGAAAGTTCTTTACCATGAGGCAAATAATGCTTATTATACCAAAACATACCTATCCACAGCGGCACAAACTGACTTCAGTTCCCCCAATCATATTTGTTGCAGATTGGGCCCGAGAAATACTTTCAACCTCGCAGCTATCTCCTAAAGAACAGCATACAACAGATCATGCCAACAACACACCGATTGCAGTGCCGCCAACTGCATTCCATTCTTTATCAAAAGCAATAAAACTAAAACATAAGTCCCAATGCAGACGACTCGGCCAAATTTAACGAATATGGATGACAACTCCAACCCGGATGAGCGAATCTTAGATCTGTACGCAGAAGACGACATGGACACAGGACGTTCTATTTTCCTGAAAAAAGAAAGAATAAAATTGGAGTGACAAAAACAGAATAGATCTAAAACCCAGCTGCTAAAAACAAATAATGGATCACATCATAGAGCGGAATTGTAGAGTTCTAAGTAGTAATAGCGATGATATCTGTGACCTAATCAATCAATATAGTCTGGCAAACATACGTTTACAAGAAACTAATCTACCTCCATAAGTAACTCCAATAATCAAGAACTATACTGTATATCAACATAATAGAAATAACTTTAATACTGTGAGTCGAGGTGTGGCTGTTTTCAAGAATCGCTACTAAATACATTCCACTGCAAACCTCCTTAGGAACCATGTTAACAATAGTTTGTCTACCTATCACCAAACAAAGAATATACTTATAAATGACCTAGAAGAACTTCTGCTACAGATCCCTCCTCCATTTTGTTTATTAGGGTATTTTAATGTACACCACCCAATCTACGACTCACCACATAGACAGACGAGGAAAACTTCTGAAATCGCTGCTTAACAAGCAATCTAACACTGTTGAAGATAGAAATTCCTGCGAGATAAAGAATATTTACATGTAATTACGAAGAGTTATGCCAGCAATTTGGGAAGCATGGGGACACAGATTTCATGAAGTCGCGATCAGAAGGCATTTGTTAGCTGCATAGAGACCTGCCCTGTTGAGTTTACAATGGCAAATAGAATTTTGTGGAATGATGCGCATCATGTTTTATCCGTTGATTCCAGCAGATTTGTTAATGATAAAAGAACTCTTGAATATGCTGTAAAAAATGCCACTTGGTTACCCAGTGGTATTTCTCGTGCCTCTACTTTGAAACTTGGATGGAAACTTGGATCCAGCGTCCATGATGTTAGTTAAGTCAAGAGACCGAAAATAGTCGTCCCAAATGAAAAATTCAACGTTGGTGATTTTATATTCGCTAAAAAATCAGTCAGATGCTAATTATTACCCTTTTATATTCATAAATGGAGATACGAGAGTTATATGATATAAAGTATAACGTGTTATCAGAAGAGGAAATTGTTCAGGAGTTACTCGACCAGAAAGCTACAAGGGGAAAATTAATTATTCTGAACAAAGATGGTGAACTTATTCCCACTCGCAGCTCAAACGTTCCCTCATACATTAGTACGCCAAATCTTCCTTCATCATTCAGAGCTGGGTAATTAAACTGTCGCATCCATCCTAGTTCCAAACTCAATAATATGTTAAGTGGCAAAAATTTGAACATATCTCAAGCGGTTTGCTGAGAAGACTCAGTACGCCCAAACTGGTGACCAAAAACCAAAATGCCGACTACATTACTTAATCCTTCATGTTGACCCAACTGCAAAAGCAGTCACCCAGTCTTCTCTGAAATTTTTCCGTTGTCATTAAGGAAAAAAAAAATCCAAAGCACATAAAGCCCTTTCACACTTTTAAAAATTAATAACTCTAAAACTTTAGGTCCAGTCGACAAACAGTTTTGCATTATAATCATTTGTGGAAATTTTTTTAAAGAATAAAATAATTAGAAATATGACCACCAGGAGGCTAAGCAATATATTCACTCCAATAAAGAAATTAGCTTTTGCGTTCGTTATAAAAATGAAGAACTTTAAGATCAGAGAATTCGAGTGTTTTCTCGCCGTGATCTTATTCTTCGTTGTCAAGATTAAAAGCTTGAAGCGCTGTAGCTCTAAACTAAAGATAGAGCTTTTAATTAAAATTTAATTCAAAAATATTATTGCATTCCAAATCAGGTGATAAAAAGTGCCAAAATTAGCTATTCCCGAACTGCATGTCGAGGTATGACAGTGTCTTGATTGTGGATCAAAGGAGCACAAGCTGATTGCACCATCACCGCTCCTCATTGCCGAAATTGTAAGCGTAACCACGAACTTCTTTCCTAAGAAAGAAACAAAAACCAAAAATAGATTGGTACAAGCAATCTACAACTAAAAAGCATTCAGATTAAAAAAAAACAAAAAAAAAAAAACCCATAGAACCCCATAATGGAGGGAATCCTTCAGTGAAATTGTAGAGGCCATTAACAATGAAAGGCATTTTGAAACATATACAATTAACAGCACAAGATATCATAAGCCAAATATTGACCAAAATTACTCTAGAGATGAAAGAATAATTTTTATGCAGGATGGTGCTAATATCCCATTTTGACATTGTCAAATAGCTTCCACAAGGAACCTTGATGGAATGGTGAATTATCAGCCGCTATTTTCTACCATCCCTGGCCAGCAAGATCACCCGACCTACTTCTAGCAGATGATGTATGGTCGAAGGGTTATCTGAAACACCGTGTTTACAGAGATTTCGTTCAATTCTTTCAGATTTGAACGATGCGATCCGCCAGGAGGCTGTAAACGTTCCATCTAAATTTTAAAGGCAGCTGTGGAGAACGCGATGCCCGTTCGTAATTGCTTATTAGAAAATAATGGCGAACACGTCTGCATTTTCAATGTCGAATTTATTTTTTGTTTAAAAAATTCTACGTATAATAACTGCATTGCAAAAAAAAACCCGTTTTTCGATAAGGCCTGCAATTTTCGAGTTATAAATTTTCAAAGGTGAAAAGAGGACTTTAGAACCACTCTGTACAAAAAGAAAAAGTTACATTTTTCCTAGTTGTTTAGATATATTTTCATTTAGATCGCCATGGTCTTGCATACCTGCTTGTGATAATTACATCCCAACTTTGGGAGGGGAACAATTCCTAGCAAATGCTAACATTCAGCTCATGAAAAATGAGCATTTTGCTAAAATTTTTAATGACAGATTTAAAGTCTGACAACGAAATGCCCGCAGCAGTTACATTGCAAAACGATGACATTAAGTTTGCTCTATAAAGTGTTTTCCATCTGTCGGTCCCAAAAAGGACTCTATTAAATTTCAAAATCTATGAGCATGAGTTTCCGGGGCACTCTGGAATATCAGCAAACATATGCACAGATGAAGCGGCCGAACCACCAGCACAACCACATCACATTTTCATGTACCATTTCTTCATTATAATTCCACTATTTCAAGACTATGCAAAAAGCAAATAGACATTAATATGACAAATTCAGTCACATAATAAGTTTCTTCAATTCAAACCTGCCCTCGTGGGTAACACAGTTGGTAGAATCGCAGTACTCCCCCAAACCGAGTGAAAAAGACCTGGGTTCGAGTCCCGTCGATGCCGAAGAATTTTAATCGGCCTTTTTCACAACATGGCTGAGTTAGCAGGTCTCGACCAGAGAACACAGGCAGTGTACACGGAGTAATACGGCTTTAGTGGCTGATGCTCCTAAAACCCCACAACAATTCAAACCTGAATCACAAATGTGGGCTTCCAGTTTCTGTTTTAACAGAAAGGAAGAAGTTATCCTTGCCAGAAAACGAGTAGGAACGCTCATAATAAGAAAAACGTTATTAATTTAATTTTTTTTCTTTATTATTTTACATTTAGTAGTGTAGTTGTTGATAGTGGTTGATTTTAATCTGCGCTCTGGAGATTATCTAACCAAATCTAAATAAAGTGTATTATGATTATTATTTATTTTCTCACATACACTGATAATAAAAAAATAAAAATAAAACGATGTTTAAAGATGAAATTGTTTTTTTCGCCACCTGGTGACAGGTATTTTTTTACCATCCATGGAAGGCATCCCTATAATCGTGCACCTCTGTGTACTGTATTCGATCGCTTTGCCTGCTTGCCACTACACGTGAAATGTGATCTACTGTTGCCCAGGGCAACCGATACCAAGCTCGTTGACACATCTCTTGATTAATAGGCTGCAGGGCTGAGAACTAGCACGCGCCGACCGTTCAACATACAGAGGCGATAATATTAACTTCCAGATCCTGCAGTGGGCTCACGGTGGTGATTGTTCCGGCGCTGCAGCTATGTTGTGCTCTCCATCTGTCCTTAGCAGTGCACGACTCTCGGGAGGGATGTTCGCGAGAGTTGAGAAATAGCGTCATCGAATAGTCCGCAAATTCTTCTCGAGCTCCAAGACTAGAGAAGTATGTGTGGAGGCCGGTTGTGATGTCTATGGAGAGAGGTGTATTGTCTCTTACGTCTTTAATACCAAACCAAGGCCAAATTCTTGTTGATCCACAATAATTTCAGCCGGGCTTTTTTGCCTTTTCATTTTGTCTGGCTGTAAAAGTGAGGAAAGGATATCTCAGAAATGCCCTCTTTATTAAATGCGTTCGAGATATGTTAACTTCGCATTATTTCCGTATAGCGAAACCCTCGTGGGCAGCACAGTTTGTAGGATCGGCTTCCTCCCCACACTGGGTGGGAAACAC
This sequence comes from Mastigoproctus giganteus, assembly GCF_048544385.1. Classification (NCBI taxonomy): domain Eukaryota; kingdom Metazoa; phylum Arthropoda; class Arachnida; order Uropygi; family Thelyphonidae; genus Mastigoproctus; species Mastigoproctus giganteus. Next base: position 95,755,718 of record NC_143585.1, on the reverse strand, counting down.
CTGAGTTCGAGTCCTGTCGATGTATTGAGGAATTTTTATGGGCCTTTTTCACAATGTGGCTGAGTTGCCAGCAAACAGAAAATCGACCACGCAATTTACGTAATATATACGGAGAAAGATGGTCTTTTCTCTGATGCTCCTACAAATGCTACTACAACAAAAACAACCTATAGCTAAGACGAGCACAAATCACTGCCGACTTCAACGAGGGAGGTGCCAGAAACGTCTCCACCAAGACCATCAGACGATCATTAGCCGCAATAGGTTATGGGAGCTACCGACCCACCAGAGTCCCATTGCTAACACCACGACACAGGACTCTACGTCTCACCTGGGCTAAAGAACACCATCACTGGCCCTTGGATGATTGGAGACGGGTCTCCCGGTTCGATGAGTCTCGTTTTCAGTTATTTCGAGCGTACGGGAGGATGCGTATGTGGCGGAAACCGCACGAAGCTATGCACTCGTCATGTCCACAAGGAACTGTTCAGCCAGTTGGACGGTCGGAAATGGTCTGGGGCATATTCAATTAGCACACATTGGGACCTCTGGTGCGTCTAGATGCATCTCTGAGCGGTCCAGGTTACGTGTCCATCCTTGCAGATTATCTGCATCCTTCCATGGTTATCGTGCACCCTGTCCACACAAGACAATGGACTCTTCCAGCAGGAAAATGCGCTTCCCCACAGAGCCATGATGACTAGAACGTGGTTCGAAGGGCATTCCACAGATCTTACCACCATGCAATGGCTTCCCCGTTCATCGGACATGAACCCTGTGGAGCATCTTTGGGATGCTGTGGAAAGGTCCGTTCGAGCTTTGGGTTCTCCTCCCTGGAATGCGACGGAATTATGGACAGCGGTGCAGCAAGCATGGATGGAAATACCTGTGGAGCGCTTTCGTGAACTAGTGGACTCAATGCTCCGCTGTGTAACTGCCCTTATCCGGGAGGAAGGTGGGTACCCGTTCTAGGTAGGTATCCCATGATTTCAGTCCACTCCGTGTACTTCGGTGCTATAGATCTGTAAAGAAATCGGGAATTGAAAAGTTACGCTAGGTGTTCAAATTATTAGAACCCATTTTGAGTACAATTGAATCTTCCCAAAATTAATAAACATAAATAAGTAGTCACACGTCATTTAGACCTTAAATAAAACTGTGGGTATAAACATTTTTTCTGATTCCAGCTGTTTGGTGGACTTCCATGATTCGAGGATTCAATTAACTAAATTTACCTAAGTACAACCCTTTTGATAAACATCTGCGTTACCGTTGTTCCCTCCATGAAATTGCTGAGTATGGTAACACACAGGTGTTCCACGAGTCGAGAAAAGATCTTTCTAAAAATCGCTTTTGTTTTTACACAGTAAGGTGGAAGATAATGGGTCGATTGCCGATGGGAGAGGACATCTATAGAGGCTGTGGACAAAATATTTTCTTTTCCGTTAGTTGAGGCTAGTGTAGTTGTGAGGTCCCTAAATACTAGTAGACAGCGAGCTAATTTTTAACCGAATGAGCAAGAAAACAGTTTGAAACTAAAATTTAACTCTTGAAACTTAAAATTAAAGTGGGTAGAGAGACGAATCATAATTACGTTGACATGTGAAAATAAAGCAACAGGAAGAAATTATGATAAAATACACAATGAAAATGAATCGTAATATATTTTCAATAATGTGTTAGACAATAGACTGGAATATATTGCCAATTTGTGCGTACACGGCAAATAAGTTTGGTACTGATCTGTTACTTAACGTTCATAATTTGATAAATGCATTCTAACAACAGAACAGTGTAAAAAAAATACTCTCAAGCGTGGGTTGGTGGCAGATTTATGCATAAATGGAGCGAGCGGTTGTTATCATTTCTAAAGGCCAATTTATAGGATATGCATTGGGTGAATATTCAGGATGAACTAGCACCGATGAATGTGAAGCGAGAGAGGATTCACGTTTGGACGTGTCACTGATACTGAATCAGATTGTTCTCTTAAACATAGCACCAAGGGGGATAATAGGTACAGGGATCCGTATTTAATTAAGTGAACATTTAATTAATGAATTAAAAATTTAGTAAATAGTGTGGTATAATTATTTCAAAAATAAAAAGTATAAACTTCGATTGCTGGAATTTTAGACCCATCAGAATGGTTGTTAAGATGTGTTACAGAAGACCATGACATGTTTAAAATGTCATGAACGGTTGCTACTTCCATTCATTTTTCTCTCGGTTTAAATTGTCTGACGTCCATTTGGAAAAACTATTTTCGAATCTCGTCCATGATGTGAATGATTTTAGTGACCTTTTCAAACGAATCGGCCTGTTTCAAGTCCGATATAAGATTTTCCTGGACTGTTCGCCGTTTTTTTTTTTTTCTTTTCGTTATTCTGCATAAAAAAAACTGGCCAAGAGTACCTCAGTTATGGGAACTGAAATACACATTGAAATCTCGTAGCCTGAGATTCTTTACGATTAATTGCCTAACACCTTGTTCATTCCACAAGTGAAAAGCCCATAGGAAAATTGCCGCCCATCTCCATCAAGAAGGTTCCGGAAGGGCTAGCAGGCTCACCGAAATCAGCCAAACGGCTTCGCCAGAACGAAGCTTTGGCCGATGCTGATTAACAATCCCAGAGCATAATGAATGTGCAATTGCAGACCGACTGCAATTGCGAACACTCTTGGGGAGGCCTTGGCTGGTGTATCTGCTATAACAGCCTACGCCCCAGAATTTCTGGCTATCAAACGAAAAATTTGAAAAACAATTGAAGCTGTCCTCAAATGGCTGTGAACAATACAATCAGCATTTTACACAATGGGAACTGATGATGGCACTCTCTCATTCTCAAGCGAGTCGTTTGGGAATAGATGACATCCATTATGAGATGGTTAAACATCTTTCGTATCTTGGCATAAGGCAATCATATTTTCCTTTCCTAAACCAAGAAAAGATCCAAAAATACCTAATAATTATTGTTTTATAACTCTTGACAGCTGCTTATGTAAGATTCTGGAAAGAATGGTCAACATTAGACTTATGAAGTTTTTGAAAGCTAACGACCTCCTTTCCCCATAGTTAGGAAATTATTCCTACTTGCAAGAAATAATATCCATACTTGCCATATGTATGGCGCACTGTAGCCATAGATGCTAATGTGCCAAAAAAATCCCCAATCAACCAACCTCCTTTTCAGGACACTGTGTGGCTTCCGAAGAAAGAGATCAACACTCGACCATTTAATTCGCCTGGAAACATTTATCCGTGATGCTTTCCTGAAACACGAGCACCAGCTGTCGGTTTTCCTTGATATGGAAAAACCGTATGACAGGGCTTGGAGATTTGGATTTAAAAGGTATTTTTAACTTTGTCCTTAGTGGACATATTGCCACTTTTATAAAAGACTTCCTCTCAAACCGGCTGTTCCAAGTTCGTGTGCGATCACCTCTCTCGGCCATTTTGCCAAGAGGAGGAAATTCCTCAAGGATCAGTACTAAGTGTAACACTTTTTGCTATCTAGAGTTAATTCTGTTACTGAACAATTTCCTCCAATCGTGAACAGTGCCATCTTCGTTGATGATTTCAGCATCTTTTCATAATCGTGCAGTATGAGGGTTATCGAAAGGCAATTACAGCAAGCCATTAACTGTATCAATTTTTGGGCAGTGGCGTTCAGGTTTTCATCCCAAAATACAGTCTGCGTCCTCTTTTGTCTTACCTTGAACCAGAACTAAAGCTCGGACGAAACGTAAACCCGGTAGCATCTAAAACAAAATTCCTCGACCTTATATTCGATAAAAGTTTGACATTCTTACATTATATCTGTCACCTTCGAACAGGGTGTACAAAGAACCTGTACATGTTATAGGCTGTAACTTCTACCAAGTGAGGTGTAGATCGTTGCACATTACTTCAAACTTATAGTGCACTCTTTCGTTCTAAACTAGATTACTGGTCTCAGGTATATGCATCTGCCGGAAACAGTCTACTTCGATGGCTTGCTCCAGTCCACCATCAGGCCATCCGCATTGCTGTTGGAGCGTTCCGAACATCTTCTGTCGACAGCATGTAGTCTTTCACCGAAACATCCTTTCTTCGACGAAAGCAGTTGTCATTACAGTACGCCTTTAAACTAAATGCTCTGTATGAATAACTCTACCCTGTTCACCGAACTGAATATTTTAACGTTCTTGCTGTCTTCACTAACGGCTCGAGGTCAGAATCATCTTTCAGTCTGTTTCTATATTTCCAGATATCACTATATTTGAGAAGATTCCTGAAGAATGCAGCATATATTCCGCACAGTTGTATGCAAGAGAATTATCTTTACGCCACAATTACCAAAGGTGTGTACAGACTCATTAAGTATACTACTTGCTTTATCGTACAGGAGATATAATCTTCATCTGTACCTGACTCGGATCCAGGAAATCCTTCACTCCCTTTCTGAAAGCTTTTTTGATATCCGCTTCTGCTGGATCCCAAGCCACTTGGAATCAAGGGCAGCGAACTGGCTGACGCCGCAGCTAGGTCACCACAAGCCCAGAACAACCGTAACCTATTAGTCCCCTATACAGACTACAGGCAAATAATACGCAACAGATTACTCTCGTGGGTAGCACAGTTCGTAGGCTCGCCGTCTCCCTACACCAGGTGAAAAAGGCCCGAGATCTAATCCCGTTAATGACGGGAGGGATTTTTATGGGTCTTTTTCACAAAGTGACTCAAGTTAGTCTGTTTCAGGCGAGGGTAGTATGGTTTTTTTTTTTTTTTTTTTAATCCCGAAAACTCTGGTTCTTCGTCCAGCAAACATAAAATCCACCTCAGGACACAAACTTAGACAATATACATGGGGAAACATGGCCTTCTCCGATGCTCCTGAAACCCAATAACAACAGATTACTCTCCCAGCGGCAACAATCTTGGCATGGGCAGATTGCAAACAAGCTCCATCGGATAAAGCCTGTAATGTAACATTGGTAGTCTAGTCTTCGCAGGACCCGTAGAGAAGATAATGATGAATTTACACATTTTGGCATTCATGCAATATGAGAGTCATTAATAGGCAACTGCAAAAAGCCATTGATCGCTTTACACCTTGGTCTTTGGCTAATGGGTTCAAGATTTCGTTACAAAAGACCGGTTGTGTAATCTTCTGTTGCAAACGGAATCTTCACCCTTAAACAGAATTAATTCTTGGGGAAAAGAGCATCCCGTTGGTAGAAGAAGTTAAATTCCTTGGACTTATTTTTGAAAAGAAGCTGACATTTATACAACATATTCGTCAGCTACGGTCAACGTACACCTTAGGGGCTCAAAATTCTATGGTCACTTTCGTAAACTTCGTGGGGTGCATATCGCTGTACTCTTCTAGACTCTCGTCCTTATTAAACTTGATAATGGTTCTCGGGTCTATGCTTCTGCTAGAGACAATGCACTCCAATGGTTAGATCCAGGCCATCTAGACTGCGACTGGAGCCTTCCGTACATCTCAGTCCAAAGCCTTTACTTTGAAGAAAACGTTTCCACTTCACCAAGCCATTATACCGCAGAGTTGTATGCAATTCAAAAATCCCTTAATCACTTTACTGATTGAGATTACCAAACACATACAATATATATACTGATTTTTCAAGTGTGTTCAAGCCCTATTATCAGTAAGGTATAACCTACATCCACTTCTGTCTCGAATTCGGCAGTTGCTTTTCTCTCCCGTGGAATCAGATTGAGTTCCACTTCCGCTGGATCCCAAGCCACTTTGGGATTAGGGGAAACGAATTAGCTGATACTGCCGCAAAATCAGCCTTTTCTTTGAATAACCATTGCCTTTCGGTTCCTTATATAGATACAATACGTCTAACGTTTTTAACTTTTTAAACTCCATTAATTTATACATGCCTATATGAATTTATACATTTACCTGTTTAGGTTGACAAATATACCTTTGACACATTATTGCATATTTAAATTTATTCTCCTTTTATATGATACGGAATTCGACATTCGCTTTTCCATGCTAATCCTAACTGGTGACCCTTGGCATGTCATTCTCTAAACAAATTGCAATTATTAAACCACAGTGAACTCCGTGGTAAACACAGTTTGAGTTAATAGCTCAAAAATTGACTAATAAATCGGTTGCATGTATCCTAAATCTGTAGTATTAGGATAATTCAGAATTATCCTGTTCTATATTTGCTAATACTAAATGTCATGAAAGTATAATCGCCATTAGTAATATCGTTTTTGGTGAGAAAGATTTCTCAGATAGTACCATATTTTAATTATGGTGCTATCTTTGGGAATAAATTAAATTTTACATCCATAAATTAAAAACTTCTGATGATCGTTTAACAAGACAGATTAATAAAGTTGGGTGAGGGTCGTTTCTATGTGCTCTTTTCGAACACACAAAACACAAAGTTTTGTAATCTTCTATTTGCTCTTATTGACTGACTGCAGGGAACCATTTCCTGAGCATTGCGGGATCACCTCTAGAAGCTTTGAAGTGTATCAAGCAGCTGAACTTCAAACAAAATATCTGCAAAAAAACAAGCGATTACATTGGTGAGGAGAAAGAGGTGTACCTCTAGCGAATACTCCGACGAAACGAAGAAGATAAGATTCTCTTAAATCACTCGGCGCGTTCAAAACAAGAGTGGAAGTACAGACCGAAGGCTGCAGTAAGGCGGAGGACGATTGAACTTGCAGGGATTGTTTCTGGTCACCGTGGCGACAGCAAAGTAGTAGGAGTAGGAGTTGCTCGTGAGGCACGCCTGACTGTCGCCACCTTGGCAGTTTTCATTTAAAATGCTGAATTTTAGCACGTGCCCTGTATCATTTGGTTTGTAAGCATGATTATAGAGATAGCCGATGGACAAGAAAAGTAGCAGACAGAGAGAAAGGCAAACGTTAAAGAATCAACATTATAAAGCAGTTGGACTACACATTACATCGGGTTCTGAAAAGACCTGCTGGGCTTCGCTCCCACCGATAACCATAGTGCTAAGTACTCTAACGGATTCCTATGCATCATCGTTATGACACTCATCTATTTTTGAACAGAAAACCAGAGATCTAGAAAGAAAAAAATAACTAGAGATTTCTTCAATAAATTGCAAAATATTGGATTTTAATTTCAAAAACAGAAAATCCTGCCTTAGAACACATCACACTGATGTCTCTAGTGCGTTATTGACCTTTTTATTGATCAACTAGCTGCACAGCTGTACCTACGGGTCTTCAGTCACGTAGGTCTGTTAAGTCAGAACACATAAATAGTAATATAACGAATATTGATTAAACTAGGAAGACCTTTCTCTAACCTTCTTTTAACTTATTAATATTTTTACTGCTTAGGCGAGTAAGTAACACTACTTCTGGCTCCATGTGACCGGGCTGGAAATCTGGAAGGAAAAAGCTTTCATGGCCAGGGCAGAATGATCATGGGACTCAGTCCAGCAGAAAATGCAAGAGGAGAATTAAATCAGACAAAACACTGAGTCTCTCCCTATATGTTTTTAATTATTCACTATACGAAAGCAACAAGCCGTAGAACAAATGAATTAAGAATCGCCTTTGTTAATATAGAAAATGTTCCTGGAGTTTATCCCCACTGACCTCTCCAAGACAACCATAAGATATCTAAAGTCAAGGGACTTAGTGGTAGTAATGGGTGACCAAAGATATTAAGAGGGAAAAATAATTACAAAGAGCATACATAACCTTTGGAGGAATCCCAATAACTGTAAAGGACCATTTAAAAATAAGGATATCACAGAATGGGACATCTTCGATATCCCGAAGAACAAAATTCAACCAGAAATGAAAAGCCGAGGAGTAATTCGGGTCAAAGTATTTTATTAAAATTTTGCGGGCTCCAGGGTTTTCCCCTATCCGCCGAGTAATTCGGGTCAAAAGAAATTATTCTTTGAAAATCAATTCTTGTTGATTTTATAACAAAAACCTTAGCAACGTAGTCAACATGGTATACATCGCCGTCTGTTCTTCTTTTGGAGAGGTCTTTTTCGATTCCCATTGTTGGATGAAGGAATTCCCTCATTCGAGGCTGTAGTTAGACAATCTCATGAGGAGGAATTGGGAGTTTGCTCTTGAGTTATTCCAGGTTTTTCAGCTAGAGCAACATGCGAATACCCCAGGGAACATGCACTTCTGCAAACAAAATACTCTTACAGTTTTATAAATGTACGCTTGGGGAGGACGATTGCTGAAAATACCTAAAGTTACAATGGATATTTCATAGAACATGTCCAACTTTGAACAGTTATTTTAACCCTGAAAAGATTTACGTGCATAGAATGTAAATTTTAAGCTAATGAAGTCAGTCTTCAGAGTTTAGGGGCCGAATATAGAATCACATGATCGCCTCGGGCATATTTTTAGGTAAAAACGTCTCTACTCGTTAGTTGTGAAAGATGCTACTCAGATTCTTTCATGTGATATTTTTTTTATGATCTAGCAAAAAACTTTGATTTTTGTGATTCTTCTTTTGATGTCGTCTCCTATTGGAGGTTAGCGATCACCACGCTGTACTTCCCTCTGTCTTGGGCAATATGAAAAAGATCCTCGGCTGATCTGCCAATCGAATTGCCGCTGTTTTTCAGCCAAGCAAGTTTCCTCCTCTCCACTGCTCTTTCTCTCCATTTTCCTCTCTATTATTACTTGAAGCAATTTATTTTGTGATTAAGAACATTAAATTCAATATTAATTAACTTAAAAACACGAAATTCAACCGAAATTAAAAATAAAGTTGGATGTGATTTCTAGATACTTTCTTTTAAGTTGTTGTTTGGAGTTGGGGGTTTAATGACGCAAGGACTGGTATGGCCAAATTGGGCCTCTTTCTTTTGAAACACCCAGAACTGACCATCACATATCCAAGGGTCTGAGCACAGCAAGGATCAGTGAAACGTCGTCAAATATTTTGCGCTGCTTTTAAGAGCGACTGATAATTATCCATTTAATAGACCAAGTTTTATTTTCAATATGTAAAAGTGAGATTTACAAGTGATGAATAAAATGGAAAAAGCCATTGCGACTAAAGGAAAGAAAGAAGTTTATAGACTAAGACATCAGGAGATATAAGAAAAACAGTTACTCTAGAGTTGCTGCAGCCCTCGGAGGCAAACAGAATCCTCCTGCATTGCAGGAGGATTTATTGACACCTTTAAAATGTTGGTATCGTTAAAAAATCCTCCTGAAAAGCGTCCACTTGAAGATTGTGTAGTCTTTAGGGAATATTACATTACAGTAGAGAACAGATGGAAAAAAACAAAGGAAGAAAGAATTAAAAATTAAAGAAAAAAATAATTTATGTATAAAAAATCCATTATAAAAAATTAAGTGGCTTTTCTATCATCATTATTATATTAATGCACATTTTGTTTAATATAATATTTTGTTTATCAGTTCTGACTATCTGGGACTCCAAGCAAAATGTAATGAAAAACACTAAAACAAACGTTCCACCATAAATCATATTGTATGAGGACATTGAGAACAGAATCGACCAGAAGAATCAATTCTAGAAATTAGAAAAAAAAAAAGGATGGATACCGACAGATCATATTTCCCTAGAAAAGAAAAAGAGAATGCCGATAAACTGAAACAGGAAAAAAAAAAAAAAAAAAAAAACAGACCGAGAGTCGTCAGTGCCAATAATGGGCACCTTTTCACAGTGGAAATTCAGAACTCTCGGTACAACACAAATCACAGAACAACATTTCAATAAAGTACTGCAAAATGCACTGCCCTGAAATGTCCGGCACTCCTAGTTGTACAGTACATTAGACCTTCCCGGATAAACAAGTGATTTAACCCATATATAAGGAAGGCGTATGAGCAAAACAAGTTAATGCTCTTATCATCGGACGTAGACCCGGCTGAATGATTTCGTAATGCCACATTGGTGGCTTATGGATTCTTGCAATTGCTGAGAGCCTACCTCATCCAAAGTAGACCATCGGTCATATTATCATGAAATGGAAGCGTGACCGTATTATCACCATCCAACTACTTTACGGAAGCTCATTTCACGTTACAAAGGGTACTCGGTAGGTTGGTAAGGCAATTTCGTCAGACATCCTTGCAAAACATCCAGAGTTTAAGACGAGTACAACCTCAATCGACGGTCTCCTCTTGCATGATGCAGCAAACGTCGAAATTGGTCCATAGAGCAGGCAGTGAAAATTGTTTCTATGGAGTGATGAATTTCGCTGCACCCTATTCAGATCAGATGGACAGGAGTGAATATGGAGAATTCCTGGAAAACGTATGCTGTCGGAAGGCATTGTAGCCAGCAATGAATTCAGAGGTGGGCTATGATGAGTCGTTATTTCCCGTGGTCTGGGCTAGGATTTTTTTTTTTTTTTTTTGTGCTTGTGGGGAACCTTCACGATAGCTAAAATAGAATCTTAAAGAACAACTACTGGCTAGCTGAACAGAAATCCATCACCGGATGTGATATCTCGGGATTATGATACATTAACGGTATCATAATCCCTAGCTTCGGATTAATATATTCCAGTTACGCTTAATATTCACGATTTTAAGGCCTTATACTGGATAACGAAGAAACTTTTCGTCTCATGTGATTCACCAACGAACTGTCTGCTTGAATAAATTTAAACATACAGTACGTACTTCGATCTGTATCATCCGCGTAAAGGGATGATGTTTTTGGACTTGGTGCATCAGCAAAATATGTTAAGCGATGCCGAGCGCCACACTTCATTACAGCTCGGTGGAAAAATAGTCAAGTCTCGCTGGATCTCCAATATAAGACTCTGCCTGGAAAGGTACGCTAAATATCATCCAACACGGTGGTCTAAATTGTTCTACGGGTTTCAGATCCTCACCAGTACAAAGCCTTTACATAGGAGCACATGAACCCACATTATACATTCGTTGGAAACCTCTTATTCGAAATCCTCTTATGCAGTGCTGCGGAAATTATTAGTCTACCTTTTCACTCCAGTTGAAAATATCCATATGACACTACTTGGGGTTCTTTTTATATCAGAAAACCGATCTGCTCGTTCGGACTAATGAGTTGTCCCATGCCTGAAATATTTGTGTGACACATATTACAGGATACAACATTATCAACCTCACCTTGATTTATTTCTGCATCCTCTGATATCCACTTTAAGCAAAATGGAAAGAATATCCCGTCTTGTAATATTAAACTGTTACATGCAGCTTATTCAATATCTAATTCCTGGACTTGGTGCAATTTAGGCTGTAATAGACTTCCCTTATTTTTGTCCCAACGGTCATTCTTTTACTATTTCATTGCTGAATTTTCTGCCATTAAATTTGTTCTAGGTCAGGTTGTTTACCTTTCTCTTTCACTTGCCTTGATATATACGCAATCTCTCTTAGTGCAGTTTCTTCAGTCGGATGCGATATCTTCTCTTAACATTATAACACTCCATAAAAATAAACTGAACTCCTTGCCAAATCACTCCACGTGGACATCCATTTTTCAGCCACGATGGGAAAATCTTTATAACACACGTCCGACTGCCAATCGCCCACTCGGCATTGGTGTTAAAGTGCTACTCATTGAGCTTAACATCACAGTAGACAAGGTTGCTCGATCACTAAAACAACAGCCCCTTGCACCCTGGCATGCTCAAAAACCAGCATGTTACTTTTCGCTCAAGAATGCGACGAAGTCTAATGCCCCATCTTCTGTCTACCTTCAGTTCCATTCACAAAACAGGGCGGAACAATCTGACTTCTTGCCAGTTTATACAGACTGCTCGAAGTTGGAATCGTGTGTGGATCTGCTGCTCTTTTTCCAGATAATACTATATCCGAGCAGATTCCCCTTGAATGCAGCATATACACTGCAGAGCTGCATGCTATAGAGGTAGCTCTAGATCACATCAGATATCGCCGATACCAACGGTGTATTATATATACCGATTCATTGAGTGCACTACAGGATTTATCAGCGATGTCACACAGTAATCATCCAAACCTGTCCTGGATTTAGTAGATGATATACACTCTCTATGAAGATGGATTCGATATCCACTTCTGCTGGATCCCCAGCCACATCATGATTAGAGGAAACGATTTGGCTGACATTGCAGCCGAATCTGCAGCTTTGACGATCTTGACCTGGCAGTCCCCTGTACAGACTACAGGCAACTAATACGTAGTAGTTACATTCTCAGTGGCAAGATTCGTGGTATCCCCAGGTTACAAACAAGCTTCATCGGATTGAGCCTGTGATCCATCTTTGTCACTCTAGGCTACGCAGTGATCGTTAAGAGGAAGTTGTTCTTGCTCGGCTCCTCATAGGACACTGTCATCTAACATACTCCTTTCTGCTGAGGGCTGATGACCCTCCTATGTGCGAGAATTGCGACACCGTTTTATTAGTTAAACACTTTATCCGACTGTACCTATTTTAGAAATGCTAGCTGTGCCACCTTTAAAAACTGTTGAACAATGTGTCAGCAGTTTTTTTAATTTTTAAAAGTGCTTAATATATATAGACTCATCTGAAATGTCCAATTTATTTTCACTCTTATACCGATTATTTATATATATATATATATATATATATATATATAAATAATAAGCCTTTGACGAGGTAACCGTTCTAAAGGTTACCGAGCTCATCTTTTTCTAGTTTTTACTTTTTCATGACGAACCTTGTCGTTTTTGCTTGCACCACAAAAATCGCATAAAAAAGCATCCATTTGCAGTGAGTCCAACCAGACCGCGAAGTTCTGCTAGATCTCAGGCCATTCTGGCATCTCAGGAAATAAGTTGATGTTGCCGCAAAACATCCCATGATGTAACCTCAAAAACTTTAAATGCCATATACAGACCTAAAAACAGCATGCAGAGCCCACTGGTCTAAACTATGTCAATCCCAAGTTAATAAAACTCTTAGAAATCAAAATTGAACCACAACTATAGGATCAAGGTGAAGATTCAATAAACGGATGAAACAATGCTGGCGAGACTTCGTATCGATCATTCCCACTTCACTTACCTCTTCTTACTCTTGTGAGGGAACTCTCCTCGATGGTCTTACTGTCAGACTAAATTAACAGTCGGACGTATTCTTATTGCCTATCCCCAGTATCCATAAAACTACCTTCATTTCGCCAGCGCAGTGAATGAATCTTCATTTCGCTAACCGATGTATCTTTCACATATTCTTGGAAATCATTCTAATCGTGAAGTACTCTTCCGATACTTGAAATGCATTCATCTATACGACCATATCTAATCATCTTTTGGATTAAAAGCCTTGGATAAACAGGCAGAGTTTATGACCTCAACCAACTACACCATAGTATTTGGTGTTCTTTAAACAACTCTAGAATAAGAGGATATTTGCCAATATTTATTCATAATTTTTTTAACAGCAAATAACTTTTTCAAGTCAGAATCCACACTAACAATCAAGAATTCTCCTACAGAGGATTCTTCAGTGGTTAGTGATTCTTTCCAATGATTTAATCCTCAGTTTTGTTTTCAACAACGCTAATGAGGTTCGTCAGTGCAGCTTTGGGATGGGAGGATTAAAAACCATAAAAAACAAAGCGAAAAAAAATAACAAAAATTTAAAAAAATGTTCTCATTTCTTATATACCACTTCAATTGAAATTTTTACTTTACAGATTTGGTAACATGTCAGTTCTCATCAGACTCCATCTTTTAATGATACACAGAACTACTTTTTCCGTAACATGACATTTTGAGAATGCCAAGCCAACGTGCGAGCCCTATCCTATATAATCGCGCCTAATCTCCCCCATTAAGCTAACTCAGTAGGTGGCGAAAAGTCTATTGATAAATTAGAAGAATTCGTTCGTTCTCCAGGTCCGGGTTTCATCATCCACTCTGATGTGGTTGCCAAGCAACAACACTTTTTCACTATCCACTCCCCTTAATGATAAAGAGAGGAACACACTGCAGTTCCTCATTATAATGTATCTCGTAGTCGACCTAGTAAAGCACGAATTTAATTAACTAACTAAACCAGACATCTTTTGTCCTCCTTCAATCTTCGAAAAGCCCCCTAGACAGCTGCGCACGTTATTAAAGCATCTGAGCATCACGATTACACACAAAGGGGATAAACTCTTAAGTTAAAGAGTGACTCCCTTTTTTTTTTTGCAAAGAGTTATCGAGAGTGCTTCAGTTTTCTTTGATAGCTATAAAAATTATTTAAGACAACGGAAATCTTATTTTTAAATAAGAACGATATAACATAACAACAAAATGCTTTTTAATACTGAATAAAAAAGTTGGCTTTTTATTCTACTCTTTACAAAAGTATGCTTGATTGATCCTTACAGATTTGCACGAAATCTAAACAGTAATGATCCAATAATACATTGATTACAAGAATTCCAGATTATTTGAATCCATAACTGCATTAAAATTATGACAAATTCATTAGGAATGGAGATTTGCATCCAAACAGTGATAACTACAATATTATATGAAGATATAAATTGGCCATCGAAGTTAATTGAAATGAACTTATTTTAGTCAATACACAAATTACATCAACAGCATCTTGAGGTTAAGGCAAAGAAAGATTTTTAAACACCTTAAGGACAATATAAAATGTATGCGACTTCCGTTGTCGCTTTGGAATGTAAAAAATTGAATAAGCGAACAAAAATGAAAGAGATACAGAGAGAATATGAAGATTTCTGAAACAGCGAACATAGGAAATATGGAAGAAGTAGATGATGAATCTAAGAAAGCTGAAGGGTAGTTCTGATCAATTCCTAGCGTATTGTATTATTCATGAACAGACAGGGCACATTGAGATAATGGGTTGTCTCATCATTCAGATATGGAAATGTCTCCCATATTTTTTTTCCCATTTAGAGTGATATAGTCAGCACATTATCCATCGATGCTGGTTCCCTTAATGAACAAAGCCTTTGCAAATGTTTTCCTGAAAGAGTTCATCGGATAACATAAGAGACGGAGACAAATTGCACCACTCTTATTTGGTTAACCATCGATGCAAAGTTTCTTGAGATAAAAGCAAAGTTTACAAAGAAATAACAAGTGGTATCATAATTCTCATCATTATACGGATCACTCTTGCTGAATACCACGGGTTTTACAATCTACCATGGAATAAGAACTCGGATGGATACATTTAATGAATAGGATACTTACTATAAATCATTTATTTAATGTCTAATAGCGTTCTTGTGAGCTTTAAAGATTGCAGGTCGCTCTTTATTATTGAAGCCTAAACTGCAGAATATAATTTTCGCTTAAAGAGATGTGCAAGCGCAAATAAATACAAGATGGATTTTTTTCTACTTATGCTCTGCGTCTAATTATATTCTTCAAAGTCGCTTTAAATATTCGCCTGTCTTTGACAGTTCCGTTATTAGTACAAGCACTTCCATCTATATTTCTCCTCTATTTTCACCTCCCACATCTTTTATGCTCGTGTTTGACGTACAGAGCCATTCATCTATATACGACAGCAATTAAGGCAGAGCTCGTTGGCTTCCTGCCGGGTTTATCGCGATCATTCCTCTTGGACTTGGTGACGTATTACCATAAAGAAAGTGAATTATAAATAAGCCTTTGCTGTCCTCGCTCTAATTGTAACATTTTGAACTCGACTGACGTAAGCGATCGCAGCTAGAGACTCCAGAAAGTGGCACAAGTCTCGTTCATAAATAAGTGTTCATAAGACGCTCTTTGTTTATTACGACACTCACATCATCCGCACAATATTCAACGAGAAAAAGGAAGGAAAAAAACTAGCAGTTGAGATCTAAAAGGAAGCGCTATTATTAGATGAGTGACTTCGTTTAGCGAACCCCCCTCTATTGAAACTCACACACAATAGCACGTGGACTTTCATTACCTCAAACATTAATTACTAAAGGCCAGAAGTACGGGGAAATCCAAGTTGCTCGTTAAAAGATCCGGCCAAATGTCATACTAACATGTAGCTCCGCCTGGCGAACTATATCTATACTACTTATATCAGGATATTGGCTGTTTTCTTGTTGGAAAAGTCATATGGGTTGGCTGATTAGATAGCGAAGTGAGGATGGAGTGAGGTGACATCACGGCAGTCAAGCTCTTAGTAACGAGTATAATAAGAGGGAAGATAAAGCTGCCACTCAGACTGCAAAAAGTAGAATGCTGTAGATAAAGACAAATGGAGAAGCCCATATGAGGGTTGTGTCCCTCTGCTTTTGACACGAAACTTATGATAATTTGGATCTGATGCATATATCGAAGGGCAGAGTATACTACACTTAAGAAATCCTACTTAATAGGGCTTTACTCTGTACAGGAGGAAAAAATCCCCAGTTTGATATTGTACTGAAAATTGCTCGAAGAGCTTGCACTTGAATTTTGACAGTTGGTGTACGTGGCTTTTAATTATACTCATAATTCTGTAGGGATTTCGATGTTAAGAACAAGAAAGTTCTGGGCAGAACTGAAACGGAAATCCAGGGGATTCAAGAGATGCCTAATTATCTTTAACGAGAAGATATTTTTAACATAGTCCAACAAACTTTGTTTGCTTCAAGTTTACTCGGTTTCTAAGTGTTAATGAACATTTTCATTAGTGCAGCGTATGCTGTTAACAACTTTATTCCAGAATAAAAAAAACTTACATAATTATTCTTTTTCTATTAAAGCTGCATTGAAGAAGAGATGGAGCATACAGTTGAAACGTTTGGTTATGTTCTAGTATAAGCAAACTCGCTATGTTTAACTGGCTGTTAATACAGCGAGTTTAAATTTAATACAGAATAATTCCGCATCAAAGATTGGCCAATTTGCTAGCTGTTGTTTATCGATTTGAAAAAAGCTGTTGGCAAGATATGAACATGGTTTTCTATTACTGATATTCACGTATTCATTTTTTTTCTTTCATGTGTCTATGATGATAAATAACGAAGAAAACATGTAGTTAATAGTTTTTCTACGAAGCCTTCACTACCTAACAGCATCTCTCAATCCCAGGAAGTTGTTTTTTTAGCCAAGTGCATGAAAGATTCGCCATTCGCCTAGTGTTTCGCGAGTTGGCAGGGGAAAAAAAAGACAAGTAGGGAGGTAATTCTGTTCTCTTTCATTCCATTAAATCCTCCCCTTTGATGTTTTATCCTTTTATCTTCTTTTCACTACCAGTATTGTATTGCGATGTGCACTTCTGGTGTATAATTTCATTTATTTCTTCTCTTTGTACAGTTGTTCTACATGCTGTTCAGTTGCTCATAAATCCTGCCGTCACTCACAAACCGTCTAATGGTTGTGGATATTGCTTATTATTTTATCCTCGAAAGATCAAAGTTTTGTTCTCTATTAGTCGCAATAAAGCATTTCGATTAAACGAGTCCCATAAATCTGGACCCGTAGGAAACATAAATAAAAAGCGAGTATTCTTAAAGTTAAACAAACATATTTCTAATGTTTGTTTTATTATTTCAGGAAATAATATCCTGACGTCTCAGTAATCCGAAGAAGGTGGAACTGGTAGTTAACGGCATGTAGACTTAATATTTTCCCATAAAGTATCAGGCACATGATCTCTTAGGATGCGATATCCCTTATGACAAGTATAAATTCAGTCGAATGCGCACTTTTGAAGAAGATACTAACATCCTCTATGCCTGTATTGACTAAAATCTCAGCAGTTATTATATACTAATACTTAAATGTCTTATAAATATGATATGATCGATAATAAATACGGATTTCTTAAAAGAAATCTTTTGATATCTGATTTAGGTTCACAACTTATTTTTCACTAGCTCTTAGTGCCATCTTTTATTAAGGGAGAAAAATTACTGCAAACGTTAAAACTGTCAAACAGTAACATCCTTCTTTCCTTATTTTGCTATATTTTATTTTTATTTGTACTTTTTTTTCGTCAGTTAAAACATTCCCGGTCTCTCTTTTGAGACAGTTATTTCTAACACACCTTTTCGCCTTTGTCTCCTTGGTTCCCCCTTCTTTCGTCTTACCTTTGTCTATGCCTTTTTTCACTCTCTTTCTGTCGTTCATACTGAAATAAAAAAAGGAAAAACATAACTGTCAGTAAATATTTCATCCCAATAAAGGAGACGAACTGGCCATAAAATACATACTCTTTGAAGAAACAACATATAGATGTCTCAGCATTTTTATAAGGCCCTGTACTACGCAACGTCTGTCGGCAGACAAAAAAGAACTGAATTCTTTTATGCGATATTGATTTAAAAAAAAAAAGAGAAATATATTTTGATTATAAACAGTTTTAATATTTAAAAATCCAGGAAATAAAATATCTGACTTATGATCGTAAAGTTTTACTTTTGAAGGGAGGTAGGATAGAGGGGAAAAAAAAACGTAAACGCGCCTCGAAGGCAGAAAGTAGAATGTTCCATGATTCCTCAGCGCGTGGCCTCACGTGCTCTTTCCCCTCCCCTCCCCCCCCGCCGCCCCCCCGAAGCGGCACGAGCACAGGATTCCATAGAAGTTGCGGCCTTGCCGTGTCTTGACAGCGTTGACACGGGAGTCACCATGCAACAGGCTTGATTGGCCACGGGATCCTGAGCGTGGATCGCTGGTCTCCTCCGATCTCTCCTCAAGCAGGGCAGCTGATCGCCTTGACAGTTGCCTAGGATACGGAGTGCAACTTGCAGCCATCTTTCCTCCTTCAGCTTGCCGTGTTTGTGCGTCCCTCTCTGTCGCTAACCCCCGACTAGTGTGCTAACGGATATAACCTCTCAGTTCTTCAGCACCAATACAAGTTGGCAGAAGGCCTGAGTGAGAGGTTACGTGTGTGTGTGTGTGTGTGTGCGTGCGTGTACACGCTGTCTGGCGAGTTGTTGTCGTCTTTCAGAGGAGAGCTCAACAAGTGGCAGCGGCGAACACACCATCCCGTTATTCTGTGCCTATACAAAGTTTCCATACGGAGTTTTTTAGTGTCCATCATGTACGGTATGGTGTCATCCCACTCGACTGGTCGGAATGGTACGAAACACAGGACGTACACTCCAGCTAGAGGAGGCAGGCATAAATCACTCTATCGTCGCTTAGTTGGATTTGTAAGAGAAGCGTGGAGCGGCATAAAAATGGGATTGGGTAAGTTTTCTGACTTTGTAGCGCTAAATGAGAATCTGAGCATCTGTGTGGTGTGATTGGCGACTGAGTGCTGTTATCAAAATTAAATTTATAAGCTGAGTAAGTCTGATTTGTTTACATTACCACGGTTCCTTACTAGTCGTGTCACTGGAAGTTGTCACGATAATATAAGACCTGCCATTATCAATAATACTAAAATGTTGGTTTGTTATTTTTGGCTGGTACTGTAAAAGCCTTGCTTCGTTGCATTATGTTGTCAATACTAATCTCAACGACATATTTTGAAAGTAAGTACATTGGTGAGATCAAGCTATCTTATCAGACACTTAAAGCTTGCATCAGCTTCTGTTATTAGAGCTGAAAAATGTTTTATTTCATAGGTAAACAGGCCTGTGCGCTCTGGATTCATTCTGTATAATCTGTTATGTAACACAGAGCGAAACAGAAAGTAAAATAAATGACAGGTTTAATGTTAAATAGTAAAACAGAATATCTTAAAGACATACAGTACAAAAAGCTTTGTTATTATAGTAACCTTCATCAGTTGAACTGAAAGTTTATACAGTTTTATTTCATCTAAAGTCAAATTGGTCTTAAAAATTGCTTTTAAACTTTTTCTCAGCTTAATTTCTTAGAGCTGTTTTGTATACAGTATGCTTATTTTGTACTAGATCTTTCCGTTTCTTTTAACTCTTCTGTTAAAACTGTGATGGTAGCCTACGTAGGTCTTATAAACTATGAAATTTTAAAATGGACAGGTTAAAGGGAAGGACAATGGTTTTCAGGGGCGGGCCGTCCCGAAGGTGCCAACGTACAAGGGGCATCTGAAACTTACATACACATATTTAGAAACTTTTAAAGTGGGCGCCAAATTTCAATTGGCACCCGGGCGCCACATACCCTAGCAATGCCCCCGATATTTTCAAAACACATTCCTATACTGATTAATGAAATACAACAGAGTATTTTCTGGTTAACTTAAAGATAATTTCGCTTGTTATCAACAGAATATTTTTAGAATGAATTAGAAATTAAAAGTAAAGTTTAGGGCATGAGGAGAAATAGTTTTATTTACTGGAATGGATAAGATTTTTATATATGTTGGGTATTGCCTTGTTTGTACAATCATATCAGCAACTGCGAACTTCTTGGTCCAACTGTTTAAGAGAAAAAATGGATTTTATGATTGGCATCAGTGGGATTCTAGTTTCTTCTTGACAAGAACAGTATTGAAACATACATGGATCACAAAGGAATCCATGAACTTCGTAGAAGATGCATATTTTTATTCCAATATGTTTTTGGAAGAATTAATATTTTGCTCATCTTTCTTTCACCTTTGCTCATCTTCAACAACTCTAGATTTCTAAACAAGAACGCATTTCTTTACTTTCTTTAACTATAGTTTCCGAACTTCCTTGGCAAAAACATCAGATATTCTTTCCTCTGTAGTTCTCGCAGGTAGCGCATTGATTATAATCAACCTCCCGCAGCACCAGGAGAAAAAACCCGAGTTCGAATTCCATCAGTGATGTAAGGAATTTTTTTTTTTCATAACGTGGCAGAGGTGGGTGTGTATTGTTTAGTTTTATCTCCTGAAAACTCGGGTTTTTCTTCCATGAAACAGCCAACTAATCGAATAACACACGCAATTGAAGACACAATGTAGTGATGCCTCATAGCCTTAGTTTCTTTAGCGCTTAACAACACACACACACACACCCTCTGCATTAAAAAAAATGATTTTTTTTTTCGCTCTTGCCTCCTTTTTCTCTCTCTAACTATAAATTTCAAATCATCAGCACTTCAGGTGATCCCAAAACCCCTAAGAGACAGAAGTCAGATTTATTAATGACCCGTCTCTTGCTGAATTGTTGAATCAACTTTTAGAACCCTCTTAAACAAACGTGACACATTAGAACTAAGTCAGATCCTTGGATATACAACAAATCTGACTCCCTATTTAGTTTTTTTAAAACAAATTAATGTATATGAATACTACTGACATAATTCCTGCTCAGAATGAATAACTGAATCCACATGATTACTGTGGAAAGCATAATTTGGCCTTAGTTGCACTTGTGAGATGAAACTTCATTTAAACAAACAACCAAATCCAACAAAATCGTTAAATATACATATTAAATTAACTTCATTCTTTTATGGATATTCATCGATATGTTTTTCTTAAAAATCCGCTTGCTCCAATATCACACCTTTTATCCACTTTATACATAAAAATTTGATAAAAGTAAGCAGATGTGTCTTCTGCATTTGATTCTGTTCATCCTGATATTCCTCTCTTTACAATTTTCACCCGTGGTTAAAGTTTCTCTGTACTCTATCTCCGTGAACAACTGCCCAGTAATTGGCATTTTGCAGCTGTCGCTGAATGAGAGACCAATTCCTTTTACTATATTCCAAAGCGTCCCACAAGATATTATTTTTTCGGTCCCAGCACTCATACCTGTCTATACGAGTTATCGTTTGTTCCAATGTTACTAATTCATCTCTCAGGATAGGACCTTAATTCGCTCTCTAACAAGAACATATTTCTAAATACTCAAAACTTTCTGTCTAATTAACATAACAAAAACGACATATGTAAAAGTTGTATACAATATAAAAATTATGAATGAACTGTAATGTGTTACAAATGTTCTCACAATGTCATTGGCCCCGGGTGCCAAGCGTTCCGTGGCCAAGCGATTCTAGTGCGTTTTCCAAAGCGTTTTTCTACAGAGAACATTTGAGCGAACAGTTTCTATTTTAGTTTGAAAAACCGTTTTCTTGATTTCTATTGCATAGTAGCTCTCTCGCACTACAAGAAGTAGGCAGAAGCCCAGAAAGGGAAACCACCTTTCTGTTTTTTTCTATTAGTTCTAACTTACTAACTCAGCCGCTTGGTCACCTCGTGGCACTGCTCCTGCCTCCCCGTGGCGGGGCCGGAAACCTGGGCGGTAAAGATAAACCCCCAGGGCCAAAAGGAGCTATCATGGATTCAAACAATTTTCCACCCTTAGAGCCTTCAAGCTCAAGACATGAATCCTCTCATGATATTAATCAACCAAAAAGGCTTCGAACTGAAGCACAGCGTCCAGACATCCCTAATTTTCTTGTGATACACTCTCTGTCCACGCAGCCCGTGGGCAAGTTATCACCATTTATGATTCAAAGACATCTAGAATCTATTGCAGGATCACCAAAAATGGTGAAGCGACTACAATCAGGAGATCTCCTGGTTGAAACAGCCACATCCAAACATTCTGAGTGGCTATTAAAAACAACTACATTTGGTGGATTACCAGTGTCTGTCACTCCTCACAATACCTTAAATACATCTAAAGGAGTCATCACAGAATGGGACTTAATTACAGTGTCTGAGGAGGAATTAGTCCAAGAACTTAGCCATCAAAAGGTAATCGCTGCTAAAAGAATTATGACAAAAAAAGATGGAAATCTCATTCCAACTCGTTCCATCATTTTAACTTTTAGTACTCCTGATTTGCCTTCCTCAGTAAAAGCTGGATATTTAAATTGTCGAATTCGTCCATACATCCCAAATCTTCTTCGCTGTTTCAAATGCCAAAAATATGGCCATTCACAGCAGGCATGCAGAGGTGACGCCATCTGTCCTATTTGTGGAGCAAAAGATCATACACAGGCAGATTGTCCAGCCGCAATTCCCATTTGCCCCAACTGCAAAGGCAATCACCCCGCCTTTTCTAAATCATGTGAGATGTGGAAAACAGGTAGGACAATCCAAAAATACAAAGTAGAACATAAAGTCACATATCCTGAGGCACGCAGACAAATAATGTTGACCATGCCAAGTCCATCATATGCCTATCGAACTCGCAGTTTTCATACAACTGCAATTCAAACAGATGTCTCAATACCGCCCAACGTCTCGCTAGCTAATTGGGTTAAAACAACCTTATCAACCACTGGAAAAGAAAATTCTAAAACAAAAACCAGCCATGCCACCAACACCCCAATTAGTATCCCAACTGATACTGTGACAGTCTCAAATGATGCAGAAAGATTGAAACCCAATAAAGACTCTAAGGAAACTGATCCACCAACCAACACTATGGAAGTGGATATACACCAAAATGATGAAGACCCTATTCTAGAACTCCATGCCAATGACACTATGGATACTGGACGTCCATTATTCCCAAAAAAAGACCGAAAAAAATGCCCTGCACATAAAAAACAGTCAGATGAATCATCTTCAGCCAAACCAAAATAATGCCTAACATCATACAGTGGAATTGTAGAGGACTAAGCAGCCATTCGGATGACATAAGAGATTTAATCTCTCAGTTTAACCCCATAGGTATATGCCTACAGGAAACATTCTTGTCACCCCAAGTTTCGCCGAAATTCTCAAATTTTATGATATACAGACGAGACAGAAGCCCAGAGTCTCCTGCCCGTGGAGGAGTAGCCATTCTTGTAAATACTAACATACCGTCCAGACCGATCCAATTAAGAACCAGCCTAGAAGCTGTGGCAGCTCGGATTGCAGTTGGTATTTCAGTTACCATTGTTTCGATTTACATTCCACCATCTCTATCACTGGCCCAATCAGAACTTGACAACCTCATCGCACAACTTCCAACTCCAATTTGTCTTTTCGGTGACTTTAATGGCCACCATCCATTGTGGGGATCAGCTACAATGGACAGAAGAGGCAAGTTGATCGAGGAATTTATATATAATAAGGACCTAAATTTATTAAACTCTGGATCTCCTACCTACATCCACCTACCTACAGGATCTACTTCTCAAATTGACTTGTCAGTTTGCTCACCTTCCATCTTTCCAATCATGACATGGTCTGTATTAACTGATCCTTTTAGCAGTGACCACTTTCCGATCATTTGCTCCTTACAAACAGGAGTAACACCAAATCCTGATAAACGTTCCTCTTGGAAGTTTAAAAAGGCGAACTGGGATGGCTATTCTGCTCAAATACTTCTAGACAGATCTTACGTTAAAAAAGAACCTATTGATGATGTAAATACTTACATCACCAATCAGATTCTGACTGCAGCAAATACTTACATTCCAAAATCCAAGACATATCACAATCACCGAAATCACTGGTGGAATGCAGATTGCTTCACTGCCAAACAGGAAAAAAACCGAGCTTGGAATAATTTCCGTAAGAATCCCACCACTAATAACCTCATTGCTTATAAAAGGTTTAAAGCAAAAGCAAGGCAGATTAGACGGAAAGCGAAACGAGACTCGTGGATCGCTTTTGCCTCAACAATCACAAAAGACACCGACACGCGCCTCATTTGGAAAAAAATACAGGCACTAAATGGGAAATTCGTTCGTATGCCCTCTCCAATACTTCATTGGAAAGGGAAAGACCTATCTACAGCTGAAGAAGTTGATAATGCACTTGCTGAATCATTTGCTACAATCTCTGCTTCTGCCTCCTATGGGTCCACATTTCAGAACATCAAAACTAGTGCAGAACGATATAAAATCAACTTTTTCACGAACCGTTCTTTCCCGTACAACCAACCCTTTACATTCATAGAACTTCAAGAATCGTTAAACAGATCTTCAAACAGTGCTGCAGGCCCAGATGGAGTTCATTATGTTATGCTGAAACATTTAATTCAAGAAGATTTGAGTACCATGTTAATCTTTTATAATCGGATATTCTCCGAAAATGCCTATCCTTCCTCCTGGCGTCATTCTTTCATTATTGCTTTACCAAAACCAGGAAAAGATCATTCCTGTGTTGAAAACTATAGGCCAATATCTCTTACGAGCTGCCTGGGTAAAGTTTTCGAAAGAATGGTTCACACTAGGCTTACTTACATCCTGGAGTCACAAAATCTCCTTCCAGATCATCAGTATGGCTTTCGGAAGAATAGATCAACGCTGGACGTGCTTATCAAAGCCGAATCTCATATCCGCAATGCCTTTGTCATGAAACAACATCTTGTCATGGTCAACCTAGATCTTGAAAAGGCATTTGACACTACATGGCGTCATGGGATTATTATGGACCTTTACCACTTGGGGCTTAGGGGCCATTTGCCGAAAATAATTCAAAATTTTCTGCAATTGCGTTCTTTTCAGGTCCGATATAAAAATGTACTCTCTGCATCTCACATTCAGGAAGAAGGAGTCCCGCAGGGATCGATACTTAGTCCAACACTATTTTCAATCCGAGTTAGCAGCATAACACGAGACATCCCAAAAACTGTTGAAACTTACATGTACGCAGATGACCTTACAATTTCTTGTCGATCTCAAAGTATGAACACCATCGAACGGCAGCTCCAACTTGCTATTACCAAAATACAATCGTGGACTTCACGGAATGGCTACAAACTATCAGAAAAGAAATGCATTCTCACCCACTTTTGCAAGAAACGAACTCTCCATCCCGATCCGGAATTACAAATAAACAATATTCCAATCCCGCTTGTAAGTACCATTAAATTCCTTGGAGTGATATTAGATAGCAAGCTGAATTTTCAAGCTCACATCTCTCATTTAAGAAATACATGTCTAAAGCATCTGAATATACTGCGATCAGTCTCGGCTATGTCATGGGGCGCTGATCGGTATACACTATTGCACCTTTATAGAACTTTAATCCGGTCACGGCTAGATTATTGTTGTCCGGTGTATGACTCTGCCAGGAGCACTACTTTACAACGTCTAAATATTGTCCAGCACAGTGCTCTCAGGACTGCGTTGGGCGCTTTTAAGACTTCTCCAATCCAGAGTCTCTATATCGAAGCACACGATCCTCCATTACATCTTCGTAGGAAATCATTATTGCTCCACTATGCTGCTAAGATCCAGAGTCTTCCATCTCACCCCAGTTGGGAGTATCTTTATAATACTCGGTGGGATTTGATATATGACAGCAAGCCAAATGAAAACAGACCTGCTTCACTAAGGATTAAAGAGCTTTCTCAGAGTTGGAATATCAATTTAAGCGATATTTTTCAGAACACAACTGCTCCTGTTCCACCTTGGACATACGTTTCTTCCTCCCACGATACACATTTTTTGGAGTGGGGAAAGAATACTGTACCTTCCTTTAATATCAGGCAGTTGCACTTAGCTCACACTACTCTGAACTCCCATGCCTGTAAAGTCTATACTGACGGATCCAAAACAGCTACTGCGGTTGGTGCAGCTGCAGTTTTTCCTTCTCTAACGGTTACAGCTTCACTACCATTAGTCTGCAGCGTCTTCACAGCCGAATTATATGCCATCAAATTAGCACTCAGTAAAATTATTGAACTTTCCATCTCACCTGTCATAATTTACACTGACTCGCTCAGTGCTGTTTCTGCCATAAGGAAGAATTTTTCATCTTCTCATCCTACCTTGAAACACATTCATTCTCAGCTTTTTTCCTGCAGTGTGTCTAATCAATCAATCAGTTTTTGCTGGATACCTGGCCATTCTGGTATTCCGGGAAATGAAAGTGCGGATCTTGCAGCTAAAAATCCTCATCCAGCTGGCCCAGAACATCTTCAGGTTCCTTACACTGATTATAAGCCTGTTATTCGCAAAGCAAGTTACGACAATTGGTCACAGATCTGGAAAAGTAACACCAACAATAAACTTTACCAGATAAAGCAATAACCAGAGCTGTGGCTCTCAGGCTTTCGACAAAACAGACGAGAGGAAGTAGTACTGGCAAGACTCAGAATTGGACACACTCATCATACTCATCTGTTCCTGCTACTGGGAGAAGATCCACCCCAGTGTTCATCCTGTGACAGTCAACTTACTGTTAGGCATTTCCTCTTCGATTGTCCCCTATATTCAACCATACGGTCAAACACTTTTCAGTCAGTCTCTAGGTTGAACCTCTCACATGATTTAACTCATATCCTGGGAAATGAAGCAAACATAAATGAACTTGTAATATTTTTAAAACGTATTGGACTATATAGGAGTATTTAATTTAACACCAACAGTGCTATATTTCGACTAAATAAACTATGAACAGACACAATTTGGCCTCAGTAGCCCTTGTGTCGTTAAGCTAAACAACAACAACAACAACAACATTACTGAAAAATACTTAAGTTCAAACCAAAAATAGATAAATAATAATAGTAAAACCAATTTAAGTATTAAAATAGGAACAAATCAATATATTTTAATATAATAGTAATGTAACCGATTTAATACGCGGTACAGCAATAAAAAGTCCACATTAAAAGAGTTTGTTTATTAAAAAAATAATAAGTTGTAGCATGCAGCACATGGAACCCCCAATTTAAAGCTTCCGTTTCACAGCTCACAACATGAAGGGAAATTTGTAATTTTACCATTTCAGGAAAATCTGGAATGATTACAGTTTACCTCAGTCTCCCTCCTACTCTAATAGTGTGGTAAGATTAGTTGGTTTATTGTTGATTAGATGGTGTTTTTGGTGGGTTTTATTGAAATTATTACTTTGGTGAGTGTGTGCCACTATATAATAATAGTTTATTGCGTACCATTGCCTGGACAACAGTTAAGAGGCCAATTTGCATATGCATGGCGTACAGGCCAAAGAACCAGGAACAACTGAAGAAATAAACCCTCCTCGTTTCGTCTTCAGTTATGTTCTCTCCAACTGAAGGTGGTGTCAGTAAATAGTATTTCTGAATTGTATATATATTCTTGTTTTTCATAAATAAAAATCTGACGAATTTATGGGAGGAAAATTCAGAAAACGTTTTCCCGAGATACACTCGCCCACCCACCTACCTATACATAGAATAAAACTTTCAAAAAGTGGAAGTATCTCTCAACTTGGGCTACCTATTTAATCGAACAAAGGTCTTCTCCTTCAGTGTGGGGGTCAACGGTGCTGTCTGCCTGCAGCTACTTTGGATGAATTCAGTTCTAAGTAGTCAAATGAAACTCGTTGATAGTGTATTTGAATTCCTGCAGGTTGCCAATTTTCGGACGTAGAGGAAGACGATTGTTTCTAGAAATAGAGGGAGTAAATAATTTAAAAAATATATAATTTCTGTTAATTTGAAGTTGAACCATGAATTGATACTGGACTGAGAAATGTGCGTATTCAAATTAACTTGGAAGAAAGAGGCGGAAATATTGATGCAATTCGACAGACTGAGCCAATTGAAATATCTATGTAACAGCATAGGTGAGAGAGGGCGTAGAGGCACAGCCCCAGACGTGGGAGCAATATTCCACGGTAGAACAAATTTAAGATTGGTACAAAATTGTGACAGTCAGGATTCAGACAAAACAAACGAAAAGAAATGGTATCGGCAAAACTGAGAATTGGGCACACTCATCTTATACATCTGTTTTTATTATTGGGCGAAAATTCCGCCCACCCTAGTGCATATCCTGTCACACTCAACTCACGGTCTGTCATTTTCTGGAAGACTTTACTCATCCATCCGCCTAGCACCTTCCAATCATTCTACAGGTTGATCAAAACTCCGACTTTGTCCATTTCCTTGGAAATAATGACAATATAGAAGAACTCTTAATTTACTTGAAGCATATTGGCCAATACACATCAATATAATTCAATAGGTCTGATATATTAAATGAACTATGAACAGGCACAATTTGGTCACAGTAGCCCGTGTGTCATTAAACATAATTCCAATAACAGAAGAATCCTTTTTTTTGCGAGTTATAAAATAAGACTGAGTTTTAGAAGGACTGAAATTTATAATTTTTGTCCCTTTGGAGAATTACCTGGAGATCAGCATTTAAACAATTTGTGGAGAGAAGTTGAAGCTGTTCGTGCAGCATAGGGTTTCTCGAATGGAAACGTGGAATATAGGGTACAGAATCTGCGGAAAATAGCTTTGGCAAGAACAAAAATGCTCGACTGTCATTTGTACAAGTAGCACGTTTTCTACTCCTTAGTTTGTTTAAAATCAAGTTTGGATTGATTAATAATGGTTTTAGAGATGTTGCGAACTTTACTATAGCAGAAAATGAATGTGGAGATTTGGATGCAAACCACTTGCGACATTCTTATCTTGAACGGCCTTAGTTCATTTGTTGTAGATCGTCCCATTTTGCATTCTTGTAATGCCAAACACACGAGGTTGAGAATGGCCGCGAGAAAGAGGACAGGCTCCATTCGAGAAGACCAACACAAAGCTGTGACCCGAGTTGCCTACGGCACCACTAACATTGACCGTATTCTTTGAAGAGTTGTTTGTGATAAGAAGATCAAGAGTGCTAAGTGTATTACGATTGTCTAGTGTTCTGGTATCTCGTCCGCTTTGGTCCACGCGAGGAGAAAATTGAAGCCATCTGGAGCTGTGAACATCAAAATCACCAAGGAAAATTATCTCACTGTTAGAAAAGTTGGATTGGAGAAAGTTGAGTTACAAAGAAGTTCAGAGTGATTAGTGAAAATGGGAGATCGATAGAAGCAACAACAGTTAAATTTGGTATAATGAATTAAAAACTGTTATATGAGGGCTATCCGAGGGCCAGTTCATCTGCCCATGTATAAAATGTCCATAAATTGTTTGTTCTCTGGTGAATTTTCCAGTTTTGATGGACGAAAAACCCGAATTTCCTGGGTGGAGGAGGCTTGTTATCCACGCCTGAGACCGCCTAACTCAGTCACAGACTGAATAGAGCCCATAATTTCCTCTCAGAATTAACGGGATTCGAACCCGAGCCTTCCCCATTCGGTGTAGGAACTGGAATTATAACCTCAGTGCTACATGCGAGACAAATTGGAAGAATAGGATAGAGAGATATGGAGCCAGAGGAAACTGCAAATTAAGAAGTCTCTGACAAGGAATATCAGAGCTGACATGTGCACAAGTTCCGCCTTTGAAGAGAAAGGAATCATAAAGAGAATAATTAGGGAAACTGAGGTGAGTAATGGTTGAATCAACAACCGACAATTGAGAAGCGAACTCCCAGTGATGCTGCTGGTCCTATAGATTAGCATTAATGGGATCCAACGCACACAGTCAAGGTTGCAGGCTATCACCATAGGAATCTGGTGTTGCGACCCGTAGAATCCCGCTGGGAGGTGGCGTGGGTCTTGGTGGTTGCGAGACCGAGCTTCAACACACCATATTGGCTCCAGTTCGACAAGACGGGTGGTCTTGCGAAGATGGCATGGTGTTTTGGTCCAGAAAACAAATCGACCACAGAACACACGCAATTTACAGATATTATGTACAACGTTGACGATGCTCTACAACAGCAGTATCGTCACATCCAGTAATATATTAATTCCGGCCCTTTCTACAGTAGAACAAACTCTAGAAACTCACAACATGTAACAAATTTCATGAGGGACAACAACAGTCAGAATTGTCTGATCATGCGTACGACCTCGCGATCAGGGAATATATTTTCATTCTCATATTCAGTAATAAATCAGATCTTGTCCTCTCTAAAAAAAAAAAAAAAAAAAAAAATAAATCATAACAATCATTTGGTTGGGTTCTTGGGCATGCCGGATTCTAGGTTGATAAAGCAGTCAACAACTGGTTGATGCAGCAAGTGCATCTTTTCAACTCGCCATACACAGACTTTCTAACGTACATCCAACGAAATTGGACAGTCTAATGGTCATAGATTTGGCAGTTGCAAGCAAACAACAAACTCTTATAAATTAAATATGAATTGTTGGAACTGGGTCTTTTTTAATTTTTAGCTTTTCTAATAATCCTATACTTTGGAAGGCAAATTGGTAGTTGTTACAATTTTTCAAGAAGAACAAGAACTGGTACCTCAAAATCCTTCAAAGCCCACAAGCTATCCGCTGCTCAATTATTTTACTTTATTTACCTTTCCTAGTATCAGAAGATTCCCGATTATGAGGTTTTCTTTTATTTTCCCCCCAAAAAGGATCAGTCCGATGGTGGTATATAGGGCTGTGTGTATTTCTTTTGAATGATGAGACATTTTTATTATCAACATAAAGTTTATTGCACTGTTAGAATCACATGGAAAATACAAACACTAAAGTAATCATAAATATACAATCGCTCAATGCTTTCTTCTACTCTACATAATTATAATATAATGTTCTCATATACCTATTTCCCTCCCATTCATTTATAACCATCTATAACATATGAGCAATACAAAATATTAAATTCTAAATTAACTAGCATATACCATTGTTCAATTCATGCTCCTTCACAGTAATGCATATGGATAATCCCTGGCTGGCTCGCCAATTGCGGGAACTTATCCCTTTTTTATTCTCTGATTCACTATTCTGAAGTAGTTTACAACCTACCCCCCCCCCCCACACATATATATATATTTACATTAAATTCCCTCTTTCTCTTGATACACATGAACATCATATTGGGCATATAACCATCTCTGGCCTTCAGTTCTTTGAGTGGGTTATGAAAAATGTGGTTGCTCCAATCAGAGCACTATTTATTAAAGACAATAACATCTAATACATTACTCCACATATGCTTTTACACCAGCTAGATCTCATTTTCTCTCTCTCTACCACTGTTCCTTTTTTTTTAAATAAAGTATTCAGCTCGACCTATCAGTCCTATAAATTGCGCATCAGTTAACATAATCAAAATTCCAGGACTTACTTTCTCCTTACTTTTCCTCCCACTGCCTTGATAGGGTTCCTGGCTCCTGATTTCTTTCAAGCGGTCGTCTGGCTTACTGGTCCACTAGGCATACATCTCTGGATTCGCTCTTGGACTGCGTTCTTTGCTGGGTCTCTCCATAATACAAGGCTTTTGCTTCTGGAACGCTGCTCTGGCCATTCATTTACTTTCTAGAAACTATCTTCTTCATAAGGTAATTTTCCTTGGTGATTTTAATGTTCACAACTCTAGCTGGCTTCCGTTTTCTAGTCTCATAACACTTTTCTTAAAGGTTAAGAACGAAAGTGTCTCATAACACTTTCGTTCTTAACCTTTCCCACCACTGTATTTTATTTATTACCCACCGAACTGCGCCGCCCCTGTTCTCTCCCATTTCCAAAAATCTGTCTCACTCTCTTCTCTCTCCATGTTTCTCTTTTTTGTTCATCCCTCCTTTCCTTTGTACATCCCTCCTTTCCTCACCATTGATTTCTCTTTCTTCATCTTTATTCTTATTCGCTAAGGTCTCTCCTTTTTGTCTTGGAGACTTTCTGTATGGACAAGCCATCCTTCTGCAGAAATGCCCGTGTTGTTTTTCGAGCGGGCTCCGTCGGTTACTTTACTTAATGGCCACACTCATTTAATCCTTGGGCCTTGAGGTTGTCGCAGACATTCTCTCAGATATGCCAGACAAGCTGTACTTGCTACTTGGGAGTTTAAAACGCTGATGGAACTGATATTCGGGTGACACTCAAGTCAAGTGTACTCAATTTCGGCGAAGTCTGGACTTTCTGTGAGAGCCAGTTCCTCTGCTTGCTACCTTCACGATAGTGGGACTGTTAGTAATCCTGGGTATAACCCCCATGCACAAGCACACTGTTCACACTCAGGTTTGAACCAACTTAAGCAGGGGTCGAGGTGTGGCGCCCATGCCACATGGAGGAATGCCGTCCCTCTGTGTTACCAGATAATACTAGGTGGTAGATGACTCTCATCAACCGGTGCAATACCAGCACTTTGCTTAGTGGAAGCTTGAAGTGGTGGAACCCATTTTTAGCCTCCAGAGCTAAGTTATGGTCAACCCTTCCCCATCTCTTCCATCGTGCAATATGACTAATAACTTTTGAGGTTATGATGAACATCATGGCGAGATCCAATCTTCCTTACATTTCGAGGATACAGCTCTAAAACGGTGTTCGCAGGCCGGCCGCTAGTTAGTACACCGCACCAAACTTATTGGTAATTCTCGAGGAGGCTTCCGAATCAGCTAGTGTATAATCTTGCTACTTCTACTCTGACAGATAGTGACTATTGTTGTTGTTTGGTTTTTAAGAGCATTAGCAGCTAAGGCCATATTGCTCCGGGATGTGCAGTGGTCATTCCCTGACCTTTCCGCATCCTCCGTATTTGGTGGTCACGGGCTGGAACCCCGGTCTAATCAAGAAGCGTGTGCTATGCACTGCTGCTCCTTCCCACCTGGCTACGGAGGCGCCGATAGTGACTGGAGGGAGACCGAGTAGTGTGTATGCAGAGGGCATTGTCGAGGCCACGTTATGTCAAGGATTTGGGTATATTCTTACCATGTGTACGACATATCTAAAAATTTCATTACTTCATACAGCATGTCCCCACCCCACTTTTTCTTACTATTGAATACACCAAGAATTGTTAAACTAATAGAGTAAGCTTATCTGCGAAAAGATCTGAACCTCCGAAACACTTCCTAATTCATTTCACAAATATACGTGGTCTCAATTCTAAACTTAACGATGTCCATTTCCACTTGCAGTCTGCCAAATCCCATGTACTTTTCCTGACAGAATCTCAGTTATCGGTTGATTCAACTACCGCTCATCTCTGTTGCCCAAATTATTCGCTCGATATTCCAAGTCAGACTCTTAATTTGGAATCTCCTCTTTTCGGTCTTCTTTGACTTAAAATATCTCTACCACATTCTGTCAGTCATCTGTTGTTTCTACCGTTCTCCCAACGCCACTAATCACTTGCAGCTCTTTGACTTCCTCTCTTTGCAATTTGACTTTCTCCAGTCCAACTTTCCTAACGGTGAGGTAAATTTCCTTGGTGATTTTAATGTTCACAACTCCAGCTGGCTTCCGTTTTCTAGTCACACCGACCCAGCAGGTCGAGATGCTGAGGCTTTTTCAATTACTAATGACCTTGCACAGATTGTATATTTACCTCAAGAATACCAAACAATTCTAACTATACAGCCAACGTGCTTGACCTTTTTCTCACAAACAACCCTTCTAAGTACACGGTCGAAGTGAATGGTCCTTTAGGCACCTTAGATGACAAATTGGTGATTGTCTCTTCTCCAATGGAGCCTTTATCTCATGACTGTTCCCAACCTCATGTTGTTTGGCATTACAAGAATGCAAAACAGGTGATCGGATTACTGTTTCAAAACTTCTAATGTGAACGTTTGCTCAGATCGTGTCAGTGAAATTATTCTCGTAGGAATGGAATCCTTTATTCCACACTACAATTTAAAACCTCATCCTGTATCTAAACCTTGGTTTTCCAATAAATGTGCTAAGGCCGTTCAGGAGAAGAATGTGGCAAATTGTAATTTGCTTGTTTCTAATTCTTCAGTTTCATTTTCTGCCTACACCAAAGCTCGCAACAATTGTAAAGCAGTTATTAATCAGTCCAAACTAGAGTTTGAACAGGCTAAGAGTAGAAAACTTGCTTCTTGCCCTAATGGTAGCCGAGCATTCTGATCTCTTGCCAAAGCGGTTGGCCGCAAACTTGCAAATCTCTGCTCCTATCTCTGTCAAAACCAGTTGGTTCTATTGTCGCTTCGGCCAAGGATTAAGCTGACCTGCTAGCATCCCATTTTTCTTCCAACTCATGTATTAATGATGTTGATAAAACACCTCCTAACACGTTCCATTCAATGCCTCCTGTGGTCTTCCTTCAAAAGGATGTGAGAATTATTTTGACGAATCTTGATGCTAAGAAAGCTCCAGGTCCTGATGTATTTCTTCACTTGTTCTCAAAACCTGTGCTCCTGAACTTACTCATGTTCTCGCCGCATTTTTGTACTTTCTTATTCCAAAGGTGTTTTTCTTTCTGTTTGGAAATTTGTTCATATCCACACAGTTCCTAAAAAGGGTGACAAATCCCTCCCATCCAATTATCGTACCATTACAATTACTTCTACTTTTTCTAAAGTAATGGAGAAATAAATTAATCGCCAACTCTTAAACTACCTAGAAACCTTTGCCGACCGGCCTAGCCGTGTGGGTAAAGTGCCCGTCTAGCAACCCAAAGGTCGCAGGTTCGAATCCCGCCTCGGGCTTGGATCAAAGTACTGCAAAAACCTTGGAAGGTGCATTATGGCCACAGAAGCAGATGCGCTAACAACTACCAAAAAAAAAAAAAACCTAGAAACCTTCCGTCTGTTCACCGATTACCGGTATGGATTCCGTCAGTGTCGATCCACTGGAGATATTCTGGCTTATGTTACCCATTTATGGGCAAATTCAATGAAAAAGTTCGGTGAAACACAAGCAGTTGCTCTTGACATCTCAAAGGCTTTCGATCGTGTTTGGCATAAAGGTCTTCTTAATAAGTTTCCATCTTATGGTTTGCCAACTGTTTTTTGTAATTGGTTATCCAGTTTTCTCACGGAGGGTGATGGTAGATGGCTCTCTGTCTTCTAACTTCTCCACTAATGCCTGTGTCCCTCAAGGTTCAGTTCTTTCCCCCACTCTTTTCCTCTTGTACATTAATGACCTTCTTCCATTGACTGGAAATCCTATCCATAGTTTTGCCGATGATAGCACATTGCATTCCACTTTCCATTCTGGGAAACCTAGTCCTGCTCAATCAGCTTCAACTTCTCGAAAATCTGCTACCAATTCCTTCAAGGCCGATCTTCAGGTAATTCTCCAGTGGGGAAAAGACAACTTAGTTGATTTCAACCCTTCTAAAACTCAGTCTTGTCTTATATCTCGCAAAAAGGATTCTTCTGCTCCTATGCTTATCTTTAGTGACACTTCGATTTCTAGGAAAAATGATATATCTCTTTTGGGGATTACCCTGATTTCTAATCTCTCTTGGCACAAGCACATTACAAATATTGCTTCCTCTGCATCTAAAAAACTTGGTTTTCTCTTTCGCTCTCGGCGTTACTTTTCTTCCAAACAGCTGCTCACTCTGTACAAATCGCAAATTCGCTCTACCATGGAATATTGTTCCCACATCTTGGGTGGTGCCCCCAAAACCTCTCTCAGGCTTCTTGATTCCATTCAGAAGAGGGCAGTTAGGTTAATTAATGATTCATCTCTAACAGAGTCTCTACACTCTGTCTAATAGACGTACTGTTTCTGCTGCATACCTTTTCTACAGATACTTCCATGGGCACTGTTCTTCTTTAATTCCCGCTATCTTTCAAAACAATCCGAACACGTGCCGCCACCAGCCAACATCCATTTACTATCCAACTTCAAACTCACAGAACCAACTTTTCATCTTCCTCATTTATTCATTCAACTGCCGTTTTCTGGAACAACCTTCACACGTATTTCCCGAAAATTACAATCTACAGAAGTTCAAGTCCAATGTCAACAAATATCTTCTTTCGTCTTCTCAACCTCCAACCCAAGCACGGTACTAAGTACTATGGGTTCTAATACTTCTCGTGTTTGGGGTTTACATAAAAAAAAAAAAAAATCTCTCAATCCTTTTTACTACGCTCTTCGCCCGACTTAGCCGCCCTTCAGTTTTCAACGGCGTCTTAAAGTCAGATTTCAAGCACATCACTTTGTATCTACCGAAACTTCAATTGTCTTCCATTACCGAAGTCAGGCTGATTTTCTCCCCTGAAGTACAGACCGTTTCCCTCCGCGGTCAATTCCTAACTCTTATTTTGCCTTAATCTTCACGGTACTACGCATTTGCTTGATTCATGCACTTACAGGCTTAAGGAGAAATTTGGGGACGGTGCCTTTTTTCGTTCCCATCTTATCTTTTTGGCCATACCTGTGTGCTGGCTCCGTTCTATTTACAGTTAAACAGAACAGTCTCCAACTGACACTTCTATCGTTCTGTTGTAGTCTGAATTGCTCCCCATTGACAGCTAATCCGCGCTCTACCTCAAACAAACAACTGTGGAAACATCAGCAATTTGCCTAACCCTGTTTAAAATATAATAAATTTCAAAATACAAAAATTTATTATTTTTTTTAGATTCTTAAGATAGGGATCTTACAGGACCACAACTGTGGACATCAACCATTTGGCAAAATAGACAAAAAGCGGTAATACTGGTAAGAATAAGGGTAGGGCACACTTACCTAACTCTTTCTGTCTCTGCTCATCGGGGCTATTGTAGGGTTTTAGGCGCGACAGCAGCTTGGCCACATTGCACTGTATATGATATTTCTGTAATAATAGGTCTGCGGGTGCTATCTCACCCTTTCGAAATAAGCTCCTTCGAAGAGTGTGCACTTTTGCAATAGATGAATTCACTAGTGGAAGCCGTTTGTTAACCCCTTGAGAATAGACATTGTGGTTATCGATTCTCGACCCTCTGTAATGTGCCTGTGCCATTTGAAAATTGTAATTCTCTTCAAACCTTTCTGATATTTCGCTCGCAGTATCTGTAACACTCATAGCCTGTCGAACAGAAGAGCAAGTAAAAAAACGCGTTGCTCAATCTTCAGATCTTCCATCGTGAAACTAGAAAACGAGTTCGCACTTACAGCACGTAAGTTAAAGGCTACTTTGTAACTCTCAGACGTGTCAGAACTTGCAGCTGAGCCCGCGTATTCTTGGACATCCCCTCTCCTGCCATCTAGACAATTCGTCAGAACTTGAGTGCGGTGGTGCTGATTAAATGATCGGTTCCGTGCTTATTTTTTATACCGCTTTACTGCACTCTTATGATGAGAAGAAATTGTAAAAAGAACGTCGCAATCGATGCCCTGATCGTTTCTTTCCTTTGTTTGAAAAATACTTTTTTCTCCACTATTTTTGCCTTTTTCTTCTTGAATCTAAAAAAAATGAATGGTATTTTGACTAAAACTCAACAAGTAACACGTACAAGTGACCCGCATAGGTCTAGATCTGTTGAATTTTCATTGTATGTTTATAAATTTAATAGTGAACAAATTCCACGTGACATTATCATCATAAAATGAAACACAATGGCATCGGCATATTCGGAAGATATAGTTAAGGTGATCGAAAGTGTTAAATTTACTTAATCACCTAGAAAGAGGAAGTACCTTCCTCTATTTAAATTGGAATGTTGCGCTTCGTATCGATTTGATTTTTTTTCCCAATTAATAAGTTAATCTTTGCGTTATTGAAATGGAAAGCTGTGGTTCGTATTATTTTGATCTTTTTAATACAAAATTCATAACACGAACTCTAACATTTTCGCTTGTAATTATAATTATAATTGTAATTTGTTTTTCGATCATCATTTACTTTCTTCGTGTACCATCTCTGTTCCATGTATTTGTCCCATTTCAAGTGCCGAATAACTTTCGTCTCTGACTGTTCTTTTTTTGGAAGAGATAAATTCTTAACTAAATCATTCACTTGAGCTTTCTTCTACTATTGCAAACCAATCTTCGCGCATGTCATTAACAAGTCGTATATTATTTGTAAGTAGACATATTAACAAGCACGTTACGCAAAAGGAATTCCCTCTCCTTGGAAAGAAGGTATCGCTCGGCATTGGACAAAGCTCTTCCATAGTGCTCTAAAAGAATACCGAAGAAGTCAGTAATATCACTCACACCATACCTAGAAGTAGCTCTGGTTTCTTTTTCATTAGGATCACGATGGCTCCTTCCCGTCAGCCCACTCGTCTCTCCTTGACATTCTGCAGCTTACGGCATGCATGCATGCCAAGAATTCTTGACATTTAATATACAGATGAAAAGGCACGGGTCATAACTTAAATTTTGTTTATGAGTTGTGGGCACTTCTGATTAGAAGAGGCAGCAGTTTCGAATGATGGACGGTTTTATTAATCAAGAAACAAACGATAACCTATTTTTAAAAAAGTAATAGAGATTGGTCATTGAGTTTTACTTAGTCTTCTCCCTTTACAGTCTTGGAGTCAGGTACTAATTTGGCAAATAAAATCATTATTTACACAAAGGTCTTCAAGAGTCTGTGAAAGATGGCATCTATTATTACAGAGTTTCTTTCGAATATTAGAAAGTAACAGTGAGTAGAGCCCCCTTGAGAAAAAGCCATTATTTGAATCCCTTTATACCCTGTGTTATAACTTGAATAACTTTTATTGCTGTTCATTTGGCAAGAATCTCGTATTCACTGTGTAAATACACTGAGTGGTTTTGTTTGACTTTAATTTAAAGCGTTAATAGGGCTGACAGTACAGCAACCAGTAGCAGGAAGTGGTCATGGAGTTCTATGGTGGACGATGAAGAGAGAGGTAGCAGAAGTTAAAGGCAAGGAAGGGGTTATAATTTCAGGAAAGGAAATTACGGCGGCTTAAGGTGCTACGTGGCCTATGTTAGCTGGATAGATATTTCACAGAGAGCGAATACAATTGCATATGGTATGTCTTTAAAACATTAATCACTAAAACCTTGAATGAATATATATCATTAAAAAATACTCCACGAGGAGGATTCCAAGTTGGATGAATAATGAAGTTGCCAAATTACTTGAGCAGAAAAAGACGGCATGGAAAAGTTACAGATCAATAAAAAGTACTGAAGCCTACAACAGCTACAAATTGATCTGTAATCGTGCAACAGAAAAGGTTAGGCTGGCAAGGGCAGATTATAAGAAATCGCTGGTAAAGAGAGCAAGGAGCGGCAATAAGGAATTCTTCACATATATAAATGTAAAAAAGAGAAGGACAAATCAGATCGGACCGTTATGTAATGGACGTGGGACGGTACTAGATACCCCAGCTGATGTTGCAGATAAACTCAACAGTTACTTTGCATCAATATTTACAGAATAAAAATCCTTTGTGTCAATGAGAAATTATGGGAGTGAAGTTGAAAAAAAATGCAATTCAACATTAATGATGTTGAAATTTCACATGTTTATTTAATGAAAAAAACTTTTCGAGCCTACAGGCCAGTAAAGCTCCTGGGATTGATGACATATACCCTATAATCTTAAGGGACGCGGCAAGTGAATGCATCGAGGCTAATTATGAGAGAATCACTGGACTCGGGAGCGATCCCTTGGGATTAGAAAAGTGCCAATAATCTCCAATACATAAAGGCGGTTTGAAGAGCATAGTGGGAAATTATCGACCAGTCAGTCTAACTTCAGCAGTAGGGAAAATCATGGAGGCAATGATCAAGAATGAAATTCAGGATCATTTCGAGAGAAATGGAGTTCTTAAAGCCACTCTGCACGGTTTTATAAAGGGAAAATCGTGTTTAACAAATCTGGTTAGCTATTTTTACCGTGTCGCTCATGAGCAGCTGGATTTCGGCATTAATTTCGACATTGTATATTTAGATTATAGCAAAGCATTCGACTTCAGCATTCGACCCACATGAGCGGTTACTTTATAAGCTGGAACAGGTTGAAATCACAGGGAAAATCCTTAGATGGATAGCCTGATGGCTTCAGGGCAGGAGGCAGAGTTGTGATAAATGGGCATTGCTCAGATTGGGTTGATGTAAGAAGGGGGTATCCCAAGGATTAGTATTGGGACCACTGTTGTTTTTGATTTTCTTAAATGATATCGATGAAGGGATAGAGGGCGTTATGTCTAAATTTGCAGATGATGTAAAGATCAGTAGATTAGTTAATGATCACCGCCAAGCAGAGCTTCTGCAGAGTGACCTAAATAGACTTTGGGGATGGTCAGAAAAGTAGCAGCTATGCTTGAATTCAGCAAAATGCAAGGTCTTACACCTGGAGAAGAGTAACCTCAAAATAAGTTATACACTTGGTAGAGTTGGCCCCGAGTGCCAAGCGAGTGACTATAGCGATTCCTAAGCGATTTTGAAAGCGATTTACTTAAAAGAGCGGTTGATTATAGAATAGTGTTATTTTTCTGAGCTTATTTAATTTTGCGCTTCTGAAGTAAAGAAGTTAGCTCACTTGACAGAAGGGCAAGACACCTTTCTTTTTGTATATAGGAATAACTTATTAACACACTAACAACTAATCTCTTTATCGCTTGGTCACTGGTGGCACCGCTCCTGCCTCCACGTGGCGGGGCTGGAAGTCTGGGAGAAGAAATTCACTCTCCCAGGGCTAAAAGGAGCAGTAATGGAAAACACAAAACAGTCTAGCTGTGGATCTACTGATCCAGATATAGATAGACATGACCTAGGTCATGACTTAAACCCATCCCATGCCAAGAGACAAAAAAACGAAGGGACAGATTATTCTGCTCCTCTCTTTTTAATATTGCATTCCTCCACAGACCAACCACTTAATAAGTTATCTCCATTTTTGATTCAAAAATGTCTCGAAAATGTGGCTGGCCCTCCAAAAATGGTTCGTCGATTAAGATCTGGAGATTTATTAGTGGAGATGAACGAACATAGACATGCAGAGAGACTCCTGAAAATTTCTACCTTTGGTGGAATTCCCACAAAGGTTACCCCACATGCCACCTTGAACTCCTCTAAAGGGGTAATATCA
Organism: Mastigoproctus giganteus; assembly: GCF_048544385.1. Classification (NCBI taxonomy): domain Eukaryota; kingdom Metazoa; phylum Arthropoda; class Arachnida; order Uropygi; family Thelyphonidae; genus Mastigoproctus; species Mastigoproctus giganteus. The sequence goes on along the minus strand of NC_143585.1, from coordinate 95,714,378 downwards.
GAATGGGATCTCCTAAATGTATCGGAAGATGAACTTGTCCATGAATTAAACAATCAGAATGTAATCCACGCCAAAAGAATTTTGATCAAAAGAGATGGAGAGCTCGTCCCCACTCGGACAGTTATACTGACTTTTAAAACACCAATTCTCCCCACAACTATAAAGGCTGGATACCTCAGATGTCATGTTAGACCATACATTCCCAATCCGGTGCGGTGCTTCAAGTGCCAAAAATTTGGTCATTCGCAAACTGTATGCAGAGGTGCAGTCACTTGTGCTGCTTGTGGTTCTAAAGAACACACACATACTGATTGTAACAAGGAAACTCAAAATTGTCCTAATTGCCATGGAAATCATTCTGCCTTTTCTAAGGACTGCGATCAATGGAAACGAGAAAAGAATATCCAGAAATATAAAATAGAGCATAAGGTGTCATACCAAGAGGCAAAAAAACAATTTACAATTCCTGTTAAATCATCTACGTATGCGTCAATTACACAACGACTCTGCTCAGTATCAACTCAAACTGACTGCTCAGTCCCTCCAAATATCTCAATATCTGGTTGGGCTAAATCAGTACTTTCTTCATCAAAGGAACCCTCTCCCTCCAGTTATGTAACAAAAGAAGTAAATACACCAGTATCAGTTCCTCCAGATAAGAATCCCAAACTGCAACAGAAAGAACAAATCAAGAGCTCTGAAAAAAGTGATAAATACAAACTCACATCTGAAACCATGGACATCGATGAAAAAGCAGGCGATGACGATACAATTCTTGAAATTCACCCAGAAGATGACATCGACACAGGCAGACCAGTCTTCTCAAAGAAGGAAAAGGGAAAAATAGACAGGCGTAAGCAGACTACTTCACGGATGTTAGCAGACACCAGTTAAACCCAAATAATGAGTACAGTTATTCAGTGGAATTGCCGTGGGCTCCGTGCTAACGTAGATGACTTTTACGATCTATTAAATAAATATAAGCCTGTTGCAGTATGCATTCAAGAAACCAATCTCACAAATACAGTATCTATGACAATTAAGCATTATATCATATATAGAAAAGATAGAAGTTCCTCTAATTCAGCTCATGGAGGAGTAGCAGTCATAGTGAACTTTGTAGTTCCCTGTAGACCTATCCCCATACAAACACCTTTAGAGGCGGTTGCAGTTCGTGTCACCATTGGTATAACAGTAACATTAGTTTCGTTGTATCTATCGCCAAACCACACATACAGCCTTGATGACTTAGATGATATAGTTAAGCAAATACCTGTTCCCTTCTGTATTATGGGTGACTGGAATGGCCATCACCCCCTATGGGGTTCCCAACATCTTGACTCTAGAGGACAGATAATAGAAAAATTTTTATATAAACATAATCTAACTATTCTAAACACTGGTGATCACACATACATACACTCTCCATCTGGTTCAAGTTCAGCTATTGATCTTTCAATATGCTCCCCAGCAATATTTCCTATCATAAACTGGACTGTTACTGATAACTTTTGTGGTAGCGATCACTTTCCTATCATCTGTACTTTTAGCTCAAGTTCTCCTCCCTAGAGAGATATTAGGACAACCTGGAAAGGCTAACTGGACTAAATACCAGGAAATAGCTCGAATAGATACTTCCGTCATTACAACCCTCACAATTGATTCTGCAGTTAGGTATACTACACGAAAAATAATGAAAGCCTCTGAGGTAGCTATTCCGAAATCTTCATTCAAAATTAGGCTTCATCCAAAAATGTGGTGGAATGAAGCATGCAACAATGCTAAAAAAGAAAGAAATAAGTACAGGAATCTGTTTCGAAAATGTCCAACCACAGCCAACCTCCTACAGTTTAAGAGAGCCAGAGCTAAAGCTCGTCATATAAGACGAGAGAGTAAAAAAGAAGCATGGGCACGTTACGCATCCACCATTAACAGATCCACAGATACTTCTATAATCTGGAAAAAAAATTAAACGAATTAATGGCAAATACTCGCAAACAACTCCTATTCTACTTGTAAGAGGGAAGGAAATTTCTGAACCTGTAGAGATTGCCAATGTCTTAGGTACTTCATTTGAAACACATTCAGCTGTTGCAACATATGAACCAGCATTTCAATTGTTAAAATCCCGGACAGAAAAATACAAACTAAAATTTAATACTGCCGTCCCATATTCGTATAATCTACCTCTGACCATGATTGAATTGCGCAGTGCACTTTCTCGATTGAAGAACAGTGCTCCAGGCCCCGATGGAATTTTTTATCCCATGATCTGTCATTTAAGTGAGGATTCGTTAACTGCCCTTTTACAACTGTATAATAGAATTTTCCTAGAGGAGTATTATCCTGCTAGCTGGTGCCATTATTATGTGCTAGCTTTCCCTAAACCGGGAAAAGACCACACAGATCCCAGAAATTACCGCCCTATTTCTCTAACCAGTTGTTTGGGAAAAACATTGGAAAAAATAGTTAACGCTAGACTGACATGGTTTCTAGAAACGGAAAACATTCTAAGTCCAAACCAGCATGGCTTCCGCAGAAGAAGATCTACACTTGATCTCATTATTAAAGCAGAAACAAATATCCGGAACGCTTTCCTCAGAAATGAGCACCTAGTCATGATATGCGTAGACATAGAGAAAGCCTTCGATACAACTTGGCGATATGGGATTCTTCAAGACTTACATAAATGTGGACTTCGGGGTCACCTGCCAATATTCATTAAGAACTTTCTAGGCAATAGATCCTTTCAGGTCAGATTCCACTCTTCATTGTCTCGAGCATATGTACAAGAAGAGGGAGTTCCACAAGGTTCAGTGTTGAGCGCCACACTCTTTGCAATTAGGATTGATGCCATAACCAAGTGTATACCTAATACAGTTGATACATACCTATACGCTGACGATCTTGCCATCTCATGTCACTCTCAAAATATGCGACTAATTGAAAGACAACTACAAGGTACCATTAACAAAATAGACTCTTGGGCCAAAAACAATGGATATCGACTTTCTGAACCAAAAACAACTGCCGTACACTTCTGTCGCAAACGCTCTTTACATCCTGATCCAGACCTAAAGTTAGATTCTCATCGTATTACTTTCCAGCCTAGTATTAGATTCCTTGGTGTAATATTTGATAAAAAATTAAACTTCCTGGAACATATAAAACATATTCGTACAAGTTGTCTTAGAAAACTAAATCTTCTCAGAGTAATTTCTTCCATGTCATGGGGCGCAGATCGCTGCATGTTGCTACAGTTGTACCGCTCGCTGATTAGATCCAGGTTAGACTATGGGTCTCCTGCATATGACTCGGCCAGACCGAGTGCATTGAAATGGCTCGATCCCGTACATCATAGTGCCCTACGAGTTGCTCTGGGGGCTTTCCGTACTTCACCAATCTTAAGCCTATATACCGAAGCCTATGAGCCACCGCTACATCTTCGACGACAAGTTCTGTTACTAAATTACGCAGCCAAAATCAGCAGTCTTCCACATCATCCCATATGGCAATATCTATTTATGCCCAAATGGAGTAAACTTTATGAAAGTAAACCACGGCTCAATAAACCATCTGGCATTAGGCTTCAAGCTCTTATCACAAGCTGGGACCTGAATTTTACTAACATTCTTCAGGATACTAGCATGGAAACCCAGCCATGGCAAATGCCCCCGATACATATTGATAGACACTTTCAGCAATGGGGAAAGAATAACCTTCCAGATTCCAACATTAGACAAATTCATAAGACCCACTCCTCTGAGTTTAGCACTTTCATTCAAATATATACAGATGGATCCAAAATTGGTAGTAAAGTTGGTACCGCTGTAGTATTACCAAATATCACCATCTCCAGACAGCTTCCGTCTGAATGCAGTACTTATACCTCAGAACTATACGGCATTGTTCTAGCTGTAGAGAATATCAAAGAAGAGTCGTATACCAAATCCATCATATATACGGACTCATTGAGTGCTATTAGTTCTCTACAGCGTCAATTCTGCTCTAGTCATCCGCTGGTACAAAAAATTTGGGCACAGCTACTAGAACTTCACGGACATGGACAGCTAGTAATATTTTGTTGGATCCCTGGACACGCTGGAATACTAGGAAACGAGCAGGCAGATTTAGCTGCTAAATGTGCTACAAATGTGATACCATCTGATTTCCGGACTCCTTATATTGACCATAAATCCATTATCAAACAGATGTATAAACAACAGTGGACACGCATGTGGCAAGGTCAAGCAAATAATAAACTTCTTGAAATCAAGAGAGAACCCAAGCAATGGCAATCCAGTCTGAGACGAAACAGAAAAGAAGAAACCATCCTAGCCAGATTACGCATTGGTCATACATTCCTCACACATAGCTACCTACTAACAAACGATGATCCTCCACAATGCAGCAACTGCTTATGTTCACTAACAGTAAAACATATCATCCTGGAATGCCCGCTATATCTGCAAGAACGGAAATCTGCTTTCTTCTCTCATTTTTATAACTCCAGCCAGTTATCATTACAGAGTATTCTAGGAGATCGCGAGGACATGAATGACATTTTCTCTTTCTAAAATTGATAATAAATATCACAATATATGAACTATATCACGTGTAAGACAAACTAAGAAGATATTAGACAGTAATCAGTGCATTATAGCCTAAGTTGCTGATGCACCAACAAATTTAACAACAACAACAACTTGGTAGAGTTGAACTAAAGTCAGTAGTGGAAGAAAGAGACATGGGAATTATGATACGGTCAGACATAAAGATATCTGAGCATTGTATACAGGTTGCAAAGAAAGCCAATGATGTCCTAGCGATGATTTATCGAACATTTGCTAGTAGAGATAAGGGCGTCATAATCTCACTATGGGATTATGGCTAAGGCTACTGTTAGACCACACGTGTTCATATGTGAAGATCTCACCTAAAAAAACATTGATCTTCTTGAAAGGGTCTAAAGAAGGGTAACTAGCCTGATGAGATCGCAAAACGATCTCATCAGGCGAGTCAGAAAGCTGTTCAAAAACATTTGAGGAAAGACTTCGAAAATGTGGGTTGCACAGCTCGAAAACTAGCACCTTAAATGAGACTTGATTGAGGTGTTTAAGGCTCTGAGAAGCAAAATGAATGAGGAGGAAATTTTAACGATTATAAATGATTCTAGAACTAGGGGCCATAAATTCAAGTTAAGAGGGGGAAGATGTTTAGACTGAATTGCAGGAAGTTTTATTTTAGACTGCGAGTTATAAATTACTGGAATAAGTTACCTACTTGGGTGAGAATATTCAAAGGTCAGCTGGGTAGTTACTTATGGGATTAGGGAAATGCATAGGTTGTCTGTTTCCTTTTCTTTTATTTATTTTATTTTACTCTTTTTTTTTTTTTTTTTTTTTTTTGTTTGTTTGGCTGGTGCAGCATAAACCTTAGGCTTCCTTGCTCCATATGGCCGTTATTAATACTAAAACGTTATTAATAATAGTATTAATGAAAGGAGACTGATTCCCCAAAAGTCCCTTCAATTACTTAGAGAAAATCATCTTACTCTAATGCAGAGAGAGAGAGAGAGAGAGAGAGAGAGAGAAAACTGAACACTTTTGTTGTAATTATCAACTATGAATGCCCAGAACAAATGTTAGTTAATTAATCGGTTTCTTTTCGAAACTGCAGAATCCTTTCTCAGCAAAATGCGACAGTATGTGTAGTCTCCTTGTTGAAGAAATAAAAGTAACTTATTTCCCAGCATTTTCAAGACCTGGGTAATAAAATAACGTCTGTAAACCGTGCACCATACAGAAAACTGTGCTGTTTTAAATCGTCTTTGTACAGATATTGTAATAAAGCTCCATATCAATCGTACTTATTAATATCGTTTATACGGATCATACTCGTGTTTATTAATTTAAAACGCAACGTTATAACCATTTTGCAACAAAATACTAAAACCAAAGACGTCATAAATATCCCACTGAGATATTTGTTGATTCAAGTCCATTAAACACTCATTTAAAAGGGGTGGAATTATTCGGCGGAAATTTACTGTTTAATTTGTTTCTCCTCTGAATTTATCCAATATCCTTACATTATTATCCACTGCATTCAGAATTTTTCTTCCTGTAAATTCTTTTCCTCTGTCATATACTGTTTTCTTTTTTCGCTCTACTGAAGCCAGTATTGTTAATTTAATTCGGAAAATATATTTGTGTCGTCCTCTTTATAAAGTGAAATTTTAAAGAGAACTTTTCCTTCGTGTTCAATATAAATTTCCTGTTTATTTTAAACTATTTCCTGTTTTCTATTTGAATTTATAAGAAAAGGTAGAAATGGAGTTTAAATTGGGAACAAAAATTCTAATATTCGAATAGCTCAAGGGTAGAAAATCAGGTGGTCACAAATGGCAGAAAAGGTACTAATGACGTCTGCAGAATCTCAAAGAAAAGTCATTAACTTGCAGGAATATCTGCAATGAAAAGATTCTAAAGGACAATTTATGATCAATAAATTCAAACGCTTACGGATCTATCCATTTATCTGCACCCTTCTCTCTCATTGGTGCGTATGCGTTGTTTACTACAGGATAAGTTTAAGGTGTTCAAAAATCAACAACACGCTGACTAAAAGAAAACTTCCTTCAATCTAGTATAAACCTCTTCCCCACTAATTTGAATTTATGGGTCTAGTTCTGGAATTCTTTATAACGATGAAAATTACGCCTTCATTCATTTTACTAAGGATCGAGAGCACAGAAGGTGCTTGCTGATGTTGGAACAAACATTCTTTAATGAGAAGTAAAGTTAAGTCAATAAATGGATGTTGACTAGCTGTTGCACGTATTAGAGATTGGCTTTGATGAGCGAGGTAAATTGCACACGATACTTTGAAAGAATATTGCCCATGGAAATATCTGTATAAAAGGCATGTAATAGAAACTATTCGCATGCGCGATAGCAAGTGGAAAAGGTTTGTAAAGGAGGGATTATTAAATAACCTGACTGTTTTCTTTTCTGATCGAGAGTTTGAGAAGTTCTGGGTCACAAGTTCAGATGTGGAAACAGTATTCCATGCATGGGCTGATTTGAAATTTGCTTAGAGTTCGAAGTTGTTCAGAAGGAAAATATGTCTGAGGGCCAAAGAGTCTAGATTTTTCGATATATACAGAAAACAATATCTATGTTATTCTAATACCAAGGAAGGTTAGAAATCAGGATTATCCCGAGTAAAAAAGATATATAATCTTGTCCAAAAATCTAGCTCTCGTGAGTAGCACAGTTGGTATTATCACGGTCCTCCCAACATCAGGTGGAAGATAGCTCAGTTCGAATTCCGTCAATGACGCGAGGAATATTTATGGGCATTTTTCACAAGGTGGATGAGGTAGTGGGTCCGAGGCAAGAGTAGCATGGTTTTTAATCCTGGAAACTTGGAGTTTTTGTTCATAAAACAGCAAATCGACTTCAGAATTTACTGTCATATTATATATCTCTCAATGTGGCGTAAGTTTCTCATGCGCTAAAATCTTACAACAACCAACCAACCAACCAACCAAAAATCTCAAACGTCTTAAGGGATGAGCATTAAAGCACGCCCTGGTATGGCGAGAAACAAGGCAGGACTGGATTTTAGAATAAATAAAGTTAGCGTTCATTTTCGTGTATTTCTTTACTCCATTGATCCCTCGGCGCAGACACCTGGTTAGGGAGAGGGGAATTTCCAGTGATGCTGCTTATTAGCAAATTAGTTGGATCACACGCCACACCCTAGGCTGGATTCCAGACTGTCAGAGGAATCAGCGCGTTGATTATTTTTGTAAATGCAAAAACTTTCGTAGATATAAGTCTCAGTATGTTTCCAGTGTGCATGCTTCTTTACCAAATAAAAAAATGCTTGGAAAGACAAGGAAAGGAAGCATGCTTTGGCATCTTACAACAAACTCGTTTCTGTGTGCTTGTTTCACGAAATATTAAATTTTAAATACTCGAGTATTATTGATTCTGAATTTCATAAACGTTCTAATCACGTGATAGGAATACCTCTTCTCCAAAAACCCCTTATTTTATTTCTATGATGTACTCATTTTATTTATTTATTTTTTTATTTCATTTTAAAATTTAAAAAAAATTATCTTAGTTTATAAGAAATTAATCTTGATTCCGACTTACTAAATACAGAAATATAACGGCTAAATTTTACTGTGGCTTAATTAATAATTAAAGAATATTGAATGAGGAAATAAGCATACTTTCTCCTTTTATTAAAAAGAGAGAAGAATAATCTTCTAGGAGACAGAGTGAGAGAAAGCAAAATTTTTTGAGAAAGGAAAGAGAAAGAGCAAAGGAACAGTCCTTAATGTCGAAGCGAGCATATTTTTCAAACAACCCATACGAACGACAAAGCAAGAAGCAGTAAAAGAAAAATAAAGAGAGAGAGAGAGAGAGAGAGAGAGAGAGAGAGAGAGAGAGAGAGAGAGAACAAAGAATTTGTGGTAATTGAAATGCTCGTCATTTCAAAGTGATGACTCGACGTATAATATAAAACTCATTTCAAAGTCGCTTTAACTCCGAGTTCCTTTTTTCCCCCCTCAATTCTCGTGCATTTCTTCATCTGTCAAATCCTGCCTATGGAAATTCGTTAATGAACCTGGAAACATTAATAAACTTGGCCGGATATTCAAGATGCAGGACTTATAAATATTTTTTATAAAAATAAATACCATCACCGAAGACCTTAAAATTAACATTCCACAAAGAATATAAGGCCAACTTACAGGGAATTTTTTGCCGGACATTTAATGCTTGCTGTCACTGTAAGTAATTTTCGGGGGGTGAATAGTTGGATCATCAGATCTAGCATCTTTGGACTTTTTCCTATTTGCTAATTGGAAATAATACCCGGCTGGTATCCATTTTTCCGCCAAAGTGATCATCGCTGCAGTGGATGATTTCCTCGAGGCCCAAGAGAACTTATTTCGCAGTGGGAATCAACGCATTTCAGCATCGGTAGTAAAAGGATATTGACTCCAATTGGGGCTATGTTGAAAACTAACATGTCACCAGACTCGTCATTTAAACGCTTCAAAGCTCCAAATGCCTTCATATGTCAGAAATGTTTCCTGTAATGTTAGAAAGAGCAGCCTAATTTTTCCTGGTTAGCCTTGATGAAGGGATTCAATAAAGAATCCAGAAATGGTGCTAGTTCTGCTGTGTGGGTGTAGTATTTAATTTATTTAATACTTTTTTACACAACAAAATTCAATTAACAACAAATCGCGTGATTAATTAGTGTTATTCACTTTTATGTAATTAATGAGTTATACATTTTTTTTTTTTTTGTAAATCATTTGAGGGTTTTTCGATAACCGGTTGTAATCTTTGGTCCTCTAAAAGTCCAGTTCGAAATGATTCTCTCTCTCTCTCTCTCTCTCTCTCTCTCTCTCTCTCTCTCTCTCTCTCTCTCTCTCTGTGTGTGTCTAATATCCAAAATGCTGATGCCCTTCTGGATTCAATGTGTCTATTCATCCAAAATTCCATTTTGTTCAAAACAAATTGTCTGCTATATGACTATTATAATAGTCATATAGCAGATAATTTTTGTTATTTTCAGTCTTTGAAAGTTAAGTTAATATACCTACTTATATAATCATGACTACATCCAAGAAATTGAGTAATGAAAATGAATTTTAAAATCATGAAAAGCATGAAATTCCGAATAATCATATTTGGTTATCTGATATATTTAATATCCATATACAGTATTATGCTTCAAGACTTCACATTAGCGGGATCCATGTGCAATATCGAATGTGTAAGACGACAACAACAAAAAAATTCGTATGGATTTTTAAGGTAAAATTAAAGCATAGATATAAAATTAACAGAAGCACTTTGTTCCCTATGATTGTGTCCAGAGGATAAAACCTCGTAACGGACAGTACACCATAAAAGTCGGTTACTGATTGAATTCAATTTGGTTTGCGGGAAAATGCTGTTTAAAATAAGCAGAGTCTTGGATTAAAACAGAGATTAAACAAGGCTTCTACAAGAAATTATGAATTATTAATTGAGTAATTTGTATAAATTAAACCACGATGAGTTTTATAAGTGAATAATATCATTTCTACGTATATATTCGTAACTGTGAATGAATAATGGACTGTGGAAATAAACCCAATGACAGTTCTGGATGTGTCCAACCCAATAATTCAAGAATCTGGGCTTAATTATTAATTCTTATAAATATTCACACGCAACTTTGTAATAAATAAATTTATTTTGACTGTCTCGCCAATTACTGAAGGCAAATAAATTCATAAAATTTCACGTTAGCGGGATTCGTGTGCAATTCTCAACCCGAAATTTAGAATTTCAACTTTCTTCATTAGGAAGTTACTTTTTTATCTGAAAAATGAAATAACAACTAAACAATATTAATTATGAGGTTATTTTTTTTGAAACATTTCTTCCTTTCTATCTTTTACGGAATATAATTTCGACATTTAATTTATCCACTGTTATTTGCAGGTCTAGGGGAATTTCTGCTGAAATCTGAACTAATACGTGAATGAACTAAAAATGATTTATGTCAACAGGATCATACGCCCTATTCTATAAAAATGGTTCACGCAGGCAGAAATTTGGGTTAACATTGCCCTTCCACATTTGTGTACAGGCTTGAATCCTAAACTCGCCAAGAGAGGAGTAATTTTATTTATTTTTTTTTTCACTCAATACCCCAGTTAGTCAGTTTCTGAAAGGTGTGCGATTATCCCCTGTATATTGGGCTCTTCACCAAGAAAACAAGTCGACTTGCTTTTAAGCAAAAGAAATTAAACTAAAATCAAAACAAACATCCAATGACACCCATGTGGATAGCGTTCTGTAGGGGTTAGGATTTTTTGTTATTATTTATTTGTTTAATTTATATTCGTATATCCTTTTACTTATTATCTTTATCTATCCCCTTTCGATTAGTTCCCCTTTAAAATAACTCCACTTGCGCATCCGACTATTAACTTCACAGAAAATTCTAGGTTCAAGGGTAAAAGCTCTTAGATGTATTTAATTCTCTTCGGATAGGCTGGTACTCGGAACAACAAAAAACACACAAAGATTATATATAAAATTCAGTTTATTGTACATATTTACATAAATACATCAAAACCAAAATGATTGAACTCAAACACATGACAACACGATCTAGTCTCATCTTCTTAGATATATATATCTTAATCATGCATCAGTTAAAACCATTAATAACAAATATCAATTCAGTTCTATTCCTTTCTACATATATTTAACCCCGCATCATTTAAAACCATTAATAACAAATGTCAATCCGCTTCTATTCCCTTCCAAAATATCATATATCTAATGATTTCCTCTTTGTTAATAGAGTTATATTATGTTTCATACTAAATATATTGAACTTTCTTGCATTTGGCAGTGAATTCGATTCTGTTCTATTCAACTTCTATTAGGCCATTATTTCTTTTCAGACCAAACAGGATATGCTCTTTATTTTCTTGATAAATTTCATTTCGACAGTTATTAGTTCCCTTTTATCTTTTGAAATATGGGTCATTTGTTTTCAAATGATTCTTACTTCACAACCATTTGTTAAAATAGATTTTTTTCAGGGTTTTATAAATTTTAAGTTATATCCTTTTGTTCTTCAGATAACAAAGTTGTGTGATTAATATTAATACTTCTTATAATTCTGTTATCATTATGTTTTATAATATGCCTTCATCTTTTTTAAAAGTTGAATTCATCCTTAATATTTAAAACTATTCACTTGGCGGGTTTCTTGTTATTTATACGGATCTTGCTTGTGATAGGATCTTTTTTCTTAACTCCATAAAGTTTTTTCTTATCTGTAGAACTCCCAATATTAAACTTCGTCGCTAAGTGAAGCACTGAGAGCAACTCATCTGCTGAGTGTGCGAAGAGTACTTGATTCTCTTTGTACAAATGGGTTTCAAACTATCAGTTATCTTAGTGATATATTTCCGCTGATAGTTTACCTATCCTCCTTAATCAATGTATTCTTATAGATATTAAATCATCATGGAAAAGACGGTCCTGTCTTATGCCAAAATTTATTGTTTTTCAACTGAACAATTGGTCCTCTATAATCTTATTACAATTTTGTTATTACTGCTGTTTTCTCTGAGGTACCGGTTTTAAATACCAGTAATAATTTTCCATCCAATCACTTAAAAGAACTTTTATCATATTATATTTATCAATATTGTTCCCCGGAAAGTTTTGAGAAGAATCTACCTCATGTAGAAAACCTTTTTCAAGAAATGTTAAGTTTCTTGTCCACTAAACATGTGGCATTGTATGTCGTACCCAAAAATTTAAAATCCATCTGACTACTTATCAAAGCTACCAAAAAAGCCATCGTGTTTTAAAGTAGTCTTCAATGCCACCGCACCACTCTATCTCTGTCGTTAGCAATTTGCATACTTAATCGATGAGTCCTCCAGCGATCGATTAATGATGACCCTGCTTGAATGATGTACACATGTACGAGCTTCCAACAGCTCTCGCTCTCTCAGTAGTGCCAGTGGATATCTGATGATTTTAACTACCAGCTTGAATAGAAGTAGCTCAAAAGAAAACGTGAGTGAACTAATACAGGTATATAAAAGACTCGGAACTACATGAATTAAATATTCACAGCTGGTGGGGATAGATAACAAAATGGAAACTTTAATAACAATGCAGCCTCCGAGGGCGAGAGCAATTGTCCCCATATGGCAGTTTGTAATATCAGCAGAAGAAAGATATGACTGACAGTCTCACAATATTCGTTAACAAAAGAGGCAACTGAAGGTGAATAATCTTACGATAATTACCGGAATGGAGCAGACAGCGTGGCATTGATTACACAATAGCAGCAACTACATTAGTTAAGTACTCATCTAATTTGAGTTAGCAGCTTTCCATTGATATTTATATAGGCGGTTTATGCGAAGGGGACTTTGAGGCGCATGCAATAGAGTGGTTATTAATTGAGATGGTTTTGACCTTGATTTAAAAAAGAAACAAACATTAATTTCTAATATTATTTTGTTTAGCTATTTAAGGATGAAGGTATGATGATTTAACTTATGACGTAAACATATAATGATTATTTATGAGAATTTTAAGAACAAATTAACTAAAAGAGATATGCGATTACTTGCGCGGATTTATCCTGTGAGTCATTAGACCTTTTGCAAGGAGGTAGGTTCATTCTTTATAAGTAATTTAAGCAGATATCATGAAAATAAATTGCTGCAGTATTGTGCGAACATACAGATATCTTTTAGTGGTGATGGAAATTATTTTTTTTCGCGAAGAATTTTGTTTCTTTTGTGGCATAGTATTTGGTGGAATGGCGCCTCCGGTGGTTTCTCACATCTGCGCCAAAGTACCTTGTGAAGACGTACAGGATCTCTGTAAAAGCCAGAAAAGTGTAATGTCTGGTTTGTGTCAGAAGAGAGTTTTATGTTCTCTTGTGTTTCTGGCTGCTTGGCCGCAGGCTCCCATAGTGGGACCGAGCGTTGTCCGCCACCACCACTAGGAGGTGAACCAGGCTGCCCATCATACTCTGGCTGGCCTCCATCAGGGAAGCCTGAGCTTTCTGAAGGAGACATAGTTAAAAAATATATGTATGTATATATAATAAAAAAAATAGAGCATGAAGAATGGGGTATAGAAGAAGAAAGAATTAAAGGGGGAAGAGTGTGGGTGGATAGACAGATAAAAGTTGATCCACCCAAGTTTAGTTTAAGCGAGATGAGGGATTAGGGTGAGGGCTGTAAAGTCACAGGAGCAGATGCTCCTGTGCGAGCGCCATTAGCCCTGAGCTTTTCAAATCCTGCACTCCGAAGAGTGCCAGCAATTACGCACCATTGGATGATGCCAGCAGTGATCCTACCCGTGATGGATTAACCCGAACTTAGCTAATCCTTCACTCTGAGGAGTACCAGCAGTCTCGCACCTATGATGGTTCCAGCAGTATATCCTACACTAAATGGGTTTGCTTCAGTTGAGTGTCATGTGAAAGTTGTGAATTTTTTCTGCTTAAATTTGATTTGGTCCCACTGGCGTATTGTTCAACGTCGTGCTGAGTTTTGCCCTTCTTAGGGGAAAACATCCTGCGCATAGGTTGCAAGTGCTTTATAGAATATCTTCTTGTAGGAGAGAGAGGACTCGTTGTTTCGTGGATTGACCTCTATTTCTGTGAGGAAGTTACCTGCTGTTTTCTTATGTGGGGCACTCATATATGAGGTCCCCCAGAATTCCTATTCGCCGCAGTGGCATCGCGGATCTCTCTCTCTCTCTCTCTCTCTCTCTCTCTCTCTCTCTCTATATATATATATATATATATATATATATATATATATATATATATATATATATATATATATATATATATATATATGCCCATGGCTGTCAACCTTTGTCGAAAAGGACCATGCCTGTGAATAAGATTACCTGCAGCCCAGACGAGTACAAGGGCTTTTGGGTGAGTTAGTTTGTTTGACTGGTCGGGTTTCTGCTTTCGGTGAAATTTCCCATGACTGTTGTCATAATTTCAGTAGGTATTTGTTGATGCACCTTTTCTCTTGTTTCACGTAGTTTGTTAGATCTAACTGTAAATTTAGTAGCTTGTTTGTACTCCTTTCTTTAACGTGTAGAATAACCTCAAGGTACAACGGTTGACATCTAGTGAGCACTTGCATTGCAGGGTGGTGACGGTGCAGCACGCCCTGCAGATTGATAAGAGCATAAACCTTTGTATTGAGTTTAGCTATCGTTTGTTCCTCTCCAGCTTGGCTTATTTTCGCCAGATGAATTCTCCATAACAGACGGTTGGAACGTAGATAGCTTTATAGATAAGTGCCAAGGTTTTGCTTCAGCCCCACTACGCCCTGCTAACCTGTGTTATTATGGCAGCATACCTCTGCATGTTTGTCGATAAATAATTGATGGTAGTGAAATGTGAATCCCGAGTCAATATAGATGCCTAGGTAATTTACTTCTGTGTATAGACTGATGGTTGGAAATTTAATTGTTGGTAGTTTTCGTATTTGCTGTCTCCCCTTTAGAAGGACTGATTTGGTTTTTTCTCCTGAAATTGTCATGTTATGCATGGTTGCCCAGTTTTGGAGTTCATTTAATGCTCTGTTAGCTATTGTTTCCAGCATTCAAATAATTATGCGTTGCAGAGTATCTACTCTGTCGTTTCTTACTTTCTTTACAAGCGCTATGTAGTATATTTGTGTTCAAGCGATATCTTCAGCAACAAACTTTTGATCACATTTTTAGCATTGGCCTCATACATTTTATCTGGATGGAGAGGTGGGCAACATCGATAGGATAAAAGTACAAAATAAGTAAAAAAGCCCCTGCACTCTTTCCATAGCATTTCGGCAATTCGTTATTTGCTCATGCTTTTTATGACAGGAGTGAAATAATTAAGCTGGAATAAAGTTTGAATCAAATATGGCTCATTTGTGAATAAGCATCCATTTCAGTTTAGATTTTAATTTTTGTATTTATATATAGTAGCTTGCTGTATAATAAGTAACTAACTTGGAACGTTGATTTACTGCTGCCAATTTCCGCGCGTATTTTATAACCTCAAATTTCTCTACCTCGAAAGTATTATATCATGTTTATGTGCCTCTCCATTTTAAAAATTCTTTTCTTTAACCGTAGATAACTTATTTTCATCAAAACAGCAGTTATCTTTATTATTTATTGATTATGTTCCTGCCCAGTGGGTAGTACAGTTGGTATAATCACCGTCTTCCCCCATACTGATGGGGGACTTGAGTCCCCCATCAGTATGGGGACTTGTAAAAGTAAAAGACTTGAGTTCGAATCCCTTCAATTACACGAGGAATTTTATTTTGGTCTGAGGTAGCATGGTTTTTCCTCCCGGAAACTCGGATGTTTCGCCCAGCGAATTGACGACAGAACATACGCAACTTACAGACATTATATATAGTGCAATATATCTACATCCCGATCAGTATATTTTATAGTTTACTTTTCAACCATTTAAGTTCAGTGGCTGACTCTGCCTGCATACTGAAGACTTATGCGTAGTGCAATTTGTCAATGACCTGAAGCCAAGAAGAAGTTGAGCTAATTAGCTTTCTGAATGACAGACATCCGAATATCAAATTCATCATTGAGGAAAATAAGACTTAGTGATATTAGTCAACGACCAGAACTAATGGGGCAACGTGCTTAAGTTATTCAGTATGTAGGCTGTGTCAATTAATGAATTTAAAATGTTCTGTAATGGTAAACTATAAGATATACTGATCAGGATGCAAATATATTATCGAGCTGCAGAACGCAGGCATCGTCGTAAGGATGTAACTAAAATTAGAGTAATAGCGCTGTTTATGAGAATCTGCGTAATTGGAGATTACAGTACCTGGAGGCACGTCTTCGTAGGTGTAGTTACTTCTGTTATAGACGCACGCCAGACGAAGTTGTTTCAAGTTGAACAACATAATACCACTCCTCATCACCATGCTAATTTCTCTCTCATTTTATGGAACTAACAATGAGTAGTGGTAGACGCAAGTGGATTATATACTTTTATGCCGTCTCCATTACCTCATATGTACATGATGCCTTTTATTGACTTGGCTGAAATTATGTGATTTAAGATATGGAGATGTAAATGCTCACCAGGAAAGACCCTTTCTTTGGTCAAGTATGTCATGATGAAGGGGACAGTTTAGCAAAAATTTTTAGTAGTAAACTTGAGTTTTTATATATCGATGCTAATGCTTCAGTGAAGAATAAAATTGGTTTTAAAACGACTACTAACAACTTTTATTCCATTTCTGAAAGCGAGCAAACTGACTACATAATAATACGCAATTTACGTATACTATATACTGACATTTCATGGTTTAGTTTCCTTAGCGCAGATTCCAAACAATCCAACGTGATGCGGGATGGTAACTAGTAATCAAAATACGTTACTTCAGAAAAAAACCTTAATAAATTAATCCGATATTCGAAAGAGTGGTAGTTAAGCTGTCGTATTGAGAAACGAAAGATTTTGGATACGTGATGACCTTGTATGTCACTTTAAAATATCAACGTATTATTTTATTATTATTTAATAAAGTAATAACTTGAAGGTACTAATGATGGAAAAAAAGGATTACGCTTAGATTTTCGATACTGGCTAATTACTCTTCTGGTTTTCGCTATTGAGATATATAACGTCTAGTTTCCATGCATGCTAACTGTGCAATTCGTCACTATTAGTTAAACTGTCTTCAACACCTCCATGGATGTTTAACATTCGCTACCTCTCTTTCCAAAGTGCATTTTTGATATTATCAGGGTGTGGAGGGGCCGCTAATAATTGCGAGATGTGTGAAGCGTATCCTGTTGTAATGACTGCAAAATAAAGGATTCTCGTAATCAGCACACAAAGGTTGCTAAGCACAAATTTACAACCCGTTTGTGGACAGCAGATGCCGTTTATTTTCATTTGCGATAAAACCTGTGTTTAATCACTGTTGTCAGGGGGTGACAATTATTTGCTGCTTCTCTGCCGTTTTCCACCTTCTGCGCCCTTCTCTTTAGATGCGATTTCTTACAAGCGACGCTCATCACTACAAAATAATGAGAAATAAATCCCCTTAATTCCAAACTTCTCGCAGATATTTACAGCTCTGGCTCTCCCTAGACAACTGTTCAATTGTTCAGACTGGGAAGTATGTCAAAGTGGAGAAAGGTACGGATGACTAACTAATGGTATGAGAAATAATGTGATGTTTATCATATTCCTTTACAGTCTGCTTTCCCGTATTACCACGTCGCATTGCAGTGTAACTACCACTGAAGGGGCATTGTGTGAATCAGATTAGATTAATATACGGAGTACTAAACTCTTTAGCTACACCAATCAAAAATAAAATTTAAAAAAATAGAATAAAAATAATAAATAAATCAAAGCAGTAGTAAAATATACAGACAAAATTAAAAGGAAATTTATTATAAAGTTGACAAAAAAATAGATTAATTACGTGTTTCCCTCCTCTCGGTAACTATTCAGTTGATCTTTGAATATCTCCGAGCTGTCAGCATCAACTATCCCCGGAGGTAATTTGAAGTAACCTACTCGATGGATAAATGAACACTTCGTACGATACAATTTAAAAGTCTTCCTTTATAACTTGAGGTCCTTTCTGGAATGATTTATAGTATTGAAAATTCCATCCCTAATTCATTTTTCTGTCCATCTCAGAGCCTTATAAAGCTCAATCAGATCTCTAAGGCTGCCAAACTTCGTAACACAAATAATCGAAATCTTTCCTGATATGATCGCCCTCCCTTTTGCAGATTTCACTATTCGGGTTGTCCGTCCTTTGATCCTTTCAAGAAGTTCGATGTCGTTTTTTAGGTGAAGTCTCCAAACGTGGACACCGTATTACAAATGCGGTTTTACAATTGCATTTTGAAATGGTAATATGTTTGATTGGCTATGTATTTATGGGTTATTTATTGTTGGTTTTTTGCTTGTTACTGATAGCACAGGCAGATCATAGCCTTAGTCGCCCATGTGCCATCAAAACCAAACCACACTGATAGCAGATTAGATTGTTACTCACGATATCCATCTTCTCTTCTACTACAATATTTAAGCTATATTAGCAACTGTAACTAAACCTCCTCCTGTCCCTCAAGAAATTAATTCAATACTTAAAAAAATTAATATAAATCGGTATTTGAACAACTTATTATTTCATTTAATGTTTTTAAAATGAATGCTGACCATTTTTAAATAATCGACAGTAGACTAATATTTAAAATCTTACATAAGACAATGTTTTAAATATTAATCCAGAGTTGCGTCATTTTAAATACCTTTATATAAAGCAGATCTAATGAGTTTTTCTGTATGTTTAATTTACAAATGCATTATAAAAATAATAAACTTTGTTTTTCAAAGCTAAACAAAATGGTTCCACTCAAAATTCATCCTGAATTTATGTGAGAATGGTTCGTGAAGAATAATCAAACAATTAAAGGTCTGGCCTGAATTGGAATCTGACAAATGTTTGTTTACTTATTTTATTCAAGGAAAACAACCAGGTTGTTAAATAAATAATACCAATGCCAGACGTAAAAGCCGATGTTTAAGTTGAGCTGTGGTGAGAGAGAGAGAGAGAGAGAGAGAGAGAGAGAGAGAGAGAGAGAGAGAGAGAGAGAGAGAGAGAGCATTCAGCGTGCCAATTTTTCTGTAAATTGCAAGACTGGTTTGCTTGTTTGTTTATAAGATGAGAGAGAGAAATATTATGAGAAATGCATAATGATCATAATAAATTCCTCACTCATTCACATAATTCGAATCATTCCAAATGGATAGCGGATGGCATAACCACTATAAACTATCGGGGAGACCTTTTCAAACAAAGGTCAAATAGAGTACACTAAAATACTTCAGATTTGCTTTCATAATTTTAAAGATGGCGTGAACAAAGTGCTCAAATATAAAACGAAACTTCTGTCATCGTTAATATTATTTTTCTAGCACCGCCATAATCCCATTTTTTTATGCAGAAGCTTCTGTTTTATATGCTATCTTTGTTAAATTTTAAACCCACCTAATCATTATGAAATTGAACCAGAGGATCCAATTTCATTAATGATTGTGAAATTAATTTTAGTCGAGAAACTCCTTGAGTAAAATGATAAAGCAGCTATTGAATAAGAACAATTATGAAATTAACGATTATATTTTTAATTACACATATTTTATCTCCGATGGGCATTATAATTTCTGGACCTAATACTCTGTAATATCACTAAAAAAATGTCAGTGTTTAAATTAATTGTCTTTTGCACGTAACTATGAAAGACACTTTCGGTTCACTGACTTTGAAGTATTCTTATAATTAAGATTTTAATTGCTGCATGACAAAGTTATTCTCCTTATAAACGATGATTCTCGTCAAATCCTTCACTTTCATTATCTCAGAATTACGATATCTGAGTCTTACCACACTTTGACATCCATTTATGTCAGCCGTTCGCTATTTACGTGAAAATGTCTTTGAAATTCAATTAACTAGCCGTATACTTAATGAAAGATGTTATTTTCATGAGTTAGTTTCTGGTTGTTTCCCTAATAACTAGAAGCCTTGCGTTGCCTTTAGATGTCATTAACTCGCAGGTCTGTCTTGGGGTCTATTGTTAACAAGCGATTAAGTTACGCATCAAACAAGGTAGAGAAGAAGCGCTGTTGGTCCTCTTGCATCATGGACGAGAGAGATTGTCTGACTCTAGCATTAAATCAATAATTATATCAATCTTTCTCTCGTTTACAGTGAATTAGTGTGTGTAGGCATCCCTTCAGTTTCGTGTGTTGTCGTTTGCTCATACGGACAAGCTAATACTGATCATATTCGTGTCAAAGGCAGATGTCACTCATGAGAGACGACTAGAAGCACATGAGGAGGAGGGACTTATTGGAGAAGCCTGTATTATGCAACATAATTTTCGTATTATGGTTATTTTTCCTGTTAATTGTTAATCGGGGTTATGAAAGCATCAATGAATATCATTATTAAAAGTAACATTAAAATCACTAATTCATTTTATTAGGAACATTGCTCAATGCTACTCTTGGTGAGAGGGGCTCAAGGAGAAACAATCTGATAGATGCAAATCTGAGTAAATGATTTTATTTAGGTGAGGCCAGTATTATTTAATTATGCACTGACTGACGAGGTGTAAGAGCCCTAATAATATTTCATAATGCCACAGAACAGTGAGTCAGGTTGCAATGATCTAACCAACAAAACAGAAATTATGATCACAAAATAATCCATTTAAAAGACAGTAATCATTTATCCTACATTAGTCTCCAAAATATTCGTTCTGTCTGTTTGTCACTAGGCAAAGATATCCCAATCAGAACTCCGTGATCTCATTAAAGAGTGGCCGTCTCCTGTTCTCTTACTAAGGCCAATCGGCGTGGCCAACTGTATGCGTGAGAAACATCCCATTGATGGTAAAGTGTCAGACGGCACCAGGGGTTTCCCCCATCTCCGCGTTCTATACGCTGTTTGTGTAGGCCAGAGATTTAAAAAGTGTGTGGGGAGTGGAAAGATGAGCAGTGCTGTATACCGTTGTTCTTCTGACCATTTAGCCTTTGAGCCCCTAGTGGGACCTACCTTTATCACACTTTGCCACGGGAAGGTAGATCAGGTACCCAGTAGATTTTAAGTACTCAGGAAGGCCCTGCCACCTGGTTTCCGAAAATTTCAGTGGCAAGGGCCTATGTGAAAAAAAAATAATAATAAATAAAAAAATATGGGGTAGGACGCTAGAATTTGAAAGATTTGTAAAGACGATTTGAATTTAGATGTTAAATTTTGACATTGTGTAGCGCAAACGCTGACGGTTTAGGTACAATAGGGGGGGAGACCGAAGACTAGGGGAAGAGAGAAATATGGGGACAATAGAGAAAACGTTCCCAAAGGATTCAGTGGGATAGACTCATGCCTTACCAGGAGAAGAAAGAGGGACGGGAGAGGAGGAGACAAGGCTGTCGTCTTCCCCAGTAGGCATAGTCGGGTGTCATGGTGGGTGTCACTGTTCTTCTCGTCCTTGTTTGTTGGTTCTTTTCCGGTGACTTGTCCATTTTTTTTTCTATCCATTCCAGGTGCTAAAAATGGCCCTTGACTGTCGGGTAAATTAATTCTGCTGGGTGGGTGCGTTTAATTAGCGTCAGTTTGGCCATTTTGATGGATGGCTATCTCAACTCTTCTCCTAGAAAACAGGTCTTGGGCATATCGGCTGAGGGTCGTGTACTCCTCTTCCGCATCCATGAGGTGTCATTCTTGGTTGCGTGATATCTGATTCATGTTATAAATAAACTTCTCAGGTTTTCGTACAACTCGCACTCGTGCATAATGTTTTGCCACATATGTTCCCCCGCAGACGCAGCTAGATTCTTCTATAACCCCTAGTGCATTTAATTTTGCCTTGAAGGCTCAGGGGCTGTGAAGAGAAACGTTGTGTTGAGGCCCGGGTAAAACTATGCCGCACTCTTGTATAAGTTCTGCCTACATGCATCGGTATGAATTTTCGCATTATCACTCCTTTATCGGACTCAGTCTCCTATTTTCCCAGGTCTGCAGCAGGTGAGCTACAAGCCTCTGTTTTTTTGTCCTTAAGAGTTTTCGTTAGATCTATGGTATCCGTTGGTGACAGCAGATAATAGGTACATGAGCCTGCAGCGGGGCACTCAAGTTCCCTCAGAAGGATCCCCGGTAAGACCTGGAGCGCATGCTTGCTCACCGTGCTATAGGCCCGCGTGATAGTGAGCAGGACGTTTTGCTGTATTGTTTCTAGGATTTTTTTTTTTTTGACCACTGTTCCTACTTTTGCGTACCATATTGGTGATCTGTATGTGATTACTGGAATGAATGCCCTATAGTACAAGGACAAGGTTTTCCTATTGAGTCCCCAGTCCTTGCGTGTGATTCTAGCTACTAATGCAGCATATTTCCGTAGTTTGTCTTTTAGATAAAGAAGATGCGATTTGAATGATGACAGTTTATCTATAATTATACAGCGGTATTTCATTTGTTTTGACAGTTTCATTGTCGTTCCTGCTATTTTTATCTGCGGTGGTCATCCAGCATGCCCTTAAGCACTGAGTTGGTCTTTGTAGGTGAAATTTTTAGTGTGCGCTATTTTGTCCATTCCTGTAGTATTTGCAAGCTTGGCTGGCAGGGGTCTCGAGGCCCGATCTTGAGTGGACCGCCATCGATGATCTCGTCGATGGCGGCCGACGAGATCCTCGGCAAAAAACTTGGGATCCTTTATCTCCCACTTTCAAGGCGAGGGATTCATCGAAGACTATGCTTCACAGGAGCGGGCCCAGAACCAATCCCTGCGGACAAGTCTGGTCAATTTCCGGAAAGGTGTCATCACCTGTATCTTTCTATCAGAGAGGTAGGTTCTGATGCTCTCATAAAGGTTCATTGGGATTTCTGCTATTCGGAGCCTGCCGAGGACGCTCGGCCACGAGAGGGTCTCAAACTCCCCGGAAAAGCCTACTGCTATGACCAGGAAGTATTTTTATTGCACTTCGCTGCATAGCGAAGAGGTTTAATATGGCATCTATAGTCGATGAGCTTGGTTTGAACCTTTACTGGTGAGTGAGTTCAAGTTTGCATCTGCGTAATGTTTGAGGATCCTCATGTGGAGCATTCCCTTGTGGAGTTTATTGAGTGTAGGGAGCAAGGCTATGGGAGGATATGGATCTAGTAGTTCTGGAGGCTTGGCTGGGTTTTTAAGTATGAGTTTGAGGTTCGCTGTTTTCAAGTTAGTTGGAAATGTTCCTTCCTGTAGGCTGCAGTTAAAGAGTTGTAGAAATAGGTCTGGTGCATATTCGGTGACTTTCTTGACTGTCTCTGGTTCAAAATCTGGACCAGTGCATTTTTTATTCCTCATTTGTGTTGTCGCTTCTTGAAGCTCCTCGACGGCAAGGCCCCAGGTGCCAAGCGATTGTGACTGAGCGATTTATCTGTTCCTTAACAGTGCGATTTCCAAAAATTGATATATAGTTCTTTTACGTTCCTCTCGTTAAGTAATCTATTTATTTTATAATCGCTCTTGCTACAAAAATACTTTACAGAGCAAGAAAGGAAAGCCACCATTCTTTTTTTTTTTTTTCATAGTCTTATTATTAACTCCCTACTACTCTTCGCTTGGTCACACCAGGCCCTGCTCCTGCCTCCCCGTGGCGGCGCCGGAAACCTTGGCAGAAGAGCTCATCTGCCAGGCGAAAAGGAGCAAAGATGGAGCAAAATGTTTATTCACTTTTAGAGCCGACAAGCTCTCAGTCACAGACTGAAACTGATTATGACAGTTTACAACCCAAGAAGTTGAAAACAAATTCAACAACAAAAGAGTTTCCTTCCTTTCTAATATTACATTCACTTTCATAACAACCTCTCAGCAAATTATCTCCTTTTCTCATCCAGAAACACCTGGAGAGTATTGTAGGATCTCCGAAGACTGAAAAGGCTGAAATCTGGAGACCTACTTTTAGAAACAACAAAGAGTAGACATTCAGAGAAACTCTTACAACTTTCAAATTTTGCTGGGATACCAATTAAAGTATCTCCCCCATGCTACCTTAAATACATCCAAAGGTGTGATTTCTAGCTGGGATCTGTTGAACGTGACAGAGGATGAAATAACCCAAGAACTTCACGATCAAAATGTTATTGCATCAAAAAGAATCATGACTAAAAAAGACAATAACCTTACGCCTACCAGGATTATTATTCTTATATTTAATTCCCCAAATCTACCATGAACAGTAAAAGCTGGCTATCTACTTTGCCGTGTTCGTCCGTATATTCCCAATCCATTGAGATGCTACAAGTGCCAAAAGTATGTCGCTCTCAGACAACATATAGAGAAAACCCAGTTTGTCCCAATTGTGGATCTTCCGATCATACTCAGTCTGAATGTTTGGCGACAGAAAAGACATGTCCTAACTGTAAAGGTAACCATCCTGCATATTCTAAAAATTGTGAGAGATGGAAAACAGAGAAACAAATTGTTAAATATAAGGTTGAGAACAAGGTAAGCTTTCAAGAAGCAAGGAAAATAATTGCTCCTACTGTGCCCAAACGTACCTATGCAAATGTTTCGCAAAAACAACAAACAGTGTCTGCACAAACTGATGTTACCGTCCCCTCAAACATATCAATCTCTGACTGAGCTCGAGCTGTCCTCTCTCAGCAACAGTCTAGTATCCTTAAGCATTCCGACCAGGCAAGTAACACTCCTCTTACAATACCAGCGACATCTCCTACTCCTCCAGTGATTGCTACTACATCACATAGTCAAAGTTTCAATTCCAGAAAGAATATCCAAGAATCATCCATGGATGCTGATTATTTTTACAACCAGGAGGATCCAATTCTAGAAATACATGTTGAAGAAGATATGGACATTGGACGGCCTACATTTTCCAAAAAAAGACAAACAGAAGACTGACTGCCATAAAACTGCCATAGTGAAAAAGCAGTCAGATACAGCTTCTTGTAATCATCTCAAGTAATGCCTTACATTTTACAATGGAACTGCAGAGGACTTCGTAACAATATCGACGACATTCATTACCTTATTCATCACTACTCTCCAGTTAGTTTCTGCTTACAGGAAACCTGTTTAAATTCTCAAATTTCCACCTCCATAAAAAAAAAAACTTCTCTATATATCGAAAAGATCGCATTACATCGAATATTGCCCGCGGTGGTGCCATCTTGATCAATTCACAGATCCCAGCCAAACAAATTGAAGCTGTTGCTGTACGTTTCATTACACAGATTGCAATAACGCTGGTTTCAATCTATCTTCCACCAAATCACGCCGCCTTTTACAAAGGTCTTGAAGATCTTCTAATGCAATCACCTCCCCCTGTCTATCTATTGGGAGATTTCAATAGCCACCAACCCTTATGGAGAACTTCTAAAAATTAGATAGATATGGCCGACTAATTGAAACCCTTCTGGATAAGCAAAACTTTACCATCCTTAATACTGGTAGACCTACTTACATAAAATTATCAACTGGGCAAACTTCTGCAATTGATCTCTCGATTTGCTTCCTGATACTGTTTCCAGTCATGGAATGGTCTGTTATGGATGATCCCATGGGCAGTGACCATTTTCCAATTATATGCAATCTGCTCACCACGCCACCATCTTTTTCAAAACATTACAGGAAATGGAAATTCTGTCGAGCCAACTAGGTAAAATTTCAGTCAGCAATTACATTGAATGAGGAAATTATACGATTACAACCCATAGATGAAGTGACAGAATATATCACATTATTCAGACGATCCCCAACCACAGCTAATTTCATCAACTATAAGAAACGAAAGGTAAAAGCTCATTCCCTTCAAAGACAAGCCAAGAAAGATTCCTGGACTCGGTTTACTTCTACTGTAAACAGAAACACTGATTCCAGATTAATGTGGAAGAAAATCAGGCAGCTTTCTGGCAAGTTCCCAGCCATCCCTACCACAATTCTTTCGTGAAAGTGTAAAGTGTATTTAGTGTAAAACGGCACCAGGGGTTTCCCCCATCTCCGCGTTGCTTTCATTGTAGGCGTACCAGTTCACTGCGAAGGCCAGAGATTTAAAAGTGTATGGATATTGTATGAGTGTAGTGTTGTGTATCGTTGTTCTTCTGGCCATTTAGCCGCTGGACTCCTGCTGGAGCCCAACGTTGCCCACACTTGGCCCCGTGGAGGCAGACCAGGTACACCAGTATTGAGAAATTATTTACTCTGGCAGGCTCTGCCACCTAGTTTCCTGAGATTTCAGTGGCTAGGGCCTATGAAAAAATAAATAAATAAAAAAAATAGGTGGTGATGGATGCTAGAATCTAGTTAAGCCGAAAGGGGTTCACGTATGCGGTAAGAATCTGGACACTTTTTTAAAACTTTTTTTCATTGTGTGGGGCGTCGCTGTTGATATAGGCAGAGTAGGGAGGAAGACGGGGGGGTAAAAGACAGAAGTATTGGGCACGGTAGAAAAGGTGACCCCAAGGCAGAACAGTGGGGCATTCCCTTGCCCCACCAGGAGAAAAATAGGGGGTGGCGAGGAGAGGAGGGGACAGGAGCACTGTCGCCTTCCCCCGCCAAGGAAGGGAATGAAAGTGTGTTGGGCTAGAGTCCAGCACAGGTCGCCAATAGGGCATGTGGCAGCAATTGCTGCTATTCAGTTTGGTTGTGATATTTGGGTTTCCAGTCCACTTGGTTGGCTTATGTTTCATTTTCTCAAAGGATATTTCAATCAGTTTGAAGTCTGCTTATCTCAGTTTATCTCTGCGTATCTAGATATGAGCCAGAGTCGAACCCTGTGTCCCAGTGTGCAATCGGAGGGTTGAAGTTTGCGCCCCGTCCAACATCATTTGGGGATATCCTCCGTTCACTCTTGTCCTAGTGGGTATGTTTTCTCATCAATTTGGGTTTTCCCTGTTCCTTTCAGTTTTGGTCAGGTAAAGTAAATGTCCTGGTTTGTCGATCGTTGTGGAAGGCAAGTTCAATTCTTCTTCAGCTGTAGGCATTTTGCGCATATCGGCTGAATGGGATGTGCTCATCTTCTGTGTCCAGAAGATGATGTTCTTGGTTCTTTGGTGGTGGCAGCAGGGCTGCGGTCTTAGTCAAGCTGTGGGAGGGCTAAGGATGAAGTCAGCCTAGCATCCAAGTTATAAGGTGTTAATTATCTTGTTTTAATTAGTCTAGTCCGTGAATGGCAAGTAGTGTTCTTCTGGAGAACAAGTCTTGGGCAAATCGCGGAAGTGCCCTGTATTCCTCCTCTGTGTCTAGGAGATATAGCTCCTAGTCCTGCTGCGCATGTCTAATACTGGTAATCAGGAGGCATCGTAGATCCTCGTAGTATTTGCATCTATGCATCAAATTATGCCAGGTCTCTGCCTCTCCACAGAAGCAGAGAGGGCTATCAACCAGCCCAAAGTCTGTCAATTCTGCATTAAAAGGGCCATGTCCTGTTATTAGATAGGTTGTGTTTAGTCCTGGGAGGAACCAGGGAGGAGACTGGGGGTACACCCTGTCAATTTCTAGGATGAATTTTCTTGTGACCTCTCCCTTGGTTGAGTGGGCCCATCTACTCTGCCGTTCCTGCCGCAGGTGTTTAATCAGCTTGGTTTTCTCCATCTTATGATTGTTTGTGGGGTTGGTGGTGTGTCCCACATGAGTAATTTGTACTCTTTGCAAGGTAATATATCATCGCTGTTCTGGCAGCTTCAAGATCCAGTGAGACAGCACCCACCAGCACCTGGAGGGCATGCGTACTCGCTGTGCGGCAGACACAAGTAAGCAAAAGGAGGACAGATCTGTGGATGGTATCAAGCGTTCTTCTGTTGACTGCAGTTGTGACTTTCTGGTACCAGATTGGTGAGGCATACATGATTATAGGAAGAAAGGTGGTTTTATAGTAGAGGGTTAGAGTGCGTTTCTTGAGTTCCCGGTCTCTCCTGGTAACTTTGGCGACGAGGGCAGAATAATTCCTTATTTTGCTTATGTGTTTCAAGTGGGGTTAAAATGAGGGGTTGGGGTCCAGGATGATGCCCAGATATTTGATCTGAGTGTTAAGTTTGAGAGTTGTGTTGCCAATCTTGATCTGTGGGGGTCTTCGGGTTTGTAGTTTTCCTTTCAGGAGTATTGTGCAGGTCTTTGCCGGAGAGATCTGCAAGTAGTGGGTTAAGGCCCATTCCTGTAGTATTGTCAAAGCTGGATTCACAATGGCTTGTCTTCTAGTTGTGCCCTGGAGTCTGCAGTTATTGTCAAAATAAGGCCATCTGCGAAGGCTTGGGTGCGAGCTTCTCCCAAGTCCATAGCCAGGAACATCCGTAACCATGTTCCACAGGAGCGACCCCAGGACAGATCCTTGGGGCAACCCCTAAAGACAGGTCTAGCCAGACTCCTGTATGGTGCATTTACTTGTATTCTTATTCCAGGTACGTTTTTTTCATTATGCTGTATAGATTCATTGGTATGGACGCTTTCCTGAGTCAGGCGAGGATGCTTGGCCACCATATTGTGTCAAACGCCCCCGCAAAATCTATTGAGATGACTAGGAAGTATTTCCTGTCGCACACAGCAGCAGCATCTAGAAGGGTCTTTAGCGCATCAATGGTCGAGGTTCCAGGCTTGAAGCCAAATTGGTTCGGGCTTGAGAGTCCGGCCGCATTGTAGTGTTGAATTCTTTTATGTAGCAACCTCTCTAGAAGCTTGCTTGCCACGGTAAGCAGGGCAATTGGCCGATACGACTCTAGTTTCTCTGTTGTTTTCTTTGCGTTTTTGATGATCAACTTTACGTTTGCTGTCTTCCAGTCTTCTGGGAAGGTGCCTGTAGAAAGCCATGTATTGAACAGTTCTAGCAGTAATTGTGGTGCGGTTTCGACTGTTTTCTTCACGATTTCTGGTTCCGGGAGATCGAGTCCTGGACATTTATTGTTTCTGATATGTGCAGCTGTTGTTTGGAGTTCCTCAATAGTGAAGGGCGCCTCCAGTTGCGCCGTGTGATATTCGTCATTAGCTTGGCAGATCTCATGCTGCTTCAGTGTGTAAGGCTGAACTAGTTCGTGAAAGATTGTGTTCAATATATTTCCTATTGACTCGTCCCACGTTGTGGCCAAAGTACCCTGCGGCGTTATTGTTGATGTGATGACTTCACCTCTGGGGAGTTGGTTAGTGGTAATTTTGTACACCACTCCCCAGGGATTGTTTTTTCCGGTGGTGGAGACCAGTTGTTGCCAGGCCTTCCGCTTGGATTTTTGAATGAGGTTGGTTTAGCCGTTCCTGGCATTCCTATAGCTTTCCCTCAGGGCAGCGACCTCGGTTGGCCTGCTACGTCGGGATCTTTGAAACTGTTTCCGTCTTGTGATTACTTCTCTTCTCAGCTGTTGGATTTGAGGTGTCCACCAAGGGACAGCACCAGGCCTCGGATTCTTCCTTTCTTTTTATTGCCGCATCAGAAGTTGCTGTGATTATCCTTGTGACTTCCCTTTGTAGATCATTGGGTTCCCTCAGTTGGGGTTGTTGTCGAAGGTGTTCATTTGTAGCGGCAGTCAAGTGTTCCTTGAAGAGTTCCCAATCAGCTTTTTTAGTTGCAAACCTATTAGTGGCCTGTTTGATTAGCGGTGATCTGGTTTATGGTTCGGAGGATCTGGAATGTATTCACTCTGTGGTCGGAAGTCGTCCAGGAGTCCTGCACCTCCCCGTCAGAGATGTAGCCAGCGATGTTGTTGGTTGCTAGGGTGACATTTACAGTTGCTTCTCACAGGGTCTTACAGAAGGTTGGTGGCTGATTTGGTCTGTTGATCGGTACTAGAGGGGAGGTTGCTAGGACGCCCTCAAGGAGCTGTCCATTTCTTGTCCCCCGGCGGTCCGGTGTGGTGCTATGCCAGGTCGGGGACCGGCAATTTACATCGGCACCAATGAGAATCCTCTGGTTGGGCAATGTATCAAGTAGTGTCTGTAGGTACCGGATTGCAAAGAATATTTCCTCTCCCGGCTTGCAGTATAGCGAAACCACGTATAGCCCCCAAGGCTGTAAGTAGGTGGACGCAGGCTGCCCAGGGAGTACACAACTGTGTGAGCTTCGTTGCTGTTACATTTAGATTGCGCACCAGGACAGCTGCCCAGGGCGTGTCGTCTTCCACCTGGATGACCTTGTATGTCACTGGATATCGTCTCACACTCTTTTAGTGTGTGTAAGGCTCCTGGAGAAGGATGATGTCAGCATTCACTTCATCCGCCTTAATTCTGAGTTGTTCTGCAACTGCTTTTGATCGTTGGGCATTCTGTTGGAGTATCTTGAGCTTTGTAGAATTAAGCGGTTTAGGGCGTGTCCCCAGAGTTGATTCTATTCTTGTATTGACTCTATTCTCAGGTATGTCGGGCAGTTAGGGTCTCTTATTGAGTGTGAGTGGTCCATCTTGTTAAGCTTGCAGTTGGAGCATTGTGGGTCTTTATCTTTGTTAGGACATGAATTGTATGCATGCCCCCCCCCCTCTCTGTACAATGGCCGCATGTGGCGGTTGTCTGAGCGCATGTATGCTAAGTGTGGCCGAACCTGTAGCACTTCGGCACGGCCACAAATTCATGGCAGCGGTGGCTTCCCCATTCAATAGTGGCTCCCGGTGGCTCCCCCTGGATTGATGTCTTAAAACTTGCCAGGCCGTGGGGGCTAACTCGACTATCCAATTATTGCTTGTTCCATTTTTTGATTTAGTTGCATTCTTTGGTTGAACAAGCCTGTGGGGCTCCAGTTCTTTTCAATTCCTTGAAGGTTTCTGGAAATAATTTCCTCCGTGAGTTGTTGTAGCGTAATATCCTTGCTAACATCGGAAATTTTTATTGACGAGCTCTTTCTTTTCGGTGGTTCCGCAGTTAACCCTAATGTAGAAATCTTGGGGTTGGAGATAATATTTTTTATGTCCTCATCGGTCTCTGTTTCGATGATAATTCCTACGTTCATCGTTTTGCGTACTGATTTCATTTTGGTCGTTTTCAGGTCATCCTTTAAGCTAGTCATAATTTCTGTTTTTAATTCTTCACTTGTACATGTTGCATTTTCCTCAGTTGGTCTCAGGACTACGAGGTTTGGGGTTTTTAGCAATGGTTGCCTTATTGGGTGGGTTCCCCTTGACGGCACCACAGTTGTAGTCATCGACATTTCTTTGCTTTGCGTGTTCCTCAGGGCTTGGGTATAGGTTGGAAAACGCTGTTGCATTTGGTTAGCTCCAACTTCCAGGAATGCTTCGAGCTTCCCCTTTCGCAGTCCATGTGGGTCTTCATTAAGATTATTTCTAATTTGGAAAACAGTGTTACAATTTGTCCTCTAAGGGCCGCCGACACTCTACTGCTTTGGTCCTTTAGGAGATCCTCCAGTTCAGTTTTCAGGATCAGCGACTTATCCAGTACTGTCCCTTCAGTATCAGCTTGTCCAGCCTCACTTTCCTGTGTCCATTCTGGCATCATTGTGAAAAGTCGGAAAATCAGGGTTTCCGGATTAACGAGTTTATTTATGTATAGTCACACAGAGTGTGAGAAAAGACACAAAATGATGGTTGTCACAAGTATGTGCAGCTATTTGGCACCATAATGTCCTGGCGAAGTTTTAGGATAGATAACGTGGGGGGAGGGAACACCAGAGCGAAAAATGCACTTAGAAGAGTGGTTCTGATTTTCCATTTCTTTGCGGTGTTGGCACAATTTTGATTTCTGCTGAAATTGTGGGACAAAATTAGCCGTTAACAAATAGCGAAATGCAGCAGTCAAGGTCACAGCTGAAGGAGTAGATGTCTTTACTCACAGTCCCTGCCCCACGACGCGGGCACCTGTACGTGGTGAGGGGACCTCCCAGTGACGCTGCTGGACTTCCAGACTAGCGTCACTGGGATCCAACGCCCACAGCCCAGGTTCCAGGCTTACATCAATGGAATCCGGCGTGTTTTCCGTGCGCTGTGACCCGTGGAAATTCGGAAAGGGGGATCCTGGTGGTTGAGGGACCCAGCTTCAATACACCACTTTGGCCCCTGCTTCGACAAGACGGGAGGTCCTGGAAGGCCCGGCTAGGATCAATCGGCTAGTAGGCTCGCCTGCGAGGGTCAGCCGTGTCAATGCCACGCATCTACCCTCATGGTCCGAGGGACAGGATTCAGGCTGGCGGCTGTGCGGGTATAGTGTCTGGGTAGCCCTGGCGTTCCACTCCCGAGCGCATTTATTGCATGCCGGGTAGTGGGCGTCCCTTTGGGCTCCGTGGTCGGTGGGGAGCTCGGGCACTGAACCACTTCAAAACTTCATGAATCCTGATAAACATATTTCTTTAGGGGCCCCAACCCGGTCCCTATCTGAAAACAGAGACGGAGAGGCAGATAGCATTATTGCTAGGCCCCGGGTGCCAAGCGAATGTGATCGAGCGTTTCCTTTGTGCTTAAAAAGTGATTATCTAAAAGCGATTTAAAGTTATATTAAGTTCCTGTCCTTAAGAAATTTATTTTTTATATCAGCTACTGTCACAAAAAGTACTTGTACAGAGCAAGAAAGAAAAGCTACCTTTCTTTATTTTTCATACTTCTTTTACTAACACTTAATATTCTACGCTTGGTCACACCGGGCACTGCTCCTGCCTCCCCGTGGCGGGGCCGGAAGTCTTGGCAGAAAAGCTAATCTGCCAAGGGCTAAAAGGAGCAAACATGGATCAACATGCCTTTCCGCCTCTCGAGCCGACAAGCTCTCGGCCAGAGTTAGACAATGAGCATAACACGTCGCAACCCAAGAGGATGAAAACCACTTCCTCAGCTACAAATTGTCCTGCATTTCTAATAATGCACTCTCTTGGAGATCAGCCTCTCAGTAAGCTCTCTCCATTTGTTATCCAAAAACACCTGGAAAGTCTGGCAGGATCGCCTAAGACAGTCAAGAGACTGCAATCAGGCGACCTACTAGTGGAGACAATAAACCATGGACATTCGCAGAAACTACTAAACCTTGCCAACTTTGCTGGAATTCCAGTAAAGGTTTCTCCCCATGCTACCCTAAATACATCCAAAGGGATTATATCCAGCTGGGATCTTTTGAATGTCACGGAGGAGGAGATAATGCAAGAACTTAAAGACCAAAATGTTATTGCAGTCAAAAGGATTATGACTAAAAAAGACAATATACTTGCACCTACAAGGAACATTATTCTCACTTTCAATACGCCAAATCTACCAACATCGATAAAAGCAGGCTATCTACTTTGTCGCATTAGGCTATATCCCTAATCCTTTGAGATGTTTTAAGTGCCAAAAGTATGGCCACTCTCAAATGGCATGCAGAGGAAATCAAGTTTGCCCCAATTGTGGGTCCACTGAGCACACTCAAAGTGATTGCTCAGCAAAAGAAATGGCCTGCCCCAACTGTAAAGGCAACCATCCTGCTTATTCCAGGTCATGCGAGAAATGGAAAACTGAAAAGAAAATTGTGACATATAAGATTGAAAATAAAGTAAGTTTTCAAGAAGCAAGGAAAGTAATTGCTCCCAGTATGACTAAGCGTACATACGCCAGTATTGCGCAAAAGTATCAATCAGTGGGCACCCAAACCGATGTTACAGTACCTACAAACACTTCAATCTCTGACTGGGCTCGGGCTGTTCTCTCCCAGCAACAGTCCAATACCCCTAAGCAGATGAACCAGGCAAATAATACTGCAATTACAGTACCAGCGACATCTCCCTCCCCTCCCACAGTGATTGCTTCTACATCAAATAATCAGAGCTCACATTTAAAAAAGAATATCCAAGAAACATCTATGGATACATTCGACTCATCTAGACAAGAAACTATATTAGAATTACATGCGGAAGAAGAAATGGACACCGGTCGACCTTTCTTCTCCAAAAAAGACAAATCAAAGCCTGAACGTCACAAGCCAACCACATTAAAAAAGCAGTCAGATACAGCTTCTTCTACTAAACACCAATAATGCCTTATATTCTAAAATGGAATTGCAGAGGATATCGTAGCAACCTTAACGATATTCAAGTCCTAATTCAGCGCTATTCTCCAGTTGGTTTCTGTCTACAGGAAACCTACCTAACTCCACAAATTTCCACCAACATAAAGAACTATGCCATCTATCGACAAGATCGTAATACTTCAAATGCTGCCCGTGGAGGTGTGGCCATCTTCATCAGCTCAAAGATCCCGACCAAACAAATTGTTTTGCAAACTGATATTGAAGTGGTTGCTGTACGTTTGATAACCCAGATTGCGTTAACACTAGCATCAATCTATCTCCCACCAAGTCATACTTTCTCTTACCAAGATCTTGAAAACTTGCTAATGCAATTGCCAACCCCGGTCTGTCTGTTGGGTGATTTCAATAGCCACCATCCCTTATGGGGATCAACAAAAGTAGATACACATGGCCGACTAATTGAAACTTTTCTAGACAAACAAAACCTTACTGTTCTTAATACTGGTGCACCCACTTACATACAATTACCAACTGGACAAACTTCTGCAATTGATCTATCAGTATGTTCCCCGATTCTGTTTCCAATCATAGAATGGTCTGTTTTAGATGATCCCTTGGGCAGTGATCATTTTCCGATTATTTGTGATCTGCTCACTGCACAACCACCATTATTGAATCCCTGCAGGAAATGGAAGTTCTCTCAAGCCAACTGGATCAAATTTCAATCTTTTGTCACCCTGGACGAGCAATATATACTTACACAGTCGATAGATGAAGCCACAGATTATATCACTTCACACATACTATCTGCAGCTAAGTGTTCAATTCCATTGTCGAATCCTCGGTCCCGACGGCACCATAACTATTGGTGGAATGAAGACTGCACTAAAGCAAAGAAGTTAAAAAATAAAGCATGGAATTTATTTCGCAGATCACCAACCACGACCAATCTTATCAATTACAAGAAGCTAAGAGCGAAAGCACGTCTCATTCAAAGGCAAGCCGAGAAGAATTCTTGGATTCATTTTGCATCTACCATAAACAGAAACACTAACTCCAGGTTAATATGGAAGAAAATCAGACAGATTTCTGGAAAATTCCCAACAACCCCTGCACCAATTCTTTCATGGAATGGGCAGGAACTCTCTGCTCCTGAGGACATAGCAAATGCTTTGGGCAAAACGTTTGCTAAAGTTTCAGCGGCCTCAAATTATTCTGCGGATTTTCTGAAAATAAAGACCAAGACCGAAGAACGAGCTATATAACCAGCCTCTTCAATATCAAGAACTTCTACATGCCATGAAAATAACACACAGCGGTGCTGCTGGGCCAGATGGAATATCTTATATCATGTTACAAAACCTTGGAGACAAAAATTTACAAATACTACTGGTCTATTATAACAGAATATTTATGGAAAACATTTATCCCATCTCTTGGCATCATGCTACAGTTCTCGCCTTTTTGAAACCTGGAAAAGACCCTACAAGGCCATACAATTACCGACCAATTTCCCTCTCCAGTTGCCTCGGTAAATTACTTGAAAAAATTATTCATAATCGACTTGTTTGGACCATCGAAACACAACACCTAATGAGTAATAATCAGCATGGCTTTCGTAAGAACAGGTCCGCCTTAGATCTCATGATTAAGGCAGAGTCTGCAATTCGCAATGCCTTCGTAAAAAATGAACATCTCGTTTTAGTTTCCATTGACATAGAGAAGGCATTTGACACCACCTGGCGTCATGGCATTCTCAGCGACCTCCATGCCCTTGGTCTACAAGGCAACCTTCCTATATTCATCAGAAACTTTCTCCAGAATCGTTCGTTCCAAATTCGATACCACAACTCGCTTTCTATGACATTTTTACAGGAAGAAGGAGTGCCACAAGGTTCTGTATTGAGTGCAACCCTCTTCGCCCTTAAAATTGACTATAACAAAAGAACTCCCAAATACAGTTGAGACCTATCTTTATGCGGATGATCTATCCATTTCTTGCCATTCTCAGAATATGAGATCCATTGAACGGCAACGGCAGTTATCCTTGAATAAGGTGCAAAGGTGGGCAGGACTCAATGGCTATCGTCTATCTCAGCAGAAAACTGTTGCAGTCCACTTTTGTAATCAACGAAAAATGCATACAGATCCTGAACTTCAGATGTCAAATTTTACCATTCCAGTGACCAACAATATCAGATTCTTGGGATTAATAATTGACAGAAAATTAAATTTCTTTGAGCACATTAAATCGCTACGTACTTCCTGCCTTAAAAAACTGAACGTATTGAGAGCTTTATCTGCAATGTCTTGGGGAGCAGACCGTACATCTTTGCTTCTGCTATATAGAGCATTGATCAGATCCCGTTTGGACTATGGTGCTCCAATCTACGATTCTGCCCGAAAGAGTACATTACGCTGATTAGACCCTATACAGCATAGTGCACTGCGGATTGCCCTTGGCGCATTCAGGACATCCCCTACCCAAAGTTTATATATTGAAGCACATGAGCCCCCTCTTTGTCTCCGCAGGAAAACACTACTTCTTAAGTATGCAGCCCGAATACAGAACTGCTGTCAGCATCCTATTGGGCCATATCTCTTTAATCCACCACTGCAAAACCTTTATAGAAATAAACCCAGTAAAATAAGACCAGCAGGCTTACGCCTAATTGAAATAACACAGAGTTGGAATATTCCTAATGTCAACAGGCTAGACGTAGTGAAATGCTTTCTCCCACCTTGGACACCTCCTCCACAATTAACTTGTGATACTTATCTTCAAAAATGGGGAAAGAATCTTTTACCGTCACTCAACGTGAAACAACTCCATGCAAGCCATATTCAGAAATATGCTAGTTTATTGCCAATATATATTGATGGCTCCAAATCACACTCAGCTGTTGGAGCAGCAGCAGTATTTCCCTCTACAATCATTTCTGCTTCCCTTCCACCTGAGTATAGCAGCTTCTCTGCAGAACTTCATGCAATAAAGTTAGCTTTAGAAAACCTGAATCTCTACCCATCTCTAAAATATATTGTATACACTGACTCTCTAAGCTCAATTACAGCAATACAAAACTTTTCTTATAAGGTTCATCCTATATTAAACCAAATCAGAAGCCTATTATTAAAAATTGAGGAACGTCATCAATCAGTGACCTTTTGCTGGATCCCAGCCCATTCGGGGATAAAAGGGAATGAACTCGCTGACAAAACTGCCAAAAATCCATCAACTTATGATTTAACCCTTGCTCCTATTCCAATCTGACTATAATCATATCATACAAACAACATGTCTTGCGATGTGGAAAGAGTTATGGCACACCCAAAGCATTAATAAACTTTATCAGTTGAAACAGGATCCACAGCTTTGGCGCTCTAGCACCAAAACAGTACGAAGAGAAGAAGTAGTGCTTGCACGAGCACCGATAGGACATACTTATCTGACTCACCTTCACCTACTTACAGGAGAGGATCCTCCTGATTGTCCACACTGTTCCTCGCACTTATCAGTCAAACACATTCTCGTTGACTGCCCTCGCTATGATCAGGACAGAATATCCATCTTCCTTTCCCTAAAAAAATCTTCCGGAATCGAAGACATTAAAAAATATTATAGGTGACGATGCAAACATCAATGAATTCTTCTCTTTTTTGAATAAAATTGGATTGTATCATAAATTTTAAAACGTCACTCTAATAAACCATAAATTGATTCTATCTGAAATTTGATTTTTACTATTTTCCTATGAATAGGCGCACTATAGCCCCAGTAGCTCGTGCGCCATTAAACCCCCACCACAACAACAACATTATTGCTACAAAGAGGCAGCAAACCGAACTACCATCAGGGCCTGTCCCAAGGTTCTTAATTATGCACTCCACGAATGAAACACCGATTGGTAAAATGTCACCCTTTTTTATACAAAAAGGGTTGGATGGGTTAGCAGGTTCACCCAAGTCAGTTAAGAGGCTCCGTTCTGGGGACCTCTTGATTGAAACAAAAAATGACAGGCAGTCTGAACATCTACTCCGAGTAACATCAATCGGAGGAATCCCTATAACAGTGACACCACACAGAACACTCAATTCATCGAGAGGTGTCATTTCGGAGTGGGACTTTCTCGACGTAACCGAGGAGGAAATCTGCTCCGAATTAAAACCACAGGGAGTTACTGCCGTCAAGAGAATTACTGCGCGAAGGGATAGAAAAATTGTTAAAACCAGGAGCGTTATCCTGACTTTTAACTCTCCTAAACCTCCTGACGAGATTAAAGCTGGATACATCAACTGTTCAGTGCGGAGATACGTTCCGAACCCTTTATGGTGTTTTAAATGCCAGAAGTGTGGACATTCTCAAATGGCCTGCCGTGGAGTCCTTGCATGCGCTCGATGCGGTGCAAAGGACCACGAAACAACAGCATGTTCAGCCGCAAAACCCACCTGTATTAACTGTCAAGGCGAACACCCGGCCTACTCACGAGCATGCCAGAGGTGGAAAGAAGAAAAAGAAATTCAACGGCTGAAGGCAGAGCTAAATATATCATACCAGGAGGCAAGGAAATCGGTGAAACCCCTGAATATCAACAGACCTACCTACGCCCAGAAGGTAGCAGGAGATGTTCCGTCGGAACTCAGACGGACATGACCATTCCTCCAAAGGAGTCTTTCACTCCCATCGCGCGATATCTCTTAAGTTCTCAAAAACCTGCACAGAAGGACCAATCAGCTGCCACTCCTATATCGGTACCTCCTAATGCTCCACAAGTAACAAAGGTAATTATGAAAGAAAAGAATAAGAAAGGGGAAGTCTCCCCTACTACCCAAGTAAACATGGATGTCGAGCAGAAGGAGGTACCCGAAGATTCAGTCTTGGAACTCTTTGCGGAGGAAGAAATGGGCACGGGACAGCGTCCATTCTTCCCCAAAAAAGATAACCCCAAGACTGATAAAAGTAAGCCCTCAGCACCTCGGAAGCCGCCTGATGGCCCCACCAAGCCAAAATAATGGCTAAATTCCTACAGTGGAATTGTCGTGGATTCCGGCAAAATACTGATGACATCAAGGCCCTCCTGCAAAAGCACGAGCCAGTTTGCTTTTGCTTGCAGGAGACTTGCCTAAAGGCAAATGATGATCCTACAATGCATAACACCACAATTTTTCGTAAGGATAGAATTGCGGATGGTCCTGCTCATGGAGGAGTTGCTATCCTTGTGGGAAACCAGACCCCAGTTCAGCCCTTGCTAATTACAACTAGCATACAAGCTGTTGCAGTTCGCCTTACAGTGGGATTTTTATTAACGGTCTGCTCTATTTATTTGCCACCTGGGACTGACATCTCACAGGAAGACCTTGATGATCTTGTAACGCAGTTGCCTCCCCCTTTCTTACCTTTTGGGGATTTTAATGGACACAACACCCTGTGGGGTAGTGCTAACATCAACGGAAGGGGACAAGCTAACATCAACGGATGGCAATGACCTTTCCCTTCTAAATACTGGAACAAACACCTTCTTCCACATGCCTACCCGTACTTTTTCTGCCATTGATCTCTCTATCTGCTCCCCTTCTCTACTCCCTTCACTCACTTGGGAAGTGGAGGAGAATCCATACGGAAGTGATCACTTCCCTGTGATAACCTTGTTACACAATGGGAGCCGATGTCTTCCTTTTAGGTTACCACGGTGGAATATTGATCAGGCTGACTGGACTGCCTTCCTACATCAGGCAAATTTTGATCTTAGCACAGTCAGTCAAGAGCCCATCAATGATGCAGTTAAGTACGTCACAGAAAATATTGTCCAAGCAGCTGCGAATGCTGTTCCAAAAACATCTGCCCGGTTTCCACCATTTCCCAAACCTTGGTGGAATTTACAATGCACAGCAGCAAAAAAGGCTCAAAACAAAGCGTGTGGGATATTCCGCCGATATCCTACCACGACCAACCTTATAGCCTTTAAACGTGCACGAGCCAAAGCACGATATATCCGCCGTCAGAGTCAAAGGAATCGTGGATCCATATTACATCATCTATTAACCAGTCTACCAACTCTAAGGTAGTCTGCGATAAAATCCGGAAAATGAAGGGAAAATATACATCCCACCCTTCTTCAATCCTAGATTATGATGGATGCGCTATTGCAGATCCAACTGCAATAGCCAATTCTCTTGGGGAAACATTCTCTAACATCTCTGCAACATCGCATTTCCCAAAGTTCCTGGTCCTGAAATATAAAATCTAAAAACAGGTACTTAACTTTAAATCTAAGAGCATTTATCCCTACAACGGGGATTTCACTATTCAGGAACTGAAAAGAGCCCTCGCTCTTTCCAAAGCAAGTGCTGTTGGACCAGATGGCATCCATTATGAAATGATTAAACATCTTTCACCAAAATCTATGGATTGTCTGTTCCTTCTGTATAACAGAATCTTTACTGAAGGGCAGTTTCCGGACTCCTGGCGAAAGGCAATCGTTCTTGCCTTTCCTAAGCCAGGAAAGGATCCAAAAGTCACTACCAATTATCGTCCTATTGCTCTGACTAGCTGTCTGTGCAAAATCCTGGAGAGAATGGTTAATTCTCGTTTAATATGGTATCTCGAATCAAATGACCTTCTCTCCAACATCCAGTGCGGCTTCCGAAGGAACCGGTCCACTTTGGACCATCTTATTAGATTGGAAGCATCCATACGGGATGCTTTCCTAAAACGCGAACACTTGGTGTTGGTGTTCTTTGACATGGAAAAAGCGTATGACACAACTTGGAGATTTGGCATTTTAAAAGATTTACATAGCATAGGCCTTAGAGGGCATCTCCCATTTTTTATTCAAAACTTTTTAGCCAATCGATCGTTCCAAGTTCGTGTGGGATCCTCACTCTCTGGCTCCTTTAGCCAAGAGGAGGGAGTACCACAAGGATCAGTATTAAGTGTCACGCTTTTTGCTATCAAAATAAATTCCATCACAGAACAACTTCCTCCAACTGTAAACAGTACCCTCTATGTTGATGACTTTAGCATTTTTTGTCAGTCGTGCAAAAAATGAAAGACAACTGTAGAAAACCATTGATAGTCTGAATTCCTGGGCACTTGCTAATGGCTTCAGGTTCTCGCCGGAGAAGACCGTTTGCGTACACTTTTGTCGCAAGCGTAATCTTCATCCTGAACCTGAATTAAGGCTCGGACAAAATGCTATTCCAGTAGTAGCGAACACAAAATTCTTGGGACTCATATTCGATAAAAAACTGACCTTTTTGGATCACATTCGCCAACTCCGCACAAAGTGCACAAGAGGCCTTAATATGCTCCGCTTGCTTTCCTCTTTATCTTGGGGTGCAGACCGATGCACCCTTCTACGGCTTTGCCGTGCCCTTGTGCGATCCAAATTAGATTATGGGTCCCAAAGACAGTGCCCTTCGATGGCTGGACCCTGTCCATCATCAGGCTCTACGTATCGCTACTGGAGCATTTCGAACATCTCCTGTCCAGAGTTTATACGTCGAAGCAAACGAACCACCGTTATCACTTCGACGTAAGCAGTTGTCTCTAAAGTACGCCTTAAAACTGAAATCCCTGCCAGACCATCCTACGTGGCCATTCGTTTTTGAGCCACGATGGGAAAATTTGTACAACACCCGTAAGACTGCCAATCGTCCTTTTGGTATTCGTCTCCAAGAGCTACTCGATGAACTTAATATCAAGGTAGACAAGGTTGCCCAAACACCAAAGCAACCCTTTCCACCCTGGCATGCTCATCTCCCAGCATGTGACTTATCCCTTAGAAATTGGGCAAAGTCGGACACTCCATCTGTTTACCTGCAGCTTTATTCAGCACACCGAGCTGAACATTCTGACTTCGCGCCAGTTTTCACAGACGGTTCGAAGTCGGAGTCATATGTGGGATCTGCTGCTGTCTTTACAGGCAGCACTACATCGGAGCAGATTCCCTCTGAATGCAGCATATTTACTGCTGAGCTGCACGCTATAGAGTTAGCTTTGGATCACATCAGTAAATGCCAATACCAACGGTTCATTTTATATTCTGACTCTCTCAGCGTGTTACAGGCTATAATAACTGTAAGATATAATCCTCATCCAGTTCTGTCTAGTATTCAGCAGAAGATGCACCTCCTCCGTGGATGTGAATATGATATCCGCTTCTGCTGGATTCCCAGCCACATTGGGATTAAGGGAAATGATTTGGCTGACGCCGCAGCCAAATCAGCAATTGCCAATAATAATCGCTGCCTGTCAGTCCCCTATACAGACTACAGGCAAATAATACACGAGAAAATACATTCCCAATGGCAGAACTCGTGGAATAGACAGACTGGAAATAAACTATATTGTATAAAGCCTGTAATTGAACCGTGGCAGTCTAGTCTGCGCAGGAATCGTAAGAAGGAAGTTGTTCTTGCCCGGACCCGCATAGGACACAGTCATTTAACTCATTCGTTTTTGCTGAGGGCTGATGACCCTCCTATGTGTGTGTCCTGTGGCACTATTTTAACGATCAGACACCTTTTAATTGACTGTCCAGATTTTAGCAAT
Source organism: Mastigoproctus giganteus (assembly GCF_048544385.1). Taxonomy (NCBI): domain Eukaryota; kingdom Metazoa; phylum Arthropoda; class Arachnida; order Uropygi; family Thelyphonidae; genus Mastigoproctus; species Mastigoproctus giganteus. Next base: position 95,671,745 of record NC_143585.1, on the reverse strand, counting down.
ATCCGTTTTACCGCTTTTAATCATCTGACTGAGCCGTATACACTCAGTCAGATTTTATCCGACAATGACAACGTGTCTGCTGCTTTTAGCTATTTTAAATCAATAAAAGGTTTTAATTGTATTTAATTCATGTTATTGTTACGTCTTTATTGATTTATTTCTTATATCTTTGTTATTATATATCTGGACACGGTGGCCTTACTAATTAGGTCACCGAGAGTTTAAAATTAAATTTTTTAAATATTACCTAGTCTTGGCGCATTATAGCCTTAGTTGCTAATGCGCCAAAAAATCCAAACAAAACAAACAAAAACTAATCCCTGCGCCCGAGGGGAATGCTACACATTCCGTTGACACACAAGTCTCCCAAGTCAAGTGAAGGGTATTTGCGTGGCAACCACAGTATAATTGCCTCTCTATAGCTCTGCTGTCAGCAGCATGGTGACCAGTACGGTCTGTCAACAAAGGATATAGATAGAAAACGTAAAAAAGCTTATCTGCGAAAAGATCTAAACCTCCCAAGCACTTCCTAATTCATTTCACAAATATACGTGGTCTCAATTCTAATCTCAACGATGTCCATTTCCACTTGCAGTCTGCCAAACCCCATGTACTTTTTCTGAGAGAATCTCAGATATCGGTTGATTCAACTACTGCTCATCTCAGATGCCCAAATTATTTGCTGTATGATTCCTTTCGCCTCAAAGGTGGTACTTGTGCATATGTCCGTTCTGATATTCCGTGTCAGAGACTTGGCAATGGAATCTCCTCTCTTTGATCTTCTCTGGCTTAAAATTTCTCTACCACATTGTGTCAAATTCATCTGTTGTCTCTCCCGTTCTCCCAACTCCACTAGGCGCCTCCGCACACGCTTCTTAATTAGACCGGGGTTCAAACCCGTCACCACCAAATACGGAGGATGCGGAAAGGTTAGGGAATGACCACCGCATATCTCGGAGCAATATGGCCTTAGTTGCTAATGCTCCTAAAAACCAAATAACAAACAAACCAAATCCACTAATCACTTGGAGTTAGTATTAGTATTAGTAACGGCCGCATGGTGCAAGAAAGCCCACGGCTTATGCTGCACCAGCCAAAAAAAAAAAAAAAAAAAAAAAAAAAAAATCCGAACAAAACAATGATAAAAACAAAAAAAAATAATAATAATAAATAAATAACTAAATAATAATAATTAATAAATAAAAAAATAAAATAAAAAGGAAATTAAACCTATCATCCTATGTGCTTCCCTTACCCGAAAGTACTATCCAGATGACCTTTGAATTTCCCCAAACTGTCGGCCTCTACCACCCATGAAGGCAACTTATTCCAGTAATTTATAACTCGCTGGCTGAAATAGAACTTCCTGCAATCCAATCTAAACATTTCCCCCCGTAACTTGAATTTATGTCCCCTAGTTCTAGCATCATTTATAATCTTGAAAATTTTGTCCTCATTCATTTTACTGATGCCTCTCAGAGCCTTAAACACCTCAATCAAATCTCCTCTAAGGTGTCTAGTTTCCAAACTCTGCAACCCACATATTCGAAGTCTTTCTTCATAAGGACGCCCTTTTGCCGATCTCACCAGGCGAGTTACCCTTCTTTGCACCCTTTCAAGAAGCTCGATGTCTTTCTTCAGGTGCGGTCTCCATACTTGAACACAGTATTCCAAGTGTGGTCTAACATAAGCCTTATATAATGGGATTATCACGTCCCTATCTCTACTTGCAAAAGTTCGATAGATCATCGATAGGACACCATGGGCCTTCCTTGCAACCTGTTTACAATGCTCAGAGAATTTCATGTCTGACCGTATCGTAACACCCAAGTCCCTTTCCTCCAGTACTGGCTTTAGTTGAACTCCACCAAGTGAATAAGTTTTTTTGGGATTACTGTTTCCCAGGTGTAATACCTTACACTTTGTTGGATTAAAGCACAGCTGCCATTTTTCTGACCATTCCTGAAGTCTATCTAGGTCTCTCTGAAGAAGCTCAGCTTGACAGTGATCATTAACTACTCTCCCAATTTTAACATCATCTGCAAATTTAGACATCACGCCCTCTATCCCTTCATCAATGTCGTTTATGAAAATTAAAAACAACAGTGGTCCTAATACTGATCCTTGGGGAACCCCACTTCTTACATCAACCCAATCTGAGGAATAGCCATTTATCACAACCCTCTGCCTCCTGCCCTGAAGCCATCCTTCTATCCATCTAAGGATTTTCCCAGTGATTCCAACCTGTTCCAGCTTATAAAGCAACCGCTCATGTGGGACTGAGTCAAAAGCTTTGCTGAAATCTAAATAAACAATGTCGAAATTATTCCCTAAATCCAGCTCGTGAGTGACCCTTTCGAAATAGCGAACCAGATTTGTTAAACATGATTTTCCCTTTACGAAACCATGCTGAGTATCCTTGAGAATTTCAATTCGATCCAAATGATCCTGAATTCCACCCTTGATCATTGCCTCCATGATTTTCCCTACTACTGAAGTCAGACTGACAGGTCGATAATTTCCAACTTCACTTTTAAAGCCACCCTTATGTATGGGAGATACATTTGCACTTTTCCAATCCAAGGGAATCTCCCCAGAGTCTAATGATGCTCGCATAATTAGCCTCAATGGTTCAATGCACTCGCTTGCTGCCTCTCTTAAGATTATAGGGTATATTCCATCAACTCCAGGAGCCTTACTGGTCTGTAGGCTCGAAAGTTTTTTCATTAAATAATCTTGCGAAATTTCAATATCATTAATTACATATTTTTAAACTTCGCTCCCACAATTTCCCTTTGCCACAAAAGGCTTTTCATTTGTAAATATTGATGCAAAATAACTGTTGAGTTCATCTGCAACGGCAGCTGGTGTATTTATTACTATCCCCTTTCCCTTACATAAAGGACCGATCTGGTTTGTCCTGCTCTTCTTGGCATTTATATATGTGAAGAATTCTTTATCCCCCCCTCTTTGCTCTGTTTGCTAGTGATTTCTCATAAACTGCCTTTTCCTGTCTGAGGTTCTGAGTTCTGAGTTCTTTGACTTCCTCTCTTTGCAACTTGACTTTCTCCATTCCAACTTTCCTAACAGTGAGGTAATTTTCCTTGGTGATTTTAATGTTCATAACTCCAGCTGGCTTCCGTTTTCTAGTCACACCGACCCAGCTGGTCGAGATGCTGAGGCTTTTGCAATTACTAATGACCTAGCACAGATTGTTCATTTACCTACAAGAATAGCGAACAATCCTAACCATACAGCCAACACGCTTGATCTGATCTGATCTGATCTGATCTGATCTTTTTCTCACAAACAACCCTTCTAAGTACACGGTGGAAGTGAGAGATCCTTTAGGCACTTCAGATCACAACTTGGTGATTGTCTCTTCTCCAATGGAACCTTTATCTCATGGCTATTCCCTACCTAGTGTTGTTTGGCATTACAAGAATGCAAAATGGGATGACCTGCGAGACTTCTTTTCTTCTTTTCCTTGGTCGGATTACCGTTTCAAAAGTTCTGATGTCAACGTTTGCTCAGATCGTGTCAGTGAAAACCTTGGTTTTCCAATAAATGTGATAAGGCTGTTCAAGAGAAGAATGTTGCATATCGTAATTGGCTTGTTTCTGATTCTTCAGTTTCATTTTCTGCCTACACCAAAGCTCGCAACAATTGTAAAGCAGTTATTAATCAGTCCAAACTAGAGTTTGAACAGGCTAAGAGTAGAAAACTTGCTTCTTTCCCTAATGGTAGCCGAGCATTCTGGTCTCTTGCCAAAGCTATTGGCCGCAACTTTTGCTCACCTCTGTCCAAACCAGATATTTCTGTTGTCACTTCAGTCACGGATAAAGCTGACCTGCTAGCATCCCATTTTTCTTCCAACTCATGTATTAATGATCTTGGTAAAACACTTCTCACCATTCCCAACACGTTCCATTCAATGCCTCCTGTGGTCTTCCGTCAAAAGGATGTCAAACGGATTTTGACAAATCTTGATGCTAAGAAAGCTCCAGGTCCCGATGGTATTTCTCCACTTGTTCTCAAAATCTGTGCTCCTGAACTTACTCCTATTCTTTGCCGCCTTTTTTCATTTTCTTATTCCAAAGGTGTTTTTCCCTCTGCTTGGAAATGTGCTCATATCCACCCAGTTCCTAAAAAGGATGACAAATCCCTCCCGTCCGGCCCCGGTTCCCAAGCGTTTCCGTGGCAAAGCGATTTTCTGAGCTCTATAAAGCGATTCAAAGCGTTCTCCTTTAAAGGAATCACTCTTCTCTTTAAGTTCCTCGTTAGTTTCTCTTAAGTTCTTGAAAAAAGCACAGTAGACTTCATCTTACAAGTTGTAAGTTAAGTCAGAAAAGAAAAGACAACTTTCCTTTTATATTTATTAGAGTTACTAACACAACTAACTTAACAACCGCTTGGCCACTCGTGGCATTACTCCTGCCTCCCCGTGGCGGTGCCGGTAACCTGAGTGGGGGCGCCTCCGTAGCCAGGTGGGAAGGAGCAACAGTGCGTAGTATACGCTTCTTGATTAGACCGGGGTTTGAGCCCGTCACCACCAAATTATGGAGGATGCGGGAAGGTCAAGGAATGACTACCGCGTATTCCCGGAGCAATATGACCTTAGTTGCTAATGCTCCTAAAAAAAACGAATAACAATCTCATAAGTTGTGCGCCTGAACTTACTCCTGTTCTCTGCCGCATTTTTTCACTTTCTTATTACGAAGGTGTTTTTCCTTCTGCTTGGAAATTTGCTCATATCCAGCCAGTTCCTAAAAAGGGTGACAAATCCCTCCCATCTAATTATCGTTCCATTGAAATTACTTCTACTCTTTCTAAAGTAATGGAGAAATCAATTAACCACCAAGTCTTTAACTACCTAGAAACCTTCTACCTGATCAACGATCGCCACTATGGATTCCGTCGGTGTCGATCCACTGGTGGTGATATTCTGGCTTATGTTACCCATTTATGGAAAGGTTCGGTGAAACACAAACAGTTGCTCTTGACATCTCAAAGGCTTTTGATCGTGTTTGGCATAAAGGTCTTCTAAAGAAGCATCCATCTTATGGTTTGCCAACTGTTTTTTGTAATTGGTTATCCAGTTTTCTCTTTTCTCATTGAGGGTGATGGTAGATGGCTCTCTGTCTTCTAACTTCTCCACTAACGCCGTTGTCCCCCAAGGTTCAGTTCTTTCCCCCACTCTTTTCCTCTTGTATATTAATGACCTTCTTTCATTGACTGGAAATCCTATCCATAGTTTTGCCGATGATAGCACATTGCATTCCACTTTCCATTTTGAGAAACCTTGTCCTGCTCAATCAGCTTCAACTTCTCGGAAATCTGCTACCAATTCCTTAAATGCCGATCTTCAGGTATTTCTCCAGTGGGGCAAAGACAGTTGATTTCAACTGTCTTTGCCCCACTGGAAGGGTTGAAATCAACAATCAAAGATAGTTGATTTCAACCCTTCTAAAACTCAGTCTTGTCTTATATCTCGCAAAAAGGATTCTTCTGCTCCTATGCTTATCTTTGGTGACACTCCGATTTCTAGGCAAAATGATATATCTCTTTTGGGGATTACTCTGACTTCTAATCTCTCTTGGCACAAGCACATTACAAATATTTCTTCCTCTGCATCTAAAAAACTTGGTTTTCTTTTTCGCTCTCGGCGTTACTTTTCTTCCAAACAGCTTTCACTCTGTACAAATCGCAAATCCGCCCTGCCATGGAATATTGTTCCCACATCTTGGGTGGTGCCCCCAAAACCTCTCTCAGGCTTCTTGATTCCATTCAGAAGAGGGCAGTTAGGTTAATTAATGATTCATCTCTAACAGAGTCTCTCCACTCGCTTTCTCATAGACGCACTGTTTCTGCTGCATGCCTCTTCTAGAGATACTTCCATGGGCACTGTTCTTCTGAATTAGCTTCTATAATTCCCGCTCTCTCTTTCAAAACAGTCCGAACATGTGCCGCCAACATCCATTTACTGTCCAACTTCAAACCCACAGAACCAACTTTTCATCTTCCTCATTTATTCACTCAACTGCCGTATTCTGGAACAACCTTCCTTCATACTGTATTTCCTGAAAATTACAGTCTACAGATGTTCAAATCCAATGTCAACAAATATCTTTTTCGTCTTCTCAACCTCCAACCCAAGCACGGTACCAAGTACTATAGGTTCTAATACCTCTTGTGTTTGGGGTTTACATAAAAAAAAAAACTAGTTGTTTGGGGAAAATACTGGAGAAAATGGTTCTCAAGCGCCTCACCTGGTTTCTAGACTCACATAACATCTTTCATAAAAATCACTATGGCTTTCGGCAAAATAGATCTGCATTAGATACGATGACCAAAGCAGAAGCAAACATCAGAAATGCTTTCGTTAGAAACGACCACCTAGTTATGGTAAGTCCGGATTTAGAAAAGGCCTTTGATACAACGTGGCGTTTCGGTATTTTACGAGATCTCCATACCTTTAGATTACGAGGCAGGCTTCCTTTGTTTATTCAGGGCAGAACCTTTCAGGTTCGTTATCTAGATGTTCTTTCTAGAATTCAGATACAGGAGGAGGGGGTCCCTCGTGGATATATTTTGAATCCTACTCTATTTTTAGTAAAATAAATAATATTATCCATGATATTCCAAGCAGAGGAGAATTATATCATTATGCAGATGACCTCATGCATAATGAGATCAACTGCATCGGGTTCTTTGTGAGGTCTGAGGGTTTGCAGAAACATCCCAGATATCAGGCGAATCCATTTGACCGCATAGAAATTGTGCCAATGTGTGTATATTCCTCTCTTTGACTATGGTTTCCCAGGGTTTCATGCCCAGGTTTGTATAGAGCACACTCCTAGAGATGGTGAAAGGGTAGCCTATCTCCCTGTTTTACCATCTCAGGAGCCAATATTCAACCCCCAGGAATCTTTTCAGTTGAGTAGAGGAAGCTCCTGACCATAGTACCGAAGCGTAGGGCGGTACGGGTGTTAAATTTCTTCGGACGTATTCCAAGAGCAACTCCCAAGGCCTAAGACCGACCAACTCCTGCTGGATTGCCCAGTACGCCGCAAGCGTTTTTAGCCTGGCCATCTTGAGGTGGTCTTTGAAAGTAAGCCCATCATCCCACTTCAATCCCAAGTCGGTGTGAGAGTGAACCTTTTTAATGGCGGTCCCATTTATTGTGAGCATAATTTCATTAATAGTCCTCCTTTTTGTAAAAGTCATCTGAGCTGCTTTTTGAGGATTCAGTTTGTCCCAGACGTCCTAGATAATCCTGGAGCTCGAACAGTACTATCTGATTTTCATAGGCGACTGCCTCAGCTTTTGCTGGATCATCGAATGTGACCAGCATCTTAAGATCATCAGCGTATGAAATGAAGTTTGGGTGCTTCGCAAGGAAGGGCCCTATTGCTGCGGCAAAGAACCATGATGAGAGAACTCCCCCTTCAGGGATGCCGACAGAGGTCATGGTGGTCATCTCCAATCTGTGATCATATTTGATAAATATTTGCCTGTTGATGAGGAGTTGATGGAGGACAGCAAGAAGATTACGTGTGGGTATTAATCCCATCTCGCTCGGATTACGGAGCTCCAATCTATGACTCTGCCAAGAAAAGGGCGCAAATTCAGCTAGACACTGTCCATCACAGTGCTCTTAGAACTGCTTTAGGAGCATTCAGAACATTCCCTGTACAGAGTCTATATATAAAAGCACACGAACCTCCACTCCATCTTCGGAGAAAAATGTTGCTACTCAACTATGCAGCAAAAATACGGAGCCTTCCCTTTCATTCTATCTGGCCATACTTATTTGAGCCCCAATGGACCACCTTTTATCACAACCTAACGAAACCAAGCCAATTGGAATAAGTTTACTATAGTTAATAGAAGGCTGGAACTTACATATAGATATCTTTCAGGACACAAACACTTACTGGACCTCCATGGTCTAGTTATATACCGGTCTGTGATCTCTCTTTCCAACAATGGGGGAAAAAACAGGCAGCAGATCCCATTATCAGGAAACTCCATGCTGCTCATGTAGCTAAAAATTCTCAGTATTCATATATATATATACCGATGGCTGAAAAACAAGTACAACAATAGGTGCAGCGGCAGTTTCTACTGTCTTTTCTAGTTCTGTGTCCCCTCCGAAGGAATGCAGTGTCTATACTGCCGAACTTTTTGCTATATAGATAGCTCTAGATAACGTATCTGATCTGTCCTGTAAGCAAACAATGATCTATTCTGACTTTTTGAGTGCAATAGCAGCATTAAAAAATTCATCCAAGCCAATCCACCCAGTATTGAAGCAAATCGGATCAGAGGAAATGAACATACAGATCAAGCCGCTAAACATCCGACCACTGCGTGCTCTCCTAACTACCAAGTGCCGTATACAGACCACAAATCAGTCATAAAAAACGTCTGCGAAGAACAATGGTTGCAGATCTGGCAGGCTTGGGGCGGTAATAAGCTGCTGCAGTTCAAACGGGAACTTCAGATGTGGGCATCAAGCATGAGATCAAATTGGCAAGAGGAGGTGATCCTGGCTAGGATGAGTATTAGGTACACGCATCTAACCCATATTTATCTGCTCATGGGGGAAGATCCGCCTATTTGTACATATTGTCAGACTGCACTTACGGTGAAGCATATCCTACTAAATTGTAACCATTACATTAATGCACAAAACACAATTTTCACGTCAGATAAATTATCTCATCTGATTGGAGACAATGCAAATCTAGCTGAGTTTTTTTTTTTTTTTTTTTTTTTGCTTTCTTGAAGCCACGATTATTAAACAGATTTTAACATTTCAACTGCAGTAGTAAATAGTCTGGCACAATATGGCCTTAGCAGTCCTTGTGCCATTAAACAACAAACCAACAACAATCTCTCACTGAATGTTGGTGTTGCCTTTCAGCTAGAAGCAGAATTATGACCCATATCAGTTTTGCAAGCAGTCTGAAGAATAATACCACAATTCCTAGCTAATCATAAAGATTTCACCTTCACAATTTTTAAATTCAAGATTTCAAATTCTTGGTTATTAGATTCTTAACAACTTTGTCTTCAAATCACTGTTATCATTAGCCCTAAAAATGAGAACATTGTCATTTATGTCTGCCGACTTTCCCTAGTTTGTGCCCCATCTTGAGCAACCTCAGCAAAAGTACGTGCAGAAGCTATTTGCGACTCAGAGTAACTTTATCGCTTCATATTTTTATCATTCGAATCAGGAACCAGAGACTCGTGATCCTTAAGAGGAAACCAAGCCGAAAAAGACTTCACAACACTATCCAATAAATTAGCTCCATTGCTAACCTCCTTGTTTATTATTTCAACTTCTTGTTTTAAATTAATAACTATGTAGCAACACTCATGATTTGATCATTTTTCCATTATTAGATTACCAGTAACTTTAGTCACTTCATTGCTTTCACTGGGCAAAAAACTCCATGTCCCGTCTCATACAAGAAACACTCCCATAAACTAAGGATACATCCTGTATATTACCAATCAGCAAAGTTTGCAATCGTATATCAATATCTGCTTTAGGATTAGTGTCACTACCTGATTGAGAATCCAAGGGAAGCTTTCTATCAGACTGCAATTGCGTTTACACCAGAAACAATCCTTGACATTTCTCTTGTAACAGGTCCTCGAGCATACCTAAACTCACAGTTTTCTTAATTCAGATTGAGATGAAGGCACTTTAGGAGTTAATAAAGGAGAGATACCCTCTCCCCCCTCTCCAAATCTGCAAAGGGTTTACTTATTGTACAAGTTTTTGGATCCATATTAAATGAACTTCAACAAAAACTATCTATAATATTAAGCAAAATGAAATTAAATTCGACTACTGTAAGTAAAGAACAAATCAAAATCTATTAAATAAAAAGAGTAATCAATTAATTTAAACACACTGTGCAAAAATAAAAGCCAAAATATTCCACAGAGAGGTTCCCCCTTCAAAAATGTACCCGTGTACAAACGTGACGCACTCTCCAGGATGAATGATAGTGTTCCCCAGTGTACATCATGCCATGTACAACTGGCTGTCCGCCATTTGTTAGTGGACTCTCCCCACTTACAAACTATCTGCTTAAACGTCACTGGTTAGCACCACTCCTACCTCCAAGTGGCGGGGTCAGAAACCTGGACTGAACAGAGCAACAACAATTACACTCCAGTTATTATTATTATGTTTATTTCCTCTTAAGAGATCCGGTTACGAGTGTTGACCAGGGGGTACACATACAAGTTATACATATCATTATCCACTTATAATTTATTCATATTGTATTACTATTATAATATCATTGTCTTATTTATATAGTCATTTTTATTTATATAGTTATTTTTACATTTAAAGCATAATTTGTAATTTTACAATAAATTAAAGTAACATTTTAAGAATGTTCACATCTACACAACTATTTACCTCGAGACAGCGTAACGAAACATAAACATAGCAGAGGTGCCAGTGTGGAAATAATACGGTGATTTTGCCATTCAGTTGGTCTTCCTGAATTCAGTTCACTCTTCATTTCCTCCCTTCTGTTTTCATCTGTGGGCTTCACTTGCTCGCAGCATTTATAAGTGGAGTAACACATTCTGAAAAACTTCCGTCCTTTAGTCCTCTGTGCAAATCCTCTCTGGGTCTGCTTGGAGGTCGTTGTACATTTTGATAGTGTTGGACGAAAAAAATCGCCGCAGATTTCCCAGCGCGTGAGCGCGCTACTAAATTGGAGGTGGTGGCATTTTATTCGCCAACCTTTGCGTTCATACGGGCCGATTCAGCAATTATTCAGCTTTCGGCGAGTCGAGTGTCCCGGTCAGCAGTTTCGGGAGCGTGAGAATGTTCTTTTTGATGATTATGTCCATCAGCCTTGTGACATTCAAATTGGTGTATAAAATAACCTTTAAGATGGGAAATGGCTGCGTAGTGATCCTGTTTAACCATCTCAGGACCCAGTACTCTAAACATAGGAAAACTTAGATAGTAGTGTTTGGAGCAGAGGACCAAATGGCCCGAGTGCCAAACGATTATTACTGTAACCAAGCGATTCCAAGTGAGCTCTGTATTGTGTGCAAAGCGATTAGTTTTCTTTCGGAATTAAATACAGTTTTCATTATTTGTGTGTATTGCGTAACATTTTTACACTACAAGAAGTAGGCAGAGTTCCAGAAAGGGAACTCGCCTTTATTTCTTTTTTAATTGTACTGATCAAACTTGTGGCACTGTTCCTGCCTCCCCGTAGCGGGGCTCGAAACCTGGAAACAAAAGTTATCTTTCCAGGGCAAAATGATGAGCAAAATCTCTCCTACAGGACCTAGGGATCCTAACATGTCTACTTATGAGATAGAAGACTAACTCATGCAGTGCTAAACGGAAAAAAACTGACACTGTTAAAAAAGAGCTCCAAAGCATCTTGTATTACACTGTACACTGAAAGGACAGATTCATGGGACATCTGGTTTCTGGGCAACGCGACGCTGTCACCCCTCTAGCTAGTGGACGAACCCACCGCTTGGTGGGTATATAGGTACACTGCATCACTGTATTCACGTAGACGGAAATTCGATGTCCGTATGGATAAACGTCGTGAGTTAACCGACTTTGAAAGAGGCATGATAGTGGGTGCCCGATGGGTGGGTCACTATCGCGGAGAAATTGCACCATCCACGTTCGACAGAATCAAAAGTGTTTCGGAATAACATCTCATCGTGGACAGCGCTGTGGGAGCGGAGAAAGGTGGTTGATGAACATGGCCGTCGATGTCTATCTCTCATTAAAAATGAGAGCGACAGTGGCAGAAATCACCGCCCACTTCAACGAGGGAGGTGCCGGAAACGTCTCCACCAAGACCATCAGGCGTTCATTAGCCGCAAAAGTTTATAGGAGCCGCCGACCCACCAGAGTCCCATTGCTAACACCACGACACAGGACTCTACACCTCGGCTGGGCGAAAGAACATCGGAACTGGACGTTGGATGAATAAAGACGGGTCTCCTGGTCCGATGAGTCCCGTTTCCAGTTATTTAAAGCGGAAGGAAGGGTGTGTATCATGTCAACAAGGAAATATTCAGGCAGGTGGACGTCGGTAATGGTCTGGGGGCGTGTTCAACTGGCACAAGTTGGACGTAACCTAGACCTCTGAACGATCTAGGTTAGTCGTGGCAGCGTGGTGCAGTGTTATGGTGTGGGGAATGTTTTCTAGGCACACGTTGGGTCCATTGATACCCATAGAGTCACGTCTGAATGCCACATCGTACCTAAATATCATTGCTTACCAAGTGCATCCGTTCATGTTGACAGTTTATCTTCATTCAGATGGTTACTTCCAGCAGGATAATGAGGCGATGCACAAAGCCCGAATCACTATGGAATGGTTCCTGGAACATGACAATGATTTTTTTCTTTGTTGCAGTGGCCCGCTCAGTCCACGGATCTCAATCTTATTGAACATCTTTGGGATGAATTGGAAAGGGCTGTTCGCTGCAAGCCTACACCTCCGTCGAATCTCAAGGAACTGCGTGATACACTCATGTCTGCATGGTACTTCATTCCTGCACAACTTTTTCAGCATACTGTTAAATCTATGCCTAGACGAATTCAGTGTGTTTTGTAGGCTAAAGGAGGCTCAAGACGCTATTAGGTAGGTGTACCTGATTAAGTGGCAGCACAGTGTATGTAATAACTTACCGGATGATGCTAATATGATAGTTTCCAGGTCCACATTCAATCCACCCTCTCTCGTCACTTTATCCGAGGTGGTGTTCCACACGGCTCTCTATTTATTATAAATTAATCATTATATTATAAAGTGGTGCCACTCTATTTATTATAAAAATCGATTCAGTAATTAAGATCATTCCACCCATTGTTTTTACTACTTTATATGCCGATGATTTTAGGCGCCTCCGTAGCCAGGTGGGAAGGAGCAGCAGTGCGCAGCACACGCTTCTTGATTAGACCGGGGTTCGAGCCCGTCACCACCAAATACGGAGGATGCGGAAAGGTCAAGGGAATGACCACCGCATATCCCGGAGCAATATGGCCTTAGTTGCTAATGCTCCTAAAAACCAAATAACTAACTAACTAGCCGATGATTTTAGTATATCTTGCCACTCACAAAACATACGAATGATTGAAAGACAACTTCAAGTTGCTCTTAAAAAAAAAAAAAAAAATCTGTCGCAGTTCATTTCTGTAGAAGACGTTATCTCCATCCTGACCCAATAATAAAGCTGGGCAACTACGACATACCTGGCTTAACTTAGATAAAAAAAAAATTACCTTTATTGACCATATCAAACAACTTAGAACCACCTGTGTCAAGAAATTAAACATTTTGAGAGTATTATCAGCTACTTCATGGCCCCTCGACGTGGGCACCTGTACGTGGTGAGGGGACCTCCCAGTGATGCTGCTGGGTTTCCAGATTAGCACCACTGGGACCTAACGCCCATACCTTGGTTCCAGGGTTACATCTTTGGAATCCGGCGTGTGCAGCCGTGCGCCGCGACCCGTGGAAGCGGAAAGGGGGATCCTGCTGGTTGAGGGGCCCAGCCTTAATACACCACTTTGGCCCCTGCTTCGACAAGACGAGCGGTCCCGGACCGGCTCGACTGGGATCAATCGGCGGGTGGTTCTATACTGCTAGGGTCAACTGCGTTCCAATAAGTCTCCCTCCCTTTGGTCCTGGGACGGGATAAAGACTTATTGGTAACGTGGGTATGGTGTTCTAAGCGAACTCGGCGTCCCATTCGTGTACGCAGTACCTGCTAGTTCACGAGTGGGCGCCCCCTCGTAGGGCTCCGTGGTGGGTGAGGTACTTAGGCATCAGACATTTTTTCTTTACTCTCATGAGTAATTTAAATCCTTCTTCTGGGGCCCCAACAAGGCCCCTACCTAATCGAGATGATGACGCAGATAACACCTCTGCAAAACGAGCCAGAACTGAGGATAAACAACCACCATCAGTTACACCGCTTTTCCTCATTCTCCATTCCACCGGAGAGCAGTCCATTGGAAAGATGTCACCTTTCTTCATCCAGAAAGGATTAGAAGGGTTGGCAGGTTCGCCCAAATCCGTTAAACGACTGCGTTCTGGCGACCTTTTGGTCGAAGCTACCAATTTTAAACAGGCGGCAAAAATCCTGAACGCCACATCAATAGGGGGAATACCTATCATTGTCACCCCCCACAAAACTTTGAACTCTTCTAGAGGCGTCATTTCAGAGTGGGACCTTCTTCATGTTTCTGAAGAAGAGATCTGCTCTGAATTAAAAGACCAAGGAGTGATAGCTGTAAAAAGAATATCGATACGGAAGGATGGGAATCTCGTCCCTACCCGAGTTCTTATCCTCACATTTAACACCCCACGGCCTCCAAGTTCCATCAAGGCAGGTTATCTAAATTGCCCAGTGAGGATTTATATCCCAAACCCACTGCGGTGTTTTAGATGCCAAAAATACGGCCACTCACAAACATCTTGTCGTGGTAACCCTGCCTGTGCTCGATGTGGTATGAAAGACCACGAGAGCAAGGAATGTTCAGCTCCAAAACCCACCTGTGTCAACTGCCAAGGTGAGCACCCCGCCTATTCAAGAGCATGCCAGCGGTGGAAGGACGAAAAAGAAATCCAAAAACTGAAAACAGAGCTGAATATTTCCTACCCAGAGGCCAGAAAACGTATCCAACCAATAAATAGCGGGAAACCTTCATATGCCCAGAAGGTTTCTGCTAAGAGCACTATCGGGACACAAACTGAGATGACTATACCACCAAGAGAGTCATTCAATCCGATTGCACGCTATTTATTGAGTTCACAAAAGCCCACCAAAAAAACACAATCGGCTGCCACTCCTATATCCGTACCTCCTAATGCTCCACCACTACCCAAACCAAGTGGTAAAGAAAGTCCAAAAAGTTCGAAAGAGCCACCCGCAATACCAGAAAAAATGGATGTAGAGAATAAGGAGGTACCGGATGAATCAGTCCTGGAACTCTTTGCGGAGGAAGAAATGGACACCGGACAGCGTCCATTCTTCCCCAAAAAAGATAAATCCAAGACTGACAAAAGTAAGCCCTCAGCACCTCGGAAGCCGCCTGATGGACCCACCAAGCCAAAATAATGGCTAAATTCCTACAATGGAATTGTCGTGGATTCCGGCGAAATATTGATGACATCAAGGCCCTCCTGCAAAAGCACGAGCCAGTTTGCTTTTGCTTGCAGGAGACTTATCTAAAGGCAAATGATGATCCCACAATGCACAACATCACATTTTTTCGAAAGGATAGAATTGCGGATGGCCCTGTACATGGGGGAGTGGCTATCCTTGTGGGTAACCAGACCCCAGTGCAGCCCTTGCTAATTACAACCAGCATAGAGGCTGTTGCAATTCGCCTTTCAGTGGGATTTTTAATAACTGTGTGCTCCATTTATTTGCCACCTGGGACTGACATCACCCAGGCAGACCTTGATGATCTTCTAACGCAGCTGCCTCCCCCTTTCTTACTTCTCGGGGATTTTAACGGACATAACACCCTGTGGGGTAGTGTTAACATCAACGGAAGGGGACGAGTCATAGAGCGTATGCTCAATGACAATGACCTTTCCCTTCTGAATACTGGAAAAAACACCTTCTTCCACATGCCTACCCGTACTTTTTCTGCCATTGATCTCTCTATCTGCTCCCCTTCTCTACTCCCTTCACTCACTTGGGAAGTGGAGGAGAATCCATACGGAAGTGATCACTTCCCTGTGATAACCTTGTTACACAGTGGGAGACCATGTCTTCCTTTCAGGTTACCACGGTGGAAGATTGATCAGGCTGACTGGTTTGCCTTCCAAAATCAGGCAAATTTTGATCTCAGTACCGTCAGCCAAGAGCCTATCAATGAAGCAGTAACGTACATCACAGAAGTTATCGTCCAAGCAGCTGCGAATGCAGTTCCAAAAACATCTGCCCGGTTTCCACCATTTCCCAAACCTTGGTGGAATTCCCAATGCACAACAGCAAAAAAGGCCCAAAACAAAGCGTGGGGGATATTCCGTCGATATCCTACCACGACCAACCTTATAGCCTTTAAACGTGCGCGAGCCAAAGCTCGCTACATCCGTCGTCAGAGTCAAAAGGAATCGTGGATCCGTTTTACATCATCTATTAACCAGTCTACCAACTCCAAGGTAGTCTGGGAAAAAATCCGGAAAATGAAGGGTAAATACACAGCACACCCCTCATCGGTCCTTGAATATAAGGGATGTACTATTGCAGACTCTACTGCAATAGCCAATGCTCTTGGGGAAACGTTTTCTAACATCTCTGCAACGTCATCTTACTCCCCAGAGTTTCTGGTCTTAAAGTGCAAGACTGAAAATCAGGCCCTTAAGTTCACATCGAAGGGTTCCCCCCCATATAATGGGCCATTTACTATCCACGAGCTAAAAACAGCACTTGCCTATACAAAGGCTACCGCTGTTGGACCAGACAACATCCATTATGAAATGATCAAACATCTTTCATCAGAATCCATGGACTGTTTGCTTTTCCTGTATAACAGAATCTTCCTTGAAGAGCACTTTCCGGATACCTGGCGCAAGGCAATTATACTTGCTTTTGCTAAGCCGGGAAAGGATCCTAAATGTCCAAAAAACTATCGTCCTATTGCCCTGACCAGCTGTCTGTGCAAAATATTGGAGAGAATGGTCAATGCTCGTCTCTTATGGTATCTAGAATCGAACGACCTTCTCTCCCGCTTTCAGTGCGGCTTCCGAAGAAATAGGTCCACACTGGACCACTTAATTAGACTGGAAACATCTATTCGAGATGCTTTCCTAAAAAGAGAACATTTGGTGTCCATCTTCTTTGACATGGAAAAAGCGTACGACACAACTTGGAGATTTGGTATTTTAAAAGACCTTTACAATCTCGGTCTGAGAGGCCACCTCCCCATTTTTATTAAAAATTTTTTATCCTGCCGTTATTTCCAAGTTCGTGTAGGATCCTCCCTTTCGCGGCCTTTTTGCCAAGAGGAGGGGGTACCACAAGGATCTGTCTTAAGTGTTACGCTTTTTGCCATTAAAATAAATTCTATTTCTGAACAACTTCCTCCAACTGTAAACAGTGCACTCTATGTCGATGACTTCAGCATATTCTCTCAATCATGCAATATGAGGGTTATTGAGAGACAACTACAACAAGCTATTGACCGTGTTAACACCTGGGCCACGGCCAATGGTTTCAGGTTCTCACCGGAGAAGACCGTTTGCGTCCATTTTTGTCGCAAACGTAACCTCCACCCCGAGCCTGAATTACGACTTGGACAAAGCACCATTCCAGTTGTATCAGAGGCGAAATTCCTGGGACTCATTTTTGACAAAAAGTTGACATTTGTTCAACACATTCGTCAGCTACGTACAAAGTGTACGAGAGGGCTTAACATCCTCCGCTCTCTCTCTTCTACCTCTTGGGATGCAGACCGATGCACTCTACTACATCTGTACCGTGCACTTGTACGCTCAAAATTAGATTATGGGTCTCAGGTGTATGCATCTGCTAGAAATAGCGCTGTTCGGTGGCTTGACCCCGTCCATCACCAAGCCATTCGTATCGCTACTGGTGCATTCAGAACCTCACCTGTCCAAAGTCTGTATGTCGAAGCAAATGAACCATCTCTGTCGCTTCGACGAATGCAGTTGTCGCTACAATATGCCTTCAAGCTGAAGTCGATGCCGGACCATCCCACGTGGACATCCGTTTTCGAGCCACGATGGGAAAATCTTTATAACACACGACGGACCGCCAATCGCCCATTCGGCATTCGTGTTCAAGAGCTACTCAATGAGCTTAACATCTCGGTAGACAAGGTCGCTCGATCACCAAAGGACCCCCTTCCACCCTGGCATGCACAAACACCAGCATGTGACTTCTCGCTGAAGATTGCGACGAAGTCGAATACTCCAATTTCAGTCTACCTTCAGCTCTATTCACAACACCGTGCAGAACATTCTGACTTCTTGCCAGTTTACACAGACGGCTCGAAGTCAGAATCATATGTGGGATCTGCTGCTGTCTTTCCAAATAAAACCATATCAGAGCAGATACCTGTTAACTGCAGCATTTACACTGCAGAGCTGCATGCCATAGAGTTAGCTCTAGATCACATAAGAAAACACCGTTACCAACGGTGTATTATATATGCCGATTCAATGAGTGCACTACAGGCTTTATCAGCGATGTCACACACCAATCATCCAACACTGTCCCGAATTCAGCAGATAATATACAGCCTCTATGTAAGTGGATTCGATATCCATTTCTGCTGGATCCCCAGTCACATCGGGATTACAGGAAATGATTTGGCTGACATTGCAGCCAAATCGGCAGCCCTGATGGATAATCTTGGCCTGTTAGTCCCCTATACAGACTACAGGCAAGTGATCCGTAATAATTTACAATCTCAGTGGCAAGATTTGTGGCATCGACTGATTACTACAAACAAATTATGTCGAATTAAGCCTGTGATCCATCCTTGGCGGTCCAGCTTACGCAGAGATCGCAAAGAGGAAGTTGTTCTTGCTCGGCTCCGCATAGGACATTGTCATATTACACACTCCTTTTTGCTGAGGGCTGATGACCCTCCTATGTGCGAGCAGTGCGACACCATTTTATCCGTTGAACATATTTTATGTAACTGTACCAGTTTTAGAAATGCTCGTTTTACCGCTTTTAACCATCTGACTGAGCCGTATACACTCAGTCAGATTTTATCCGACAATGATAATGTGTCTGCTGTTTTTAGTTTCCTAAAATTTTAGTTTCCTTTTAACACGCATTTAAAAAAAAAAAAATCTTATTATTTTAACATTTACTATGGTTACTTGTTTACTGATCTTTGTCTTTTATAGTTTATACTTGTTTTTATACCCTGACTTAGTGACCTAATTCATTAGGTCACTGAAAGTTTTACCTTTTTATGACAAGGTTTTGGCGCATTATAGCCTTAGTTGCTGATGCGCCAATAAAACTCAATCAATCAATCAATCAAGCTACTTCATGGGGTGCTGACCGTCATACACTTCATTTATATCATGCTATCGTAAGATCACGATTAGACAATCTCCAGTTTACAACTCTGCCAAACCCAGCATCTTAAGTTTTGTACCCTATTCACTACAGTGGCCCGCGCATTGTTTTTGGAGAAATGCGCACATCTCCAATCCAGAGCTTTTACGCTGAACCTCCACTCTTTCTACGAAGACAAATTTTACTGCTGAATTATGCTGTCAAAATAAAAGTCAGCCCTTGCATCCAGCGTGGTAATATCTGTTTACTCAAGAACTTGTATGCCACTTTTCCATCAATAAATTGACCTGCTGGATACGTCTTCGCTCATTACTAGATAATTGGTGGCTAGACCTCTCTAAAATAGCCACCACTAGTTCAACTGCTCCTCCATGGGCTCTGTGTCCCGCAGCATGTGATCTGTCCATGCAAGAATGGGGAAAAAGAACTTTCTCCACAGAATATAAAACACCTTAATAAATCTTGAATCGAAAAATATGAATCTTATACCCGAATATATTCAGATGGCTCCAAAACTGACCATGTTGGTGCTGCTTGTTGTTTTTCCACCATCCACAATCTCCAGTCCTTTAGAATGCAGCATCTTTACTGTTGAACTACATGCCATACAAATGGCCTTGGAAACTAAAATTGCAGCCGTTTACCCATAGTGTTATTTTTACCGACTCCCTTAGTGCCTTTCACAATTTACAGCAGCCAAGGAAACATCTCAACTACCTACTTGGTAATATTCATAACTTGCTGACTGATCTAGCTAAGGACATGAAAGTAGTAAAATTTTTTTTTTTTTTTTTTTTTTGGGTTGCTAGCTATGTTGCCATACCTGGCAATGAGAGTGCTGACCATGCACTACTGTGGAACCAGTTGACGGTTCTTTCAAAATCTCTTTCACTGACTAGAAAAGTCTTATAATAAGGCGAAGTTTGAATCACTGGCAAACTATCCGCCAAAACCAAGAAGGCAACAAACTTCTTCAGATTAAACCGGATGTCCAGCCTTGGCCATCTAGCTTCCGCTCGAACCGAAAGGAAGAAGTCACGCTTTCAAGACTGTGAATAGGACATACATACCTCACTCACTTTTATCTTCTTTCTTCCTCAGATGCAGTGTTCTATTCGAACTGCCATGCTCATGTAACAGTCCAGCATATCATAGTTGATTGCACTCTCTATAATGGAGTACAGAAAATCATATTGCTATCAAAGCTTGCAGCCCAAATCACTCCTACTTTTCAACAAAATTTAGACAACCAGTCTGACATTAATGCAGTTTCCTAAAAAAGATAAAATGCTATGATAATCGATAGAACGTAGTGCTTAAATCCCACGTAATATACATCTCGCTTTTAATAACACCTGATATCTCCTACCATAGTTTGGCGCACAATGGCATTTAGCTGCCGTTGCACCGTAAAACCTCCAATGACAACAACAAGAGGACCAAATTTGAGATGCGTAGAGAGGGATAGGAATGACGCATCTTAAAATGTACTTCTTAATAAGGTCGGGATTCTTCATGCCTACTAGCTCCTGTCTGGAGGTCCATAGTGTTGCATAAGCTTTCTTCTTTTCTTGTCCGAAATGTGGTGTTGAAGTTCAGGTTTTCGTCCCATTTCAGATCAAGATCAACATGTCTGAACTTTTTTTTACTTCTCTTCCATTCACGCGTATTGATAGGCTGTTATTAATTATCTTGTTGGTGAAAACCATTTGTGCCGTCTTGTGTTCATTTAATCGGAGTCCCATGCAATTCAGGTATTCAATAACGATAAACCAGAGTTTCCGGGGAGGAAAAAACCATACTACTCTCGCTTGAGATCGACTAACTCTACTGATATGATTACGTATCCATAAACAAAATCGCTTACGCGCTATTGAATCTCCTGCGTACAATGCCTGAAATCTCTACAGGTGACCAGTCCTTGCGGCAACTCTTTGAGTGCTAGTGGACGGATCTAACATCACGGTATCCAGCACCTCTGGCTGTGTATAATATGATCAGCTTGTGCATAATATGATTCGTCGTGATGCCCTTTCACTGTACCCATTCCCTCAAATTACGGTGGACTTTGACAAACACGCGGGTAGGGTGTCTCCTTGTTGGAAAACGACACTGATATTCAGTGGCTGTAGCTGTACCATTTCCTTCGCATACACAAAGTGAATGTCGGCGTATTCCACTAACGTTAATGCTCTTCTACTCGCCATACACGTAATGAAGTTACTGCACCACAACGACAATCCGTTCGTTGCAGTCTTACATTTTCATCTCTCTTTTTATAAAAAAAAATACAGTACCACAATTTACAACACATTTTGTTCAATAATCTGATTTTGATACCCCACTTCTTTATGTTCGCAAAACGCTTGGGAGGCCAAGTGTGTCGATAGATCGATTGTGGTTCAGACAGGTATCCATTAAACAAATAATATCATACTCTGCAGCAAGGAGAATAGACTGAACTGTATGAAGTTTGCGACTTATGTTATGAATGTAGCATCTGATAGTTACTGA
This sequence comes from Mastigoproctus giganteus, assembly GCF_048544385.1. Classification (NCBI taxonomy): domain Eukaryota; kingdom Metazoa; phylum Arthropoda; class Arachnida; order Uropygi; family Thelyphonidae; genus Mastigoproctus; species Mastigoproctus giganteus. The sequence goes on along the minus strand of NC_143585.1, from coordinate 95,650,127 downwards.
TGCGGGTGTGGATGGGGCACTCTTAGTTGCTATGCTTGATTGTTTTTCTCTCTTATTTGTAACTCTGGAAATAAACTGCTCATTGAAAATGTAATAATGAACTGCCATTATTAATATTAAAAATTACAACGTGATAAATTTTATGTACATGGACTTTCACTGCAACTGGTGAAAAAAAAAAAGAACTGTAAGAGGTGTAGCTGTCTCCTAACATTCACAAATAGTCGACAAAGAAAATAACATAATAAATCTTCTGATCATGAACCCAAGAGACAAGAAATCGATACAAACCAAGGCTTTATAAACAACTTGGTGTGTTGGATCTGCAAAGAAAAGAAAGCGGGGACGTTTCCATGCAAGTAAATAAAAGGTTTAGATATAGGAACGTTTAGTTCTCGTAAATACTGGTGGAACATTGGGTAAATACACAGTACATTCTTTCTGCAAGAGTGTGTGTGTCGTGGAAAGCACACTCTCCTCTTAGATGATATGGGAACAATGTCACTAAGGGGAGAATAATACTTCTTCGTACACGGGTATTGGCTCATACGGTGTCCTATGAATGTTAGTTGCACTAATATCTGATTCAGCGCGGCTAAGATACTATTCTGCTGTCTAACAAAAAGAAACATTTCTTATCCATCATGGTAATAGTGAGACGATCAACAGAGACCAAAAACATATCATTGCGAGGATTACTTCACTTTAAAAATGTAGTTTTTCTGTAACACAATGGTTTCGATTGTGAAGACACTTTTTTTCTCGAATGTAAAGATTTAGATTCTTAAGCCAACGAAAATAATGAGTTATGTATGTCCTCCCTTATCAGTTATGGGGGTTTGGCTGCAAACACCGCAATCAAACCATTTAACGCTGCAGAATACTAGCTCCTGAAGTGGGCGACCTGGAAATGTCATCTCACACCACAACAGAACACAACATCGATGGACAAAGCACTGAATTTAACCAGATTTTCAGCCTTAATGAACGAAAGAAGGCTAATTTTCACCATCAAAATGATCGCTGGAAGAATCTCAGCGCCCGACATTTTGAACACTGTGTGCTGGCGAATCCCTCAACTAGCGCTCCACTCCACTCCAAGCTTCTTGTTCTTTCTTCGAGGCTACATTTTAAAGATCGGTTCCTCCCTCATCAGAAGCTCTATCTAGCTTAATCCATGGACGCCGACCTGTGCAAAATCGCACAGGTCGGCGTCCATGCACTTGTCCGATTCTGCACGTGTGTTCCACAACCATCAAATGATGAGATCGCTCCTGCTCGGCAAGAATTCCACGAAAAATCGAATTCAAGCGAACTATCCTGTGTCATTTTAATTTATTTTATTATTATTTAATTTTATTTTATTTTTTAAGTAAATATACAATTTGCTCTGTTATTTATTTATCCTGTATTATTTTTCCGGCGAGATGATATCTCTTCCGCTTGTTAACCCCCGGCTTAGTGCCGTGAAGGCTTTTGTAAAGTCAGGGTACCTGCATGTATCTTTGCACCTTACAATAAAGATTATATATATTTCAATACCAAAACTGAAAGAACTTCATTCATATTTAGATATACAAATGACAGGTTTAAAAATGTTATTGTTCTAAATGGAAACCGGATAACTTTAGAAATCCAGAGCGACAGATGGTTCGGACCGACTTCATCAAAAGGAAAAGAAAACTTCGACTTTAGTATTCATAATGGATTAACTGCATCCCTGTTTTCTACCATCAATACTGCAGTCACCAATAATTTTATACTGAAACGTAGAGCTGGCTAAACTGATAAATTAAAAGCTATCCAATTAGAAACACACAAGAACACTCACATTATTGAAAACATTGATGAAACAAATAGGCATTTCCATTAAGTAAAAAAAAAACTGCGCATTAATTAGACTTCAAATTCTGCTTGTACTATTGAAGCTAAAGTCTCTCGTTGATGACTTTCGCAATCACGCAACATGAGGGCACTATCGAAAGGCAATTTCAGCACGCCATTGACGAAGTCAGCTCTTGGGAAGTGGCTAATGGATTCGGGTTTTTGCCTCAGAAGACGGACCGTCTGCGTACACCTTTGTCGCAAACGGAAACTTTAACCAGAACTCAAGCTCAGACAAAACATCAATCCAGTCGTGCACAAGGGGTTGAACCTGTTACGTGCCATCTCCTCCAATAAATGGGGAGCAGTCCGCTGCAGTTCACTGCATCTCTATCATGTACTTGTCCGATCTAAATTAGATTATGGGTCCCAAGTACATATAAGCATCTGCTAGAACAGTGTACTTTGATGGCTAGACCAATTCATCATCCAGCCATCACATTGCTACTGGAGCATTTAGAACATCCTCTGTCCAGAGTTTATAAATCGAAGCAAATGAACCATCACTATCGTTCCGAAGAAATGTCAATGCAGCAAGAAACTCCGAAATTCAGTACTGTCAGGTCCTACTCCAAAATTCCTTGGGAAGGGTCGACTTAGCAATTCATCTTCAAGTCGATCGTTCTTTAACTTGTTCGAGAGAAAAAAAGAAGCTATTTTCGATTTTTACTTTTAATGCCCATAAGCTCTTGCGTTTGCTTTTTTAACCTAAAAAGGGTGATGTCCTAGCATCTTTTTCCTAGGTTGCAATAAAGATTCTCTCTCATACTTTGTAATTTTGAGATTTTGCCATATAGCGGTCAAACACGGAAATACGATCCTTTTTTGTAGTTTACAAGCAAGCACTGATGCCCCTTTGAAGAGGTTATGCTTGTGAACAGCCGGTTCCTTTATTTAGGTATGTTTATTGTAGAAGAGGTACTCCTTTGTTAGCTGTGGGTCTCCTTAGCCCAGAGGGATCGTGCGTTTGCACTGCTACAGGTGTGTTGCTTTGTCATTTGTTATGTATAATATGTCATTTTTAATAATAGGTGGCTAGGTACATAAAAACAGAGTTGCACCTTGCCAAATTCAACCTTAACTGCAGCAGGAATTTTCTGTATTTGTTGTGTGGGTTGGCATTTTCTTTTTCATGTCTTATGACATATTTATAATCAAATACTTTTGTTACATAGTGTATGTTTATTGGAAATTTTTGTTCCTAAAACTAAGGCTATGTTGTGATAGCTTATTATGTCTGTAACTGCGTGTATTCTTCGTTCGGTTTGCTGTTTTCTGGACAAAAAAAAAAGAAAAAGAAAACACCGTTTTGGAAGGAAAACGTGCGATCGTCGCCTGAGGCAGACTATCTGAGACACGTTGTATAAAAGTGCATCAGAGTTAATCGTGTCATTAATAAGGTTCGATCTCAGACCTTTTCCACCCGGTGTGGCTGGATGGTGATTGTAGCCACTGTGCTATCTGCGAGAGCCTACATGTCCAGTAAGAGGAGATTACTCAAGGTTCGGTCTTTAATGCGGCCATCTCGGCTGTTCGAATTAATGCTAACTGGATGTATCCCCTACACTGTTTGATACTTAATTATATGCAGATGACCGTGGCATTTGATATCATTTTCCAATCTGAAAAACAATTGGATGATTTATGGCCAATTTAGGTCGTAAGAAGATCCAGTTGCTTTTTTTTTTTTTTTATTCGTTCAAGATTTCAATGACACTACTATACTCAAGAAGTGCAATGTTCTCTTCTGTAGCACCTGTTAAACTGGCAACGACAATCCACCTCTTTAGAAATCAGTGATGTTCTCTGTTCCCAATTAGTGGAACAGAGAGCATCCAGAATAATGCCTAAATCATGAGATAAATTGGGCATTTGTCTGGTTAACGCGATCTGGTTACTTATACACACCATATGACTTCAGTTTGCATTTTTTTTTTTTTTTTTTTTTTTTTTTGCATAGATCGTTGTATATAGATAAAATATCTGTGATCCTAATGAGTGTGAGAATAAATTGTTTTTTTCCGGGCTCTTATTGACAATGTCTTATGCACGCTGTTTTAGTATTCTTTCCTAGTTTCCAATGAATATTTAATTAACTTCTCTTTGGACTGGGAATTGACTTTATTCAGAACTTTGGGTTTGGTTTTCTAACCCCATGTTGTCATTTATTATGTTGAGTTCTTTGCGGGACACTTGTATCGATCCCGAGAGATGTTTTCATATATCCATAAAAATGTTTCAGATAGCTTCGAATACAAGTTTACGTACGAAAATCGTCCTCCTTTTATGGAAGCCAAAAAGTTCATAAAATTCACTCCTTCGTTGCACCAACCAGGTAATGTCACATTCTTATTTAAATGTCGTAAGTCAATCCCTCCTCTGATCAAAGCTGCTACAATAACATGGAAGCAAATGCTTTCCGTCAGCTCAAATTACAAGAAATCATAAAATTGGACAACTGCGCATGAACTTAACAGGATCATATTCCCACGTGGGGAACAAGAAATTTTATTTATTTTCTGCGATATAAGTTGGTGGGGACAAACCTGCTCGACAAGAAATCGATGGAAACCACATTTGGTTTGAAATCTAGACTGCGAAGTAAATTGAGCACTGAAAAGTTGCTCCAATAATGGTTTGCGGAAGTCATGAAAGGCCAAGGAGGCACGTATGGAATTTGTATTCTTTTAAATGAAATATTTCAGGTGTTTTTTTAAGACTGAATGATTTTCGTATCCATGACTTCTCTGACATATTCTACTGCAGTTTTTTTTTTCTTTCTTCACTGGAGTTTGCTTCGCTTGCTGTACTTCATACGAAGCAACACAACCTTTTAACTTTACCAGGATCTTTCTTTGTTTTTTTTCCCTAGTTGAAGACAGCGGAAGAGAAGCACGATCAGTTACCAGCGACAGGTGATATGGAGTTGAAAGGGAACTGAATGCTTCCTATTAGTTCTTACTCTGATAAATCGAACTTTCGATCAATGGAATTGATGGGAAAGACATTGGAAGAAATGAGTACGTCAGATGGTTGCTTAGAAAATAATTTCCCAATATTTTAAACTGAAACCCAATTAGGAAGGAATTTAACTTACCGCAGATGTTCAATTAATTTAGACAGTTCGTGCTATTCTAGACGTGACTCTAATTTGATTACGTTATAATTACCAGGAAAACTGGTAATTTTGCAAGCCTACCACAAAAGGATCGCTCTTAGCTACTGGTTAAATATACAACTTCATCGGGTATTTAAATTTTCTATTATTGAATGGATTAGTTCTGTGTAAGTGCAAAAGGACAATAAAGAAAGATATATAATACACTCGAAGATTATGATATACTGTATATTTAATACAGTACGTGTGGCAGTTATTAAAATAAATATACAAAATTTAAAATGCATTTTTAAAATGCTATTTCTGGACAAAACACTTGCAGTTTTCGGCTGTCAAACAAACAGCAGAATACGCGCAATCACTAGCATAATATTCAAATATTCTAATTCCTCAACCATAGTTGCTTTGACTCTTAACACCTAACTTAATTACTTCAAATGCATTGGGACAACTCACTCAAGATTGGTAGATTGTGTAACATTTTTCCTCACTGCTAGCACAGTGTACGATCACTGTTCTTCCACACTTTATTGAAAAGGTCTGTTGTCGAGTCCTTTCGAGAATCTAGGAATTTTCCACACCGTGGCCGAGTTAATCAGTCTCAGGCAAGCGTTGCACGTTTTTATCTCCCAGAAACATGAGCTTTTTTTCCTGATAAATCGACTACTATTTTCAATAAAACTAAGTCTAAAAGAACATTATGTGGAACGTAATTTAGCGCAGCAAGTAAAATAAAATATTTTAAAATGATTAAGTCAAGAAAGAAAATATGCAACAAATCAACTACGAGACAAAGATATATTGTGCTTTTGTCCATAAAAATTATGAACGTCTCGCTTTGCGAATGAATACAAGAGAGAGAGAGAGAGAGAGAGAGAGAGAGAGAGCTCAGATTTCCCGTCATACTCTGCAACCCATAACAACGAAGCCAAGGTCAGACTTCAAGGCTGTGAGAAGAGGTTCCCTTGGCAACCGGTGACCAACTGACTACCTCAGAGGCCACCACGAACTAAGGAAGAGAATTTCTTTATTCCATCGAAAACAGCCGTCTAAAATACGCCTTCGTTGTTGTTCCTTTCGTCGCCATCTTACGTTTTATCTAAGATAAGAGTCTAACAGCGTTAACTGCATGCGTTACTAACAAATATCAGGTGCGCTCTCTGATACCCCGACCAGCTTGACGAAAAGCTGTTAATGCACAAATATTCCCAATTCCTTCGTCTGTTCGCGTATCGTATTAAAAACTGATTTATCCTTGGGCGTGTTATGTTGAGAGCACAAAAGAATCGACAATGCCCAGCTAAATTGTCAGAAGGAACACAATACAGATTCCGGTACAAGTTTAGCAATAGCGCTCTTGTTTGGCCCGGAGGAGTGAAGAATTCAATGAAAGAGCTTCTGGAACATGGTGGTGCTAATTGAATTCGTTTGCAGAATTTTGCCTTAAGGCTCGTCGTATGGAACAGCTTGCTGTGAGAGAGCTTCGTGACCGGTCATGGGATGGGTATACGTACAAAAATCAAGAAAGGCACTACGAAACCGACTGAACTGCTGTCAGAGACATTTTTCTAGTTCCTTTACTGGAGTAATGGAGTATCGTTCTGCATTAACCACAGACATCTAACAATTTTACAGTTAAAGGACGATCGAGACCCATGGAGTTCACTTTTTATATCTTTGATCTTTGCTGGTAATCGAAATACAAAACTGAAAATCAATTCTGGTTTGATCAGTGGTCCACTGTTTTATCTTGGCTGAATTGAAGGTTTTTTATCCTTTTAACGTCAAGAACCGCTATTAAAATACGTTAGAGCTGGAGAAGTCGCATTATGAAATCTGTTCGTCCGTCTGCACGTTATAACTCGACTCCCCAAGGGCTGGATTTTCTCCAAATTTTATATTTGTGCCTTTTAGAAAGATTTGCGCTGTCTGAGTTCATTATAACAGCATATAATGAACTCAGAACTGAAAAATAGACATTATCAGCTACAAAATAACATGTTAAAAATCATATCATGAACAGCTACCTTTCACACAAACTTTTAGAACGATTAGTCTAGCCTTTATAAATTTCATTAAAATCGGACCAATAGAAATCCGGCAATTATTATTTAATTCCTTACATATCCATAGGTTATCCATAAGCCCTTTATAATAACTGAAGCATTGGACTTTGTTGCTATGCGCCGGTTGGAGGAATGAATGGGAATGAGGTGGATGCGCAGAAACGAAAAGGTTTGAGCATAAAAGTCGTTGCTTTTTGCTCTTTTTCATATTTATCAATCATGAATTATTACTATTTGCTAAGTGCCTGAAATATAGCGCATTGCGTACGATAACTAAATGATTTTTCTTAACTTCCCTAGAAACACGAATACTGAATGTTAGTTTTAAATTTAAAAACTGAATTTTAGAGACGCATAATTCGTTATAATTTTATAAATACAAATCGCAACACTTATGTATTCAACACGATTTTTGATTTTCTCGAACTTAAGTTATGGCTAATAGGGCTTTGAAAACTATCTTTCTCTTTCCAAAGAGAGAGAAAGAGAGGTGCGTTTTATTTTGTCTTTTATGTTTAATTCTGGAGAACAGCGAAGCATGTGAGAATCATGTATGTGTGTTAAATATTCTGCTCACTTAAGTTCATATCCATTTTAAGCGAATTAGTTTAGGAACATCTGTTTTACAACCGAATAGAAGGGCAGCGAATGATTTCTCTCTCACTGAGAATGGCTCTGGAGTGCCACGCTGTAAGGCACGATATTGATATCAGGAGAATATGGAAACAGGTCTAAAATAATGGATGAGTGAGTTGAACTTCCTCTAAAACATAGTATATGTTTCGTTAATGGAGGATGTTTACCAGACAGTGTACATTTATTACGATTTTCTGTGATGTATGAAATATTGTTGTTCGTTTTCCTTTTTCATCCTCTGTCTCTCTCTACTCTGCTCTCTGTTGCGTGTATCAGTTTCATATGGAACTGAGAGATAGTCCTTTTATCACAGGTTTAAAGTACGGCATCTTATCGACAAGCAAGTCACGTTCGGTGCTAATAGCTTCCATGGTACTTATACCAGTCCCTGAAAACAGGAACCTCTTTCCTTTCTGCTGAAAATGGCCACTTTCTCTCGAAGTGAAAGAGGTAATTCTTTTCTTTGTGGGGGAACACGCACGCAGATATATATATATATATATATATATATTTGTTTAGGTTCCTGTGATCATCTCATTTACTTTTAGGTGAAGGAGAAATTTTGCGTCATGCATTCCTTAATAACACTGCCATTTGTACTGATTGTGTCGCTGAGTAATATAAAGCTTAGTATGCAACTAAATATTGACAGAATCGAATTCTGTTGGTAAATATTTATCTCTGCTGTGCTGTTTGTTCAATTGTGCTACCGTTAAGCAGTCAATAGATTCTTAAAGTTAAAAGATGATCTTGTTATGAACACACTGTTTATTTGTAATGAGTGATTACGTTAACTGCTTTGGAAATGTTGAACGGCCTTTGGACATTTTAACAATTTGATATAAATTTGAAAAATGTACGCCTGAAAGTAGTATGTTTTCCAATAGTATCCGAGCTAATGTTTAGCTCTACTTTTAAGCACCTTAGCGAAAAAATGGTTTGAAATACGAGGTGTTATTAAAACGTTTTCCAGCAGAAATCGTCATGAATTCAGATCGTCATCCAGAAAGAAAGAGTGGAAATCTTCATCACGCCATTTTGCAGATTGGCTTCCAGTATCTGTTGTAAAACTTTTGATACAGTTTTTCTCGTTGGGGTAAAATATTGATGGGCGATGTTATGGACTTCAAAAATGACGATTAAATCTTTAACGCTCAAATTACAGCTGCTGAAGCCAGCCTGGCAATTTGAGGTCAAGATTTATTTTGCAATGGGCCCTCATTGAGTCTGTCTTTTTCGCAATTTCTCTTTGCGTGTTCTCCAAACTAGTTTGATGGGATTTCATGGCGTTTTGAGGATCAACGAAACCGAAATCGTAGGCTATATTGAAGTGGATAAAAAAATGGGGTTTCACAAACGTCTTCCAACAGTAGGAGAATTTCCACCTACTCTGCTTGTTTCAAGAGGACTTCAGAAGTGACATCATAGAATACTTAGTATTTGGCAACATTTTTAATAAGATCCCTGAGCATCTTGATCAAATCTCGTAGAAGGAATAAAATCACTTATCATTTAAATTTTAGACAATGCTATATTAAAAAAAAAAAAAAACTTTTGTCGACGTTTGTGCGAGCAGAAATAATATTGAGATTGTTTACTTCATATTGAGGTAAACTTCTCTTATTCTTTTACAAGCAGAAATAATATATACATCGTAATGGCATTATTCCTTATATATAAAAAACTGCTTCGTGCTTTGTTTCAAAATTTTAAACTCAGCTCAATGTTCTTTCTATAATCTCTAATATTCTGTTCGCGTTTCGTGAGCTAGTAGACTTATTGCACATATCAAAAAGCAAGTCATCTTTTGATATGTACTTTGCTGCGTAACCAGCATTTCCCAATCATTAACGAAGGTGTCAAACTGTGTTTGTGTGGAGGTAGGACATCGCTTATTCTCTGCAAATGAAATTATATGACTAAAAACAGTGTGTGGACGAAAGTTTCCAAAAGGTTTTGTAGTTCTAAACTTCAGTACGTTGCTTAACTAGTGAGTTATTTCACTCCTCGTACTCGTACACACTTGGGTACTTCTGATAAAGTGGAAAATACCATCGAAACGATCGTTGGGATCTTTTAATAAATGACGGTGTGTTACCATGAATGCACTGTTTATTTAAAATAGTGCAATACCGATGAAACTCGGGTGGCATCTGGGAATATCCTTATGGGAGATTCTGCAGATATAACCAAATAAGATGGTAACGACTCTTGAAAGAATAGATGGAAAACATGCTGTGTTACACAGACCTATAAAACTGCTGTGGGGGGGGGTTTATTTTATGAAAATGTTATTTTATATATTTGGTTATATTTATTATTTCCCCTATTAACAACTCCCCTTTATAATAACTCCCCACTTGCGCATCTGACTATTTTACTTCAGAAAATTCCAAGCTCTAGGGGAAAATCTCCTTGAAGTGTTTAATTCCCTTTGGATAGGCTTTTTCTCAGAATAACAAAGAGACACACAAATGTTGTATAAAAAATATCAGTTTATTGGACATTTTTACATAGATACATCAAACAAAAGAAATTTATTAAACTCATGACCAAATAGATTTAATTTCATCTTCTTATAACAAAATGTATATGAGCAAAGTATTTTGCCTATTGAGCAAACTCAAGGAGGGCTATTTCCTTTACATAAATCATAAATCATAACAAAAGCCTCTAAACTAACAAAATGTTTCTACTTCCTTACTTCTGAGTTCAATTAACTTTCAAAAGAATCTATTAACATTCTCCTTTCATTACAAAACAATTCCTACTCCAAATTGATAAAGCTCCGATACTCTTAATTTCAGTATAAATCATTACTCTGGTTTCTAACAGATTATAGCCTACAACCTTCTCTGATCTAGGTAATCAATACTATCAAATTTCTACAATTAACTACTTGCACATTTGGGGGTTACTGACATCCGTCTATCCCCTTCCAAAATTCATACTTAGTCATTCACCTTTTTTAACCAAATATTAACAAGTATCAATCACTTTAAAAATTTTATATCTAATCCCTTCCAAAATCTATTTATGTATATATATGACTTGCCCTGGGTAATGTCCTTCAGTTAATATCATTCACTAACTTATTCATTACAATATAGTACTACTTATACATATGTGTTCAATCAAAAGTTCTGATAAATTGGTTATCGGGTGTCTATAGTCGGTGAGATGGAGAGGGTACTTAAGCAAACTAATCACTTACTTACATAACTTGACAGACTTCACGGTACATCCTTCTCTAAGGGAGTAGGGGATCCTTTCTATCTGGGTCGCATCTCACAATCACTGGGGGAGTTCGATATAAGATACTGGATTCCTTCCTGGGTACCTTTTTATTTCTTTATGGACGCATTAATTTCATCTGATCAGAATGGCTGTACTCTTTTTGTCCGGCTTCGGATTTCATCAGCTCCAGCGTACTTGCTCTCAGAATATCAGGCAATATCGTTCCTTCATAATGGAGTTGACGCCTTCTCATCTACTTTAAGGATCTTGAAAAATTTTCCCTCTTTTCTATGGCACGTGTTCATCTCTCACTTCGAAACTCAGTCTACTTTTGACTGACTGTCTGACCGACTTCTGCACCTCATCTTCATCTTTCCACTTACTCGACTGCCTCTCTCACTAACTTATTAGATCAACGACTTAACTGTTCACCTAAAGCTTATCTACCCCTCATACTGACTACACATTAAACTTAGCCACTTTTCTCCACCGGCTACTCTATCTAAAAAAACTCATTCCTTTCTTTTCTTCTCCAACTCTCATCTTACTGCCCCACTCACTGACACTGACCCACTCTCATCTTACTGCCCAACTCACTGACACTCTCTCACTCTTTTCTTACTGCCCAACTCACTGACACTCTTTTTTGTCCGTCTCCATCCACAAATTTTCCGAGTTTGTCACGCCTCTCCACAGTGTTTCTACCAATCTCCTCCTTCCTATATTCATTTTTATCCTTTCATTTGTTGGCAGGTCAGCCAGCCCTGTGGCACGTGATTCACAATACCCCTCTCCTTTTTTATTTCCTACCTGTTGACATCCGTTGAGCTCTTTCATGTAGGCCGAATGCATCAAAACAACTCCTTCTGTGTCATCACAGCTTGTCTCCATAGCACTTCAGACAAACCACAAATGTGTCACTGGAGACCATCGCGTCTATTTTTAGAGGCTTGTGTGTGCGTTTAGCCATATGCGTTTCCGGTGCGTGACCCCTCATAAACTTGTTGCGCCGTACCACCTGCTGGGCTTGCTATAGTATTTTCCGTCATTTTTCTGTTTTTGACGGATTTAAAGCTAATTTTTCTGTTTTTCGTTCTTCCTACCTTTTAAGTTTTACAATCCTTACTGGATAATTCTTGTTTATTGAACTGATGCTATTAACATTTCTCCCAACGGCAAGAATCCAAAAAGGAAAACTAACTTCAGAAGTCAAAAAAAATATTTTATTTTTGTAAGATTTTCAGATCTTACACTGCGTTTTACACAGTCTGTTTCTTTTTCTGTTTGTATTCTAGCATGTGTAGAGAAGTTAGAGGATAAAGACTGCAAAAGTATTGCCTCATTTTGTGATATCCTTTCAGCTGAAACTCTCTAAGATGTCAGACATTGATATAGTTCAATCAATTTGACACTTACAGAATGTACATTATATGAAAGAGAACGTCAATGTGCCTTCTTGTTCACACAAAGAAAGCACCACGGATAAAACATCCTGAAAGATTTTGGTTGACATGGAAAATAACATGTCACAGTTGTTCATCTGCTTAAGAATATGAACCTTCAACACGTCCTGCAAAACCATACCCCAACAAACTTGAAAATGTGTTGGGTAAAGATAAAGTTTGCAATATTACAAAGTTCAGGACGTGCAATAAACTGGCACAACATGACTGTTTATCAGTGGATGAAGTGTTGTCTTTGTTCCTCTAGCAGTGATGGGAGTTTTGAGTTTCTAACCATCTCTACATACACTTCGTGACAACTGTTCGTTTCTTGGAAGCAGAATAGGTTCCAATTTTAAAAAATGCAACTGTTTATTAAGTAAATTTAATTACTCATCTGAATTAAACGAGGTTATTAGAATCTGTACTTATAAGAGAACGAATACCGCACTAAGTATTACATCAGCCTAATAGACATTTCTATAGAAAGTCAGATTCAGCCTTGTTCATGTCCTTCCATCACATACAGGATGGTTATAAAATCTTTTCCACTTTTAAAAATCAATAGCTCGAAAACTATTTTCGTATAATTAATTTTAATTGCACCAGAAAAACAGTTTTGTGTATTGTAATCAGTATGTGTGCAATTTTTATTTAAAATAATAAAAAAATTAGTTAGAAATTTGAACACCAGTGGCACACAATATCTTAGTCAGTTGTAGATCAAAATTATCGCGGAGATTAATGACCTTGGTGTAAACCAAAAAATCATTCATCTTAATGGTAGTATCAATGGAAGCATGAATTTTACAAAGGATGGTGCTGTGCCTATTGTGGACAATAATATCAAACAGCTCCTGCTAGAAGCCTTGCTCTTACACCAGTCGCTCCCAAACAGCGACAATCAGAAACCACAGAAGAGTGAATTATCAGTCGCCATTTTCTACATCCCTGACCTACAATGTCGTCCCACCTAACTGCAGCAGTCTTTTGGTGTGGAGATATCGAAACTAATCTTAATCATGTTTTGCCATCATTGGTAGTCACATTTCGAACGTCATTTTATTATTGATAAAACTCCCACTTACACAGATTACAATGCAAATAATGCTTTTGGTATATGATCGATAGTTATTGATTTTTCCAAGTGGGAAAGGACTTTATAACCACCCTGTTTATAATCGAAGCTCGTTATATTTTCGTCCAGAGAAGACATCCAAAAAAGCATCTTAGGCTAACCCAATTTTTAGCGTACGTGCCTTAACCACCTGTCAGTAATGTTATGAGGGGTCGTTACGTTACTCGATTTCCACCGTAGTGTGCTCCTCGTTTACGCCGATCATCCTGTCGGTTGTTTGCGCCGCGACAGCTCGAACACATGATACGTTACGGGTTGGATAGGAGACACTTTGTCCAGTAATTGCTGAGATGTCACGTAATAAAGTCAGTGAGCTTGTTCTGCTGTATGTAGTTCGAGTGGGCGTGACCTCCTAGAGAAGCAGAAAAACAAAAGTGCTTCGCTTATTTAATAAACACTCTCGCAGCTGTCAAGCAAATTAAATGGTACTTTTCAAGATTAAGACAATTATGTTTTTCACTCTTTTCGAAATGTTTATAGTGGTAGAATTGCTTATAGAAAATAATGCTCGTGCATTTAGATTTTGGAGTAAAATTTTGTTTCTATCTTACTTTTATTATTACGCAAACATCGTAGAATATGGATTTTATTTTATACTAGAATACCCGTTGAGAATTAAGGATTAATATCGAAGTGGATACAAAAACCTCTCCTTGATAGATTAGATAGAATGAAGAGTGATAAAATACCGATTGGGTAGACCACAGGCTGGAAAATGTTTTGAGGATACCACCACAAAATTGATTAATTATTTTAAAGAAATCCTTCATAAAAATTGCATTATTAAAACCCCTGTATCGTGACAAATGGCACGAGTTTCCTTTAGCTGAAAGTGGCTAATTAGTAGAAGAAGCTTCAGCTAGTTGGAGACATCAGGATCACACTAAACTAATCCAGACTTCCCCAAATATTTATTTAGAAATTACGAACGTATGTTATGACACAGATGGCGCCACCGTACTCTTGCACGTGAACTTAGTTCTGCGGGTTAGTAAAAGCCGAACACGGGCGATCGTAGTTTACAAAAAAATAGGATTGAAGATCGCGAAAGATAGTTCTTCTCTAATGTGTTTAGAATAAACTCGAAACCTTTATGTAATTCTTACTGATTTAAAGAGAGTTTCTCATCTTTATTTTCTTCTGCAGGAGTTGACCTTATGAAAGAGAGTATTTTATCTTTCTTTCCTTCGCATATGCGCTTCCGATTTAAGAGGTCGCTCTCGAGAATTACTCGCAATTTCATCAATTAGCGCATTATCTGTTACCATGGTTACCGTGAGGTTTTTTTAATGCTCAGTTTCCCACCAATTTCCTGCGTTTTAAGACGTTTTTTTTTTTTTTTTTTTTTTTTGATAATTACCGACCAAACAACGGATTTGTCTGCCGTATCGAAAACGTGCATGACGACCTTCTTAGACTTTCGCCGTTGCTAGGGTTACCTTGAGAGCAGCAGTTCCATGGCCAAATCAGCGTTTAGGTTGCCCTAAGTAAATAAATGCAGCAGAGCAGGTTCTGTTGGTGATTGCTCTCTTTCGTATTGTTGCCAGACGATGACAGTCGGTCTCGTGCTGGTATGGCTTCTGTCGTTTGGCTTTCCTTCTTCGCTGTTCTTTTCGTGTTTGTGTCATTTGCGATACTTAACGTTTCGTAGGTATTATTATTTCTTTTTGTACGATATCTCCATTCTTTCTTTCTCTTCTTACGGAACCGTTCTGTTCTTTATTATATGTGCTTGGATGCTATAAAGAAGCTTTTCTTTGCCCTATTTTGGACTTTCCGTTGATCTTCAGTATGTGACAAAGTACAAAAGAGCAGCCTCGAGCAGAAAGCTTTCTTGTGACACGTGGACATTCTGAAATGCTTGACTAAATTCAGTTTTACCGAACTGATAAGAAATAAGAAAAAAATAATTACGATTATATTTTCTATATAAAGTTGTATACGATGTCGTATTGCCAACTTCCACATGGGGTCGGATGGAAGGGGGTGGTTCTTCCTCTTGCTAGTCTACGATGTTGTTTTTAATTTTATTTGATAGACGTTCGAAACTTAGCATTTCATTCCCTTAGGATGCATTTTTCTCTTGTGCCAATACGAGGTGAAAATAACTTCGGACATATTTCAGTGGAACCGTCCAAGAGTAAATAGAAGTAACTGGATTTGCACCAACTCCTCGGAGTATGATCCCCGAAGACAGAATTTCTTAATCTTATTGATAACGCGGAGTCTGTAGGAATAGCAAGAAAATATCTGCCAGCAGCTATCGGATGTGTGAAAATCCAACTTATATTTTATGAGGAAATACTTCTTAAGGATATTCACAATAAATCACATAACCAACGGAAAATTTCAGCACAAAAAATTAACACACACACAAAAAAAACAACACTATGAATTTCTTCTTGGACAGAATTTCTTTTTATTTGTAGAATTGTTTATTTTTCTAGCCTAAGTATCCAATAGATATCCAACGTACAAAATATCTTTCGCACACTATGATTGAGGACTGTCACCATCCTGAGTATTAAAGTTTATTTAAGAGAATGTCTTTGTGTCAATAACGTTGACAGTTATTTTTATTTGCTTTCACATTGACAGTCCGTGGAGTGGTTTAGATTTAGTATTTCTTTTCTGGAAGAACTCTTTAATGCCATGCAAACGATTTTCTCTATAAATATAAACCTATAGAAAACGGGTTGTCAAGATGAAAGGCAACTTATGGCTAACGAGGACTAAACTGCATCCCTTTCGCAGGTTTAAAAATGGCGATGTAAGTATCAATGCGTACTGAGAAGAGATGGCGAAGTGTTATTCCTTGTTGGAAGATTGTTACATCTGCTGAAATTCATCGTCAGGTAGAATTTATCATGGAAAAAGGTCATGGCGGAGTATACTTAAGGAATAATAAGTACAAAGCAAGCAGGATGTCCGTCTCCGATGTGGTTGTGGTGCAAGTGTCAGCTAGATGGATTCCAGAAGACTTGAGCAAATAGGTACGTGTTTGTACAATCCCAATGGTGTGTGACTGCTCTAGAAGTGGTAGATGTACTATTTTGTACCATAAGCGAAATTAGCATCAATGGAACGTAGACATCCCCAAGGCGAATGAAACAGTTTATCAGGAAAGGTGATGAATACCATCTTTGGTAACCGTTGTGGGGTCCTGCTTGCTTGCTTGCTTTCCGTGAGTAATAACTATACACAGTCATAATTTAGAACATATAAGAGCAACGACGCAATCAGTATGAGTGAAGAATGTCACCTATAGCTTTGTTGTTTATATCAAAATGTGTAATATTCCGTCATGCATTTTCATATAAGCAAAGAGACACTTCGCGCCAGGAGACGTTGAGTTCAGGCCTCAACTGTTTTCACAGTATGAACTCAATGATCTGGTAAGAGATTTAAATTTACCAAAGGAGTCTACAAAACTCCTTGGTTCTAGACTTAAGTCAAAAATTTTTCTAACCCATGGGACGTTTTTCTCATGGTACAGACACAGACAATGAGAACTAGTCCCCCTACTTCTCTGAAGACGATTGTATGCTATTTTTATTTGCAGTAATATAAGATATTTAATGAACTATTTATAAATTAGTTAAAATTCTACACAGCGGAGACTTGACTCATCAACGAGAAGTCCCAAAAGTGCGTTGATGCACAATGGAAATAAATATGGGTCAATTCCGAGGGCTCACTCTGTGCATTTTAAAGAAACATGAGAATTTCATGTTCTGACAAATACTAAGTATAAAGAGCATGGTTGGTCTGTGCTAACTTTAAAGTGATAGACATCTTACTTAGACAGCAATCGGGCTACACAGAAATGTGTTGCTTCTTTTGTAAGTGGGACACTCTGGCAAGGATGTAAAAGTCTGGACAAAGAGGGGCGGTTTTTTGCCTGGATCAGAGAACATAGTTCATAAACCACTGGTAGACCCCAAAATTATCCTCTTTCCACCCTTGAACATAAAACTGAATTTGATGAAACAGTTTTTGAAGGCTTTACCTCAGGAAGGTTGCTGCTTCAACTATCTTTGTACTAAATTTCCATCGATCACCCAAGAGAAGCTAAAACAAGGTATATTTGTTGGACCTAAAATTCACAAGCTAATGACGGACCAAGATTTTGAAGGAACTATAAATAAAAAAATAAAACAGATATGGATTAGCTTCAGGTATATTGTTGAGAACTCCTTGAGGAACAAGGATCCAGACAAGAATATAGCTGAAAATATGTTGGTAAATTTCAAGAAGCTGGACTGCAACGTGAGTGTCAATGTATATATTTTACACTCCCTTATCGACTACTTCCCAGAAAGTGTAGAAGTGCTAGTGAAGAACAGGGTGGGAGTTTTCTTCAGGACATTTCTTCAAGAGACGAGCGACCAGGGGAGGCGGAATATCAGCAAGATGGCTGATTACTGTATTGCTGGATTCTGAAGAGGGACTGTAAAGTAGAAGAATCTGCAAGAAAATCAAAGAAACGAAACTTTGACCCATGGTAGATCAGCTTTAAAATGAGAGGTGAGTGTTTAGTGGACTTCTTACCACACTGCCCTTTTTTAATAGTTTTCAAAACGTATTTAAATATAAAAGTCTGGTAAAAGTAGCATTTTGTAATAATTTCAGTGCACAGATTCTGCCAAAATTAATAAAAATTTGTGAAAAATCTAATTTTCTTTCATGATTTTTGAAGAACCTGACGCGATGAAAACAAACGGAAGTCATTTTTGAAATCAGCATTACAAGATGAATCAGAAACACCCTTTTCTGAAAAAAACATTGAATTTTTTCCACTGATTTATTTTTTTTTTTTTAACTCGGAGTAAGTTGAAGACATACTTTTAAGGATAAAAAAAAAAGCTGAAATGACATGGGATGATCTTATTGCTGGCAGAACTGATAATAGAGGAATAAGTACTTATCTATGCATGTGGAGCCAGACTGTTGATAAGTGGAGACAAAGATGGAGTGACGAAATAAAAGGTTGCATGGAAATCGTTTATCGATAACGAATGGAACAAGTCTGAGGATAACGGATCACTGCGGTTACCTTAAAAAAACAGAGGACGATTATAAAATAATTGCTGGGATATTAAGACAACTTTCGACATACTACTTTTTGGAAAATGTCTAATTTGTAGAATATTAGGCATGTATATTAGATATTCGACGCTGCATTTGCATAATTGCATAGTTCCAGCTTGTTTCATCAATTTAGCATTATTATTAGGGAAAATGAATACACAAAAATTGATTTTTATAATACTTTATTGCCAGTAAAATCTTTATCATTCCTTCGACGTATTCTATTATGTCTACAACACATGGCATGGATGATTGCCGATGAAATGGTTGATGAAAGAATTTCGTCCGGGTTGCTTCTCTCCTTTAATTGTGGTGCTGTTGTAAAGTCCCCGATATAAACTCTGGAAAACTTAGTGCAAAGACAAGATACTTCTCTCAGTCATCTATTTAAAGAACTCTGAAATCTTGGAAATATTAAAGCGGGGGGAAACATGCCAAGTACTTTAGGAAGACACCGGTACCTCCATTTAGCGAGAAACAACGAGTGCACTAGAGCAATCCCTTGCAATCGTTAATAAATAATCATCCTTCTCCTGATAGCCCAAACTCTACGAATGCAATTTTGCAAAATCCAACAGGAAATCTCTAACGCATGCATAATATAGAAATAATCCACAATTTCAAATCTCTCATCAAGTACTTTCATAGGATGTAAGTCCTCAACCCCCTGGAGTTATTTATAATTACCCTGTATTTTAAAGCAAATTAGTCCGTTACAGATACATAATTTATTTTACAACTGCTTTTGTATACTATATTATGAATGGATATATTGACGTCTGTTTAGTCCGTTCTCAAGGGGCATTATCTTTAGGGCACTGTTTATAATCACCAACCATCTATCTTAAGTTAATACCTAGTAACTATGCCGTTCTCCTCAACAAGAATGCAGTGCGTGTGGCTAAACTGTAATATAATCGAAGTAGGAGTCGTCGTAAGTCATGTGCTCAGTGATAAATTCGATGTGTCAGTGGCAGAGCCACTTTGGAAGAATTTCCATAAATTTTCATGCCTGATTGTTGTGTCCTTGGACACTTTCTATTCTAATAAATGCTTATCAGTGTTTTCTCGTTTAACCACTTAGTTTGAACAAGCTCACAGCGTTCAGCTTATAGATGGACTCGCATAGCACTTTCCACTAAGTCAACAATCACTTTGAAGTTTACTCTTAGGTATCTTAAGAAGAATGTGTGTGAAATATCTGGGAATAAGTGAACGGAAAAACAAAAAAAAATGGTGTAAATTTTGCAATAAATATTGAAGTGTTGTTCTACTTGAGTTTTAGTGTATATTCTTTGAAAGAATCCTTTTGTCTCCTCAACTCAACTTTTTCTTTTCTAGATAGCGAATTGGATGACTTAGATGCCGATCACTCTCACTACAAGCCTGAAGCCATAGATACATTATGCCAATTGACGAAGTTTAACAGGAGGGAGTTGCAACTGATGTATCGCGGTTTCAAGCAGGTAAAGGATGCTTCGCTCTTACAAAAATTTGTTTTTCAACCTTTAATATCACGTGAATTAAAAATTAGCTTTCTATTAGAATCAAAACACTAACATATTAGGGCCACCTGAGATTCTCTGGTTGGTTTGCCTGTTTTGCTGGAGGTAAGACCTGAGTTTTCGGAGAGAAGCTTGTTATCCTCGCCTGAGATGAGTGAAAATTCAGCCCTGGAGTCAAAAGCGCTCAAGTTCCTCGCGTCATTGGCGGGATTCAAACCCGGGCATTTTCCACCAGGTGGGGTGAGGACAGTAGAACCACTGTACTATTCGTGAAGACTAGCTTTCAGCTTTCTAGTACAATCACTTTTGTACTGAATTAAATTTTTAGTCGCATTGAAAAGTTCAGCTAAAATTTTTCTGTTTCATTATCACACTGAATACCAATTTTTAGTCAGGGGTGTCAAGGGCTCCCGCTGTTAGTGATGTAACCAAGAATGGAAAAGTTTTTCAACACTATTATAAAAGTTACTGTCTTCAGATGAATGACCACCGCAGGAGACGCAATTACTTTAGATCGCAGTATTGAGTAGTATTTTCTGGAACCTTGGACGCACTATTATCTATGATTAATGCTATCTCTTATCCAGGCCCCGCATCCTTTGCTGACATGGCGCTTTCTAGTTTATCTTATGCCGCATCCATGTGCCACTTTTGGAGATTAAATCCCATCTGTTATGTAGTTCTAGCTGCTTCTATGTCCACCATTAAATTTCGTCTCGTTGAAATCAGTGTCGCCGACCTGCTTGAAATAACGCTTCATTGATTTAGACGCTGTCTTAATGAAATGTTGAAAGAAATTCCCAAGGGGACTATCACTTGATTTCTATTGCATTAAACAACTTCTCGGAATGAATTCCGAGACCCGCTGGCTCTGTCAGTGAACTGCTGTTAGTAATGTTTGAGACTGCAGATCCTCATTTCTTCTACTGACGAATTGTCTGCGTGTGGGAAATGAAGTTCCAATTGAGATGGAAAACCTCGGGAGAAATTCCATCAAAACAATTGTGGTATACGAATGTTTTTCAGAAAGTAATGGTAAGGTTGTTACAAAAAAGACTTATTTATGAGTATTTGAGGGGTTTATTCATTAAAAGTGGCACTCGTGGCTAGTACAGGAACTTTTGTGCTTTTATCACGCATTGGCTGAGTTAGTTGCCCTTGGGAGAAGGCTGCATAATTTTCCCCTGGAAACTGGGATTTTTAATATAGAAAACCGATAACAGAATTCTTGAAATTTATAGAAGAATATACCGAACACCACATGGCCTTGGATGACTCGGCGCTAATTCTAAAATAACCAATTAGATCCATCTAAGTGACCTAAGTTAATTTCCTGCTGCACGTGATGTCCCGAAAGCAATGGCTTCTGGCTGGTTTCCTCATTTTGGAGTACAGAACAGTCAAAGATTTCCGAGGAATTGGAAGAGATATTTCTTGGGGCTTTCCTATTGCTACCACTGCATAATTGCCATCTTAGCAGCAGTTACATGACACCTTGAATTGTCGCAGAGAGAGACAATATCTTTGTTGCGACATCACGGAAATACACATAAGGCATGTTCAACGGCGGGCCAAGGGTAAACAGCGACCAGAGCGAGTGGTTCTACTGCGCCTCCTGTTTCAGAATATTAGAAAATATTTCGTGGTATAATGCAGAGAAAGGATATATTTGAAAGTTTTAGTTTAAAACGAATTTTCTGGGAAATAAAGATGAATACAATAAAACAACTTTTATTAATTAAATTACAATTATTTTAAAAATAAGCTAAAATAACATTTAGCTCTGAAATGAAGAATATTCACTTTTCCTCTGACTAATGCTCAAAGAGAGATCGTTTTTCAATGGGAAATCGCCGAGGTAAAATATTGGTGCCCATAAACTGCAAGATAAGGCTCAACATGATTTCACAGATACCAGCAGTGTAGTTCTTATCTAAACCATTAGCATGTGTATGAGAGCAGCGTTAAGTTTAGGAATGGAAATAATAAAGAAAGAATAGCATACAATATTTCGGCAGAGATCCTTCACGGCACACTTTGGTAAGAGGTTAACAATAAAATATGGGAATCTTCTTTAACAAAAAAAAATACAAAAAACACACACATCGAAAAACTAAATAGACCGAAATAAAAAAATAAATAAAAAAATATTTAAATTTGAAATTTATTTGTATTTGTCCTGTATAGATAAATGTCTAGCTATTAAAGATGATAGGTCCAGCTTGGCTATCAATGCACATCAGACCTCAATTTATCAATCCTTGGGGACTTGTTGATTCAAATTCAATTCAAAAGTGTTTATCTCAAATGCTTCGGTCATGATCAGAAATTTCGGCTCTTATTTAATCACTGTAGTTTCCGAAAACACTTTCTGTATTCGCTGCACAGAATAAATTTACGAGTGACCTTATTCCCAACTCAATAAAGTAATCTCGAAATACCTGTACAACTGCTGAGTAAGAAGTTTTGTCTTCATGAAAATCACCTAGCAACAAACATTACTAGTCCATATTATGCTCAGAATAGCTCGGCTTTATTACAATTCAGAGGTAAAGAAGATAATCAGAAAAAGCATCCAAAATACTTTCACGAAGGAACATTTTCAGAATACATCAGGAAAGATGTTTGCTGCGCGAATGCCATTCAAATGCCGAACACAATCCAAATCGAGCAATCAGATTTTGTTGTTTTGCTCTCCCAGGACAGTAGAAGGTATCTATAATGCGTGTCTATTTTGGTCTATCACACAAACAAACTGCAATGAATAATGATAAAGTCTGTAAAACTATTTTTTATGTGACATTTGCCAACTAATGAGGTAGTATTATACAGGGTGTTTCAAAAGTGATGGTCAATAATTTAAAGGTGAACTGCACAGACTACAATATGCAAAAAACGCCTAGTAAAAATGGATCCTTAAGTGAATTTTTTTCGAGATATTGCACATTTCTAGTTGGGATCCACCACTGACTTGTTTGTTTAGGTTAGGTTATGCTCATTCTCCCCTCTCTCAATGCTCTGAGACGTAGCAGACACACTTGTCAAAGGATAGTCAACATGGAAAGAGGTTACAGCAACGAAGAGTATGCAGACATGCACTTCATGTATGGTAAAGTCAACGGCAATGCACTCGAGGCTGCACGTTTGTACCAAGAAGCATTTCCCCACCGAAGGAAACCCAACAGGCGCACATTCATCAGGGTACATAACACCTTAATGAACATGGACACTTCGCACATGGAGTACGAGCATGTAGGCCCAGAAGCATAACACCTGATGTTGAGGAAAGGGTGTTAGAAAGAACATCCTGTAACATCTGTAAAATCCTGTGGTGTTGAAACCAAAAATTAAAAACGAATTATGTTTAATAAAACCACCCTTAGCAAAGAATTCACAGCTTTTTGCTGAACTAGTGCTTTCATAGTCAATGGCGGATCTTAACAGAAAATGTGCAATATCTCGAAAACGGTTCATTTTCGGCCCGATGTTCACTTGGACTTTTTTGCTTATTTTAGTTTGTACTTTTCGCCTTTAAATTATTGACCATTTTTGAAACGCCCTGTATAATACAAAGTTTGAATTCTTTATAGTAAATGTTTTACTGAAGGTGTCTTGGTTCTTATGAAAAAAGCGATAAATTATTATTAGTAGTAGTAGTAGTAGTAGTGGCACTTGATGCAAGAAAGCAAGTGTAGTAGCTTATGCAGCATCAGCCAAAAAAAAAAAAAAAAAAAAATCACACCATACCCTCCAATTGCCTGTCCAGTTCCTCCTTAAATTTATTTAACCTATCAACTTCCACAACGACAGATGGAAGTTTGTTCCAGCAATTAACCACCCGCTGGCTAAAGGCAAATTTCCGCACATCTATTCTACATCTGTCCTTTCTTAATTTGAACTTATGTCCCCGTAGGTTCGTATTCTGAACAAGTGGGAGGATCCCATCAGAATTCAGCGTGCTCAACCCATTCAAGGCCTTATAGACCTCAATCAGATCACCGCGCAGGTGTCTAGTCTCCAGCCACTGCAATTTGCAGAACTTAAGCCTCTCTTGGTAAGAGGATCCCTTCATTCCCCTCACCAATGTGTTGCTCTTCTCTGTACACGCTCAAGCAAATCTACATCCTTCCTAAAATGAGGCTTCCAGACCTGTATGCAGTACTCAAGGCGTGGCCTGACCATTGCCTTATACAGAGGGACAATCACCTCCTTTTCCCTGCTAGCAAAATTCCTATATATCATTGACAAAACCCCATGACCTGCCCTAGCAGCCTGTCTACATTGCTCAGAAAACTTCATATCTGACTGCACAATTACTCCCAGGTCTTTTTCATTTTCTACCACCTTAAGTGTAGTACCACACAGTTGGTACGTTTCTCTGGGGTTACTTCTACCCATATGCAGTACTTTGCATTTGTCAAGGTTAAACTTCAGTTGCCACTTCTTAGCCCATCTGCCCAAATTATCTAGATCCTGTTGCAGTAGCACACTGCCATTACTGTCATTAACAACCCTGCCAACCTTCGTGTCATCTGCAAACTTCGACATTAAGCCTGATATACCTTCATCAATATCATTGATAAATATACAAAACAACAGTGGACCCAACACCGAACCCTGTGGGACTCCACTAATAACATTAGTCCACGAAGAGCAGCACCCATTGATTACCACCCTCTGTCTTCTCCCACTTAACCATCCTTTTATCCATTGTAGCAACTTACCCTTAATACCATTCTGCTCCAATTTGTACAGTAGTCTTCCATGCGCAACAGTGTCAAAAGCTTTCCTGAAATCCAAGTATATGATATCAAAATTATTTTTTGCATCCAGTTCCTTTGTGACCACATCATAATAACCAATCAAATTTGTCAGACAAGACTTTCCCTTAACAAACCCATGCTGTGTCTGAATTATTGCTGCAGTCTTGTCTAGATGATCCTGCAATGCATCTTTAACCAGTGACTCCATTATTTTACCCGGAACAGAAGTTAAACTAACTGGTCTGTAATTATTCGTGTCACCCTTCGAACCTCCTTTGTGAATTGGGGATACATTTGCACATCTCCAGTCCGTGGGAACCTCCCTGAATCCAAGGATGCTCTCATAATTATGGCTAAGGGTTTGCTTAGTTGCTTTGCCGCCTCCTTTAATATAACTGGATAGATCCCATCCGCTCCAGGTGCCTTTCTTATGTTTAACTTCAACAATTTCTCCTCCACTTTGCTCTCAGTTATTACAAAATCATTAAGCACACTGCTACAATTTGATAACCTTCTTCCATTTTCAAACTGTAATGATTCCTCACGTGTGAATGTAGATGCAAAATACTCATTCAGTTTGTTTGCTATCTGAGCAGGATCATCAACAGTCGAACCATCGATGTCAAGTGGACCAATCATATTCAGCCCCTTCCTTTTAGAGTTTATATAAGTAAAGAAATCCTTGCTGTTTTTCTTAGCATCTTTTGCCAAAGATTTCTCGTAATCCGCCTTTGCCTGCCGAACCTCCTTTGTGACCTGATTACAGACTAGCTTATATCTGCTACAGGCTTCTGCGTCGCCTGATAATTTATATGCATCCCATGCATTTTTCTTCTCTGTCACGAGTCTCATTAGTTCATTTGATAACCATTTAGGCCTAAACCTTGAACAATATTTCTTCATCGGTATGAAAAGTCTAGTAGCTTCCACGATTAATTCCTTGAATGCTTCCCACTTAGAATTTACTGTTTGTAACATCGTCAGTCGATCCCACTGTACAGAATTTAAAAACTGTCTGAGACCACTGTACTCCCCTTTACGGAAGCAAAAACCCTTTCCTTTACCCCTGACGGTAGTTACCTCTTTGAGTAAATCCCACTTCAGCACACTGTGATCACTGCCACCTAGTGGTTCCTTTATCTGCAAATTCTTAATACACGAATGATCACTGCTGATAACCAGATCAAGAGTATTACTTTCTCTGGTTGCCTCTCGAACATGCTGCTGCAGAAAACAATCATCCAATAACTCCACAAAAGTCTGACTAGTGTGTGAGTGACCAACCCACAAGTTCCAGTCAATATCTGGGAAGTTAAAATCCCCCATTATAAGACATTCTGATTTACTGGCCCACTCTATTTCTCTGTACAATTGTTCATTGTACTCATTCGAGTCATTAGGCCTATAACACACTCCTACTCTTATCTTTGCTTTTGCAGTGCTTATGTCACACCAAACTGACTCAACAGTGCACTGTCCATCTATATCAACTGGATGCACTTCTTTTGATTTTATGTTTTTCTTAATTAACAGCATAACACCTCCTCCCTTTCTGTCCTGTCTATCCTTTCTGTACACATTGTACTCCCCAAATTCCAGTTCTGCATTCCTTATATCTTTGTGACACCACGTCTCTGCTATCCCAACAATATCCGCCTTTGATGTCTTGACCAACACTTCAAATTCATCAAATTTATTTACTATACTTCTAGCATTGGTATACATGCAAGCATACATGCTCCTATGCCTATTCCTTGTTACCCTAACACATCCCATATACCCAACTATTCCAGGATGACTGCCATCCGTCCCTGAAACCCCCAACACCCCTCGCTCCAGGTCGCTTCTTATTCTAATAGAAGTTGTGCAAGAATCACCTTCACCTCTGCCTGCGGTTACTGTTAAACTATTAGTCTTTGTATCCCCCCAAGCTAGCAGTTTTCCGACCCACCTAACACTGCCTCGATAGCATCAGCAAATAGTCTTGCACCCTTTCTATTTAAGTGTATCCCATCCCTGTAGAAGCAATCTCTCCTGTTAACAAGTACAGTCCAGGCTGAAAAAATTCTACCCCTTGAGCCTTGCACAATCTTTCCAGGGCCGAATTGATCGACAAGGCTCTCATCATATACTCCCTCCTATCGTGTCTGGGCAGAATTGCAGACACTTTCAAATTCAACCCTAATTCTCGGCTTTTTTTCAACAGTGACCTGTACTTGTTGAGTAATTCTGCCGGTCTCCTACTCTTAATATTAGGGAAAAAACAAATATAAAAATTGTAATGAAATGGAGAAAAATTCCAGTTTCAATAAATCATAAGCGCTTATAAAGATCAAGCAATCATTTAAGCAATAAGGGTAAAGATCAAGCAATAACAGGATGTGCATTGTCCCAGGAAGAGCAAGAATTACATCAACATTTTGTTTATTCCAATAAATAGTCTTATTCCATAAGACCATTTAAAATTTTAAATGCTCCAGTCAGGTCTCCTCGCAGATGCCTAGTTTCTAGACGCTGCAGTTTGCACAACTAAAGTCTCTTACTTCCTAAAAGTACCCTCTTGTACCCCTGACTAATCTTGCTTTTCTCTGCACCGCTTCCTAGCAGATTTAGATCCTTCCAGTTTGAGGACATGCAGAACAGTGTGACGATACTGCTGAAAGGATTTCCCAGAAAATAATTTCCATCATTGTTTTCAGGCATCGTAGAGATTGGGTTGGGGTAGTCTGTATAATGTCAGAAGGATAGTTGTTTACTTGTTGTACGGTTTCGGGCGCATCAGCAACTTAGGCCATATATAATGCCTGTAAATTACCTGTGTTCTGTGGTTGTTTTACTGGACGTAAAACCCCAGTTTCCGGTGGGGGAAAACCATGCTAACCTCGCCTAAGACGGACTAACTTTTTGTGAAAAATATCCATAAAAATTCCTAGCGTCATTGATGGGATTTGAACTCTCGTCTTTTTTACCTAGTGTAGGGAGGGCCAACTGTGCTATCCAAGAGGGCCTAGAAGTACTTTGAAGGTAACGACACCCACCAAATGTCAGAGCTAAGTATTTACAAATAATATTGTATCTGTACTTATTACTAGCATCCCAAAGAATTTAATATTCAATGTTATCCCGAGGTAGTAAGGACCTTCATTCTCACGACCCTTGGCTTAGTTTTCTTGTATCATTTTGCCAGTACTATTATATTTAATCTCCTTATTATAATTCGCCGCACATTTCTCCTCCGGGGGGGGTGTACTCAGTATCGAGTTGCTGTCATATTCAATGGACATTTATTCTCTTTATGATACACATAAGTCATCCACTTCTACACCAGACATGGACAGAGGCACTTAACGGCCTGTGTCCACGCATATCGTGATGGTCATCTATCCCCTAGAGACCTTCCTAGGCTCAAGGTCACAGATGTTGAAAGCCATTTTATGTACCAGGGTTAGTCTTCTGCACGCAAGTGCGTTTATTTTTTTATTTTATTTTTGTTCTCTTTAGATCTGTTTACTCGGAGTACATCTAGGACTGCTGGGGATGGTTTGTAACATTTAGGATAAATGACAGTCGCAGTAGTAGCTAGACAAATTTTCTAGATGGATTTCGAGCAATCAGGTCCAGCCAAAAAAAAAAACCATTAACGAGAGTAACGGTCTTCAAATATTTTATGATATTGAATGCAGTTGAATCAAATTCAACAATAAAATTCTCCACAGAAAATTTTATATTTCTTACTGTAGATTATACTAGATGTTTGTAATGAAACGATTTTTATTTAAAGGATACAAACTGAGAAAATTGTGAAATCTTCTTTTTGTGTAATTTGATATAGCAGTCTGCTCAAATACGTTCTGTCCTCTTGCAGGAGTGTCCGAATGGTATGGTAAAAGAAGAAACTTTTAAAGGAATTTATGCTCAGTATTTCCCGAAAGGGGTCGATACAAGTCAATATGCTCACTACGTCTTCAACACATTCGACCAGGATCACACTGGATCGATAACTTTCACGGTAAGTGCATTTCGCAATAAATAATAGTTGAATGTCCCTAGAATTATACCGAAAGCATAGCTTAAAATAATTGGTAGAGTATTATCGCTCTGAATTGTTATAGATTTTAAGAAACATGTGCTCTACAGGTTTGCATTGGTGGCGGGAAAACAACAGTAATACATAAAGGTTAACGCTCCGTCTATGAGCCCCAAATGGCAAGCGATTAATAATGTGACCAAGCGAATCAAAAGATCTCTATAGTGTGTGCGCAAAGTGAATAGATTCTTTTTTGGTTTTAAATACAGTTTTCTTTACTTGGTTATACAGCGTATCTCTTTTCCACTACAAGAAGTAGGCAGAGTTCCGGAAGGGAAATCCACCTTTCTGTTTCTTGATAGTACTAAGTTACTAACCAACTAATTTAGCCACTTGGTTACCCTTGTGGCACTGCTCCTACCTTCCTGTGTCGGGGCCTAAAAACCTGGGGAAAAAAAGTCACCTTTCCAAGACCAAAAGGAGAAAAGTGATCTCCGCAAAACCTATCGGATCTAAGGATCCTAACATTGACCATTCATGAGATAGAAGGTTCTAACACATGCACTGCTAAACGCTAAAAAATTGGCACTGTTAAATAAGAGTTCCGATGCATCTGGTGTTGAACTCTACTCAAGAACAGCTCTAAGTATTCTCTCCCCTTTTAAAATTCAAAAATATCTACAAAACCTCATAGGATCTCCAAAATCAACCAAGCGTCTGAGATCTGGCGATTGTTCGCTGAAGTCTGTGATGAACGTCGATCAGAAAGGCTCCAAAAATTACCTTCTTTGGAGGATTATCCATTACTGTTTCCCCTCATTGTAAGCACTTCTTGGGATGAGATAATATCCCGAGTGGGATCTCATAAACCTCTCAGAAGAAGAATTGAAAAACACAAGACCAAGGCATTTTGATTGTAAAGCGCATATATACTAAACGTGACAATGCTCTAGTCCTACCCCAAACATAATCTTAACATTTGATAGCCACAAATCTCCAACATCCCTCAAAGCAGAGTATCTCAACTCCCAAATAAAACTATACATTCCTAATCCAACACGTTGTTTCAAATTCCCGGAATTTTGCCATTCCCAAAATTTCTGACGAGGTTTAGCCACTTGTGCTGTTTGAGATTAATGCGTGCATATTCACGTAGACTCTAAAGCAGAACAGCGTGAATGCCTACTCCAGAGATTGTCCGTTTTGAAAAAAAAATAAATAAATAAAAAATATTCAACGGGTCTAAGCTGAACAAAACATCACGTATTAAGAAGCAAGCCAAAAAATCGGTACAGGCCCAAAATAACACACGACCTGCTTCTACTCCAGCAATTCAAAAGTCAGCACCAGTAACCACTGCTGTGCAAGTATAACAACAAGGACTGGTATCCAAATAGAAGTAACATACCACCCGCAAACAGATCAATGTCAGACGTGACTCAGTCACTTTTGGAAAGTGTTCCCTTATTTAGTAAAACAACTAGGATAAAAACGGCTGCTAACACACCAATCATCGTTTCACATACTAACACTTATCCAAAATATTCTGAAATCATTGCTCCTGGTGATACTATACAAATTAACTCAGCGGGAATGGAAATTAAAGCCCACTAAAAGGCCCAGTTCTCGACTTCTTCGCAGGAGAAGGAAGAAATGAACACAAGGAGACCGTACTTCCCGAAAAAAATCAGCCCGTAGGACACAAACGAACTGAGTGCCCCATTAAACCAAAATAACGCCAGTTAACTTAAATGGAATTGGAGGATACTAGGCATTATTTCCAGAAAGAAGAATACTAGGCATTGAAAGAAACTGGACGATATCGTCTACAGTGGAATTGTAGAGGATATCGCGATTTCGTACGATTTTAGACAAAAGGCAACTGAGTATAACTCAGTTGCCCTTTGTCTTCAAGAAACTAATTTAACAGCACCTGTTACTACATCACTTAAACATCATGTCATCTACAGAAAAGATCGTATCTCTCTCTCTCATGTGACCTATTCGGTTCATGGAAGGGTTGCAATTCTAATCAGCTCCAATGTTCCTCCCCGACCATTAATGCTATAAACAAGTCTAGAGACTGGCCGCTTAAATATCCTTCCGTTTTTCTCTTAACATTGTCACCTTATATCTTCCCCCTTCATACAATTTGCCCTCAGCAGCCCTTGTGTCGTTAAACCAAACGCCATCTTCCCCCAAAACCAAGAAATCTCTTACAGTGACCTTGAAAGATCTAATTATCGTTAACTGGATCTGTGCAAAAGCTGCTCGAAAAAATACAGGCAGATAACAATTCTAGACACAGCAGTTATATCAAATGTAACACTCAATGCTGAATGAATGTAACTTATATAAGAAATCGAATATTACAGGCAACCGGAATAACAATATCAAGAATGTTCACAAGTCATCGAATATGGCCAAAATTTTGGTGGAATAACGAGTGTAACAAAGCGAAACAAAAGAAAAAGCCTGTAATAACTTTAATCTAGTGTAGTTTAAGAGAGCCAGATGCATTCAGTGAGAAAACAAAAGAGAATCATGGAAACTTTTCTCTTCTACGATTACCAGTACCACTAAAACAAACCATCTGGAAAAATATTGCTGAAATGTATACTAGACATCCTTCTTCACATCTATCCTAACCATACGGAATGCTAATGGGAATGACGTTTTGCTGCCTCAAGAATATAGCCAGTTTTCTTAAGTCTTTTACTAAAACCTCTGCTATATCCTCATACACGCCAGCCCTCCAGAAATTAAAGTCCTGTGCTGAAAAACGACCATAAATTTTGACAGTGATCTCCATCAAATATACAAACATCTCTGCACAACGTTTGATTTTACGGCTTGCTGTTGACAGTTCAACACCTAGTGCTAGCCCTCGTGTGTAGCACTGTTGGTACACTTGCCGTCCTCCACACCTGGTGGTAGAGACCTGAGTTCGAGCCCGTCGATGACGGGAAGAATTTTTGGTCCTTTTTTTTTTCACAAAGTGGCTGAGTTAGTCGGTCTCAGGCGAGATTAGCATTACGTTTTCTCCGGAAACTCGATTTTTTTGTCTAGAAAACAGAAAATCTCCCTCAGAACACATGCAATTTTAACAGACAATATACACGGAGAAATAGGAACTTAGTCGCTGATGCTCCTAAAACCCTACTACAATGACAACAGCGTCCTTTACCTGTCGTTGCACCATAAAACTTCCAACAAGAACAGCTCCTATGATACGCAGACGGGTCTTACTTTTAAATGCTAACTAATTGTTGTCACATCAAATGGCAGTATGTTGGAGAGCACTTAGGTTTTATATCTTAAAGTTTGTTTATTATCTGTGCTTTACTTGAATATGAAGGAAACAACAATGATTCAGTTCAAGTTTTCGAGTAGCATAGCCAACGTAGTTTTCTGGAATCTCTGGCTACACATTCAAAGGTTGGTTATTGTAGAGATTTGGACGCATCAACAACTTAGGCCACATTGCGCTGTATGTCTGTAAACTGCGTGTGTTCTATGGTCGTTTTCTGTTTTTCTGGAGATTAAAAAATCCCGAGTTTCCGGGAGGAAAAAAACCATCCTGCCCTCCCCTGTGCGACTAACTCGGCCACGTTGGAAAAAAAAAAAAAAAAAAAACCCATAAAAA
This sequence comes from Mastigoproctus giganteus, assembly GCF_048544385.1. Lineage (NCBI taxonomy): Eukaryota > Metazoa > Arthropoda > Arachnida > Uropygi > Thelyphonidae > Mastigoproctus > Mastigoproctus giganteus. Next base: position 95,617,574 of record NC_143585.1, on the reverse strand, counting down.
TTCTTCACATCAATGACGTGATTCGAACTTCGGTCTTTTTCTACCCGTTGTGGGAAGACAGCAATTATACCAACTGTGCTACTCACAAGGAAACACATTCGTAGTCATTCTACCCTAGTATCGTCAAAGTAGGAATAGTTAGCATTGGTAATATTACCTATCCATTTTATGTGCCTTAGAATGACCATCAAGAAACCGTGATACTCATAACCATCAATAGTTAAGTGCAATATATCCAAAGTTCCTCTTGCATCGAAAATCCTTAGGTAAAAAGAATAACTGCCTGTAATTTCACATTTTAATCCATCATTTTAACCGTCATTGGTTAAAATGGTGGATTAAAACGGTTCACATAAAATATGGATCGAATAGACCTTTAAGAACTATTTGAGTCCATCTTTCGCGTTTTTCGATAAGGAAATTTGCCGCGGTCGTGAAATTTCAACCGACAGTATGTTAAAGCCTGACTTGGGGCATTAGGGCTTTTCATTGTCTTTGCGCTAATAACCCCTAATTAAAGCCAAATTATTTTTAGTTCATCCTTTAATGAAAAGAATTGTCTATCATACTTCTTGTCAGAGGTAAACACGCAACTATCTTAGAAGAGTGGATCGTTCAAAGTTTCTATAGGCTCCAGATTTTTCCATCTACAATAGGATGAAGGAGAGAGAAAAAAGAATTTGTTTAGACTAGTTAATGTGATCGCGCTGGAAATCACTGGATTAGTTGAAGCCACAAGAGAGATTTATCAGTCAGAGGACAGAAAGTAAAATAAAGCTGGTTCATAATCTAACGGTTTCAGTGGAACACCGACAAGCTTGAAACAAGTTCTGTTGTTGATATTTAATTTTGCTCCAGGGCAACTAATTCCTTGAGGCATAAGTGTATTTTGTCTAGAAATTTTGTGTATTCCATTGCTGAATGAACAAACAGAGAAATCAAATTTCTGAATTAAAAACATGCAACTCTGTCCAGATATCAAGGCAAGAAAAAGGCCGTTCCTCAAGAACTTTAACATGAAATTTCCCAAGAATTTTCATGGGAAATATTATGGATTCAGGACCCGGGCCTTTTACCACACAATATAAAAGGATAGTAGTCCTAACCCTGTGCCCGACTGAACGTGAGGGAATTCAGGCTCTCAAAATTCTCAGAACATGCACGTTGAACCAGTAAGGAACGCAGAAAGACAGAAATCAAAATCGATGCGATCAATGGGTACGTTAATTAGGTGATACTTTTAAAATGAATATTAATAGCATATGCATCAAAAAACAGTCCAATTAGAATTGATATCCAACCCCAGTACAAACGAATTTCACTAATTTCCTTTATTTCTTCTATATCAAATTTGTACCTTGAATTTATCCTCTCCTTAAGCTCAAGTTTTAGAGCTGGCCACCCTTAAAACTTCGAGTAGTAGTAACTTATTGACGAATCAGATTATCTGAAAGAATCGAACATGTTCGGGTAAAAATTTTTGGATTAGAACTGGAATCGCTGAAGTTCACAACTGTTCCAGAATATACGTGGTATTTAGAACAGAAGGAACTCATTATTGAAGGAGTAAGAAGGAAAAAAAAAAAAAAAAGAAGAGCTGAAAGAAGGCCACGTCAGTACCACTTCTCATGATTACTAATTTGCTGGTTCTTGGAAGAAAATTTGATTTATTGAAGCGATTAACAAATCACAGTGGGATAGCAGTGTTTAAGAGCTTTAAATTTTTCTTTGGAAAACTGTATGCAAACTTTCATAAACAAGTCTTCCACATTCTGTAGATACCGTATGATTAACTGATCGTTATGTTAGCGATAATTTTCTCAAAAATGTTGTCTCTTCAGTATAGTGAACTTGCAATTGTAATATTATTACTTTCTATCAGTGATTGACTGTGTAAAATCTACATAAATACTACATGCTTCGCCAAGTGAAGTTGTCTATTATGGCTGCAGAAGTTGCTGGAGTTCAAGCTGTTCTGAAACTAAACAGTAATGCAAGAATAAAGTTTACATTATGAGGAATTCTAAACGCAAATTGACTAGTATACAGGTTCATATTTTTTATTATTTACCCATTTAATTGTACGTCGCAAATCCAACTGATATTCACTTCTATCATTCTCTTCATCGATTTTCTTTAAACAGATAGCATTTTTTCTTAGAATATTTAATCAGACTTCTTCAGAAGTAGTCTATGAAATGTGATATCTCTTTTCAAAACCATTCATCCAAGTTGCCATAGTTATACAATTTCTTTCTCTTGGGAAACTTAGACTGGTATCTCAACACAATCTGCTCCATCTCTTTCTAGTTTCGGTTTCATAATTCAATATCTGTTTGCAACATATTTACCTTAAATATAATTCAAGTGGACTCTACTCAGCGAAGCCAGTGATTTGTATCTTATTAACCCCAAACCACCACAGAACTCGTGGAAATTAGTGCCATGAACATGTAACTTGGAACCCTGAAAAATGGGGTCCAGTTCTGTTCCCTGATGAGTCCCTTTTAGCCTAAAAACGGATTCTAGATGTTATTTCATCTGGAGACAATGAGAAAAACTGTATAATAGCTCCAACGTCAGAGAAAGGGACACTTACGGTGGAGGCAGTGTTGTCCACCTTAAGTACGGTATTTTTCCACCAGATTTCTTCTGCAACTTCTGAATCTTTTCACCCATCAATCCACCTTTTTTTGACTAATACCCTTTTGTCCGTATTGAGCTAATATGCTTCGGTGAATCTTGGAAAGTTTAACTCCTTCTGGACATGAAAATCTGATCGCAGTGCGTTGTTCAGAAAGAACAAATCAAGAGCTCTGAAAGAAGTGATAAATACAAACTCAGATCTGATACCATGGACATCGATGAAAAAGCAGGCGATGACGATACAATTCTTGAAATTCATCCAGAAGATGACATCGACACAGGCAGACCAGTATTCTCAAAGAAGGAAAAGGGGAAACTAGACAGGCGTAAGCAGACTACTTCACGGATGTTAGCAGACACCAGTTAAAACCAAACAATGAGTACAGTTATTCAGTGGAATTGCCGTGGGCTCCGTGGTAACGTAGATGACTTTTACGATCTATTAAGTAAATATAAGCCTGTTGCAGTGTGCCTTCAAGAAACCAATCTCACAAATACAGTGTCTATGACAATTAAACATTATACTATATATAGAAAAGATAGAAGTTCCTCTAACTCAGCTCATGGAGGAGTAGCAGTCATAGTGAACTCTGTAGTTCCCTGTAGACCTATCCCCATGCAAACATCTTTAGAGGCAGTTGCAGTTCGTGTCACCATTGGTATAACAGTAACATTAGTTTCGTTGTATCTATCGCCAAACCATTCATACAGCCTTGATGATTTAGATGATATAGTTAAGCAAATACCTGTTCCCTTTTGTATTATGGGTGACTGGAATGGCCATCACCCCCTATGGGATTCCCAACATCTTGACTCTAGAGGACAGATAATAGAAAAATTTTTAGATAAACATAATCTAACTATTCTAAACACTGGTGATCACACATACATACACTCTCCATCTGGTTCAAGTTCAGCTATTGATCTTTCAATATGCTCCCCAACAATATTTCCTATCATAGACTGGACTGTTACTGACAACCCTTGTGGTAGCGATCACTTTCCTATCATCTGTACTTTTAGCTCAAGTTCTCCTCCCCAGAGAGAAATTAGGACAAGCTGGAAATTTGAAAAGGCTAACTGGACTAAATACCAGGAAATAGCTCGAATAGATACTGCCGTCATAACAACCCTCACAATTGATTCTGCAGTCAGGTATACTACACGAAAAATAATGAAAGCATCGGAGGCTGCTATTCCAAAATCTTCATCCAAAATCAGGCTTCATCCAAAAATGTGGTGGAATGAAGCATGTAACAATGCTAAAAAAGAAAGAAATAAGTACTGGAATCTGTTTCGAAAATATCCAACTACAGCCAACCTCCTACAGTTTAAGAGAGCCAGAGCTAAAGCTCGTCATATAAGACGAGAGAGTAAAAAAGAAGCATGGGCACGTTTCGCTTCCACCATAAACAGATCCACAGATACTTCTAAAATATGGAAAAAGATCAAACGAATTAATGACAAATACACACAAACAATTTCTCCTATTCTACTCGTAAGAGGGAAGGAAATTTCTGAACCTCTGGAGATTGCCAATATCTTAGGTAATTCATTTGAAACACTTTCAGCTGTTGCCACATATGAACCAGCATTTCAATTGTTAAAATCCCGGACAGAAAAATACAAACTAAAATTTAATACTGCCGTCCCATATTCGTATAACCTACCTCTGACCATGATTGAATTGCGCAGTGCACTTTCCCAATTAAAGAATAGTGCTCCAGGCCCCGATGGAATTTTTTACACCATGATCTTTCATTTAAGTGAGGATTCATTAACTGCCCTATTACAACTGTATAACAGAATTTTTCTAGAGGAGTATTACCCTGCTAGCTGGTGCCATTCTTATGTGCTAGCTTTCCCGAAACCAGGAAAAGACCACACAGATCCCAGAAACTACCGCCCTATTTCTCTAACCAGTTGTCTGGGAAAAACATTAGAAAAAATAGTTAATGCTAGATTGACGTGGTTTCTAGAAACGGAAAACATTCTAAGTCCAAACCAACATGGCTTCCGGAGAAGAAGATCTACACTTGATCTCATTATCAAAGCAGAAACAAATATCCGGAACGCTTTCCTCAGAAACGAGCACCTAGTCATGATATGCGTTGACATAGAGAAAGCCTTCGATACAACTTGGCGATATGGGATTCTTCAGGACTTACATAAATGTGGACTTCGGGGTCATCTGCCGATATTCATTAAAAACTTTCTAGGCAATAGATCATTTCAAGTCCGATTCCATTCATCATTGTCTCGAGCATATGTACAAGAAGAGGGAGTTCCCCAAGGTTCAGTGTTGAGCGCTACACTCTTTGCCATTAGGATTGATGCCATAACCAAGTGTATACCTAATACAGTTGATGCATACCTATATGCTGACGATCTTGCCATCTCATGTCACTCTCAAAATATGCGACTAATTGAAAGACAACTACAAGGTACTATTAACAAAATAGTCTCTTGGGCCAAAAACAACGGATATCGACTTTCTAAACCAAAAACAACAGCAGTACACTTCTGTCGCAAACGTTCTTTACATCCTGATCCAGACCTACAGTTAGATTCTCATCGTATTACTTTCCAGCCTAGTATTAGATTCCTTGGTGTAATTTATGATAAAAAATTAAACTTCCTGGAGCATATAAAACATATCCGTACAAGTTGTCTTAGAAAACTAAATCTTCTGAGAGTAGTTTCCTCCATGTCATGGGGCGCAGATCGCTACATGTTGCTACAGCTATATCGATCGCTGATTAGATCCAGGTTAGACTACGGGTCTCCTGCATATGACTCGGCCAGACCGAGTGCACTTAAATGGCTCGATCCTGTACATCATAGTGCCCTACGAATTGCACTGGGGGCTTTTCGTACTTCACCAATCTTAAGTCTATATACCGAAGCCTATGAGCCACCGCTACATCTTCGACGACAAGTTCTGTTACTAAATTACGCAGCCAAAATCAGCAGTCTTCCACATCATCCCATATGGCAATATCTCTTTATACCCAAATGGAGTAAACTTTATGAAAGTAAACCACGGCTCAATAAACCATCTGGCATTAGGCTTCAAGCTCTTATCACAAGCTGGGGCCTGAATTTTACTAACATTCTTCAGGACACTAGCATGGAAACCCAGCCATGGCAAATGCCCCCGATACATATTGATAGACACTTTCAGCAATGGGGAAAGAATAACCTTCCAGATTCCAACATTAGACAAATTCATAAGACCCACTCCTCTGAGTTTAGCACTTTCATTCAAATATATACAGATGGATCCAAAATTGGTAGTAAAGTTGGTACCGCTGTAGTATTACCAAATATCACCATCTCCAGACAGCTTCCGTCTGAATGCAGTACTTATACCTCAGAACTATACGGCATTGTTCTAGCTCTAGAGAATATCAAAGAAGAGTCGTGTACCAAATCCATCATATATACGGACTCATTGAGTGCTGTTAATTCTCTACAGCGTCAATTCTTCCCTAGTCATCCGCTGGTACAAAAAATTTGGGCACAGCTACTAGAACTTCACGGACATGGACAGCTAGTAATATTTTGTTGGATCCCTGGACACGCTGGAATACTAGGAAACGAGCAGGCAGATCTAGCTGCTAAATGTGCTACAAATGTGATACCATCTAATTTCAGGACTCCTTATATTGACCATAAATCCATTATCAAACAGATGTATAAACAACAGTGGACACGCATGTGGCAAGGTCAAGCAAATAATAAACTTCTTGAAATCAAGAGAGAACCCAAGCAATGGCAATCCAGTCTGAGACGAAACAGAAAAGAAGAAACCATCCTAGCCAGATTACGCATTGGTCATACATTCCTCACACATAGCTACCTACTAACAAACGATGATCCTCCACAATGCAGCAACTGCTTATGTTCACTAACAGTAAAACATATCATCCTGGAATGCCCGCTATATCTGCAAGAACGGAAATCTGCTTTCTTCTCTCATTTTCATAACTCCAGCCGGTTATCATTACAGAATGTTCTAGGAGATCGTGAGGACATGAATGACATTTTTCTCTTTCTAAAATTGATAAATAAATATCACAATATATGAACCATATCATGTGTAAGACAAACTAAGAAGATATTAGACAGTAACCAGTGCATTATAGCCTAAGTTGCTGATGCACCAACAAATTTAACAACAACAACAACAACAGCAGTGCGTTGTTCATTAACAGAACAATTGGAAAGTGGAGCCCGCATCATTACATATCGACTGTACAAACAGTATAAGTGCAGGCAACTGGCAACATATGTGCAGACTTGTCTAAAAACTTAATAAATGTGATGACCGAGAGCGTGGTTTGCCATAGGGGCGTTAGTTTTGCCCAGAAATTTCCTTTCCTTTTTGAATTTCCCTCGTACGTGTCCAAACAATACACGACAAAAAAGTAATCACATCATAATCTCGTGGGACTAGAGTTGAGTCCTCCTTACCATTTTGATATCATAGCAATATCCCATCCATATTGTTCATACTGCAGTATTAAATTTATAATGTTTTGCGCTTTGGACAACAATATCCTTGATTGTCACAGCCTGTAGAACACCATCAGTAACTTTGTTCATTGGTGTAAAGATTTCTGTCAACTGAAATAAATGCTTTATCGTCACGTATACTACGAGGAATAAACGCAACACAATCAAATCCGTTCGGATTATAAATTGTAGGCCAATCTCTTTAATAGAATAGATCATAAAGTGGTCCTACAGACAGAAGAGGTTTGCACCTTTTATAAAAAATATCTATGAAACAACCAGCTCAGCCTACAAAATTGCTGGACTTTATAAAACAGTTTGGCCATGCCTTTGATACGAAAAGGACTTCATAGTGACATTGGACTAAAGTAATTTGGTACAGAGCATTAAAAAATGTCCAAAGAACCAACTGTTGCATTGTATTGAATTGCCCGAAACTCTGTCGCACTCATTATTCCTTGAAACTTGGGTTTTTCATCCAACAGAACAATCAACAGAGAATTTCTCGGTATTATTCCTAAGCATACCATCAATTAATGTGGTTTAAATGAGACAAATCTTGTGCTCTTGTTAGCAGGTGAAGAATTATTATTTTGTCATTTTACTCACTTGTGTGATTTCCACTTTTAATCTGCGATGCACGTGAAGTTGTTTTTCGCATTCAGCATCTGATTATTGTTTTATAAACTGATTACTTCAAAAAGTAATCAGTTTTTATGCACAGAGTTTAATTTAAATTTTAATAGCTAAAAACATAAGATTAAAATTAGTTTTAAATATTCATGAAGTTTCTCTCTGAAGAGCATTTGTTGCCAAGAAACTTCATTTGAAAATTAATATGATCTTTCTTATTGTCATTTTCTGATATTGCATTGCCGGGGGAAGGGGAGTTAATGGAACATTTTCATCCTTTAAGACTTTCCCCAGTCTTTGGGTTCTGTGTATTGCTTCATAAAACAAAGCTTCCGTGACCTTTCTTCGATGACATTTACCTTATATTCTTTCAGGATTTCGTCATAGGTTTGTCGGTATTAGCGCGAGGTTCCGTGCAAGAGAAACTTCGCTGGGCTTTCAGTCTATACGACATTAATGGAGACGGTTACATCACCAAGGATGAAATGACGAGGATAATCAACGCCATTTACGACCTCATGGGAAAATCTGTAGAGCCGATGATAGAAGAAAACACCACACGTGACCACGTCGAAAGGGTGTTCCAGGTAATTTATCTATTTTCTCTTTTATTGTATTCCAGCGCATTTCTGATTACTGCAAAAAGGAAAAACAGAAGACACTATTTATTATAATTCAAGCTGCCACCAGATGGTACCCTCTAGAAACGCGTAATTTTCAATAACTTTTAAACTGTTGTCAGCGTAATTTAGCTATTTGATAATTCGCACTAAAACTGAATTGTAACTACGCGAATGGCACCGTAAGATGTCTTTTCTAATTCCAACTGCAATCAGGACTTGTGATGCAAGCTTTCTCTTTCACCATTACTGCCCGTGCTGCCAAACAACGCGCACAAAAGGGCCTTTAGTTCTGCAAAAAGCAATTACGATTTCTCTGCGAATATAGCGACTCAACAAAGCGACTTAATGAAGTTATGGAAATTTCTCGGGTTCTTTAATTACGCGTGGCTTAATTTAGGGACGTCTTCAAGCAATCGGTGATCTAATAAATTAGAGACTTCACCGGTATTGCAGAGAAGAACTTGTTTATCATCAACAACACTTTGAATTAAGCACGTTACCAGGTTCACGACAAAGTATAGACGTCCATCAGGTATTGCGCAATTCATTCGCTTTCTTTTCAATGTGTAAACTAAATTCGACAACCTGGCTAAAAATAAATAAATTTTCTGTTTATACTCCAGAACAGCTACACAGGGTCGAGGGAGGGGATCACAAGAAAGAGAGTGAGAGATAATAATACAAGGGCGTCATCTTCAAGCGAGATTGAAGTACCCTCGCCTTGTTTTCTAACTGTTCTAGATAATATTTTATGTGAGATTATAAATCGCTATAAAGCGTCCTTATCCCTATGATACTTTTATTTTCTACGAATTTAACGTGTTGACTAATGTTGTACTTGATTAATTAGTATACTATGCTTTTAACCTTTTTAATTAAAGAACTTAATTTATTATTACTTTCAAAAAAAGTAATCTTATTTCTTGTCATATAATTGTCCAGATACCAGTTTAATATCATCAGTTATTGGTGACAGGAATTTATGCTGTATACAATTAGAATTATGGGTGTTTAATTTTTTTTTTCCTTAACAGAAATTGGACCTCAATAAAGATGGTGTTGTGACGATGGACGAATTCCTAGACTCGTGCACAAGGGTGAGTAAAACTTTTTTTTTATGCATGACAGAGCCTGATTATCTTATGTTACTGAAATTGAAATATAAATTGTGATTATGAGCACTGTTAATTTAAACACTTTTACGATTTGATATAAAAATTATTTACGAAGACCAAAGTGGGCCATTTCTCCCTACGTTTCAACTAAGGATGAATACAAGTAATAATACCTGTATGTAGACTTAGATGGTAATATCAGTATTGACAGACAATCTATTTCCACTTTCAGACCTCAAAGGCATGTGTGTCTTTTAAGTTTATAGAAGCGTGTTCTGTGGGGTTAATTTGTGTGATGAAAAATCAAGAGTAACTCACAGCTGCATTGGGATTAAAAGGAATAATTTAGCGATATTACCGCCAAATCATAATTACCCTGAATAACCTTTGCTCGCTAGTCTCATGTATAGACTACAAACAAGAAATATGAAACTGCATTCCCAATGGCAAGATTGGACGGGTAACTTATTTGTTGTTCCTGTAGGGTTTTAGGCGCTGATGCGCCTAAAACCCTATAAGTAATATGGCCTAACTTAGGCCATATTGCTTCGTATGTAATACGTCTGTAAATTTCATGTGTTCTGTGGTCGATTTGCTTTTTGCTGGACGGAATACTCGAGTTTCCTAGAGAAAAATCATGCTACTCTAACCCAGCTACTTGTGAAAAAGAACCATAAAAAATTCTCCCGTCATTAATGGGGATTGGAACTTAGGTCTTTTCCACCCGGTGTAGGGAGTACGGTGATTATACCAACTATGCTGCTCACGAGGGCAACCTATTTGTAGGTTACCCATCATTCCTAATCTGTTTTAATCTTTAACTTCTCGCATCATCGCCTAATTTGCTAATGCGAGGTAAAGCATCAAATCAAATCCACCAGAGACACTAACCACCTCTCCGAGTGAAAATATCTTTGAAAGAATTCCTCCAATCAATGACGGAATTTGAAGAGTAGCTAATTCGCTATACCGTCACAATGGGCGAGACTGATTTGATTTAGTCACCAATGAGAATCCGTATTAAGAATTTGATTAAGGGTGGTTACGCCTGCGATCGCTACTAAATGATTTAGAGATGCCTTGTGAATCAGTCTGGAAGAAAGAGTACAATACTGACTACGATAATTATTCATGAATCGGAAAAATACAAGGGGATCCAGAATTCATGAAACCCAAATTGTAAGTGATAACTTGATGGAATTCGATACTGACTACAATGGTGGAGCCAATGAGCATAACGTAAGAATAGGCACATTTTAGCCCCATTTGTCCTTGTGCCCTAAAACATCAATACCAATGGGCATCCCAAGATGTCTGTCTGTAGTTGTTTTTATGTTAGGCCTTTAGTCACTCACCGATATAGTTTTGATTACAATAAGAACAGGATCTCATTGTCTCAGAAGGAAATCTGCAGTCACTGCAGTTCCAAAATTTATCTTCCGCAGATTTTTAATTCTTGGTTACTTTAATAGTGGCATACGCTGAAGTTAATATCGATTTATTTTATTTTTATTATAATATTAATATATTATTTTTATTAAAATAATTTAATAAATATTTTAAATTATTTATTAGAAAATAAATTTTTCAATAAATATGTTGTTATAATTTAGATTATTTTTATCATATTAATTGAAATGAAACAGAAATATTCTTGGGTTGGGTGTCTTTTGAAGCGCTCTGATTTACTTATATTAAATTCATTTAAGTAATTCCAGCAGGCTGTGTTTGCTGTAGAAATAGTCTGGCAATATCAGAAACTATCACAATTCTACTTTAAAATATACTTGCAAAAAAAAATCTGTTCAGGATTCAAACTGTTAAAATATGACTGTTTCTGTTCAGGGTGCGGATATAGGACACAATATCAGTCATATTACTTCAGTAATTTTGATACTAACGTATAAAATTGGTTATATAAATAAAGTTAACACGAATAGCTATGAACTCACTTCCATTAATCACATTAAAAGAAAAAAACATCCGATTTATTTAACACATAAAAATCATCAAATGCGCGTGAAATGAAACGCGTTTAATTTTTATGTGTATTTTAATAACTGACTGCATTATTTAACTTGTTCTAAACTGTAATCACTTTATACCAATATTTTCTCTAGTTAAATTTCAAAATTTTGTTCATATTTAAATTAATATTAATTTAATTATTTTTTTCTTTTATATTTTCTAGGATGAAAACATCACCAAATCCATGTCCGTGTTTAATACCATTTTGTGATCTGCGAGGTGAGAATATCCTATTTTGCGAAAGTGCTGCCACCTCATGGTAGAATGCGAAACAACAGGAGCGTTAAAGTCATATCACGCCGGCCGGATAACCTCAGAGACTGCATAAATATTGAACAAGTTCGGGTGCTATTTTCGTGCAGACATTTCTTGTGAATGACCTTTTCTTTTTTTTTTTTTCTTTTTTTTCTAATGGAAAAACATCATGATATGCAGACCGCAGAACAATCGTTGTCTCGTGATCTCAGTGCCAACTCACGCTACAACGAGACTAAGTGTTCCAAATGAATGACGTCATTGTGGGAACTACTGCAATAAGAAGAATAATATAATTCACTTCTAAGAGATGTTCTAGTCTCTTAGGAAGTGGCGAAAACCCTCTTACTGCGATAATCTGAAGAGAAGATGAAGAAGAAAAAAAAAAAAAAAAAAAAGCATGGCCGATGCATCACCGCCATCTATCGTCAAAGTGTTTAACTAGCAGTTAGAAACAAAATAAAAAAATGAAGACCGAGAATAGAACTGAGACTTTAAAAAATAAAACTTTAAATTTCGCGCACGTTGTTTGCCTTTTTGGACAGCACAACGCACGTGGTGTACAGTGTTAACTAGCGCGATGGTTTCTTCCTGTTAAAAAAAAAAAAAAAGACTTTAATCCGGTTGAATGACCGGAATTGTTCTTGTTGAAAGTTATTTGCTTTGTAGATTTACGTTATATTCAATTCACAACAGGTCTTCATCTCAGCTGTTACTGTAGCAAAGGAGTGAAGCAAATTAGTTTTAGAAACATATTGAAAAATTTTTCGACCTGCTAGAATCTAGTTCCAATCAGTCAAATGAAACTGTCTCTATCTTCTAACTTTTAGACTTTAAACACGTTCATTCTCTAAGGTAGCCATATTCCACCTCTTTCTTGACAAATGATTCAAGTCTTAGAAACTTAATTGTAGCTAAGCAGTAATAATAATCCCGCTCTTACATTACCATGTGAAGCTGCCTGGTCCAGTTGACATGCGCAGTGAGATTTATCCAAGATGACCAATACTTTAGGGTTAAGAAGCGAAATTAGTAACGGGTAGCACAAGAATGGAATAAAAGGATACGTACACACGAATGCGCAGTATCATTCTCTAGTAATGAATTATATGTTGACGTCATCAACACTGTCATTGGGGAACCGCTTACTCTACTACGTTCGTGCAATTTTGTGTCGTAACTGGATAAGTGACAATCTCTTTTTCTTTCCTCTGATGAAAGACTGAATATTCCTTGAAACGTAGATTGCACTTAGGTCTAGTTAATACTAATTGTAGATAATTTTATTAACTGCAGATTTTGGTGTGGAAGCAAAGATATTGCATAACTTTGCGTTGTTTTAATAACTGCCAAAGTGACGTATAGCAATAATTCGTTAATTATGTGTTGCGATTCATATACATTCAGCCTAATCATTCTTCAGCAGAGATGGACGTTAAATACGCGATGTTCTACTCTGCTTCGGATAAAAAAAAAAAGCACTAAACGTTGTAAGCATTAAAAACGAATAGAAACCAATATCTTTGAAGGACTAGAACAGAAGAACTCGACTAATTTTTGAACCTTGCATCAGATTAGTAGGAAAACTATAACTGTATAAGTGCTGAAAAAACGCATTAGCATTGATAAATATACGATGAATAATACTTTTTTTTATCAATAGTTAACACAAATAGTCACTGTAATATCGCAGTAATAATAGTCATTGTTTTTTTTTTTTTATTAATGCAGCATGAAATTATTTTTGGAACGGAATAAATTATTTTGGGTTATACCTACACATTAAGCAAACAAGTTTCTCTAATACGCATGACTTTCAGCCATGTCAATTATATCAGGCAGCTCCACCTAGCACAAAAGAAAGCCGTGTGAGAACTATGATATATTTCACCTAGTCGGTTATACGAGTAGGGTAGATAGTCTCAGGTCCCACAGCCATACAGTGTAAAAAGTTCACTTAAGCCAACCTCGAGTGCTTCCTAATATCGGTCTTTGTTTTCTTACAGTCGCTACAGTTCCTTAACATCTCTCTTTAAGACTTTTCTGAGGACAAGCAGGTCGCATGAGCAAAGTGAATGATGTACAGCGGTGATAAAATAAAGCGAGTTCATCTCTTCTTATACCTGAATTTTTGTTGGATCTCTTTATTAAGTAATACATCACACTAATAGACCTTCGACTGAAAAGAAACATGTTGCAGATTTTGTTATATGCTGTCCCTTAGGATACAGCTGGGTTTCCTTCCCTAAATCGACCGTGTTATATTGGAAACCCTGTACTATAAATTGATTGCACGTAGCCTTTCCCCTACCAAAAACAGGAAAATTAATTTTCTTTTGTAATGTGCAGTTCCCCAATATATATTGCCCCTGAGTGTTGAACTAGTTCTGATAAAGCGATATAAACCCTTGTTAAGCACATATTTTCTTCTGAGTAATTGCTTTCTATCTAAATCCTTTATTTCCAAAAAATGCACCACAAATTAAAGTAAACAGAGGTTCAAAAAAAGTCGTTATCCTCCGGGGCAACCAGATCCCATTCAGCCTTTGCTGCTTATAATCAGCACAGAGGCTGTTGCAATTCGGCTTACAGTGAGATTTTTATTAAGTCTGTTCTATTTATTTTCCGCCTGGAATTGACATCCCCAAGAAAGACCTTGATGATCTTATGATGCAGTTGCCTCTCCTTTTCTTTGCCTTTTAAATGTGGGAACTAACACCTTCTTCTACATGCCTACCCGTACGTTTTCTTCCATTGATCTTTCTATCTGCTCTCCTTTTCACCTCTCTTCACTTATTTGGGAGGTGGAAGAGAACCAGTATGGAATTGATCATTTCCCTGTGATACCTACACTAAATAAAGGAGTGTCTCTTCCTTCTAAGTTACAGCGGTGGAAGTTTGATCATACTGAATCAAATGCTTTTCAACGTCTAACAGAGTTCGACATCACTACAGTCAGTCAGTATCATAAACGTGGGAATCGTGCATCACAGCAGCAGCCGGTAGAATCGCTGCCCTCCCCACACTGGGTGGAAAAGACTTGAGTTCGAGTCTCGTTGATGATGTGAGGAATTTTTATGGGTCTTTTTCACAGTGGCTGAGTTGGTTGGTCTCAGGCGAGGGAGTATAGTTTTTTCTCCCGGAAACTCGGGTTTTTCGTCCAGCAGACAGAAAATCGACCTCAGAACGCACGCAATTTATAACCATTATACACGGAGCAATATGGCCCTGGTCGCTGATGCTCCTAAAACTCTACTACTACAACAACAGCATCACAAAAAATACTGTTCGTGCAGCCGCAACTGCCATTAAACAAGGCTTGGGAGATATTACAACGATATTCTACCACAGCCAATATAAATAGCCTTTAAACGTGCAAGAGCAAAAAGCACGCTACATTCGCTGACTCTGACGGTGAGTCGAGCGTGCGTATCCAGTAATCGACATATCCAAGAATTGTGGATCTATTTCACTTCATCTATTACTCAGTCCACAGCACTAAGTGGTCTGGGATAAAATTCGGAAAACGAATGGGAAAATATACATCTCGCCCTCCATCGATCTTGACGATAACGGATGCACAATATCAGAACCAGCGGCAGTAGCTGATGCTCTTGGGGAAACATTTTCTAACATCTCTTCAACATCTTACTCCCCAGAGATTTTGGTCCTCAAACAAAAACTGAGAAAGACGCCCTCAATTTTACATCAAAAGGTATTTATCCATATAATAGGCCATTTACCACTTGAAAACAGCTCTCACCCTTACGAATACAAGCACTGTTCAACTAGATGGCATTCTCTACAAATTGATTACGCACCTCCCTGATAAATCTCTGGATAACCTGCTCTTTTCGTATAACAGAGTTCTTTGATGAAGAACATTTTCAAGATGCCTGGAGAAAGCAACCGTTCTTGTTTTTGGTAAGTCAGGAAAAGATACTAACATTCCTTCTAACTATCCGACCCTATTGCTCTGACTAGATGTTTGGGCAAAATCCTGGAGAGAATAGTCTATACTCGTCTTATCTGGTATTTAGAATCAAATGACCTCTGCAACTTGCAGTGCAGCTTCGGCAAAAACAGGTCCACTCTGGGTCATTTAATTAGAGTGGAAACATCCATCTAGGATGCTTTCCTAAAACGGAACATCTGGTGTCTGTGTTCTTTGACATGGAAAAAGCATATGCTACAACTTGGAGATTTGGCATTTTAAAAGACCTATATAGTCTCCGTTTTATAGGTCACCTCCCCATTTTTATTAAAAGCTTTTAATCCAAATAGTCTTTCCAAGGTCGAATTTTATAGGTCACCTTCCCATTTTTATTAAAAGCTTTTAATCCAAATAGTCTTTCCAAGGTCCATCTCAAATTTGATGGACCTTGGAAGAAAGATCTACCCTCTCTCGTCCCAAGGGGGGGAGGGGAATTATTTGATCGATACCGCAGCCAAAATCAGCAAATGTCATGAATAATAATTGCCTGTCAGTCCCCTATACACGCACTACAAGTAACAAAACTTACTCCCAGTGGAAAGATTAATGGAATGGACAAACAACAAATAAATTCCATCAGATAAAACCTGTAACGGAAACAGCAGTCTATTCTGTGCAGGAATCGTAGCGAGGAATTTGTTCTAGCTCGACTCCAGATAGGACACAATTATCTTACTCTTTCCTGCTGAGGGCTGATGACCCTCCTATGTACGAATCTTGTGAATCATTTTAACTATAAAAAACATTTTCATTGACTGTGATAATTTTACCGGTGCACGACATATTTGTCTTACCGCTTTTACCCTCCTGATTGGGACTTATGCACTCAGTCAGTTTTTATTAGACAATGACCACACGTCAGATGTTTTTAAATTTTTACAAATATAATATTGAACATTTATTTTTAGTCTTCGTATGCTGATTTTCACTCCAACTTATATATATATTTGAAGCAGTAAACTTCATCTTCAGATGGCAAAGAAAATCGCTGTTAAAAGAACTGAATAAAAATTCAACTTTAGTTGCAATTCGATAGCATTTCAGCTGCTAGTTTAGTAATAATAATTGTATATTATTGGTATTCGAAGTTGCGCACCATGTTAAGATGGCTCTAGTCTGATTTTCGTTTGCATGGTACGCACTTTGAAGTGTATGTCTTTCGCTTTGACTTTATTAATCATTGTCGGTAGAGAGTTACGGATTTGTCCACCCTGAAACTGATTTTTCATTCAGCAAACAGACCATAGACTACACCCAAATTACTGGCACGCTGTACCGAAGACCTGTCACTTAAGCTGTCTCCGATCGTGTTTTAAACCGTGCAGTCTCCACCAAATATTCATTCCATCATACATTACCATTCTGCTGAAACCACACCCTTGCTCTTAACGTTCTCGAATTTTGAATGAAATGTCTGGCAACAATATAGGATATATTGGGCACAAGAAATCTTAAGATGTTCACTTCCTTTTAAGCACATGACGGTGATTTCTTTGAATCTAAGGCGTGCTGCTGTCATGTCCAAATATCTGACATAACAAAGGTCGGGAATGGCAGGTGACTGGCAAAACATGAACGCGAGAGAAATACGTATATCGTCACCACAGCAGAAATCAATACTCAACCTGTGTCCGTAATAAAACGTCCAGACAGTTCTCTCCTTCCTTCTAGGGACTACCACACACACGTAATAAACAGATAGAAAGCGTAAGGTAACTAGAAGCATCGGTAGCGTATGTGTGGCACTTTAGGTGTATAAAGGAGGCATTTCTGTGAAGAGAAACTGACAAAATGTCAGGTTAGCTGAAGGCCTTCAAGCCATGTGATTGACTGCAACTCTACCCTCTATGAAGCTTACATTTCGGAATTGTATGAAGTAAAAAGAGGGAATATTTCTAGAAACATCAAAGTCAGGAACTAAGCACAAAATACAGTTAAAACACGAGTAATGGATACAGTGAGCTTACTTTGGGAACATTTTGTAAACGTATAGATGCACTCCGATCGCTTGAATATTGATCTCAGTGCGTTTACGACCTTTACTGAGTCATCCTCAGTCCTTCACTAAACCTTAGCGACAATCCCAGTTAATAAAAGTTAATAAGCATACCGTTTATATGTGTGTGTCTGTCGCCATCATCGTTTTAACAAACTTCCTTCGCACCTTACAGAAACAAAAGTAATGAATCTCGCTGATGTAAAGTAAGTTGAAGAGGAGGAGGAATATTTTTAATAGAAGGCTGAAGACTAAACTGGAGCTATGCCGTCCACATAATTAATCGCAGTATTAGTTCCCTATCTCGTGGTGAAAATACGAACCCGATAGTAAATGTTGAATTGCCATAAAAGGGAAGTCAGATTTGACTTATCCTCCTCTACCAGATATTTGTACCTACATCAAATTTGAGACTTCTGAATTCTGTCAACTTTATTCGGATAACGCAAAGCGGTGCAACATTTCCCTAATAGCTCCTGTCAGCGGAGGAGGCCGTAAAAACTGCCAACTCTTACATGTGTGTGTCTCTCTATGACTCAGCACTTTGCTGACTCTTGCGTGACTCAGACGGGTGACCGTCTAAGACAGCTTTACGCTCGTAGTCATCATCTTTCTCCTTAGTTGCCCGTGGGGGAGAGAGAGAGAGGGAATGACGTCACACCTTGCTAAAGACACGTGCGTTGTTGCATCCCCTTCGCCCAAAAACTGTCTTGCAGCGTCACGTTGCAAGTAGTTACGCTTCCAACCGGTAACTTTCTCTCTATCCGAATCCCCTTGGGTTCGAAAGACATGTTTATTCACGCCATCTGATTGTCACAAAAAACCATCTCCACAGAAATGCTGGCAACAAAAACACTTTGCTTTGTCACTTGGTGGCTATTAGTGACTCTGGAAAGTTTCCAGTTTTTTTTCCCATGATGAATTGCCACACAACTGTCCTTCACATAACATTTATTCAGAAACCTACGTCAATCCCTTCGCTGTACTAGTCCAGTCTCATTCGGAAATTTGGTCTAGAATGAGAACTTATGAAAAGTCAATATTTGCCCCTGTAAAGATCGCTTACCCTCAAAGTATTCTTATCCTAATTACCTTTTTTTACTTCCCTGAATATGGAGAACATTGCCAGCAAGTGATGCTGCGAAATGTTAGTTTGTTTCTGATATAGAGATGCTTTTCAATGGAAAAATGCTTTTTTTAGTTATAAAAGCAAGTTAACATTATCGAAGAGATTCCTATCCCAGATCTTATTTCATGTACAGAATTTCTTTTATAAATGTTTTAAAAATAAACTCCAGTATTTATGTACAGACATTTTTTTAAGTTTAGGGATCTGTGGAAATATTCGAGGAAATCCCCCACCCTTCAAGTGTTTTTAAAACTAAAAGGGACTTTTTAGCAGGGCTGCGGAGCTGGAAGAAAATTTTCCTGCTCCATCTCTGGTTCCGGTCCCTTTAATTTATCAAAATGTTGGCTTAGTTTTGAACTGTTGAATTGAGCAATGATCATGCCCAACTGACAAATGAAAATAATGTTGGAATGACCTTTACATTATAGGCTAAAAAAAGTACCCAGTTAATTTGACTTTTAATTTAACGAACAAAAGGAACAAAAATGAATGAATTATGAATTGAAAACAACTTATTGCATTATAGGAAAAAACGTTGACTTATATTTGCCATATAAAAGCATGCAAATTAACTTTAATTCCCTTAAAAACTGGCCCCGAGTGCCACGATGGTGCCCAAGCGATATTTTGTGCGAAACATAGCGTTCTTTCTCAGCGGATTAGTTATATTTATTTTCCAGTGTCTCTATTCTTCTTGTTTTTCATAAGTGATTCTTTACTTAAAAGCTTTGAAATAGATTCCAGAAAAGAAATACACCTTTCTTTCCTTGTATATATATATTTATATAATCCGTGCTAACCTAACTAACTTTCTAAATCGCTTAGTCACAGGTGGCACCGCTCCTGCCTCCGCGTGGCGGGGCTGGTAACCTGGGAGAAGAAAACCACTCTCCCAAGGCAAAAAGGAGCAAAAATGGACATAAATAGACATGCCACTTACGGATCTCATGATCCAGATCTCTCAAACAGAGATGACTTAAATGCAGGTAATGCAAAACGTCAGAAAAAAGGAACAGAAACCCCTGTTCCTCTTTTCCTGATACTGCATTCTCTAACTGACAATCCTTTCAGTAAGCTTTCCCCATTCTTAATATAGAAATGTCTTGAAAATGTGGCGGGCCCTCCAAAAGATGGTTTGGAGATTAAAATCTGGAGATGAGTGAGAATAAGTACTCGAAAACTATTAAAAATATCTACTTTCGGTGGAATTCCCACAAAGGTTACCCCGCATGCCACCCTAAACTCCTCTAAAGGGGTAATAGCCGAGTGGGATCTCCTTAATATATCTAAGGAGGAGATCGTTCTGGAACTAGGCGATCAAAATGTAATAAATACCAAAAGGATAGTCATTCAGAAAGATGGAGTTCTTACTCCTACCCGAACGGTCATTCTTACATTTAAAACATCAATTTTACCAACAACTGTTATAGCTGGATATTTAAGGTGCAAAATTCGACCTATATTCCAAACCCAGTCCGATGTTTTAAATGCCGAAAATTTGGACATTCGCAAGCAGTCTGCAGGGGTGTAACCACTTGTGCCTCCTGTGGTTCAAAAGAGCATGTTCACACAGACTGCCCCACTGAAATACAATGCTGCCCAAACTGTAAGGGAAATCATTCAGCATTTTCAAAGGAGTGCATCCAGTGGCAGACTGAAAAGAATGTACAAAGTGGAACACAAGGTGCCATACCAAGAAGCAAAAAGACATTTTTCAATTTCAAATAAATTGCCATCTTATTCTTCAGTTGTAAAAAAGCAACGATCCATAACAGTACAAACATATTGTTCAGTTCCGCCAAGCATCTCAATTTCTGATTAGGCAAGGTCGGTCCTCTCTACACTAAAAGAACAGCCTACTCAACAGCAATCAACTCATTCGGTAAATACACCATTGACAATACCGCCATATAAAAATTCTGTACAACAGCCAGTTAAGGAAACAAGCTCTGAAAGAAATAATCAAAAATCCAGTACTAATACCATGGACATAAACATATAATGCTCATAAAATCATATAATGCTCAGAATTCACACCGAGATGAACCACTTCTTGAACTTCATGCAGAAAATGACGTCACTAGACCAAATTTCCCAAAAAAGGAAAAAAGACTAGTCAGGCCCAAACAAACCACATCCCGTAAGCAAACAGACACACCCGACAATCCTCAATAATGCATAGGATCATTCAATGGAATTGTCACGGATTCCGAGCTAACTTAGACGATGTTTATGATTTAATTACCGAATATAATCCTGCTGTTCTTTGTCTACAAGAAACAAACCTGACCCCTAAAATATCTATAAGCATAAAACATATAATGCTCAGAAAGAATAAGAACGACTCTAAAACAGCACATGGAGGTGTCACATGGCTACTAAACTCCAGAACTCCTTTCAGACCTGTCCCACTGCAAACAACTTTAGAAGCAATCGCTGCTGGAGTTATGGTTGAGATAGCGGTAACAGTTGTTTCCATACACTTTCGCCAAATTATTCATACTCTTTAGCAGATTTGGATTATTTAGTTACCCAGCTGCCATCACCTTTCTGTATCTTGGGTGACTGGAATGGGCATCACCACTTCTGGGGTTCGTCGCACCTTGATAAGAGAGGTCAGTTAATTGAAAAATTTCTTGAAAGGCACAACTTAACATTATTAAACAATGGGACTCACACGTACGTGCATCTTTCCTCAAGGTCAACTTCTGCAATTGATCTTTCAATATGCTTTCAACACCAGTTGGCGTTATTCTATTGTACTAGCTTTCCCAAAACCAGGAAAGGACCATTCAGATCCAGCAAATTACCGACCGATAGCTTTAACTAGTTGTATAGAAAAAATATTAGAAAAAATAATTAATGCCAGTTTGACATGGTTCCTAGAGACTGGAAGCATTCAAAATCAATATAGATTTCGAAGAACTAGATCAACACTTGACCTTATGGTCAAAGCTGAAAGAAACATTCTTTCAGCTTTGACCATTAAGGATCACCTAGTGTTGACATCGAAAAAGCTTTCGATACAGCCTGGCGATATGGGATTCTTCACGATCTCTATGAATCCGGTCTTCGTGGTCATCTTCCAATATTTATCCAGGTACGATTTCACTCTGCTCTCTCGCAAACATTTGTGCAAGAAATGGGGGGTCCCTCAGGGTTCTGTGCTTAGTGCCACGCTCTTCTCCCTCAGGATTAATTCGATTACCAAATGCATTCCCGACACAGTTGAAACATATCTGTATGCCGACGACCTGGAAATCTCATGCAACTCACAAAACATGCGTTTCATTGAAAGGCAGCTTCAAGGCACAATTAACAAGCTTGTTCAGTGGGCAAAAAATAATGGATACAGACTTTCAAAACAAAAAACAACAGCAATTCAGTTTTTCTGTAAACGGAATTTACATCCAGATCCCGATTTACATCTTGACTCTCATCCAATTACTTTTCAACAGAGTATTAGCTTTCTTGGACTAATTCTGGATAAAAAAAACTTTGTTTCTTAGAGCATATTAAGATATTCGTACAACCTGTCTAAAGAAGCTGAATCTCCTCAGGGCAATTTCTGCTATGTCATGGGGTGCAGATCGGTACATGCTGCTGCACTTATCCGATCACTCATAAGATCCAAACTAGTCTATGGGTCTCCTGCATATGCCTCAGCTAGAGAAAGTGTATTAAAATTGCTCGACCCAGTACATCACAATGGTCTCCGAGTTGCACTGGGAGATTTTCGTACATCGCCAGTTCAGAGTCTTTATACGGAAGCACACGAACCACCCCTATTTCTTCGTCGGCATGCTCTGCTATTAAGTTATGCAGCTAAAATCAGAAGTTTCTTACATCATCCTATAAGGCAGTATCTATTCACCCCAAAATGGTATAATTTGTACCAAAATAAACCTTTGCAGAATAAACCATGTGGCATTAGATTACAAAGCATAACTATATGCTGGCAACTGAATATGAATAACATTCTAGATATTAGCACGGCTACACCACCATGGCAAATATCCTTGGCCAATGTTGACCAATATTTCCGATAATGGGGAAAGAATGCTCTTCCAAATTACAGTATTCAGCAGATCCATGCAACTCACTCTTTTCGGTTCTCTAGTTTTATCCAAATTTACACTGATGGTTCCAAGGGAGATAGTAAAGTTGGCGCAGCTGCAGTTCTACCAAACATTACAATATCCTAGCAGCTCCCTTTGGAGTACAGTATTGCAGAAATGTATGCTATCCTGATGGCTCTAGACAATGTAAAACAGTCATTGTATCCTCAAACTATCTTAAGCTCTGTATCTGCTCTTCAGTGTAAATTTCCTTCCAGTCGGCCGACCGGGCTAGCCGAGTGGGTAAAGTACCTGCCCGGCAACCCAAAGGTCGCGGGTTCGATTCTCGCCTCGGGCTTGGATCAAAGTACTACAAAAACCTTGGGAGGTGCAATATGGCCACAGAAGCCGATGCGCCAACAACTACCAAATCAATCAAAAATCCTTCCAGTCATCCGTTAGTACAACAAATTCAAATCAAGTTAGTGCAGCTTCTTGCAAGCAGGCAAAAATTTATTTTCTGTTGGATACCTGGGCATTGTGGAATCATAGGAAACGAACAAGCGGATTTTGCTGCCAAAAACGCCAGTCACATAACATCAGACATATAGATACCTTATACAGATTTCAAACGCATCACACATAGCACTGTTAGAAAAAAATTGGCTATCCATTTGGCAGTGAGAAAAAAGCGATCACAAGCAGTGGCTATCAAGCCTAAGAGGCAATAGAAAGGAAGAAATAGTACTTGCCAGAATGCGAATAGGACATACCCACCTATCTCATAGTTATTTACTAACTCAGGATGACCCTCCACTATGCAGCAACTGTCAAACTCAACTCACAGTAAACCATTTGATCATTGAATGCCCATTATATTTGAGAGAACGACAAACAGCTTTCTCTTCACATCTATATTCCTCTAATAAACTTACCTTACAGCGTATTCTCGGAGCCGACCGGGCTAGCCGAGTGGGTAAAGTACCTGCCCGGCAACCCAAAGGTCGCGGGTTCGATTCATCGGGCTTGGATCAAAGTACTGCAAAAACCTTGGGAGGTGCAATATGGCCACGGAAGCCGATGCGCCAACAACTACCAAATCAAAAAAAAAAAAAAATATTCTCGGAGACCGACAAGATATTAATGTTTTTACCTTCCTCAAAATGATAAACAAATATCATCTGATCTGAATCCTTATATTTAATATAGCAATCATATACCAAATAAAATTGTAATAGGTGCATTATGGCCTTAGTAGCCCTTGCACCAATAAATCCAACAAACAACAACAACCCAAAAACTGAATTTTCAAATTTTTAATTATGTGTAGCAGTTTGTTCTTAAGAACAAGGTTGTCTCAAGCTAGTCCTCTTTCATTGATGCTTTCAAATGTGATTTAATGATTTTTAGAGCTGAAAATTAACGCTCTAAACTGGCTTGAGTAGGGGGCAATACAAATACCAGTTGTGCAACACTTCGTATGATTTTAGGGTTCTTTAATATTGCACCTTTTACTGACATCTTTGATTGATGATCAATTTTTTCAACTTCAGTGAGGGACACGTACTTCTAACTTGATTGAATTTATTCAATGTACTAATAGGAGTAGCATGTGGTATGCCTTTTTCTAATTCCAGTCGACAACCTTTCGAGTTATGCTATTTGTCAATAATCTTTTCAAACTCATCTTCAAAATTAGTATTAGATTATGCTGATGATGGTGGATTGCTTTGTATTTCATCTCCTGGGGTTGGGCATTCTTGAGGGGTTCTTATTCTGAGTGCTATATCACATAAAGCTTCCTTTGCTTTGTTGTCCATCTGTTAATAAACATCTGTAATTGAGATCAACATAAACGCTAGTTAATATTATATCATTTCCCAATAAAGAGTTTTCCTTAACTCCCATGGAGGTAATGCACCTTCAGCTGTTGGTCCATATATCTTGGAGAAGCAGTAGATCAGAGGCTTCCATTCGTTTAGGAACTGACCAGGAGTTGAATCTTCACCTTGAACTTTCTTTGTAGTAATATGTGGTTGGTAAAGCAAGTTTTTAAATTTTTGCACCTGGTTCCACAGTACTTCCGTTAGTGTTAGTTCAGTGTTGGTCATGTCAATAAAGATATGTGGACATGTATTGTATTATGTAAGGCGGCCCCTAAACATTAGTTCATCTCAGCCATGGTTCTCTGTGATGATATACAAAACTCTGTACAATGGCCAGAAATGAGGATAGTGCTGTGTTTGCATAGTGTAACGTGTAAAGTGTGTTTAGGGTCAAACGGCACCAGGGGTTTCCCCCATCTCCACAATGGTGTGATACAGTTCACTGTAAAGGCCAGAGATTTAAAAGTATATGGATCTTGAGGTGTGTGATGTCGTGTTCCGTTGTTCTTCTGGCCATTTAGCCGCCGACCCCTGTGAGGCCCGACGTTGCCCACACTTTGCCCCGTGGTGGCAGACCAGGTACCCAGTAGTTGTAGTTTACTCTGGCAGGTCCTGCCACCTACACCCCTGAGATTTCAGTAGCTAGGATCTAAAAAAAAAAAAATTACGTTTGCGCGGGTTGATCGCTAGATTGAAAGACCGAAATGTGGGCGAACTTAATTTGGAACTATTAAATTTTGACCTGTGGGGTATACGCTGACGAGCAGATAGAGAGGGAAAGGAGCCTGAAAACTGGGGGGAGAAAGACAGAAGAAATGGAATCAATAGCGGAGACGACCCCATTATAAGTCAGTGGGGCATGCCCATGCCCCACCAGGAGGAAACCTGGGTGGGCGAGTAAGGGAGGAGGAAGGAGGGACAGCCTCCTGGCTCCTCCCCTACCGCCGACGGAGGGGGAAAGAAAGATGGGTCCAGCAAAAGCGCCGGCACCGATTGCCATTATGGCTGGCATATGCAGAAAGCTCTGCGGTCTCGTTGGGTTGGTTGGAATTCAGCTGAGTAGAAGGTCACTCATGAGGCTGCGCCCCGTCCGGGGGAGGTCCACATATCGGGTGTGCACTTTTCGTGGGTTAGGTCCGGTTCGTGTGATTGGTTTCTTATCATGTTCTTTTTTTTTTTCTTTATGCTGAGGCAGTTAGTTGTTGGTTTGTATTGTTTTCTGTCATAGGTTATTCATTTCATGGTTGTTGTGGTGGTGGTGGATGCGGGAGAGTCCGCCTTCTTTGAGAAGAGGTCTTGCGCATATTGAGTGAAGGCACTATAAGTCTTTTTCAGTTAGTATCAGATATTCCTGGTCTCGTAGCATTATTTGGATGGTGGTTATAAATCGGCAGCGGAGATCCTCGTACAGTGGGCAGTCGTACATCAAGTGCCCCCATGTGTTTGTGTAGTATAGTGTGTTCGTGTCTAACGGCACCAGGGGTTCCCCCATCTCCGCGTTGCTTTCATTGTAGGTGTACCAGTTCACTGGGAAGGCCAGAGATTTAAAAGTGAACGACTGTATGGATTTTGTAAGTGTAGTGTTGTGTTTCGTTGTTCCTCTGGCCATTTAGCCGCTAGACCCCTGCTGGGGCCCAACGTTGTCCACGCTATGCCTCGTGGAGGCAGACCAGGTACCCAGTAATTTTAAGTTTTCACTCTGGCAGGTTTCTGGCAGGTCCTGCCAACTAATTTCCTGAGATTTCAGTGGCAAGGACCTAAAAATAAAATAATAATTTAATAGTATTGGGAAGTAGTCGCTGAAAGGGGTTTTCGTATGCATTTGGAATTTTGCAATTTTTTTTTTTTTAATTTTAACATCGTACGGGGCATTCGCTAGTGTTTAGGCAGAGTAGGGGGGAGACTGAAGACAAGGGGGATGCTGTTTGGTTTTTAGGAGCATTAGCAACTAAGGCCATATTGCTCCGGACAAGGGGGGAAAACCAGAAATATGGAGCCAATAGGGAAGGCGACCCCAGGTCAAAGTTTTAAATTTAAATTTAGACTATGTGGAGTTACGCTGTGAAAGTGAACAGAGTAGGGGAGAGACCGAAGACTAGGGTAGGAAATAGGAAGTAAGGGGTCGATAGAGGAGGTGACCCCTGTGGTCAGTGGGACATGCCCATGTCCCACCAAGAGGAAAAGGAGGGCGAGGATGGGAAGAGACAGTGAAACTATCTCCTTCCCTCCCCAGGGAAGTAGAAAGAAAGTACCGTGCAAGAGAGCACAGGTATAGCCTGTGACGTTGGCAGCAGAGCTACAATGAGGTCAAGTCCATGGTAGGTCTTCTATGTAAGTTCTACTTCTTCTAAAGAGATGTCAACTTCTAGGGTTGTAGGTCATTCCTGGAACAAGTCTTGTACTTGCAGTTCAGGCTGTTGAGGTTGTGCTTGCAGTCTGCGATCAAGTTTTTCGGTTTTAATCTTCTTGCATTTAAAGAGGAGAAATGCTGGTTGGTGATATGTTTTGTCTTTACATATGTGTTGTAAATGGTTGAGCGGCATTTCCTCTTTTCCTCAGTATATGGCAATTTGCACCCTTCTTCTCGCGAAGAGGTCCTGGGCGAATCGCGACAATGCTTTGTAATCCTCTTCGGTTTCAAGGAAGAGAAATTCTTGTCCTCTTGGAAGATATCTCACTTTTGCAATTAGAATACATCTTAGGTCTTCATATATGGGACAGTCAAACATAAGATGGTTCCAGTCTTCTATTTCTCCACAAGTGCAATGTGAGTTGTCTGTGAGTCTGAAGCCAGCGAGCTTTCCATTGAAGAGGCCATGCCCTGTTATTAAGTACGTTGTATGAAGTCCTGGGAAGAACCATGATGGTGATTTCGGGTATACTCTATTTGTCTGTGGAAAAAACTTGTGGGTGATCTCTCCTTTGGTGGTACCGGTCCATCTGCTTTGCCACTCCTGTAGTAGGTGGTTCTGTAAGCGTACTTTTTCTGCCTTCCTATTATTAGTGGGATCAGTTATAAAATTCAGGAAGGTAACTGGGACTCCTTTGGAAAGATAATAGAGCATTCCAGTTCTAACGATTTCTAGTCTAGTGGGAGCGTTCCTGCTATTACTTGTAAGGCTGGAGTACTCACTGTACTGCAGTCGCGGGTTATGGCGCGGAGGATGGATCGCTGGGTAGAATCCAGCGTTCTTCTATTTACTACTAGCGTGATCTTATCGTACCATATGGCCGAAGCATTTGAGATTGCTGGGATGAAAACTGTCTTATAATACAGTGCCAGCGTTCTCTTGTTGAGGCCCAGTCTTTACATGAGAGCCTGGCCACCAAGGCTGAGTAGTTCCTGATCTTCATTCTGGTGTATTTAAAGTGTGGCTGTAAGGATAGTTTGCTGTCTAGGAGAATACCTAAATATTTGAGCTGTAGCGCCAATTTTATCGTTCTCTCATCAATTTTAAAATGGGGTGGTCTACGTAGGTCGAGATAGCCTTTAAGGAGAATGGTGAGGTTTTCGCAGGTGATATTGTGAGAAAGTTCTTTGCTGCCCAAGTTTGAAGCTGTCGAAGGGCATGGTTGGCCAGGGTCTCAAGCTGAGCTCTTGAGTTTGCTTCCACTGTAAGGATGAGGTCGTCCGCAAAAGACTGGGATTTGACTTCCCCCAGGTCCATCCTCAAGAACTCATCGAAGACAATGTTCCAGAGCAATGTCCCAGCACAGACCCCTGCGGACAGCCTCTGTAGATCTGTTTTATTATCTTGTATGGGGTATTGATCTCGACCTTTCTCTGTGATAGGTAATATTTTATGGTGTTGAATAGATTTATTGGCACCCTGGCCTCCCTCAGCCTACCAAGGGCACTCGGCCACCAGAGTGAGTCAAATATCCCGGCGAAGTCGATGGAGATCAGGAGGAAGTATTTCCTGCTGCATTCCCTCGCTGCAGTGAGCGGATTTTTCAATGCATCTATCGTGGAGGAACCTGGTTTGAACCCATATTGGTTCGCCGCTGGTAGTCCTGCTGCTTCATAGTGCTGGGAAATTCTTTTATGCAGCAATCTTTCGTATAGTTGACTCACCACTGATAGAAGTGCAATGGGTCTATACGAGTCTGGATTCTCTGGCTGTTTGGTTGGGTTCTTCAAAATTAACTTAATATTTGCTGTCTTCCATTCAGTTGGATATTTTCCTGCTTCCATACAACAGTTAAACAGATCCAGCAGAAGCTTCGGTGCATATTCAGCTACCTTTTTAACAATTTCCGGCTCGATCAGATCTATGTGTTTGCTTAGTGTGTGCCTTGTTTAGTTGTTTCTGGCCATTTAGCTACCAACAGGCAGCGATCACCAGGAAGGCTTCTTCCCAGTAGTCATCCTCGCCACAAGTTCCAGTCCAGTAAGCGGTCCATCATCATATGTGTGCTACCCCACCAAGTAGCTTGATCCAAAATTACTACTTTTCCAGCGCGCCATTTAATTATTGCTTCTATTTTTGGCTTTCTAACAGCTAGTACAACCTGTCTCACCTTACTTACAAAAGCAATTGCATGTTTATTTCCTAAGCCATCATGAATTGCTAGCTGTAAAGTTTGAACACCACAACGCATATACTGACCTCTCGAGAGGCTTGAAATTTCATCCATGAAGTCACTTAAATCCAGTTCCGCTTCTACGTCATCATCAGGTTCTAATTCTGGAGTCTCATCACTTGATTCATTTCTTTCACTTTCATAATGTGTTATTGAATCACCTCTCTCTTGGTTTTTATTTAACTTCTCAATGGTACGTGACATGTTGGAGGCATTATCAGTCACAATGCACAATACATGCTCTTTTCTTATTTCAATTGCAGAACGCCTTTCACTAGTTGGTGAAGATACTCGCTTGTATGTTGGGCATATGTTGAAGCACTCATTTTATTGCTCCAAGTTTTACTAATTTTTGCTCCCCAAGTCGAAATCTCGCCATCAGTGTCATTCACTTGGCAGATGCAAATATATTATTTATCTTCAGTGACCGTAAATTATTCAAATACGTTAGACGTTGTTCTAGATTCTTTATTTATTGTAGAGGGCTTCAACACCTTTGACATTTCTGAAAAAATAAAATCTGCATTATTCGAAAACCACTCGCTGGTTTAGACATTTAAAAAAAAACAGTAAACAAAAAGAACAGGGAAATGAAACTACATCATGAAGCGTGAAAGCGTATAACCTATGTGCCACCCTAATGACTATGACTAACAAAGTTAGCTGGAGTCAAGGAGACAGATTTTTATTTTTTACTGGCTCCGGCTCCATAAAAACCTCTGGCACATATTTTTCCTTCTGAGATACCACGATCGTTACAAATATGGCCTCACGTGCTAATCACAAAACAATAGTCAGAGAGAGAGAGAGAGAGAGAGAGAGAGAGAGAGAGAGAGAGAGTGTGTGTGTGTGTCTTTTATTTCTAGTAAAATATGATACAGGATAATATGTGCAGGATGTGCCCAATCTAAACGCTATCCCCAGCAAAGAGCTTGATTGTCCTATTACGAATTGGGGAGAGAAAAGGGAAAACATCTCTATCAAAGAGGAAGTGTGTTTATAAAAGCTGGAGCACCAATGAGGAAGAGGATTTCCAAGAGTTAAAGCAAAGCAGTTACGTTCGTTGTCGAATGTGTTTTCGATGTCGATATAGTGACTGCAAGCTCAGCAGACTTTTCGAAACTGGAAAGGATGGCATTTGTAGCAGCAAGGAGATGGTTGGTGAGAGTTGATCTGTTTGGAATGGAGTAATGGATCCGCAGAGATTGTTTAGAGAGAATGGGTAGAAGGACATTCTAGCAATTTTAGGAACTAGGGACATTACACATCGGTTTATAGTGGTTCACTGGTGTGAGAGAGTGAATTGTCTATTAGTATCCGTATGAATTGACTGATAAGTAAAATCATATAAATTTCCGTTGGAACTACAACTAATTCAAAGATTTGTTTCCACGAAAGAGACGACCACGATATGTAGCATAGCAGCTAGACATCCTATATTATTATTATTTTCAGAAATAGTTGGGTTGTTTTTCAAGGTGTAAACTGCCTAAAAATAGTTTAAATATTTCTCAGGATATCAAAGCAGGATTGTTTAAAAAAGTTAATGTGCCGGTCTTTAGGGTTGCTAGTAAAAATATTCGAAGGTAATACAATTGTTAAAAGACTCTGGCGTTTTAAGATAATTTCTTAACTTTAAAAAAGTTAATTAATTATGGCTTTTAATTTATTTAAATAGGCTCTACCTAATTCATTTAGTACTGAATAAAATTAAAGAACCTGCAGGACCAAAATAGAAATACTAATTAATAACGGAAACTGCAGTCTACTTCTTTCGACAAGGTGAATAATGGCGGTTAATTCTATTTTGTTTCTAGGTGGGAGCAACGGAACAACCTAAGTAGCCGATGCTCCTAAAACAGAATAATAATAACAACGTCTCACCTTCTTCGATCCTGGAACATAATTGGCGTACAATTGTAGGCCTAACTGCAATTGCGAACACTCTAGGGGCGACATTTACTAAAGTGCCTTGAGAAATAGAAATATCGTACCACCCACAGTTCCTGGCCCTCAAACACAGAAAATCAGCAACTGAAGCTGTCTTCAAACGGCTGCAAGGCTTGCAATCAGCCTTTTACAGAGTGGGAGCCGAAAGCAGCACTCATCGACGATAAGTGCCTTTGGACCACAGGACATCCAATATGTGATGATTAAATATCTTTCATCAGAATTCATGGATCTCTTGCTCTGTCTCTATAATAGAATGCACGGTATAGTGAAGAGGAGGTTCCGGACTCATGGCGTATGGCAACCGTCCTTGCCTTCCCGAAACCACGAAAGGATCCAAAAATGCCAAAGAATTACCGTCCTATTGCTCTGACCAGGTACTTGTGCAAGATCTTGGAAAGAATGGTCAACGCTTGCCTCATGTGGTATTCAGAAGCAAACAACACCCTTTCCACGTCACCGTGTGATTTCCGAAGGAACAAGTCAACACTCGACCATTTAATCCGACTGGAATCATCTATTCGTGATGCTTTCCTGAAACGCAATCACGGGATATCAGTTTTCTTTGACATGGAAAAAAGCGTTTGACACGGCTTGGATATTCGGAATTTTAAAATAAATTTACAACTGTGGTCTTAGGGGACATATTACCATCTTTATTAAAACTTTCTTATGCGATTATTCCAAGTTCGTGTAGGATCCACCCTCTCTCGGCCATTTAGTCAAGAAGAGGGTACTCCATAAGGATCAATTCTAAGTGTTATGCTCTTTACTATTAAAATTAATTCTATTACCGAACAACTCCCTCCGCTCGTAAACTGTGCCCTCTTTGTTGATGAATTTAGGATCTTTTCATAGTCATGCAATATGAGGATTATCAAAAGACAATTGTAGCACACTATTGACCATGGCAATGGTCGATGGCATGCTGCAATTGTCTTTTTGTCTCTTTGGCAATGGATAATTTGTTTTTCTGGCAATGGATAATGGATTCAGGTTCTCGTCTCAGAAGACCATCTGCGTACACTTTGGTCGCGTACGGAATTTTCCCCCTGAACCAAAACTCAAGCTTGGAGAAAACATTACAGTAGCACCCGAGACAAAATCCTTGGGACTTGAATTTGATAAGTTGTCATTTCTATCACATATCGGAGCAATATGGCCTTAGTTGCTAATGCTCCTAAAAACCAAATAACAAACAAACAAACTATCACATATCCGTCAACTGTAACTGCGATCAAAGTGCACAAGAGGATTGAATATCCTACTTGCCATCTCTTCCAATAAATGGGGGAACAGGGAGCTGCATGTTACTCAGCCTCTATCGCGCACTTTTCCGATCTAAATTAGATTTTGGGTCCCAAGTTTGCGCATCTGCTAGAAACAGCGTACTTTGATTGCTAGATCTAGTTCGCCATCACCATCCGCATTGCTTCTGGAGCATTTAGAACATCCCCTATCCAGTATTTATATGTGGAAACAAATAAGTTGCCGCTGTCGCTTCGACGAAAGCAACTGGCACTAAAGTATACTTTCAAACTGAAATTCCTGCTAGACAACCCTATGTTTCCTCGATGGGAAAATCTCTATAACATACGTCATTATTTTATGGGAGCGTCCACGATTTAAACACGAACGTATTATATATTTTAATGTTTTTACTCATCTGACTGAGCCTTAACGCCAGTCAGATTTTATCCGACAACGACAACATTTCAGCTATTTTTTTTTTTAAATCAGTAAACCTTTTATCTTGTATTTTATACCTTTTAACTTTTTACGTATTTATATTAGTATACCTTTTTACATATTTATATTTGTATACATTTTGACATAGTGACCGAATTAATGAGATCACTGAAATTTCAACAATTATCTTGTATGGGACTTGGTTTTGACGCATCATAGCCCTAGTTGCTGTTCCATTAAAACTCGAAGAAACGAAGCCAAATTATTTTTGAAACCGATAAACTGCTAAATAATCATTTCGACCATGAATTTCACCGAAAGTTCTTTTCTGCTATGGGATTTTTATTTGATGATGCAGAATGTCAAGGGCCCCAAAACGAAGTCATTGGATAGATTCGAGGGAGACTATAGTTTGTCACAGAAATTATTGGAATTTTGAAAGAGGAGTACGTTTTCATAATTATGGACAAAAAATTCTTGTCTATAAGAGAAAATGGATCGATCCAACAACTTACCATTTCATCAAAAAATGGCTATTGGCAATCCATAGTACAGCACGATAATTAGAAAATAAAATTGGAATATTCCTTTGAACGCTAATAGTAACAAAAAACATTCTGCATTACTAATTAATATAACAAATAAACTGGAGCACTATGATCTCCGTTGTCAATGCGCCAATAAACACCAAAAAAACAACAACAGTATTATTAATGTTAGTAGTGCATAGAAAATTACTTGAACAAGCATTAGTTTACATATACAGTAGATCAAGAGAAGATGTAAATGAAGTTAGCAGAACATGGTAAATTGATTTGATTAGGTTGCAAGCTCGTTTACAGTTGCTTAAATAAAGATCGATGCGATGGTCGTTGATCGGCATGATGCATGTGATTCGAAATACCTGTCTGCTTTCATTAACTTAATAAAGTTGGAAATGAGCGATGGCCTTCTCTCGCTTGCAAGACTAGGTATGTGGCAGCTGAGATTCTCCCAAATTTATGAGGTCGATGAACCCATTTAAAGAAGTCCATCTGATTGGTATTTAAAGTAAGATAATTAAGGTTTAGGAGTGTAGCCACTGAAACCGCAGTTACTCGCGATATTAGCGCGTCTATTATTCAGAAATTATCTTATGATGAGTATCATTAATCTCAGCCCACATTGAGGGGTGTTGTAGGGTTTTAAGTGCATCAGCAACTTAGTCCATAATGCGTCGTATATGTCTGTAAATTACGGGCATTCTGTTGTCTGCTGGACGAAAAACCTAAGGACGTTGGTGGACGTTGCTACACTGAGGAATTATAGATTATAACTAGATGCAGATAGCAGTTTGCTAGCAACCTTGATTAGCCCAGAAGTTCAGGCTATAAAGGGAAAATCAGATATAGAGCATTCATCTGTTCTCTGGGTGGGATTCTGTCCAGATTCTAACCTGTACAGGTGGAAAATGCCCAGGTTATAGTCCCGTCAACGATACGAGGAACTTTTAATATCTATTTTTCAGTCCATGGCTGAGTTAATTGGTCTCAGGCGAGGACAGCAAGATTTACCCCTGGCAACTCGTGTTTTTCGTCCAGCAAAGCAGGAAACCGACCAAGTACATATGCAATTTACAGACATAATACACACTGGTAGATGAGGCGATTCTCGGGTGACTCTAGAATGTCAATTTTTATATAAAATACGACACTGCATACCCTCCATATTACAAAGAAAACTGTACAAATATTAATTATATTATAGTACGCATTGCACAAAGAACGTAGACTTACTGCAATTAAAGATATTTAATTTTGTTTGGATATTTCCTTGTTCAAACTTTTCAAGAGATCGGTGTGTGTAAAGCGCCAAGGCAACTAGGGCTATGGAGAATTAGTACGTTGTGTTTATAACTGAGTGTATTATTCGGTCAGTTTTCAGAATATACGCGAATTGAATATGCTCAATTTAAATTTAACATTTCAACAATTGTGCTATAAAAATCATTGCATGCATGCCAACCCCTCTGACTCAAAGTTGCTAATCTAGCGCTACGAATGAACGGTCTAAGTATAAGCTTCCGTGTTGTACACAATTTACGTCACAAGAACTGCCAATAAGAAAGAAAGAAGGAAGTTTGATTTCTGAATATTGCAATTATCTGGAAATATGCAAAGATAATAAGGAAAAAAGGTTGAAGGAATAGGGGAAGAAAAGACAGCTCGGTGAGTGTGGAATTCAACAGTGAATTAATATTGACTGGTTGCCGTGATGTGATGTGCTAACAGATTTAGAAGAACCAGAGGAACTACGAATGTCATCCTAGACCTTAACTTCCTTAGAAATATCAACAGAACCGGTATGAGCACAAATCGAACTCTTCTATGACATACAGAGGGATGAATCGGTGAGCGAGCAGTCATTGATTAATCGACACACTTTCTTATTATGGAGGCGAGGATTTTTTGGACGGTTTTGAGAGAGAAAACGTTCGGTATGATGAACTTGAGATTTGTGCAGAGTTCGTAGTTTTTTGAATGAACGGTAAGGCCTCAAACTTGACATTTTGTATCCTGAGAAAATTCTAGTTGTGTTTTGCTTATGTCAGCAAATGCTGGAGGTTAAAGTTTTTCCGAATATAGAAATCCAGTCTTATCGCGAGATCAGAGTGTATCAAAGGTAGGTATGCGTGAAAAGATTTATTTATAATAAAAAATGAGAGAGGGTTACGTCTCTCTGTCACTGCGGTTTCGCGAGTAGCCCAAAGAATAGTGTCACTGCAGTCGTTCACTTGAGGTTTCAATCCCCGTTGCTTGCAAAATTTGAGATATATTCCTATGAAAAAGAATTTTTGGGACTGAATTTTATACTACTTGGATTTAATTCGTCTCTAGAGAAAGTTCTGTGATTTGTTTCTCCCCTGAAGCTCGAGGTTTTCGTCCCGAAAAACTTACAAACCGTTCTTGAAAGACAGGAAATTTACAAACACGATATACTATCATCTCAAGGCATTATTATGCATGTTAATCCTAACAAATTCATAGTATATTATCCTTAGTGATCATCCACGATTGAAACTTTTCTCTTCAGGGCCCTTGCAGTAGCGCAGTTGGGACACTCACCGTCCTTCCCACACAGCGTGGAAAAGAACTGAGTTCGAATCCCATCAATGAAGCGAGAAATTTTTGTGGTCTTTTTTACAATGTGGCTGAGTTAATCGGTCTCAGGAGAGGACAGCATGAGACCGAATAGCAGCTTATCGCCCAGCAAACAGCAAATGAACCACAGTACAAGCATATTGTATCGTTTTGTTTCGGTTGTTGTATCGGTGTTGTTTCCTTCATCATTTTTGTACCTCATGAGGTTCCTTTGGTATGCTTTTCCCATATCCAGGCCATTCCTATGAGAAGCTACAGGTGAAAACCTGACTGGTCCTTAAATTTTGCACATCAGTGTAAAAGAAGTTAAGGGCAAAAGCACGTTTCATACAAAGGCAAGCCAAGAAAGAATCCTGGACACGTTTTGAATCGAGCTTTAACAGAAACACTGATCCCAAAATAATATGGGAAAAAAAATTAGTCGGTTAACTGGTAAGTTTCCTACCATACCTTCTCAATCGTCTTTCGTCAAAATAGGTCATGCTTGGATCTTATGGTCAAGGCTGAATTCGCCATTCGAAATGCCTTTGTTAAACGAGAACATCTTGTAATGGTTTCAGTAGATATAGAGAAGGCTTTTGACACCACCTGGTGGCATGGCATACTTAGTGATCTTTACTCTCTTGGTCTGCGAGGCAACCTTCCTATATTTGTTCAGAACTTCTTACATACTAGATCGTTTCAAGTTCAATACCAACATGCCCTGTCTTCAGCGTTCATGCAGGAAGAAGGTGTTCCACAGGGATCAGTACTGAGTGCCACTCTTTTTGCTCTTAGAATAGATTCCATCACCAAACAGTTTCCAAATAGAATTCAGACTTATCTTTATGCAAATGACCTTTCCAACTCCTGCCATTCCCAAAATATGAGGTCTATTGAACGGCAGCTTCAGATATCACTTAATAAAATTCAACAATGGTCAAGCTTCGATGGGAATCGACTCTCGCAGCAGAAAATAGTTACTATCCATTTTTTGTAGGCAACGCAAACTTCATCCTGATCCTGAACTTCGAATTTATAATGTCCACATCCCAGTCACTAATAGCATCAGATTTCTAGGATTAACCCTTGACAACAAGTTAAATTTTATAGACCATATGAAAAATTACGTACTTCCTGTCTAAAAAAGTTAAATATACTCAGAGCTTTATCCTCCCAAACATGGGGCGCAGATCGTAACTCTCTGCTTCGGCTATACCGGGTATTAACCTCATCCCTTCGTGATTATGGAGCTCCCATCTATGATTTAGCCAGATTGAGTACATTGAGCTGGCTTGATCCAATTCTACACAGTGCTTTGAGCCTTGCACTTGGTGCTTTCAGAACATCACCAGCACATAGTGTCTCTATATTGATGCCCACGAGGTCCCACTAACTTTACGTAGGAAAACACTGTTATTTAAGTATGCTGTCAAGATACAAAGTTTTGACACGCATCCGATTCAGTAATACCTTTTCAATCCACCATTAGAAATCCTCTTCAGAAATAAACCTAGCATAGTAAAGCCAGCTGGTCTTCGCCTTCTTGAACTGGTGTAAGTTTGGTATGTTTCCATCCGATCCGTACAACAGGTAGCAACTTGTACTCGACCACCATGGGTTCCGCCTCTTATACTGACCTATGACACTTACCTCTGTCAATGAGGAAAGAACATTTTACAAACATCAAATATCAAACAACTTCATGAAGCGCACACTCGAAGATACTGTATATTGATTTTTCCCCAATTTATACAAATGGCTCTAAATCTAATTCAAACGTTGGAGCGGCTGCAGTGTTTCCAAATACCGTTATTTCAGCATCCCTTCCATCTGAATTCAGCATCTTCTCAGCTGAATTGTATGCAATTAAACTAGCTTTACAAAATCTCTCTTCTGACTATGCTTAAAATCTGTTATTTACATTGAGTCCCTCAGCTCAATCACGCTTTATGTAACTCCTCAGATAACGTTCACCTTATTTCTAGACGAAATAAGAAGCATACAAATTGAAGAACGCCAAAAACTGGGCACCTTCTGCTGGATTCCAGCTCATTCCGGCATTTTAGGCAATGAACTGGCTGATAAAGTTTCAAAAAATCCAACTACCTTAGACTTAACTAATATCCCTGTTCCGCCATCAGACTATGCATCAAGACGAGAAGAAGTAGTCCTTTCAAGGGCAAGAATAGGTCATACTTATCCGACTCACCTTTATTTACTCACAGGAGACGATCCACCAAAGTATCCACTTTGTAATATAAATCTGAGCATTAAACACATTCTCATTGATTGCTCCTACTATAAATGAGACAGAACTTCAACCCTGCTATCACTGGTAAATCTTGGTAAACCAAACTTTAGAGAATCTCATTGGAGACAATGTAAATATTTCCAAATTTTTCAACTTTTTAAAGCATATTGGACTTTTTAATAAATTCTGAATTTATGAAACTTTCTCATTTCTTTATATAATAAATGAATAGGCGCGTTATAGCCAAAGTAGCTTATGCGCCATTAAACACCCATAACAATAACATCAATTAACTCTTACGGTGCTATCGACTACGTATCGTCTCTTTAACCTTTAGACCTAGATAGCACTGAACAACATCCAAATCAATGTAGGAGACGTGATCAAGAAGTTCCGGACTGCATTGAAAAGTCTACTACTCACTGGATATCTCGTGCTGTAAACCCCGTAGATCCCCTTCATGTTTAATACAATGAATCCAACGATTCTGCTACTGTTAGAAGGATTTGCACAGCTCTCCACATTTTTAATCCATCTTTAGCACTACCAGGAATTGTTTATGGATTTCTGAAACGTTATGAAATGGCTTCCAGTACAAATTCTAGTTCCATTTAAAGAAGAGTGGTAAAGTGCTGTGTCCCTTTGTGCGTCGGTTTCTGGCAAAATACTGCGTGCCTATAGTTCTTTCATTTCCTTCTTAATCTTGGGACATTGCCTCCGAGACTTCTTATTTCCAAAGAGAATTCATGATGTCTTGAAATTCGACAACAATTTGCCGGTTGTTGTTGTAGGATTTTGTTAGCATCGTCGACTAAAGCCATATTTTCCTCCTTGTATATTGTCTGTAAATTTGTGTTCTGAGTTCGATTTTCTGTTTGCTGTACGAAAACCTCAGTTTCCAGGATAAAAAAACCAAGCTGATAGGATTCGGAAAGAATCCTGAAACGTCACAAGATGATTCGGTTTTCCATATTGTACTTGCAATTAATATAAATATCAATAAAAACTTATTGCGTCTACTGAGTCCCCTGAAGAAATGCGCTTATTTTGAAAGGAACCCTACCGTTAAGTTTATTTAGAGAAAAAAAAATCACTTAATATTACTTCTTTTATTTTACTCTTGTCTTTCAATAACGCTTTCGATTTGTTATTGTCCCCGAGTGGCTTGAGATATTTTTCTCCATCGGAAGTTAGAAATTTTACTCAATACTGAGTTAGTGTATCTCATAAAAGAGGTCGCACATTTTACTCTAGGAGCAACGGTTTTTCCTCCCACAAGATCGAATATGTTGACCCTTATTACAGATATAAAGCGCTCGCTGGTGCATCATAGCCTAAATTGCCTTCGCGCAAATGTAATCAACCAGAAGTCTTAGGCAGTAATCCCAAGCCATTGTTGTCTCCACCCGGAAGTTTTCTGCCGTCTCGTGCAGTCATGGACACTTCCCATTCTGTTGGTTAATTAACCTTTCGGCTACCTTCCTGGCGAATTAGGGATCGCTCTTTATTTCTAATTAAACTCAGTAAACAACTGATCGATTTGAAATGCCTAGAATTCGACAGTTTAAATTAACTTCTCGCTTTTCTGGAACTAATTTTCAGCTATCATGTCAGTAAAAGAAAGAAAAGAAAAGAAAAATCATGCGCGACTTTTTAGCCATCTTATTTTTCAGTGGAAATGAAAAATCGATGACTTTGAATTATAGATATGATTAAGTAACTTCATTTATAATGAAGTCCACCGTAGAACACGTGACCCTCTGTACATAAGACCTATGAAAAGGAGATTTTCAGATGTGCCATTTGAGAAGCACCCTGAATCGCACCATTTAGCCCAGTACAAGCGATAATAGTTCAGGCGCAACAGCAGCGGTTAAAATCTCCAACCCTATAGTTAATGACACCAATTTGGCTCGGCTGCTTAAAACAACATCTTCCATTTTGTTAGCCTTTTAAAAAAAGCCGTCTAACTCCAAGAAAGCGTCAAGGAAAAACACCATTTCCCCCCCACTCCTTAGTTGATCTGTGGCACTGCTACAAGCGCAATATGACACTTAGAGAGGTTGACTACGTCTTCTGCGAAATCCCCTGTCCTCTGGCAGCCTTTCAATGCTTCCACAAGTAGTTCCATGAAAAGACATCTAACTCAATTGCGACTAAATAGAAAGTTAGAGTTCAATGTGCCAAGAAAGAAACAAAAAATGTATTCTGAATAATTAAGAACGAGATAATAATAACCTCGGAGGAGTTTCTTTAGATAGTTCGTCTTAAATTTGTGAAAGGCAACTTCTTTAATTTGGCCCACACAATTATTTTATTAGCTTTTATTATTTATTATTTTATTCCAAATCTTGTCCAAAACGATGATTTTACATTCCCAGCATCCACATTTTGATGTGGATGCTTGGAATGTAAAATCAAATTATCTCCATCTGAAACCGACTAACTGGGCCGAGCATTAAAAAAATATGTCTTTTCGACCGGATTTGAACCCAAGCGAAGACAGGGGCTTTGGCTGCATTGGCCGAAGGGGAAAAAACAAGTAGATAAGAAAATACACATTATTTACTTCCTTCCTCACATAGGTAACTTTCCAGTAACTATTAAGGTATCACTGAGGATACCTTAAGGATTCAGGGGAAACTGTGTTGGGGTGACGAGTAATATAGATCCGCGTTTATGTGATGATATGCGTCAAAATAATACTTGCGCTCACCTCAATAATTCTTGTTTGTTGTCGCAACAGCCGATCACTTAGCAACGATTCAAATGAGCTGCATGGGAAACAAGCCTAAATAACTTCAAGGGGTCTGTCAGGATAGTAAACTATAGAGGAAGAAAAAAGGAAATCAGATTGGACCCTTGTGCACTGGGGGTGAGAAAGTCTTAGACTACCCAGCTGATATTGTGGATGAATTGAACAGGTATTTTGCCTCTGTCTTTACTGAAGAAAGACCCTTTATGCTGAGAAGAGGCTGTGCAAGTGAGGTTGAGTCAAATGAAATTAGTGATATCAAAATTACAAATTATTGTTTATTAGAAAAACTTTCGAGCATAAAGACAAGTAAGGCTCCTGGGTATATACCCATAAATTTATGGGTATATACTCAATTTTGGGTATATACCCATAAATTTCCCTCAGCATGAATTGTTGATGAGGCTTCCATCCTGCAGTGGGTTGATAATGGCTGCAGTTTACCTTTTTTTTTTACCCATAAATTTTGAGGGAGGCCACTTGGGAG
Organism: Mastigoproctus giganteus; assembly: GCF_048544385.1. Taxonomy (NCBI): domain Eukaryota; kingdom Metazoa; phylum Arthropoda; class Arachnida; order Uropygi; family Thelyphonidae; genus Mastigoproctus; species Mastigoproctus giganteus. The sequence goes on along the minus strand of NC_143585.1, from coordinate 95,575,855 downwards.
TGTATTAAATCATTGAAGTTAATTATGAGGGCATCTTTGGACTCAGGGGAGATTCCTTTGCATTGGAGAAGTGCCAACGTATCATCAATACATAAAGGCGGTTCTTAGAGCAAGGTGGGCAACTGTAGACCGGTTAGTGTAACTTTAGTGGTAGAGAAAATATTAGAAACAATGTTTAAGAGTGCAATCCAGGGGCATTTAGATAGATATGGCATTATGAATAACAAACAACGTGGTTTTGTTAAAGGAAAATCATATTTAAATAACTTAGTAAGCTATTTTGACACATTTACTCATGAGGTGGATGTAGTTTTCGACATAGTAAATGTCGAAAACTACATCCACCTTGGATTTCGACAAGGCATTTGATTAAGTCCGTCATGAGAGGTTATTGTATAAGCTGGAACATGTAAGGATTGCTGGTAAGATTCTAAGATGGGTGTCTGCAGGGCAGAAGGCAAAGGATTTTGATTAATGGATGTTCTTCAGATTGGTGTAAAGTCAGAAGTGGAGCTCCCCAGGGAACTGGGGCTACTGTTGTTTCTGATTTTCATAAATGACATCGACGATGGGATAGAAGGCTTGATGTCAAAATTTGTAGATGACGTAAAGATTGGTAGAGTAGTTAATAATCAGTATCAAGCAGCACTCCTCCAGGATGACTTGAAGAGACTGCAAGGATGATCAGAAAGGTGGCAGCTATGTTTTAATGCAGAAAAATGCAATGCCTTACACTTAGGAAATAGCGTTCCCAAAATAAATTATGCACTTGTTGGAGTTGAATTAAAAACAGTACAGGAAGAATGGGATCTAGGAGTTAAAATACGGGCAGATAGGAAGTTGTCTGAGCAGTGTAAATAGGCAGCCAAGAAAGCCCATGGTGTTCCGTCAGTGATTTATCGAACATTATCCTGTAGAGATATGGTGGTCATAGTCCCACTATATAAAGCAATTTTTGTTGCTGTTTGGCACAAGGGCCTCCCAGGCCATATTGTGCCTGCTCATGATTTTATTTACGACTATTAAGGCAATGGTGAGACCACATTTGGAATCCTGTGTTCAAGTATGGACACCTCATCTGAAAAAAGACATTGAGCTTCTTGAAAGGATCCAAAGACGAGCAACTCGCATGGTGAGATCAGCAAATGGGCGACCATATAAGGAATGATTCCGAATATGTGGGCTACAGAGCATGGCAAAAAGAGTCTTGCAAATTCCCTCAGGTCTTGAGTTAATCCACAAGGCTTACAGCATATAATCCCTCCTGTCGTGTCTAGGCAGAATTGCAGACACATACACATTGAGACCTGTTCTCAAGAACAAGGGATTTTTGAGGAGGCGAAGCGTACAAAATTCAATTTCTAGGATTCTGTCGGAATTTTCTTTCTAAAAACAGTCGATTCCGTAGTAGCAAAACAGTTTGAGAACCTCTAGTGTAAACAATTGATAAAGACCAACTTACTCGGTAAACAGTGAAATTACCAATATAATTCATCGCAATGCATGATGGGATGGACATTGGTGAATTGCCCTCCTGTTAGCTGTTTAGCTAACGGAGGCGAAATTATGAAAGTAATTAGAACAGAAATAGACACTCCTGCCGTCGTATTCCACTAATAGTCCAGAGTGTGGAAAACGTTTAGTTGTAGGAAATTATAGAGTATGTGATTGAAGATCATAAAGCGGGTTATCCGGGAGCGCGAATTCCCGTCCGTGTTAGTAACGGCCCTGGACATGGTAGACATGTATCTATAAGCAGTTGTATGTATGCCAGTATGTAATAGTTTTATAATCAATATGCTGAAATAGTCCATATATACAGCAAACATATCAATAGTTCTTGTAATTATTCCCTTGTGGCCAAAAAACTTAATTTAATTTTAAACGAAATGAATTTTTTGTGGATTTAGTTAGAATATGTACAAGTAACTGTGGCTTCTACGTTATGTTATTTAATAATTTATATATTAAGTAAATCTGTTGTTCGTTTAACTGAATTGCATTCCAGAAAGAAAAAAAAAAAAAAGCCTTGAGGTTTACTGAAGATTAACGGTTTACCAAAAGCAAATTCAATTAATTTGATAGATATTTCTTGAAGCTTAACCACGCTGTTAATAAGTGGCGACATCTGGTTACTTGTAACTAAGTTACTTAGCCAATCAATCTAATCGATAAGACAATCTATCAATAACAAGGTATTAGTAATTGAGAATTTTTTTTTTTTTTTTTGACAGATAAAAAAAAAAAAAAAAAAGAGTTCGCTTCTTTTGCATCCTTTGGCCAATGTTGATAGTTAAAATAAAACAGTTCGAATAAAACACATTAACTTATCTTTTTCGCTCAGTTAATGACTTAGGCAGCAATGTGTATGGTTGAAAGTGCGAGGTTTAATTAGGTTGATGATAAATTCATATTCTGACCATTGAGAAGGTGAAATAAATATACTAAAATTGTTTCAATAATGCACTTACAACAATTCAAATTTTAATCTGCAGCATTTCGAACTTCATTCAAAGTTTTCGTTTTCTAAACCTTTTTTTAAGCTTCTAAGTTATTTTCAAAAAAAGATAAAAGGATTTCAACCGTCTTTACTCATCTCATATCTTTGGCTGTGCGAAATAAACAGCTCCAAAACAACTGACCTTCAAGTCTGACATTTTTTATTTAATACTGAACGCACTTAAGATTAAGTGCACGCGCTTAAGATTACTGTATACTAAACCTAACCTTCGGATTTTCTTAAATAAGGGTTTAGCGATCACCCCAATGGAATAAAGCTTAGTATTCTGAGAAAACACACCGTTAGAAGCGCCTCGTGCAGCGGTTACATCACGCACCAGTTACAAAATAACTGAGTTCTCCTCTAGGTTTGAAGGATAGAATCAGAAATGAGCTCTCTTTCAAAAGTTAAAATAAGCTGTGTTGTGAGCTAACCTCACAACACAGCTTATTTTGATCTTCACTAATACAGTGCAGATTTCTCACACAAAACATTCATATGTATACTTCCCAGGCAAAATATTAGTAATCCAGTCCAATTTGTATTGATACAGCATCAATGAAATATATTCAAATCATAAACGACAAAATGCCAAAAGCTCGATATCGAAATCGACGACACACATGATAGCTCGATCACGTTCAAACACATTCGCCGACTGGTGCAAGATCTTATCTTAATTGTCATCGTCTGAATCTTGTGTGGATTTGTCGTTCTCGAAATACTCTCCTTTGAACTGTACACACTTTCGCCACCGTCGTATCCAAGCATTAAATGCTTCTTGCAAGCCTTTTGTCGAAAGACTGCGAAGTGCTTCAGTTCTGGCTCTGCGAGCATCGTTGTTGAACGCGAAACGCTTGCCTTTTAGAGCTTTCTCCAGATGTGGAAACAGAAAGAAATCACACGGGGTTAAGTCTGGTGAATAAGGGGGATGTGTAAGAATCTCAGCACCTATAGCAGTGATCACTGCCTGCACAATATTAATCGTATGAGGCCTAGCGTTGTCTTGATAGAGAAACCACTTCACACCGGAAAGTTCTTGAAGTTTCTCACAAATGGTGCGTTAGTAGTAGTAGTAATAGTGGCATGTGATGCAAGAAAGCAAGCGTGAGCTTATGCAGCATCAGCCAAAAAAAAAAAAATTACACGACCATTCCCTCTAAATGTTTGTCCAGTTCCTCCTTAAATTTATTTAACCTATCAACTTCCACAACGACAGATGGAAGTTTGTTCCAGCAATTAACCACCCGCTGGCTAAAGGCAAATTTCCGCACATCTATTCTACATCTGTCTTTTCTTAATTTGAATTTATGCTCCCTTAGGTTCGTAATCTGAACAAGTGGAAGGATCCCATCAGAATTCAGCGTGCTCAACCCATTCAAGGCCTTATACACCTCAATCAGATCACTTCGCAGATGCCTAGTCTCCAGCCACTGTAATTTGCAGAACTTAAGTCTCCCTTGGTAGGAAGACTCCTTCATTCCCCTCACCAATCTTGTTGCCCTTCTCTGTACACGCTCCAGCAAATCTACATCCTTCCTAAAATCAGGCCTCCAGACCTGTACGCAGTACTCAAGTCGTGGCCTGACCATTGCCTTATACAGAGGGACAATCACCTCCTTTTCCCTGCTAACAAAATTCCTGTATATCATTCACAATACCCCATGACCTGCTCTTGCAGCCTGTCTGCATTGCTCAGAAAACTTCATATTTGACTGTACAATTACTCCCAGATCTTTTTCATTTTCTATCACTTTAAGTGTAGTACCACACAGTTGGTACGTTTCTGTGGGGTTACTTCTACCCATATGCAGTACTTTGCATTTGTCAAGGTTAAACTTCAATTTCCACTTCTTAGCCCATCTTCCCAAATTTTCTAGATCCTGTTGCAGTAGCACACTGCCATTACTGTCATTAACAAACCTGCCCAACGGTGACGTTTGACTCTCAGAACCTCAGAATGTACGTCCTTATTCATAGTTGTTCCACAAGGCACAAAATGTGTAACAAGAATGCCTTTCCTTTTATGTTAAAAAACACAAGAACCATTTGTTTGTCAGTCGAACGAGAAGCTCGAAGTTTCTTAAGTCTTGGTGGATCAGAATGCTTCCACTCACTCGACTTTTGTTTTTTTGTCTAGATCGTAGTGAAAAATCCAAGTTTCATCACAAGTCACTATTCGATTTTAGACGTTTTGACCCCGTGTTTCAAAAGGATCAAGCATTTCTTTGCACAAGTCTACAGTCAGCCAGGAACCAATTAATGAGTCGGTTAAGTACATCACAGAAAGTATTGTCCATAAAGCGATAATTGCAATTCCGAAGATATCAACGCGGTTTCCAACATTTCCTAAACCATGGTGGAACAAAGAATCCACAACAGCAAGAAAGGCGCAGAACAAGGCGTGCGGGATATTTCGTCGATATCCCACCACAGATAATCTAATAGCCTTTAAACGTGTCCGAGCAAAAGCACTTTAGATCAGACGTCAGAGTCAAAAGGAATCTTGGATCCGTTTCACATCTTCCATCAACCAGACGGCTTCACCTAAGCTCGTTTGGGACAAAGTCGGGAAAATGAATTGGAGATACACATCGTTCGCTACATCGATCCTAGATTATAATGGATGTACAATTGCGGACCAACCGCAATTGCTAACACTCTAGGAGACACAATTGCTAAAGTGTCTTCCGAAGCATCTTACCCCCATGAGTTACTGGTTCTGAAACAAAAAGCTGAAAGCAGCATTTGAAGCTATCTTCTAATAACTGAGAGACATACAATCAGCCTTTCACATAATCGGAATGAAAAGTGGCACTATCTCTATCCTATTCGCGTGGTGCCGTCGGGCTAGATGACATTCATTATGAGATGATCAAACATCTTTCATCTGAGTCTATGGATGAGTCTATATGGATCGGTTATTCTGTCTATTCAACAGAATCTACCTTGAAGGCCAATTTCCGGACATCTGGCGTAAGTCAATCGTGCTTGCCTTTCCCAAGCCAGGAAAAGATCCAAAATTTCCAAATAATTTACCCACTCAATTGTTATGACAAGCTGCTTGTGCAAAGTTCTGAAAAGGATGGTCAATGCCACCTCGTGTGGTATTTAGAAGCAAATGACCTCCTTTCCAAAGTATAATGTCACTTTCGAAGGAACATGTCAACCCTCGACCATTTAATAAGATTAGAACATCTATTTGAGATGCTTTTCTCAAACTAAAGCATCTGGTCTCGATTTTCTTCGATATGAAAAAAGCGTACGACACGACTTGGAGATTTTGAATTTTAAAACATACCTATAATCTTCGTGTTAGGGGTTATCTAGCCCTTTTTATTAAAAATTTCTTATTGAACCGTTCATTCCAAGTTCGTGTACGATATGCACCCTCTCAACGTTTTTACCAAGAGGAGGGGGTACCCCAAGGGCCAGTTTTAAGTGTTATGTTTTTTGCAATCAAAGTGAATTTTATTACTGAACAACTTCTTCCAAATGTAAACAGTGCTCTCTTCGTAGATGACTTTAGTATCTTTTCACAGTCATGTAACATGAGGGTTATCGAAAGACAATTGTAGAACGCCATTGATCACGTCAACTCATGGCAAATGGTTTCAGATTCTCGTCTCACAAGACCGTTTGCGTCCACTTTTGTCGCAAACGGAATATTCACCCTGAACCAGAATTGAAGATTGGACAAACAATCATCCCAGTAGCACCCGAGACAAAATTCTTGGGGCTTGTATTTGATAGTAAGTTGGCATTCCTTCCACGTATCCGTCAACTGAGGACCAAGTGCACAAGAGAACTAAATCTCCTTCGTGCAATATCTTCTAATAATTGGAGAGCAAACCGTTGTACCTTACTCCACCTCTATCGTGCACTGGTGCGATATAAACTAGACTATGTGTCTCAAGTGTACGCATCTGCTAGAAACAGCGTACTACGATGGCTAGACCCAGTTTACCACGAAGTCATCCGTATTGCTACTGGAGCATTTTGAACATCACCTGTCCAGAGTTTATACGTCGAAGCAACTAAACCACCTCTCTCGCTTCAACGAATGAAATTGTCGCTAAAATATACCTTTAAAATGGAATCCCTGCCAGACCAACCTACGTGGACTTCCGGTTCTGAGCCATGATGGAGAAATCTATATAACACTCGTCAGACTGCGAACTGTCCCTTTGATATTCGTGTCCAAGAGCTGCTCAGACAGCTGAATATTACTGTTGACAATGTTGCCTACTCACTGAGGCAACCCGTTCCACCTTGGCATGCTCACATTCCATCATGTGACTTGTCCGTTAATAACGGAGGAAAAGCCAGAACTTCACCATCTGTCTACTTATAACTCTATATTTTCCATCGATCTGCTTACTCTGATTTCCTACCTGTCTTCACTGATGGCTCGAAATCAGAATCATCCGTGGGATCTGCTGCAGTTTTCGCCAGACAGTACACTATCTGAGAAAATTCCCCACGAGTGCAGTATATACACCGCAGAGTTGTATGCTATAGAGCTAGCCTTGGACCATGTTAAAACGAATAAATTTCAAAGGTGTATGGTATATACAGATTCCTCAAATACGTTACAGGCTCTATCAATTCTGAAAAGGATGGTGAATGCCAGCTCGTGTGGTAATTAGCGACCGGACAGGACTGGATGAGATATAATTCTCATCCAATCCTGTCCAGGATTCAGCAGAAGCTATACTCCTTTTATTAATATAGGTTCGACATCCTGTTCTGCTGGATCCCCAGACACATTGGGATCTGAGGTAATGATCTGGCAGATTCCGCAGCAAGATCATCGTAATTCTCAGAACAGTCGTAGCCTGTTAGTCCCCTATACAGACTACAGGCATGTGATACACTCCAAATTATTGTCCCATTGGCAACAATCTTGGCATGGGCAAACCACGAACAAACTCTGTCAGATAAAGCCCGCAATTAACTGTGGTAGTATAGTTTTTGCGGAAATCGCAGAGAGGAAGTTGTTCTCGCTCACCTCTGCATAGGACACAGTCATCTCGCACACTCGTTCATGCTGAGGGCAGATGACTCTCCTATGTGTGAGAATTGTGAAAATGTTTTAAGTATTCGTCATATTGTAATTCGTTATAGACACGAACGTGTTTTATATTTCAACGCTTTTAGTGACCTGACTGAGCCTCATGTTTATCTAACATGACCACGCGGTACCATTCTTGATTTCCATATGTAACGCATTTATATAAATAAACTAAACGCAATAAGTATCTACATCTAACTGAAAGAACAGTGCTGCTGGCTCCGAATGAATATAATACATAATGCTTCAACACTTAGTTAATACATCATTATCCTTGCTGCTGACCTCCTACAATCGCATATTCATTGAACATTCATTCCCCAGTTCCTGGAATTACTCCTATTTAGTGGCAAATCCCAAACCAGGGAGCGATCACTCTGTCGTGCACAAATATAGACCAATTTCTCTCAGCAGCTACTTATGTAAATCCCTTGGGAAAAAATGAAACACCGTAGCCTGACATGGTATTTTGATCTCTGACAGTCAATTTTGTTTCAGAAAAAATTGATCATTCCTGGATCTCAAGGTCAAAGCTGAAACAAACATCAAAGATGCATTTATTCGAAATTAGCATCTCATCATGGTATGCCCTGACATATAGAAGGCCTTTGACCCCAAAACCGTTTTGGGATCCTGAGATATCTCTATTCCCTTGACCTGAGAAGCCACTTACCATATTTCGTACAAAACTCTCCACACCAGGTGGAAAAGACCTGAGTTCGAGTCCCGTCGATGATAGGAGGAACTTTTATGGGCCTTTTTCGGAACGTGGCTGAGTTAATCGGTCTCAGACGAGGGCAGCATGGTTTTTCCTCCTGGTTTTGATCCCCATTATATATGGGGACATTCTCCTTCCTTAAATTCATGAGGATCATCAGAGAACAAACGTTGTGTTTCAGCAAAAAACATTTCTTGATTTTCAGATTTACAAGATTGTTTGAGACACTTTCCTGAGCGAATTGGCCTAAGGGACGGTTTGGTTCACCGCCTCCCTCTTCTCACCTAACACAAATAAGACTACATCACTTAAACCAGGATCAAAAAGGAAGTCTTGGTCTTACACCAAACATGTTGGAAAGAGTGTGGATAGAAACAGATTTCATGTTACAAAATCCGATAATTATATCAAAGGAAATAATTAACTCTAATAAACGCGATGTTTCTTAGGAAACTCGAACATCACACACCATGTACGATATTGATCATTTGCTTTCGCAATGTGATGAGCTGTGAACGTTCTGAAGGCATATAACAGCGTAAAATATATAAAACATGTAGTTAATCTTAACAAGTAAAATAAAAGATAAAAATATATATATACGATGTCAGTTATGATCATTATAACGAGATAAATGATATTAATTATTAAAACTAATTTAATTTTGGTATCTGAGTATTTAAAATTATTTAGAGTTATTTTTATTGTTATTTTTGAAGAAAAGTAATACAGTCAACCGTTGATAGAACAGTTCATTCTTCTTAAAACTTTGGCACGATACCATCAAAGACACAATGAAGTTACTGAAGCCTTTTCAAGAGAGAGAGAGAGGTGGGCTGCCAGTTTCAAGAGGAAGATTATAACTTGGAGAGGATAACAAAACCCAAAGAGGCAAACATCCCTCCTCTCTGTTTTTTTCCTTTCATCTTGAAAACAAACTGACATCAAAACATATTCAATTCGCAGAAACGAAGTCTCCGCCTGCCCTTAGTTGCCTTGGCATCTTTCTACAGTTCAGATACACGGAGTCGAGGGACAAAGTTTTCTATGGTACTTATATTTTACAGATAATGTTGCCTGTAAAATCCTTAGAGCTTTTCCAGAAGATGCTTCCATCAATCGAAGAACTATCGTACATTAATTAATAACAATTCAAATTGCATTAAAATATTTGCATTTACAGATGAACGATCCATTGTAAAATAGCTGCATGGACATCTAGGCTGTTGTACGTTGTAATGCCAAGCAACATTTATTAAAAGCGTTAAGTGCTCTCTAAGATGTTTTCATTCATTCACCAGACCGAATGTGGGGAAAAATCAGAAAGAGGAAGGGAAGGGAAGAGTTAACTTCGTTCGATTAGTTTCAATGAAAGAATGATGTTTTTTGGGTGGATTAATTACAGTATTTTCATATCTAATTCTGGCATTAATAATATTTGAATGGGTTATTATTGCGTATCTTTCTGCTTCAGGAGTTATTTTCTCTGTTGACACCTGATTCGTTAGATAATGGTCGCGATACTAGGAACGGTATACTTTTGAGAGTGTACACGAGACTTTATGACGTACCACTATACACGGAACGCTCCGATCTGGCGAAGAGCCGACGAGATGTCGTACGCTAGCTAAAATTGTCCCACACATACGGGGGAGAGGTGTCATCAGCCGTGGCGGGATGGGAGTCAGTCCAAAAATCTCATTCCCTCGGATCGGAGGTGCCGACTAGGGTTTTGCGTAGGCATGCCTGTAAGAGCACCAGCCGCGAAGGATGCTCGTAGGTCGAGTCGAGTCAGTACCGAACATGATGCTGAAAGGATAGGGAGGGAAAGAGAGGATCCAGAGTCAAGCCAGTTCTAAGTGTTATGGACGTGGCAATTAGCGCTAGCGTAAGAAACTTACCTTTTGACCTCATTACCGTATACGCGTGCATTCATTAGAAGAAAATGGTGTCGTCGCCCAACACTCCTCCCCCTACTCTTCTGAGGCCCCCTTCGTTCCATCCGGCCACTGTTGAGTGGAGTCCGGGTGGTCAGCAGCAGTATGTCTTCATTAACCCCATGCACGTGGTCACCTTGCAGGACAGAACGAAAACTTTCGCGATTCGAGCCGTTGAAAAAATCAAAGCGATCTCCGAAAGATGGTTCACTCACGTGCTACTGCTTTTTTTCTTAATTCTCTACGGCTGTCTAGGTGCCCTTATATTTGCGTGGCTGGAAGCACCTCTGGAGGATCGAGAGAAGTTAGGCATTGAGTCTATGAGACATCAGATCGTCAAAGACTTATGGAAGGTAAAAAATGTTACGGATGTCGAAGCGGAGTGGACAGCCCTTGCCAAACGCAGGATGAAGGAATATGAGTTACAGATCAAATCAGCCCTTGCTAGTGGCGTCACCACAGATTCTGAAGAAAGACAATGGACCTTCTGGGGGGCCCTATTTTATTGCGGGACGATCTACACCACCATTGGTAAGTGTTTATGAATATTTCACTGATATGCAATCTAATCTAGAGCGTATTCCGATATTTAGGTTGTTTTCTGAAAAAGAATCAAGGTGGTTAAGGCCACGAGACATCATTATATTGTGTCTATGGTTTTGCACCGACTTTTGGGTCAGTTTGAGTGCTGAAAAAAAAATCGTTAATTCTACCCCTATTTCAACTAACTCAACCACTGTTTTAAAAATCCTTTAAGAGATTTCTTATTTATTTATTTTTTTTAATATCATTTAGTGAATTTGTAGAAAGTAGAAAAGCCCAGTCTGCGCTATAGAAAAGTTTTTTTTTTTTTTTTTTGATTTGGTAGTTGTTGGCGCATCGGCTTCTGTGGCCATATTGCACCTCCCAAGGTTTTTGCAGTACTTTGATCCAAGCCCGAGGCGAGAATCGAACCCGCGACCTTTGGGTTGCCGGGCAGGTACTTTACCCACTCGGCTAGCCCGGTCGGCTTATAGAAAAGTGTTTCAAACTAGTTTCGCAATGCACTAAATCAGAAGAGGAACAAAAATATACACATGGGATAAGGGAAGAGAATATTTTTACCCATAAAACTATTTCGCTCATTGAGAAGCAATAGAGTTCAACAGAATGAAGTTACCATTCCTAGAATCATTAAGGCAATTAAATGTCTATTTCTGTTCGTTTAACGTATTCTGTATACTTAACTCTCCCCCTCCCTCCCGTCATTCTATCAGACCTCCTGAATCCGAAGCAAGGTATCCTCCAGGGTCCTCTGGCTACTCAGTTTAGGGTTGGTACGACTCTTTTCGATAGATGGCATTCGTGGAAGTTAGAAAGAAAAACCCAGCAGACCGTGTGCGAGTAGCCATAATTTAGCAGGTAACCCTAAAATAGCGCCGAGACAGTAAAAAGGAAGGAGGCACGTGTCTTATATAAACACACTGTAGGTGAGTGGGTATATTTAGATTGGTGGACAGAGAAGGGCAAAAGAGAAATGCTTTTTATTGTCAGTTTACTAAGGATGTCGTAAATTCCTTCTCGTCAATGAACTAGTCTGACACGTTTTTTACCTGTCAGGGGGCTCACTGACACTGACACCACTCCTTCCGTTAATATCTTTGAACTAATTTTGTTTTTAGTGTTATAAGAAGCGCACTGATTTTTCTGATGCAATAACGTCCACATGGAAGATTAAGTGTAACTAGACGTATATTTTGTCTGTAACTAGATGTATTCTTCGTCGGATTGCTGAACGAAAATCCAGGATTGAACTGAGACCCACTTTCACTCAGCCAAATTTTGAAAAAAACAATAAAAATTCATTTATTCGAACTCAAGCTTTTTTCCTCCAGATGTGGGAGGACGAACCATCCAAGAACTCTTCCATGTGGGCCCTACTATCCGTGAGGGCCTACTTGGAATAGTTTACAGAAATTTATTAGTCACTGATAAATATTTATAATGAACTGGAACTTAAAAGTTGTTCGCAATTTAGAACATAATTTATAATTTAATGTAATTGCATAATTTGTTATTTAGGGTTATAACCCCATTATGTGTGTTTAAAAAAAATAATAATTTTGTAAGTATGTAGGCGAAATGACCTTGAAGAGTGTCCAGCCATTTGCTTTGTCTCGAAAAGCTAGTATCTAAAGTATTAAATCAAATGAAGAACGTTTCTCTTTGTGTTTCAAGAAGGACAACTCATCAGGTGGGTAAAAAGAATTCCATCTTTGGTAATTCCATCTAAAATTATCAGAACAATAAAAATACATTTGCACACTTTACATCGCGCAGATATATGAGGGGATCATATACCTGCGCGATATTGCGATACTGTTATTAATCTCAAAAGAGACTGAGGATGATTGGTAATAAACCTGAAGAGAATGAAGTTATCGGAAACCAAAACTGAGCTCATCTTTCCTAACGAAATAAAACTGAGAATATATCGTTGTGGGTGTTTTTCATAAACCAGTGGATTATATTATTCAATTTACTGGGAACTAACGCGAGGATGGGGATGTCAGTATCAACAAACAGCCACGGCCTTCCAGTGCCCAAAGTAGTTAAATTTAGATTTAGTTCGAAGCGTACCAATGTCGGTGTTGAAGCAGCTAAAAACAGCCCGAAGGTTGGCTGTCCTTACTCGACACCGTACCATATCTCACAAGGTAACCCGTCATGCCACCGTATATCATGGATAATACGGAACCGCGCTTTGTCACGGATGCAATTATGCCAGATGACTTAAGCGAATGACATCACGCCATTCGTAGATTGCGTCACGTTGAGAGAGATGAGAAATGCAAGTGGTGATTTTAACAATTGCATCTTCAAAGTAATGCAATCCATCGATGCCCAAAAGAAGACCTGGCGGCTGCTTTGGGAACACGGCTGTTATTACTTCTGAAGCGCCTGATATTCACTTTCAGCCACATATTGCAGTGTACCAGTTAATAGGCTAATCGGACTGTCAAGTCTTACTGCTCTCTGTCTGTGTTTCAAATGAACTTTCGCACTTCGGGGTGACAAGGCTCACACCAAACCGGAAGTTTATCAAATCACGCGAACTGCGTTGTTCTGACTTTAAAGAAACAATCACCTTGACCTAGTTGCATATTTAACAGCCAACCATGACTTCATCGCATTCCTAAAGACACAAGAGACTAGTGTCTTTACTCCTTTTATTGTGCCAACTTGATATTCTATCCGTAGATTGTTAAGAAAGTTTTCGGAGCTGTTTTGAAATCTGTTTGGAGTGTGCAATAAATTCGTACACTTAAGTCAGCTTAGAATTAGAAGCTTATAGACGTACCATAGCTATATTAAGTACGATCAAACCCGGATCTACTCTACAAAACGGTTGAATCAAGTTGGATCAGATGGTATAGTATGTTCCGACGAAACACGTGGCATAGTGGCATAGTATTTAGGGTTAGGCACCACCTGTGGTTTCCCACATCTGCGCCGTATGTACTCTGTGATGGAATGCAGAACTATTGCATAAGCGAGATAAAAGTGTAGTGTCTGGTTTATGCAGTATTATGTTATGTTCTGTTGTTGTGGCTCTGGCTACTAGGCCGCATGGCCCCTAGTGGAACCCTACGTTGCCCGCCACCACCACTAGGAGGTGAGCCGGGCTGCCTTCATACTCTAGCTGATCTCCGCCAGGGTCGCCTGAGCTTTCTGGACGGAGACCAAACAAAAAAAAAAAGGGAGGAGAGGATGGGGAAGATAGTAGAAGTGGTGGAGTCAAAGTAGGCAAAAGGAGGAGGATGAGGAAAGAAGAGGTGGGAAGGGAGAAGTAGGAATCACCCCTGGTCTGGGAGCCCACCGAAGGCCAGGGAAAGGAAGACAACTTCTAGAACAAGGAAGGTCTGCAAAGTTGGGAAGGTGCAACGGGAAGTGTCTGAGTTTGATTTATATCATTTCGGTGCGTCATTCCAACGTGGAAGATGTCCAGTTAGGTGTTCATCCAGTTCTGATAGTGGCCAGTGATGAGGGAAGAGCAGGTACCAGGAGAGATCATAGCGGTTTCAGGAACGTCTGGTGTGGATGTCTATGTTGTGGGATCAGACGTGGAGAGATGATACCAACGCATTTTGAAGACTGCTGAGGCATACCTGCTAAAAGCTAAAAACGCTTCTTTTGATTTTAACAGGTTGCTTTCCGGCTGTGTGAGTAAATTTATATCCAGTAACAGTTGATTACGTAGGTCCAGGTAGATGTTACACGAATGCATTACGTGGTGCCAGTTCTCCACAAGCCCAAAGTCCTGAAGTCGCTTTTTGAATGACCCATGTCCTGTCAGAAGAAAGATAGCGTGCAAATTAGGGAAGAACCAGCCAAATCTTTGTTTGTTGAGGTAGAAGACACTAGGTAGAAATAGTTTGGTAGTACTACCTTTGGTGGAATCATCCCAAAGGATTTGCCAAAGGGAAACAAGTTCCTGCCAAGTACGCCGGAGTTCTTGTTTCGGATCTGCATCGACAATAGTTTTTATCCCCAGGAATTCAGTTTCTTTGTTCTTTCTGATGCCATGTGAAAGCGCTGTGAAGGCCACTTGGAGGTCAAGGGGGATACAACCTGTTAATACTTGTAGTGCTGCTGTTGAGGTCGTTCTACAAGCCCGAGTCATTTTTAATAACATCAACCGTTGTATCTGCAGAATAACGTTCCTAGTACTGATGATGGACAAACGATGGACCCATAGGCAGCGCCGTATGTTACGAACTGTACAAAAACAGGCTGAATAAAGAAGGTGGAGTGCAGGTCCCTTAAGACCCCAGTCTTTGCGAGTGAAGCTAGCAAGCATATTGATATAATTTTTGGCCTTCTCTTTCATGAACTTTAGATGTGGCATGAAAGTTCTGCGATCGTCTAGGGTGACAGCTAAATATTTGAATGAACGTTGATTCTTGAGTGCATGTCCATTATAACGAATGGTTGGTGGTCTGTTGATGTCAAGACGGCCTTTGAGAAGTAGGGTTCTGCTTTTATCTGTAGAGATTTCCAGCTTATTCTCTTCAGCCCAAACCGACAGGGCATTCAATACTGAGTTGGCTCTGGTCCCAACAGCTGCACGAGTAGGGCCCTCAACAACGATAACCAGGTCATCTGCATATGAGAACTGTGTGGTGTGGGGGAAGTCCTGCAGGAGCCATTCATCCAGAATCATATCCCTAGAACAGAGCCCTGCGGGCAGCCTCTGGTGAGTTGACGGGTGATACCATGAAATTTTGTTTTCATAGTAACTTTCTGTTATGGAAAGACATTTGAAGATGTTTAGGGAGCAGCCAGATATTCTGGCTCGCCGCAAGATCCCTGGCCACCAGACGGTGTCAAAAGCTCCCTTAAAATCTATAAAAATCGCCAGTACGTAACGGGCATCAGAATTATCTGCTAGCTGAGTGGTTTTCAGTAGTGCATCAATAGTTGAGCACCCCTGCTTGAAGCCAAACTGGAGTGTAGAGGCAAGTCCTTTGGTTTCATAGACAGACTGAAGACGGATAAGAAGTAATCTCTCAAATACTTTTCCGAATATTGGCAATAGAGCAATTGGACGGTATGCTTTGGCTGCGCCAGTGGGACGATTTGGATCCTTGGGTAAAAGCCTGAAGTTGGCGTGTTTCCAACGTGTAGGAAAAGAGCCTTCAATAAGACACGTGCTGAATAGTTGTACTAGAACATCAGGTGCAACAGACCAAAGGTGCTTGATGGACTCCCCCTCGATGAGGTCCAGTCCGTGAGCTTTTCCAGTTTTGATTTTATTTATGGCTAATGCAACCTCCTCTTCTGTGGCCGAGGGCAAGTACCCCTGATTCTCAGTGATGACGTTTTTTTGTACTTCAGTGTCATGATCAGGATTGTCTTGGTAGATTATAGAATAGAATCTTTAATTGCAGCAATGATAGCAATGATTAAAATACTTTAATCAGTTTCAAATTTACCCTGACAAACTAAATGAAGAGAAGCCCTATAAGAAAAAACTCGGGTGGATCTGTATCGCCAATGCTCATTAGCTCATCAGAAAGAAGTACAAGACAGAGAGTTTAAACAGTCGAAAATCCAACCACAACAGACTTAATATACGTCCAAACCAATGGATTCAACTAAGACTAATTGCATACTCTGTTAACTGATTCATTTGTTATATATGATACGTGGACAGGCACAAATAGCTCTTGAACCACTACGCTTACATTCCAACAGAACAACTTTGTGCAGGTACTTTTTGGGAGAATCAATACACTTCTTGAAGTGTATAATCACGTTCGTGGAAATCATAGTTCAAAGACAAAATGGAAATCAATAATATTTGATGATGACCCTACGCCCATACTTCAGAGGACGTACATTTCAATTCATTATTAATTACGCCAACTACAGAACGTCAGTTATTCTCAAAGAACTTCTCCTTGTGCTTCGAATCCTGGCTCACCTGCTGTGCATGGAAGAGCGTACTCGGGGACTTCATGCCAATTATTTCGGATGTACTGCCATTCGCGAACGACCTCTACCAGACATAAGAAACATTCTATATCTGGGAACCCCGCTGTTAAGACAGATTTTTTTCCCTTAATTCATCTGTCTATTGCACGACTCTCGCTCCTTATTTTGTAAGGATGATTCGCCACAGGACTATTCATGCAAACGTAAGAAATTAATTTAACTTGAAGATTAAAATAAAGAAATTATTTTCGAGGTGCTAATTTTTTCTTTATTTCCCCTCTGGATATTCCTCATTTTTTTTTTACCTTCATGTGTTGCCCAAATGTTTGAAACATAAAACATAAGGAGGGTTTAAAAATAGGCCGATGGTGGTGTAGAGGAATGCACGGAAATCTCGAGATGGAGTAGAGGAAGAAGGATTTTCTCGAATACACGTGCCAGTTGTAGACAAAACAAACCACATAACGCATTCAAAACAAGACCAAAGCCATGATCATTGGTTTCTTCAAGAATCAGTCCTCCTGTCTGCCTTGCACTGAACTTAAACATACGAGAATTAGCGTTTCGAATTCGTTTTCGGAGTCTACAAGCACGAAACGCAGAGAAATGTTTTGACTCCTTGGCCGCTCTAATTTTAAGTCTTCCGTTTTATGGTATGTATGTACAACGCTTACCAGGGATAGGAAAGGGAGCGAATCTTCTATTTCTGGTGGATGTGACGCCGATGAATAGACACGGAGGGGAAAAAAGAGACATGTGTAAGGTGTTTGGGAGAGTAATGAGTAATTTGTACCGGAATCTCAATCTCTCGGGGGGGGACAAAGGCAAATCCCATAAGTAAAGTTAGAATGTATCTGAGCAAACGTCCCTATGGAAAGTGCTTCTAGTTATAAATCAAGTTTAAATAAGCACACTCAGTGAAATTTAAGACATTCAAGTGTTTGTAAACTCACATAGGATGTAGTTGACCTTTTTTCGTGTTGTCATACAGGTAATGCACATTTTAAAAAGTTTAAACCAATTAACATGGCGTTTACCTTTGTTTTACGCCTGTGCTTATTTTAGCTTTCGGGAATTTAATTTCCCTTGAAGATGGATGTTTTGTTTCTGCTCACGATGAAATATCCACGTTGCATCAACTGTTACGATTACCCCTAAAAAATTGCTGTCTTCAAGACCTCCACTAACTTAAGACAAGAAAATCTTGACTAGGTTTAATTCTTCGCTGATTTTATAAGCAAAATTAAATAATAATTCTTTACTTTAAAAAAAATAGGTAATCATAAGATTATGGTCAGACTCGGTGGTAACGCTCTTGGATAATCAACATTTCACCAATACACAGGGTGAGGAGTGGCTGAGTATTAAATGGGCTACTATAAACTGGTCAGTTTAACATCAGTGGTTGGGAAGGTCATGGGGTCTATTGTCAGGGGTGTATTATAAGATTATCTTGAGAATCAGAATATCCTAAATGGATCACGACACGGATTTGTAATAGGAAAATCTTGTGTGACCAACGTGATAAATTACTAAAATGTGGCTTCATACAGACTGGATGTAAGAAACAATTTTAACATCATTTACTTGGACTTTAGTAAAACATTTCACACGGTTCTACGTAAGAGGTTGTAAAAGTTAGAGTGTATTGGGATTACAGCCAAGATCCCAAGGTGAACTGAGGCATGTTTCAAAGACATGAAGTATACGGTCATCCTTCAGAGCAAGCTATGAGTATAAGCGAGTTCCCTCGAGGTGCTAGCATATTGAATTATATCGACTAGTAAATAAAAGGTTCAATGATAAAATTTGCAGATGGTATAGAGATAAGGAAGGCAGTTAGCAATGTAAGCCACTCAAAACTTCTTTAGAATGAATGGAACAGGATTTATTGACCCCGAGTGACAAGCGAACTCTCTGGTGCAATCTGTTTGTCTTTCTAGTGCGAGTACTATCCTTTCATAAACCCTCTTCTGCTCGCAACATTACTGTTTCCCCCTGCTATCAGCGTTAATGCTACACCCAGTAGCAACGTTCTGCTGCTTTCTCCTTCTCATCACTTGGTCACTGGTTGGCACCTCCCTTCTCCATGTGGCGGGGCTGAAAACCTGAAAGTAAAAAGTAGTCCTCTAAGACTAAACAGAGCAACAATGGATTTCAAAAACCAGATTACATCTCGACCTATGGATCAACCATTAGTGGCAGTAGAAAGATGATTCTTAGTCATCTGCTGCCAAAAAACAAAAGAAAGAGAAGAATGAAAAAACTTCCAACTCTTCCTGATCATACACTCACTAACGGACCAGCAAACTCTCTCTCTCTCTCTCTCTCTCTCTCTCTCTCTCTCTCTCTCTCTCTCTCTCTCTATTATACAAAGATGTGTGGAGTACACAGCTGGTTCCCCAAAAATGGCTCGCCCTCTAAAAGCTGGCGATCTGCTAGTAGAAACTATGCATCATCAACATCCAGAGATACGTCTGAAAATGACTCCCATAAAAAATTCCCATATCAGCGATGGGATTCGAACTCGGATCTTTTCCACCCGGTTTGGGGAGGACGGCGATTCTACCAACTGTACTTACCCACGAAGGCAAGAAAAATTCTCCTAATTTTCTCGTCTTAGTGATATACAGCAACTAGTTAAGTTCTGTTGGATTCCGATACATTCTGTAATTTCAGGAAATGAGCGAGTTGGCCAATCTGAAAAATCCTGTCAAATGCCTTCCTAATAAACCACCCGGTACCGTATAATGACTACATCCTTGTAATTCGACAAGCCAGCGAAACTGAATGGATTAAAATATGGAAAAATCCAAACAAATAAAAAAATATATATAAAAAAAAACAAGAATCCAAAACATGTAAATCAAGCCTTTGCTCAAACAGAAGTGAAATCATACTTGCCAGGCTACGTATTGGGCATACGTACCTAACACGCAGTTTTCTCCTAATGAAATATGATCCTCCCCACTGTCGCAGATGCCATTCGCCGCCCTCTCACAATTGCTGGAAAAGAACCCGGTTGGAATCCCGTCAATGACATGAATCTCAGGCGAGGATTAAATTGTTTTCACCTTCCGGAATGGTCCTTCAACAGCAAAAATCGAAGAACACAGGCAGCCATAGAAAAAATACCAAGACCTCATAGTCTTAGCCTCTGCTATTAACCCACGGAACAGTAACAGAATAACTCATAAACTAGATGGAGTAGAGCTGAGAATGTAAATGAGGAAAGATACTTGGTTGTTTTAATATAATCAGACATGACGGTTCATGTGCAGGGTAACCACATGAACCGGTGGCGTCCAGTAACGCTCAGTGTCTTACCAATGATTTACCTTACCGTTATATCTAAGAGTAAGTAAGGTACAGTTGACAAAATCAACGATGGGACCGCATTTGTAACATTGCCTTCAGGTTTGGAAGCCGTATTTAAGAAAAGACATTGAGCTTCTACGGGCCACATACTAGATTGGTGAGAACAGCAGAGCAACATCCATGGGAGGAGAAACTATGAAGGTTGGGATTACAAAGCAAACTGAACGATGGTGGAATTTTAAAATTGAAATGGAAATCAAAAACTAAGGGACTTAAAAATATGAACTATCGGTGTAAACTAATAGCCTGGACCTCAGAATACTTTTACGTTTGGCCATCGTGTTGTTGACTACTGGAATAAATTGCCTCTCTGATTGGTTGAGGAAAACACTCTAATTAAGTTTATGGTACAAATGGATCAGCACCATCTGATAGTAGGAAGAGTAGGACGAGTGGGATATAGGTTATATCGACAAAGATTTTTAGGGGATTATGCAATGATCATCCTTAGATCTTTTGGCATTTATTGACACGGATACTAATATTTTTCGATGGTTAAAAACCAAATATTTATGTTTCCTTCACTGCGCTAACTTGTAAATACACTGAATTGGCTTTGCATTAGCAACACCTCCCGTGTGGGGAAGGCTAAGAGTGCTGAACGCCTGATATAAGATAAATAGCACACCTGAAGATCAGTTTTTATGTGACTGTGAAGAAGAATGGGTCTGCTTTGGGAACTTCCTGACTTCGAAAGTGGAATGATTGTAGCGAAAAAGACGTACAGGTGCCAGAATCTCGACACGCCAACATGTGGTGTTACGAGTCTACCGTGAATGACTCACCAGTGGTTGAACTACCAGCCAAAGGTCACACGTGGGACAGCCACGTGTGGTCGACTTCCGTGGTGAGTGTCGTGTGTCTTGTCTCCTCTCGTAACCCAACTGCGTCGCTGCTGGGTCACAAGACGCAGGTTTTCTTCGGATAATTTATTAAAAGACGTTTATCTTAACAGTTCCTCTTATGGGTTTGTTTTGTACATTATTAATTGTTTTCATAATCAAATATTTTATTCATTTTATATTATTTTAATAGCTGCGATGCGTTTTTATATTTTCTATAATGTTAAATTATAGGCCTGTGATGTACTGCGCATGGCTTACTTTATTTGTAATGTACCGGTCTATCATTCCCGATTCCTGTATTTATCTTAAATTAGATAAACTGTCCCATGATTTGAAATTTAAAATGCTCATACCTATATGAAAGGTTTAATATTTGGAACAGTGAGAGAGAGAGAGAGAGAGAGAGAGAGAGAGAGAGAGAGAGAGAGAGAGAGAGAGAGAGAATAATTATATACTGCCCTACCATTAATATCCGGACAGCTGCCTTTAGACAAAAAAAAAGAACTTTTACTTTGTGCTGAAACCTTTTGCTTTTATGACGGCCTTCAATCTTGGCGGCACACTCTCAACCAGCTTTTTATAAATGTCAGGTGATATGTTCCTCCACTCGGCCTTCAATGCAGCCACCAGTTCGGCCTTGTTCTTTTGGGCGATTTCGACGTGCAGGTACCCGACGATCCAATACATCCCAAAGATGCTCGATACAGTTCAGAATAGGACTTTGGGCTGGCCAATCCAACTTTCCACACCCATGTCCTCAAACCACTCTGTTACGACCCGAGCAGTATGGCATGGCGAGTTGTCTTGCTGATACAGGTATGGACCTTCCCCGAAGTATTGCCATAATGTTGGAAGTGCATAATTGTCCAGGTCGTCCTGGTATTGCGCAGCATTCATGGTTTTGGCGATAACGACTAATGGGCCCAAGCCACACCATGAAATGAGTCCCATACCATGACACTGCCTCCACCAAACTTCATTGTTGGGATGATACAATCAGGAAGGAACTGTTCCCCTGGCATTTGCCCCACCCAGGAACGGCCATCAGACTGGTAGAGTACGAGCCTCGACTCGTCTGTACATAGGACTGTTTTCCACTGCTTTACAGTCCAGGATTCGCGCTCCTTACACCATGTTAATCGGCGTCTAGCATTTGTTGAGGTGATCAGTAGCTTGTGAAAAGCTGCACGACCATTGTAACCCATATCATGGAGTCTCCTTCGTATTGTATTAGTGCTGATATTAGTCCCACTACTCTCACAGATGTTTGTATGACTCGAGACAATGGCAAATTACGATTTGGCGCACAGTTCTTGGCAGAATTCGCTTATCCCGTTCTCTTAGTTTTCGGTGTTTACCAGGCAAATTCAGTCCCGTCCCTCTGCCATTTGCATACGACGTCACTAACCGTTGACCCGCGGATCCCCAGAATGATTGCGATGTCTCATACAGAACTCTTGCAGATGTGGCATCTTACTATCATTCCACGTTGGAAGTCTCTTAATTCTGTTGAACGTGTCATCATGGATGCCCACTTTTGCAATTGTCTGTACGAAGCCCAGCGTGCATACTTAAAGCAGGTTCTGTGACGTGTTGCATTCATAGGACCTGTTTCCCCATGCACGGAGGGGTGTCCGGATATTAATGGTAGGGCAGTGTATATTTCATATCGTAGAGCAGATATCACTATTTTCTTTATGTTTTTATGCTAAAAGGGATTATTCATTTTCAACACACAAAGCGACAACTCCACCAAACCCGCTACAATCAACTGGTAGAAAGAATGAATATTTTTTCGGTAATCTTATTTATTTATTTATACGCAATAAACTACTTCGGTACGATTCTCCTTCACCACGTATCTCCTTGGGTGTCTCTTTCACCTTGCCCTCTTTCAGCCGCTTGTTCCTGCTAGAGCGACTGTTGTGCTTTTTTTGCGTCCCTGCAAACTACTTCTGGCAGTCTCCTCTTCGAAGCGTCTTTGAAACCTCAGAATGAGTTCTCGATGATCTCGTTGATTACACGAAGTCTCGCGCCGTCTATTCCCATACTGTTCTCTTCCCGTTTCATCTTGTCTGCTTCTCTTCACGGTTTACTTCCCGCATAGTTCCAAGATAAGATGTTTTTACTTCTATAGGGAATGCACCGCTACATCATTTAGCGATTGGCTGTGTTGCATTAAAGATTTCCTTGACTCGTAAGATACAAGTTTCCGTTTAAAATTAGAAAAGCTACCTTTCTTTTTTTTTAATAATCATTATATACACATATATCGCTTTATCCTCCAGTTTGTGACAATAATTACTACTCAACAGGAGCGTATTGAGGTTTTCCACCACTGTGTATAAATATTTGGATATTTGGTGTGTCCCCACGAGTACCTCTAACTGTTGAGCTTAAAAAAAAAAACCTTGGCTTGCACTCACCGGCTTTTACTACAAAACTGACAAGGAGGTTATTTTTAATAATCATAACGCTTATCCTTTTGCTTGTGTCAACGTGAAGGCCAAGTTATAATTATCTGGGTGCCAGTGAGGGAAGTATTTAGTCGGAAATGGGTCAAAGAAAGGTATCTATCAAATCAGAGAAACCTGAAAACCTGTTGACATCACTTGCTGATTCCATCCACCGCTCTTACATATGCTAAGTGTTTGAGCACTAGCGTGCTGCCTTGTGGTAGCATTAGACCTCTGGGAGTTGCTTCGTTGGAGGCGGAACTGAAGCAACTCCCAACTTCTGCTGGCGTGTGACCTTCAGAAATGAAGCCTCTTAATTAGTCTTTCAAACCGGCCCAAACTTTTAGGATAATTCTTCTATCTCTGATTTAAATGAATTGGTCTTTAAAGCAACTTAGTCTGTTACACTCATGTACAAAAAGAAAAAGCTATTTCTGTTTAACAATTGAGTCCTGGAAAAAGGGACTCAGTTCTTAAACGGGAAAACGTATGGCATATTTAAAGTTTCAAGTTCTCTTTCAGAAAATTTACAGAAAATTCACTTAAAAAGATTTGCAAGAGGCAAATATCTTTTAGAAATAGCCTGAAATGGCATTTTAAACTTTTTCCTGAGAGACGAAATTTAAATGATATTTAGAGGACTCTAAAATATGGCGGACAGGTGATTCTATATCAGTCCCATACGATGGTCAATTTATTGTGGAGTTGGGACCTGAACAACGGGGTTAAATTCTGTTCTCTGATATATGAGTTAGGATTCGACCTGAACAGTCACTCTCGAACTTGTTACGTCTGAAAACATATGAACGTGTGATGTAAGACATAGATCTTGCAAATATAATGGTAAATATTAAGGCTGAATATTTAGTTTGAATATGATAAATTTTAACGTTTGTAAATACTGGATTTAGAAATAAGAGGTTATAAATGTGTAAATTGAATAGCAGTCAAATGGAAAAGAAGTAGCAAGTACTATAAATGCAGATATGTGGAAAAGGGGTGAACTGAGTTGGGGGTCGTCAGCACTAGAAAGTAAAGTCAAAGATGAATTATCTGTGAGGTACATATATTAACGAAGTTTATTATGTTAGAAAGGGATTAGTGAATAATGCAAGGGAAACGAAGGAATGAGAATAGAGGGAGAAAGAGTCCAAATAAAAAAGCTACCCACATCAATGCTTGAACATCACGCAACACAGCGGCAACACCAAGGCAGAATGCGCTGGGTCCACAGGAACTAGTTTGTGTCGGTGACTCTATTGTCAGGGAAACGGGGAACATATTGAACAAAAAAGGACAGGTGGAACAGGACCAGGATATATCTGCCAGGGGCAAAGGTTGATAACGTTGTAGCGCAGATATCATCCTTTAAGGGCCCAAAGGGTGATATTGTTGTACGTTGGCACTAATGATATTAAGAGTAGGAGACCAGCAGAATTACTTAACAAGTACAAGACAATGCTAAAAAAAAAAAAAAAAAAAGCCGTGAGTTAGGGTTGATTTAAAAGTGTCCTTCAATTCTGCACAGACACGATAGGAGGGAGTACATGATGAGAGCCTTGTCGATCAATTCGGCTCTGGAGAGATTGTGCAAGGCTCAAGGGGTAGAATTTTGCTCAGCCTAGTCTATGCTTGTTAACAGTAGAGACTACTTCTACAGGGATGGGATACACTTAAATAGAAAGGGTGCAAGAATATTTGCTGATGCTATCGAGGCAGTGTTAGGTGGGTCGGAAAACTGCTAGCTTGGGGGGGGGGGGGATACACGGACTAATTAGTTAACAGTATCCGTTGGCAAAGGTGAAAATGATTCTTGCACTGCTTCTATTGAAATGCAAGTGAGCAGCAGCCTGGAAAGCAGGAAAGCAAGGCAATAGGGATTTCCAGGGACTGCTGGGAGTCATAGTGGGAACAAGTAAATACGTGGGCTGTGTTAGGGGTAACTAAGAGTAGAAACAGGTGCATGTATACTTGCATGTACACCAATGCTAGGAGTATAGTTTAATAAAATTTGATGAGCTTGAAGTGCTAGTCAAGACATCAAAAGCAGATATTGTTGGATAGCAGAGACGTGGTGTCACACAGACATAAGCAGCGCAGAATTGGAATTTAGGGAGTACAATGTGTACAGAAAGGATGAACAGGACATGAAGGGAGGAGGGGTTTATGCTGTTAGTTAAGAAACACATAAAATCTAAGGAAGTGCAATCCAATTGATGTTGATGGACAATGCAATGTTGAGTCTGTTTGATGTGACATAAGATGAGAGTATGAGTGTGTTATAGGCCTAATGAATCTGATGAGTATAATGAGCATTTGTGCAGAGAAATAGAGTGGGCTAGTAAATCAGAGTGTCTTATAATGGGGGATTTTAATTTCCCAGATATTGACTGGAATTTGGGGGTGGTCACTCACACACTAGCAAGGCTTTTTGTGGATTTATTGGATGATTGTTTTCTACACTCTGTCCTTTAATATAACTGGAAACTATCCAGTTATATTAAAGGAGGCAGCAAAGAAAGTAAGCAAACCCATAGCCATAATTGTGCGAGTTTCCTTGGACTCAGGGGAGGTACCCATGGACTGTAAATGTGCAGATGTGACCCCAATACACAAAGGAGGACAAAGGGAGACACAGGTAATTACAGACCTGTTAGTTTAACTTCTGTTCCAGGGACAAGACTTCAGTTATAGCTCGGACACAGCATGGTTTTGTTAAGGGAAAGTCTTGCCTGACCAGTTTGATTGGATACTATGAGGTAGTCACAAAGAAACTGGATGCAAAGAATAACTTTGATATCATATATTTGGATCTTAGAAAGACTTTTGATACTGTTGCACATGGAAGACTGTTGAACAAATTGGAGCAGTGCGGCATTGGAGGCAAATTGCTGCTATGGATAAAGGGATGGTTTGTGGAAGAAGACAGAGAGTGGTAATCAATGGACACTGCTCATCGTGGACTAATGTTATTAGTGGAGTCCCTCAGGGTTCAGTGTTGGGTTCATTGTTGTTTTCTGTATTTATTAATGATAGTGTATAGTGTATAGTGTATAGTGTGTTCGTGTCTAACGGCACCAGGGGTTTCCCCCATCTCCGCGTTGCTTTCATTGTGGGTGTAACAGTTCACTGTAAAGGCCAGAGATTTAAAAGTGTATGGATATTGTATGGGTGTAGTGTTGTGTATCGTTGTTCCTCTGGCCATTTAGCCGCTAGACCCCTACTGGGGCCCAACGTTGTCCACACTATGCCTCGTGGAGGCAGACCAGGTACACTAGTATTGAAATATTTACTCTGGCAGGTCCTGCCACCTAATTTCCTGAGATTTCAGTGGCTAGGACCTTAAAAAAAAAAAAAAAAAAAAAAAAAAATATATATATATATATATATATATATACATACAAATAAAAAATGAAATTTTCGCTCAGTGGGGGTTAAGAAAATTGTGTAGAAAGGCCAAATGAGTTTAGTGTGAACGCAATTAAATTTAGTCATTATTAAATTTTAAGTTATGTGGGGTATACACTTGCGTATTAGGTAGAGGTGGGGGGGAGACAGAAGGCTGGGGGGAAAAGACAGAAATATGGGGACGATAGAGAAGGCGACCCCAGATAATCGGTGGGGCAGGCCCATGCCCCACCAGGCGAAGAGGGGAGTGGCAAGGAGCTGAGGGGACGGAAGATACCGTCCCCTCCCCCTGCCGGGGGAGAGAGGAAAAGATAGGACCATGCAAGGGAGCATGGTTTGAGAGCCAAGATGGCGAGCAGCAAGCTGCAGTTGGTCTTCAGTGGCATTGGTGTTCCCATTTGGGATATCACTCATGGGACAAGGTCCCGTCCAGTTTAGTCAAGTCAGTTCTTGTCCTTTATTAAGTAGGTTCAGTTGTTATTCCTGGTTGTCATGTATAGGGTTCAGTTCTGCTCCACAGCAGCGAGCACTCGTCTTCTTGCAAAGAGCTCTTGGGCATAGCAGGAGAAAGCCAGGTACTCTTGTTTTGTTTCCAGTATGTTGTGTTCCCGTCCTCTAGGACAATATAGGATCTTTGTTATTAAGATGTTGCGGAGGTCGTCATAAAGCTGGCAATCATACATTAGGTGTTGCCAGCTCTCCAGACCACCACAAACACAGGTAGGGTCCTCTTCAATTCCCAAAAGGCAAAGTTTGGCATTGATGGCGCCATGTCCAGTGAGAAGGTATGCTGCATGGAGTCCAGGTGAGAACCACATTGGGAACTTAGGGTAGACCCTGCCGACGTCAGGTATAAACTTTCTGGTTATCTCCCCTGTATGGGAGTTTGTCCATCTCTCTTGCCACACCTGCAGGAGGTGAGCGTAGAGCCTCTTCTTTTCAGCGGTGCGGTTATTTGCTGGGTCAGTTGTATGTCCGAGACAGGTCCTTGAGGTGCCCTTTGCCAGATGGTAAAGTAAACCTTTGCCCACAATCTCCAGATCAAGGGGGAGGACTCCGGTCAAGACCTGTAAAGCGTGGGTGCTCACCGTGCTGCAGGCACGAGAAGTAAATAATAGAATCGACCTTTGGGTTGAGTTGATGATACGTCGGTTGACTGCGGTAGTAGCCTTGTGATACCATACGCCAGAGGCATATGTGATGATAGGTATGAATATGGCTTTGTAGAAGATATGTAGCGTACGCCGGCCAAGGCCCCAGTCCCTTCGAGCCACCCTAGCAACGAGGGCAGCATATTTCCTAATCTTGGTTCGGATGTTTTGTAGGTGGTCTTTGAAGGATAGGTTGTGGTCAAGGATGACCCCTAGATACTTGAGTTGTTTGGAGAATTTTATTGTCGTCTGGTTTATCTTAATTTGAGGAGGCCGTCGTAGGTCCAAGTTCCCTTTCAGCAAGGCTGAGTTGGTTTTTTCTGGTGATATTCTCAGGTGATTCTGTTTTGCCCAGTTCTGCAGTAGCTCCAAGGCCAGGTTTGCAGATTCTTCCAGTTTTGCCCTTGAGTTCGCCGAGACGGAGAGAATGAGATCATCGGCAAATGCTTGAGCATCCACTTCTCCGAGGTCCGAGACGAGGAAGCTGTCCAAGACGATGTTCCATAGGAATGGTCCCAGGACCGAACCCTGCGGGCAGCCCCGGTGGATGCTTCTAGAGAGGGTCTGATAGGGCGCATTCACTACTATGAATCTGTTGGACAGGTAGTTCTGTAAGGTCTGATAGAGGTTACTGGGAAGATTTGCAGCTCTGAGTCTGGCCAGGACGCTCGGCCACCAAAGTGTGTTGAATGCCCCAGCGAAGTCCACAGAGATCACCAAGAAGTATTTTCTGTTGCAGTTCTCCACTTTCCCCAGGAGGTGCTGGTGGGCATCTATGGCAGAATGACCCTGTCGAAAGCCGAACTGGTTGGGCGTTGCTAGTCCTGCAGTATTGTAGTGATGCTGGAGACGAGCATGTAATAGGCGCTCGAAGAGCTTGCTGACCACGGAGAGCAAGGCTATAGGCCTGTAAGACTCTGGGAGGATAGGCGACTTGGAAGGATTTTTTAGGATAAGTTTAACATTGGCAACCTTCCAAGATGTTGGAAAGGCTCCTGTCTGGAGGCATTTGTTGTAAAGATTTAGCATCAGGTCAGGGGCATGTTCTACTGTCTTTTTAACAATTTCTGGTTCTAGCAGGTCTGGCCCTGGGCATTTATTTCCTCTGATAGTTGATGCTGCTGCAGTTAGCTCCTCCCTGGTGAAAGGCATTTCCATTGCTTGGTTATTGTAGGTCGCATTATCTTGGCACATTTTCCTCTGTTCGTCAGTCTGTGATTCAGCCGGTGGTTGAAAGACCACGTCAAGAATATTGTTTATGGTGCTTTCCCAGTTTGTAGTCATGGTACCTTGTGGAGTTCTAGTAGTAGCGACAACCTCCCCCCGAGGGAACTTGTTTGTGGTGATCTTGTAGACCACCCCCCAGGGATCGTTATTGCCAGTAGTTGTGACCAATCGCTGCCATGTCTCCTGTTTGCTGTGACGTATCTGCGCGGTGTAAGCATTTCTCGCTTCTCTGTAACGCTGCCGTAAGGCCTCCACTTCTGCAGCTGGCCAAGATCTTCGGGCCCTTTGAAAAGCCTTGCGTCGGATATGAGTTTCCTTTCTAAGGTGCTGCAAGTCCCGGTTCCACCATGGCACTGCACCCGGGGCTGGGTGTTTCCTAGGTATTGCAGCTTCACAGGCCTGAGTGATGAGGGCTGTTGTCTTTCGCTGAAGGAGTTCCGGGTTGCTAGTGGTCTGGAGTTCGGCATTATGTTCCTGTAAGGCAACTGTGATTTCAGTCTGGAAGGTGTCCCAATTTGCTTTCTGAACAGCGTACCTGTGCTGTATTTGTCTTGGTACTGGGTTCTTAGTTAGTGAGCGGTTAAGCTGGAAGGTTATGGCACGGTGGTCAGAGGTGGTCCAGGCATCTTGGACCGACCACCCAGTAATATTGCTGGCTATGTTTCTGGAGGCCATGGTGACATCTATAGTTGACTCCCACAACGTATTGCAGAAGGTCGGCAGGTTGTGTGGGAGGTTTAATACCGTTACTGGTGCGTTTGCCAGGAACTCCTCTAGTTTTTGACCGTTTCTTGTGCCCGGTCGATCAGGTGTGTGACTGTGCCACACTGGGGATCTGCAGTTGGCATCTGCGCCAATGATTATTCTCGAGTTTGGAAAGGTGTTGATTACCGTGTAAAGGTAATTTATAGCGAAGGTGATGTCCTCACCTGGGCGGCAGTACAGGGCCACAACATAAAGGGCTCCCATGGCGGTAACAATGTGAGCACATGCGGCCCAAGCAGTGCAGAGGTGGGTAATTCTGGTAGCTGTGATGTCTGGATTCCGGATGACAATGGCTGCCCAGGGAGTCTCATCCTCCGCCTGGATGATCTTGTATTTTAGGGGATACCTCCGGACCATTTTCATGTGGGCATATGGTTCTTGCAAAATTAAGACATCAATGTTCTCCTCTTCAGCTTTGAGTCGTAACTGATCGGCCACTGCCCTGGCCCTTTGTGCGTTTATTTGTATGAACTTAACCTCAGTGGTGTTGTACTCCTTAAGGCGTGTCCCCATAATCGAGTCTTTCCTGGTATAAACTCTTAGCCTTAAGGTACACGGGGCATTTGCTGTCTCTTATGGAGTGCGCAGAGTTAATTTTTAGGCTTTTACAATTTGTACAAACTGGTTGTGTGCTTTTATTTGGGCAGTTGTTATAATAATGGCCTTTTTCAGAGCAGTGACCACAGGTTGGTGCCGTTTGTTTGCAAGTATGTGTAGTGTGGCCATATTTGCAACAACGGAAGCATTTGAGCACACCCACGTGCTCGCGGAAGCGGTGGCTGCTCCAGTTTACAAAGATCCTTGTCTGTCCTTTCAGGGCCTGCCAGGCGACAGGGGTAAGTTCCACAATCCAGTTGGTGGATCTAGCGTCTTTAGATTTGTAGGAGTACTTTGGGGTGAGCAGGTTTTGGGCGTCAGAGTTAGGTAGGGAGTTGGAGAAATTTCTCTGGTAGATCTCGTCTGCCAACTGGTTTGGTGTCAGGTCACTTTCTAAGTCATATATTGTTATGGACGGTCCTTTTCGCTTGGGCAAGGTCGCGGTAAGGCCTAGTTCTGGGATTTTTGGGTTATTGATGATCTTTTCTGCTTCTTCTTTTGTTTCCGTCTCTATTAGTATGCCGGTGTTTCTGGTCTTCCTAACTGCTTTTATCCTCGTTGTCTTGAGGTCATTTCTTAGATTGGTGATTACTTGTGTCTTGAGCTCTTCGCTGGATTGCGTTTCGTCCAGTGTCGCAGGGCGTAGAACGACCAGATTTGGTTGCTTTAGGAGTGTTTTCCGTTTGGCAGGTTGTGCACTAGAGTCTGCACTCGGCGTCTGGTAAGGTGTGGTCCTCAGCGCATGTGCGTAGGAAGGGGCACGCTGTGGCATTTGATTTGCCCTTCCCTCCAAGTAGGCCTCCAACTTGGCAGTTGCTTTGTCATATTCCGATTGTGTAGAGAGGAGGATAGTCTCCAATTTGCTCCATAAGGAGACGATTTCGGCGCGGAGATTTGTTGTAACTCTGTTCGCTTGTTCTTTGAACAAGCTCTCTAATGCCGTCCTAAGGGTGAGCACCTGTTGCAGGACGGGGCCCACTCGCAGTGCGGGGTCCAGAGCATGTTCCTCCTCCACGCAGTCGCACTGCTGGCTCTTTTGTTCAGTTTGTTCCTTGGATTCAGATTGAGATCTAGTTTCTCTCTCAGGTTTTGGGATTTCTACCTTCTTGTTGGGCTTTTTTGGGACTGGAGCGGGCTTTTGGCTTTCCACATCGCCTGTTATGCCTACAGTCTGAACAGTTCCAGAGGCGTTTTTCATGCTTACTTCTGAGTGGTTTGAGTATTGTGAAGGCATTTTCATAAAGTTCGGAAGAACGAGGTTCCGGATTGCCTGCATGTCAACATGGCTTTCTTTACCAGGCTGGCCGAGATATACCTGTTCATAAGACTGGGTGGAATACACCTCGCTGTCACTGACGTGCCGCCTTCTATTCCGCTGCAGTGGGCAAGGTGGCGTTAAGTGGGAGTCGAACAGAACTTTAGGGGAAGAGGCCAAGACTGAGTGGGAAGGGCTCCCTTGTTCATTCGCTGGCTTTTCCCGGCAGCAGTATGCGACAAATTTCGCGCGGGCTGCGCTTGATAGCTTTTTCAGGCTTAATTGGGAAAGGCCTGTGCAGCTCTGGCAGATTTGAAATTTGCATTTCGAGCATTTAATATTTACACTTTTGTTTAATTTACTGATTTTCTTTTTGCATAATTTGCAGATATCTGCATTTTTAGTACGTGGCTCTTCTTCCATAATTGAGCAAATAAATGAAAAACTACATATTCGGCGCTCACACAAAATTTAACCCTGTTATTCACTGCTGCAAACAAAAGCTTTCTCCAAATGCTTACGGGACCTCCTGCTGTAGAGAGATTGCCGCAGGCAGGGAGGTGACACGAAACGGAGCAAGAGGGAGGGAAACGTTACTGGTCAGCGAAGCACTTAGCTAGTGTCCACTAACTGCCGTTATGCTGTATAAGAAATAACTACCGTACAATATAGCGTCCATCTTGGAGAAGTGCATTGTCGCAAAGCCAAAAAGAAATTAGTGAAATACTTATCTTTTGCTGGAGCTACGCTGCTGAAACTTCATGTACAAGTAGATAGGCAGTCACTGATTGTTACTTGATCCCTTGAAAGTTCAGGCAATTAATATAACTCATCTAAATTACTTAAGATTAGGAGCACAAGGTACACAAGGTATATTACTAAGCGCCACCAAGTGGGGAATTTATTAATGATAATGATGATGGTATATCAGACTTAATGTCCAAATTTGCAGACGATACGAAGGTTGGCAGGGTTATTAATGACACTAATGACAGTACGCTGCTGCAACAGATCTAGAAAAGTTGAGCAGACGTGCTGATAGGTGGCAAATGAAGTTTAACATTGACAAATGTAAAGTACTGCGTATGAGAAGCAGTAACCCCAGAGGGTATCAATTGTGTGGTACTACGCTGACAGTGGTAGAGAGTGAAAAGGGCCTGGAGGTAATTGTGCGGGTAGATATGAAGTTTTCTGAGTAGTGCAGACGGTCTGCAAGAGTAGCTCATGGTGTCTTATCAATGATATACAGGAATTTTTCTAGCAGGGATAAGGAAGTGATCATCCCCTTGTATAAGGCAATGGTCAGGACACACCTAGAGTACTGTATACAGGTCTGGAGGTCTCATTTTAAGAAGGATGTAGAGCTGTTGGAACGAGCACAGAGAAGGGAAACAAGATTAATGAGTGGAACAAAGGGGTGCTCTTACGAAGAAAGGCTTAAGTTTTGCAAATTACAGTGTCTGGAGATTAGGCACCTGCGAGGTGGTCTGATTAAGGTGTATAAAGCCTTCAGTGGTTTGAGCATGTTCAGTGCTGATGGGATTCTTCCTCTTGCTCAGAATAATCACCTGAGAGGGCATAAATTCAAATTGAGGAAATACAGCTGTAGGATAGATGCGTGGAAGTTCGCTTTTAGCCAGTGTGTGGTTGATTGGTGGAACAAACGTCCATCTGTCGTTGTGAAAGTTGATAGCATAAACAGGTTCAAGGCAGAACTAGACAAACATTTGAAGCGAGTGGATGATGGGTTAAATGAGAAGGGTGTGAGTGTGTTTTTTTTTTTTTTTTTTTTGGCTGATGCTATACAAGCTTGCTTTGTTGCATAATGTACCGTTCCTAATGCTAATACTTGGAGCAAATAAAAAAGGCCATAAAAATCCCTCTCGGCATTGAAGGGATTAGTACGGCGTTTTCCACCCTGTGTTGGGGAGGATGGCGATTCGCGCGGGTGCATAAGTACACGTGCCTTGAGTGACCGGGGTTCAAGCCCGTGACTGCTGAATACGGTGCTGTTTCTTGTATTCTGTCTATCTTGTTAACTCCTTTGCCTGTTTGGTCGTCCCGGAGTATAAACAGAAAATGCATTTATTATTTATATCCACGTGCTGTACACGAGGAAAGAGACAGTTTTTGTTGGAAACGTCACGATGAGTGGCCCACACTCTCTATGTCTTGGAGGAAGGAACCTTTAGTGATCAGTGATATAGAGAGTCATGAAATTGTTTTAGGACGCAACTGGTTTATATAAGTCCTTGTGGGTTGTTGCTATAAGATTTTACGTGCATCAGCAACTTAAGCCGTATTGAGTCGTAGGTAATATGTCTGTAAATTGCGTGTGTTCTATGGTAGATTTGTTTTCTGGAAGTAAAGCGCGAGTTTCCAGGAGAAAGGCCCCGGGTGCCAAACGTTCAGTGACCAAGCGATTCTAGTGCGTCTCTAAAAGCGATTTTTCTAAAGAGCATTCCAGCGAATAGTTCTGCTTTTTTGTTTTAACAACCGTTTTTCATGATTTCTTTGTCAAAGTAGTCCTTTCGCAGCATAAGAAGTAGGCAAAGGCCCAGAAAGGAAAACCACCTTTCTGGGTTTTTTTTTTTTTTTTCTAGTAGTAAAAAAAAAAAAAAGTTTCTAGTAGTACTAACTTACTAACTCAGCCGCTTGGTCACCTTGTGGCACTGCTCCTGCCTCCCCGTGGCGAGTCCGGAAACCTGGGTGGTAAAGCAAACCCCTAGGGCCAAAAGGAGCAAAACATGGATGGATTTTGAAAACTTCCCACCGATTTAGACAGCAAATCCCAATTCAACGGATTTTTACCAACCGAATGATGACAATACCAACCGAAGAGACTGAAGACTGATGCTTCCCTAATAGAACATCCAAGTTTCCTGATCCTGCATTCCTTAACGAACCAGACCCTAGGCAATCTATCGCCATTCCTCATACAAAAATGTTTGAAAAATGTAGCAGGTTCCCCGAAAATGGTGCGTCTCAAATCTGGCGATCTATTGGTTGAGACAACAAGCTCCAAACACTCAGAGTACCTGCTCAAACTCACAACATTCAGCGGAATTCCGGTTAAGGTGTCACCACATGCTACCCTCAATACTTCAAAGGGTGTCATCTCAGAATGGGACCTAATGAATGTCTCAGAAGAGGAAATTGTCAACGAAATGCGGGATCAGAAGGTCATACAAGCGAAGAGAATTATGATGAAGAAAGACGGCGAACTTATTCCAACTCGCAGCATCATACTGACATTTAGCTCACCAACCCTACCTTCATCAGTGAAAGCCGTGTATTTAAACTGCCGCATTAGCCCATATATCCCAAACCCGCTAAGGTGCTATAAATGTCAGAAATTTGGACACTCCCAAACGGTCTACTCACTCGTTCCAAGTTGGACTATAGTGCTCCAGTCTATGACTCGTCGAGACCTAGTGCCCTGAGATGACTTGACCCAGTACTTCACTGCGCAATCCGAATAGTTCTTGGAGCTTTCCATACTTCGCCTGTGCAGAGCCTGTATGCGAAACCCTAAGAACCTCCACTACAAATCAGAAGACAATTAATTACTTTCCTACGCAACTAAAATAAAATCCCTACCGTGCCACACCATACAGGAAATTCTTTTTACACCAAAATGGGAACAACAATACCAACAACTACAAAGAATCAATAAACCTGCGAGCATGAGATTAAAAAACCTTCTCCTCAGTAGAAATCTTAACCTCGATAATATAACTCCACTGACGAAGCAGTCTACACCACCATGGATCATCAAACAGCCTACATATGGGACAAACAAGCACTTCCACATTTCAACTCTCAGGATCTGCATGCTGCTTAAAGTCGCAATTTTTAGATCATCGCTTCCTATATACAGATGGCTAAAAAACTGATTATCATGTGGGAGCGGCAGCTTACACATCTGATGCCACCACATCCCAAAAACTCCCGAAAGACTGCAGCATTTATACCGCAGAACTGCAAGTCATAATGTTAGCGCTAAACCAAATCGAACACTCAAGCTCACCAAACAGCATCATTTTTACTGACTCTCTCAGATCTAGTAACACCAGTCACGATACCACAGATACCACAACTCCTGTAAGATCTAGTCAAACAGAAAACTCTGATCTCGGTAACAAGCAGCGTGCAAGCGCAAATCCCGCAAGAGTACCCTGCAAACGCATTCAGTTAAAATTCTGTTAGTTTTATATAAGTTACTAAAGTTATGTCTGTTAAATTTTATGGTATGCATATTTACGCCATCGTTAACTGCAATAAATTCCTTGTTAACATTTCAAAATGCATGGATGTTGACATAGTAACCATTTTCCCAATTATCAAAGCATCCAGTGCATGTTCTGTAGTTGGACTTGACATATATGGCCTGAGCTTTCATTGCGTACCATAATACCTTAAAACTCAACCAGACCTGAGACTTTATCCATATAAATTATAGAAAGTGCTTCGAAAAGAAAAGAAAAAAATTCTCTTAGACTTGGTCCTTCGTGTAGTCTTCTAACAGGCCAAATGAAATATCAACGAGTGAAATTCTGGCTGAGAAAATTGAAATTCCTCGACTTTCAACTCCCCCCAAGAAATTTATGAAGCTAAATGAGACGAAACCGCCAAAGCCGTACTTATTGTTGCTAGGTAAACTGCAGGCGTGATAAACAGGTTGTCTTTCGGCACGCTCTCCAGACAGAACCAACGACATTCAACGATATTAGACTGCCGCAATGAATGTTTATTTACTCAACAAATGAGTCTTTCCATAAATATCATCCTCTTCGTTGGCCTGTATAAAGTAGGCTGAGAGAAGGGGAGGGAGAAAGAAAAAAGGGGGAGGGATATAACCTATTAAAGAGAAGACGCTAGAAGCGCAAGACTTATAGAATATTTTCTTCTTACTTCGAGCAGAGAATCTGCTTTGGGTTGTGTAACAGAGTGGTCGCGAGTTAGAGAGAATCGACAACGAAGAATAAACAGACTGCAGTCTACGTTCGAAATCCCTCACTAGAAGCTTCGCACATTAAACGAGAGTAGCATGTTTGGTGTAGTAATACGAGCGCTATTTTAAATTAAAATATTCTCGAGATGGCATTTGAGTAAGGAACTTTGTATTAGCCCTTTAAATCTGTCTGTCTTCCAGAGCATTCTATGTTTCTGAAGGCAGTTTTCCATCTCCTAGTTTGTTACGTGGGTTTGTGTGAGAGAGAGAGACTATGATAACCTTTAGACCACCGTTTCTCAAACTCTGGTCAGAGGAACCTTGGGGTCCATAGAGATTCTCAAAGGAGTCTGCGAATAATGTCAGAAAATTCTTATAAATATTTAAAAACTGGAAAAAAAATAGAAGCTCATTTTTAATGAGCTTGGAGGAGGTGGGTCCACGGAAAATTTAAGTTAAAAGGAGGTGTCATATCAGTTAAGATTGAGAAATGGTGGTCTAGACCAATTCTTGGATGTATAAACAAACTTCACGCACTGTATTAACTCCCGTAACTTTTTATTTCTACCTGCAGACAACACTACACTTTTAAGATGTTTTTAGTGTTAAAAACAATTATAAGATTCATTTCTAAATTCTAATAAATTGGAGGGAGGATACGTGATTTGTCATCTTAATGCATAATAATTTGAAATAAATACACGCTGTGATCTCTTGAAATTAATTTAAGATATTTGCAGAAAAGTTTCCACCATAATACACATTAAAAAAGAGTTTAGCAGCATTTTGCGTTTATACTAAACGTGGATCTGAAGATGAAATTCAATATCATTGGAAAAATCTCAATAAATATCTGAAATCCATATCGCGTGATATAACAGTGAGTATTTATCTTAATTATTATATATCATCACTTCAAAATTATTTTCGGTTGCAGAAAATACATTGATATTTTTATCTACATTATAATAAATTGTTTTTTATTTGGCTCGAGAACCGATGACACGTGAAGACAAATTTAACCATTCTGCGCTGAAATTCAAAGCTGCGCAGCAAGAGGTACGTAAAAATAGCCTCGTGGCACCAAATTTACACCTCCTGATCATTTATATTTTACAAAACTGAAATTGGAGACTGCTTTCTTGTGAGACAACTATGAAGATGACAAATATTTGTTTAGCGATCCCACTTTCCTGCTCAGGTACCCATTCACCGAAATTTTAATACCTGATTGTAAAAGCCTTTTAGTCATTGCTGGTTCTTTTAGTTCAGATGTCTCAAACTCTCCACAAGAGCACAAGCCGGTATCATTGCAAACCGAGTTGATAAAGTCTTGAGGCTAATCCGTGCCCAGTCACTAAAAACGTAGATTGCAACCCAAATTGCAGCCAACTTTTCTTTTTATAATCGACTATATCCACTCTTGGCAAAAACATATAAGTCTGACGACCTTTTTCCGATATTTCCCAATATGCTTGCCATTTGATCTTAATCTCATCCAAGAATCTTTTCTTTTCTAATTTCAAATCTGCTCTTGTGTACTCCTTGTTTGCATCCGGACATGTGCTTATACCAAGTACAGTTTTCCTGATGTTCCTTTTTGTTAAGTATAACAATCCTGCAATAAGTACCACATATTGCGCCGGCATCTTACCAGCAACCACTTGCAAAGTATCCGAGGACACTGTCCGACATACCCTAGTAATTCCGAGCAAAGCAAATCTTTGCCCTTGCAATAAGTGTTTTTGAATAATTACGTTATTTAATCTATGGACCCAAGCTCCAACACCATAACTTATTATTGGTACAAACAAGCATTCATATAACAAATTTAAGGCTCTGCCTTTAATGCCCCATTCTTTTCTTATTACCCTCCGGAGCTTGGCATATAATGTACAAATCTTATTTTTTAGATATTTTATGTGCTCGGTATAAAATAACCTTTCTTCTAATTTTAAACCTAAATATTTGGTTACTCTGGCATATCGAACAGAATTCCCCATTAGCTTCACAGTCGGAAATATGTTCATACTTAACCTTCCTTTCAAGAGCATCTGAACAGTTTTATCCTTTGATACCTGCAGCCTATGTTTCAATGTCCATTCTTCCAAGATTTTCAATGCCTCATTAGCTCTGCTTTCAATAACTGATCGAGCATATCCCTTTATTAAAATAGCACGGCGATCTGCCATATTTTGGCGATCAAGGCCCGGCGATCTGCCGTCCTTTGCCTGGTCTACTGCTTGCTCCACTTCTCATGCAAGAAGTTTATCTTCTGGTACTACATTACTTGGAACCCCTTTTTGCCTCAAATTTTCATACTCACTATCTTCTGGAAAGAGATCCTCTAAAATTTTGCCCACATAATCCTCCCACTTTAAAGTTTGATCTTGGTCATTTCCAATAGTACATGTTATGTCAGATAAACTTTTCTTATTATTAATAACTTTAAAAACAGAATTCCAGGGATCTCTGGATCCTTGTTCACTTACATATTTCTTCCACATTTGCTGTTTGGTTTTGCTGACAGTCCTCACATAATCCCTCCTATTAACTCTATACATTTCCTTAAAAACCTCACTTAGTTCAATGTTCCCATTTCTTCTAGCTTGCTGAAATTTCTTTCTGCTAACAAAAGTTTGTTTCCTTTTAATCGTTAATTCAAGAGTCCACCAAAAGACAGGTCTGTTTACACTATATCTATTTTTCATACTTTTTAAACAAGCTTCGTTTAATATTAGAGTAACCTGTTCCACATACTCATTGGATGTAAGGCTTTTCCAATCTATTTCCTCTACTCTATTTAAAAATACATTATCAAACCTTGGCCACCTCGCACTCTTATCCATATATCTATCAACATCATAATGTGTTCTTATACAATCATTTATATCACATGTAAAAGAGATGCCATTATTGTCGCTTGTTGTATAGTTTTCACAAACTTTCCAGTTCGTTATTTTTGCAGCAATACAATTAGTT
Source organism: Mastigoproctus giganteus (assembly GCF_048544385.1). NCBI lineage: Eukaryota > Metazoa > Arthropoda > Arachnida > Uropygi > Thelyphonidae > Mastigoproctus > Mastigoproctus giganteus. The sequence continues at coordinate 95,536,131 of NC_143585.1, read as the reverse complement.
GCTAATGTAAAATCTATATAAGATTGCCCGTGCACTGTGGAATAAGTTGGAACATGTCCAGATATATTTAGCACCTCCATCCCTGTAGCGGCTAAGAATTCCTGTTTCGATTTCCTGTTATGCTGGAAGGAAAACCGGAGTCTCCGAGAGAAAAAAACCTTGTTGTCCATGCTGAGACTGACTGACTCAGCCAAGGAGTGAAAAAAGCCTGTAAAAACTCCTCGCGTCATTGACCGGATTCGAACCTGGGCCTTTTCCAGCCAGTGTGGGGAGGACGGTGATCATAACCACTGTGCTACACACGCAGACAGACAGATTGAGTCAGATAGACCCTTTATTTGATAAAACTGGAAAAGTCATAGTTGTTGTTGTTGGATTTTAGGAGCATCACGACTAAGACCATACCATGGTCTCACCGTCCCACCACCGGAAACTTGGGTTTTGTTTTCGTCCAACAAACAGCAAAATCGACCATAAACACATGCAAATTGCAAACATTGTATACGATGCAACATGGCCTAAGTTGCTGATGCCCCTAAAAACCTACCACAACCAGCTAAGCTCCAAAGGAAATAAGGCTATGCATATTATGTCTGTAAATTGTAAGTATTCTGTGGCCAGTTAGCTTGAAGAGGAAACCCGAGCTTCCGAGAGATATGAAGCCACTGTCTTCTATCAAAACCAACCAACGTGGCAACTTTGTGAAAAAGCTAAAAGTTCCTCGTGTCATTGACGGGATTCGAAACCAGGCCCTTTACACCCACCGAATGGAAGAACGATGACTAAAATCTCTGTGCCACAGGGACAGCAGGTATCAAAATGACACCAGGTTTTTTTTTAATTCGATGCCACTTCTGGTATCAGTTAAGTGAATGCTTGCGTACTCGTACTGAATCCAAGTGATGGATTCACCTTGATACACAAAATGATACAGCGATGAAACGGTTATTGATAATACCTTTGAACCTTTAAACTGTCTTCAAAATATTCAAAGAAACTAGGTGGTGAGGGGGGGGGACATTGATTTCTTCCTAACCAGAGATTGCAAAAGGCACTAATCTCCGGCCCAGCTGACCATTTCCCGTGCTCTCTTTTCTACTTCTTGGAGGGCAGACCGGTGCACTTTATTCCGTTTGTATCGTGCACTTGTGCGATCAAAATTAGATTATGGATCTCGGGTATATGTTGTTGTTGTTGTTGGAGTGGGATTTATTGGCGCAAGGGCTGCTATGACCATATTGCGCCTATACCGTTACTTTGGAGTGTTTGTCAATATAGGAAAGGAGACTATTCTAGAAGTGATTGTATGCGTTAATCATTTTTAGAAAGGTGAACAGTTCTGATAAAGTGGCATCATTTCCAAGTATATGGCTTAGATGCAGAGGTTTTTGTGAGCTAATTAAGGATTTGAAACATGCGATTCTAGCTGAATGATAATGTGTACACTCAATGATAATATGTTTTACAGTAAGTATGGAACTACAATGCGGGCAAAGTGGAGGATCTTCTCCTAGCAGTAGAAATAGGTGTGTAAGATGTGTATGGCCAATTCGTGCTCTTGCCAGCACGACCTCTTCCTGCCTGTTTGATCGGGAACTGGATCTCCACAGCTGTGGATTGTGTTTTATTTCAAGAAGTTTGTTACCGGTTTGATTATGCCACATTTCAGACCACATCTCAGTACATATCCGCCGTATGACTGGTTTGTAGTCAGAAAAAGGAACAGGGGTGGAATCGAAGCAAGTGGGGTGTTTTGCTGCTTCGTCTGCACGCTCATTTCCTGGAATTCCAACGTGGCTCGGTATCCAGCAAAACGTAACAGTCCGATTATTTTTGTTGAGTTGGCATAACTGTGACCTGATTTGTGAGAGGAATGGATGCAAATGTTGTGATTTATTCTGTAGGGCATTCACCGCACTTAAAGAGTCTGTATATATATTATTACTTGGGTGTTTGGAACATCGTTAAGGAGTTTTAAAGCCATTTTAATGCGTACAGTTCGGCCGTAAAAACGCTGCATTCAAGTGGTAATTGGACAGAGACAGTGCATGTAGGACTCATTACTGCAGCTCCCACGGATACATCACTTTTGGAGCCGTCCGTGTATATCTGAAGACTGTGAGCATTGGTCAATGCGTGATTCGCATGTAGTTGTCTAAGATTGTGGTTCGATAAGGAGTGTTTTCCCCACTGAAGAAAATAGTTGTCGCAATGAGGTACATACATTGCCCATGGTGCTTGTACTGCGTCCGTAGTTTGAAAGATATTTCCAAGATCGATGTTCCAATTTTGAGTTACCTCTTGTAGCCGAATACCAGCAGGTTTGTTTTCGTTGGGTTTATTTCTATATAAGTTTTCCCACTGAGGTTCAAAAAGATATGTCCAGATGGGATGAGACGGGTGACTACGTAATTTGACTGCATAACTAAGAAGCAATACTTTTCTCCTAAGATGTAGTGGAGGTTCATTGGCATCTATATACATACTTTGCACTGGGGATGTCTTAAAGGCCCCTAAGGCAATCCTGAGAGCACTATGCTGGACCGGATTGAGCCAAGCCAATGCTGTCTTTCGTGCAGAATCATAAACTGGGGCTCCATAATCTAGACGAGATCTTATTAAGGTTCGATATAGATGTAGAAGAGTGAAGCGATCGGCTCCCCATGTCATGGAAGAGATAACTTTGAGGATATTAATCTTTTTCATGCACTGAGTTCGTATTTGTCGTATATGTGCCTGAAAGGTAAGTTTGGTGTCAAGTATAAGGCCCAAGAACCGGATACTTTTGCTAAGTGGTATTTTTTGGGTTCCTAATATTAGCTCGGGATCTAGATGGAGCTGACGCTTTTTGCAAAAATGGATAGCAGTTGTTTTTGTTGCAGAGAGACGATAGCCATTGCGGGATGCCCATGACTCTATTTTATTTATCGAGAGCTGCAATTGTCGCTCAATGGAGCGCATGCTTTGTGAATGATAGGATATAGTAAGGTCATCCGCATATAAATAGGTGTCAACATTAGCCGGAATATTTTCTGTTGCATTATTTAGCCTAATCGCAAAGAGCGTTGCACTTAGAACTGATCCTTGTGGGACCCCTTCTTCTTGGACAAATGTACGGGAGAGTGAATTGCAGTAACGCACTTGAAAGGTCCTGTTTTCTAGAAAACTCTGTATGATAAGGGGTAGCTGACCTCCGAGCCCTGTGGCATACAGATTTTGAAGTATGCCATACCGCCAGGTGGTATCAAAGGGTTTTTCGATATCCAAGCAAATCATGACTAGATGTTCTTTACGGATAAAAGCATTGCGTATGTTGGATTCTGCCTTGACCATAAGGTCTAGAGTTGACCGATTTTTCCGAAATCCGTACTGATTCTTATTCATCACCGAATGAGATTCTAGATACCATACTAAACGGGCGTGGATCATTTTTTCTAGTGTCTTACCAAGGCAACTGCTGAGAGATATTGGTCGATAGTTTCGTGGATCTGATTGATCCTTTCCAGGTTTAGCAAACGCTAGAACTATTGAGTGACGCCAAGAAAGAGGAAAGTAGCCATCTGAGAATATCCGGTTGAAGTATATTAGCAATGAATTCAAAGCTTGTTTGTTTAAATGTTTAAGCATTATATAGTATATCCCATCAGGCCCTGGTGCACTATCACCCGACCTATTTAGACAGCTCTCTAGTTCAAATGATGTAAAAGGTCGGTTATATGGAGGAGATGCCCTTGTATTGAAGTTCAGGTTATGCTTTTCTGCTTTAGCTTTTAGCTGTTTAAAAGTAGACTCATATGCTGATGCTGCGGAGATTTGGAAAAAGCAATCTGCCAGGGCATTTGCAATTTCTGTTGGAGTGGAGAAGTCTTTACCTTTCCAGCTTATAATCGGCATTGATTCGGGGAACAGTTTACCATTCAGTTTTTTGATTTTATTCCAGATTTTTCTAATCTCTGTATTTTTAGTAATAGTGGAAGCGAACCGGATCCAAGAGTCTTTTTTCGCTTTTTTCTGCACATAACGTGCCTTTGCTTTAAGTTTCTTAAAATTAATCAAGTTTTCAGTTGTTGGATACTTGCGAAATCTTTATTTTTATTTATTTATTATTCAATTTATTCCATATGCTTCACCCCTGAACAGCCTTCAGCTAGGAGGGTGCCTATATACATTTGTACATTTTGACTTAGACAGCAAACATAGAAGTCGTACATAAATTACACATATTATTATTATTTCTATTTTATAGAAACAGTTTCTATATAATATTATGAACATTAGTTTCTTTATCCAACAAACATCTAAAGTGAGCAAATATAGCGGATAAAAATATATACAGTGACACGAGCAAAAGGTAGAGACATATAAACACATACGCGTCCTAATGTGTGCACATACAGCCAATACATATACATACAAAACACATAATGATTTAAAACAAATTAATTCTTCAGCAAAGTAGAGTTCATGGGAGATTCCATCCTGAAGGAGATAATCAGGAAACTTCTACAGTTGTATGTGGTGGTACATGTCCTGTATCTTCTCAGATCTGTACGCTTTCTCATCACAGAACTTGTGGGGATCAATCTTCAGGGTGTTGTACGTTTGGAGGATGTTAGACGGAAAACATCTTCTAAGCATAGTTAAATTCTGTAATAAGCTTCTTAGGGGAATCCATGAACTATTGCAAAGGACGCGGGAAAGCCTAGGACCTGCAACAAGATTATGGACATTTGGAGCGTCAAAGCGATCGGTGAGGAGTTGACAGAGATTACGCAGATTTCCTGTAATCAGCAACTGATTCCAAGGGGTGCAACCGAGGTTAGCATACATGATTGATCTCGAGATGGTGAAAGGGAGGCCATTAACACGGTTCAACCACCTTAAAATCCAGTACTCGATACCCATGAATTTTTTGATGTTAGTGAGGGAAGCAGAGGACCAGATCGTCGAGGCATCGATTCCATGCTTTATTCTTTTCTTTTTTAGCATCACGGCATGCATCATTCCACCAGATATTGGCATGTCTGCGAGGACTGGCTGTGGTTTTTGGTATAGCACAGGTTGCAGCTGTTATTATCTGTGCAGTAATGTGGTCGGTAACTTTATCTATGGACTGGCTTTTGATGACTTCATTATCAAAGGAAATTGAATCTGTGAACTTGTTCCAGTCTGCTTTTGAAAATTTCCATTTTATGCGGCTGGCTATATGTGTGGTTCTGTTTGTTTGCAATTTGCAAATAATTGGGTAATGGTCACTGTTTAGTGGGTTATTTGAAACTATCCACTGAATGATTGGGAATAGTTTTGGGGAACATATTGATAAGTCTATGGCAGTAGATACTCCGGTGGGAAAATGAATATAAGTGTCAGCACCAGTGTTTAATAATGTGAGATTCTGGCTGTCAAGAACTGTTTCAATAAGTTTTCCTCGTTTGTCTATCTGGGGAGATCCCCACATAGTGTGGTGCCCATTGAAGTCCCCTAGTAGAATGAAAGGAGATGGAAGCTGCTTTATAAGGTCCTCCAGTTCTTTCGCAGTGAATTCTTTGTTTGGGGAAAGGTATACAGAGACAATGGTTAAAGTAAAATTTAAAACAATACGGACTGCTACGGCTTCTAATGTAGTCTGTAGGGAGATCTGTTTTGTAGGAACTTTGTTGTCAACTAGTATGACTACGCCTCCTCTGGTTGAGTTAGTATTGCTTCTGTCTTGTTGATAGATACTATAATTTTTAATCACTGGAGTCACTTGCGGGGTTACATTGGTTTCTTGTAAGCAGAGGCTGATTGGACTGTGCTGTTTGATTAGGTCATAAACATCAAATATATTGCTTCGTAGACCTCTACAGTCGGCCCCGAGTGCCAAGCGAGTGATCTAGCGATTTACAAAGCGAATTTGAAAGCGTTTTTCTAAAGAGCAGTTGATAAAGAGATTTCCAAAGGCTTTACTTTCAAAGTTATTTATTTTCTGGCTCTCTGTAAATAAAGAAGGAAGCCTCCTACAAGAAAGGAAAGACACCTTTCTTTTGTATATATAACTACTTTTCTAACACACTAACCACTAACCTTTTATCGCTTGGTCACTGGTGGCACCGCTCCTGCCTCCACGTGGCGGGGCCGGTAACCTGGGGGATAAATCAACCCTCGGGGCTAAAAGGAGCAGTAATGGAAACGAATGAATTTCCACGTCTAGAGCCCAAGAGTGCTCAATATGACAATCGTGAACCCGACCATGACTTTTCTACCTCTAAGAGAATGAAAAAAGATGCAGGCAGACAGGAATCACCAGCTTTCCTGATTATCCATTCTCTGTCGGCACAGCCTGTTAGCAAGCTCTCCCCTTTCATCATCCAACGATGCCTTGAACATGCAGCATCATCTCCAAAAATGGTGAAACGTCTCCAATCCGGGGACTTGTTAATAGAGACTTCTCTCCCAAGACACTCTGAACAACTACTGAAACTCACCACTCTAAGCGGAATTCCAATACAAGTCACTCCGCATAACACCCTGAATTCATCCAGAGGAGTGATTACTGAGTGGGATCTACTGAACGTGTCTGAAGAAGAAATAGTACAAGAACTAAAGTCACAAAATGTAACTCAAGCAAAAAGAATCATGATACGAAAAGATGGTACCTTAGTCCCAACACGTAACATAATTCTAACTTTCAATACACCGAATCTACCAGCATCAGTCAAAGCAGGTTACTTAAATTGCCGTGTTCGACCCTTTATCCCAAATCCCCTAAGATGCTACAAGTGCCAGAAATTTGGTCACTCCCAGACAGCATGCCGTGGCGTTTCAACATGTCCAAACTGTGGCTCCACAACTCATACCCAGTTAGAATGCAAAGCACAAACTCCACAGTGTCCTAATTGCAGGGGAAGCCATCCAGCATACTCTAAAGAATGTGACCTCTGGAAGATAGGCAAAAAAATTCAAAAATATAAGACTGAAAATAAAGTCTCCTATCAAGAAGCTAGGAAACAAATTAAACTAACCATGCCAAATAGCTCTTATGCCTCGATTATCCACTCTCACCAATCAGTAGCATGTCAGACGGAAGTGTCACTCTCTCCAGATAAATCGATTGCAGACTGGGCTCGATCAGTTCTATCGACCCAGCCTACATCAAAGCCAAACACAGTTGACCAAAGTATGAATACACCTATCACAGTTCCAACCCAAATCATAACCCAAGGTAAAGTAACAGAAAAACCTCAAAAATCAGATCCTGTCGAGGTTAATCAACCACCCTCAACAAGGATGGATACCGACGATACGACTACCCAAGACCTCCTTGAATTACATGCAGATGATGAAATGGAAGATAGCAATAATTCAACACGCCCCAATTTCCCCAGAAAAGAAAAACCTAAGCTGGATCGTCACAAACAACCCACTTATAAAAAGCAGTCAGATTCATCTCCTTCTTTCAAATCCAAATAATGGAACAGATCATCCAATGGAACTGTAGAGGCCTTCGCAGCAACATCGATGATATCCATGAATTAATTCACCTATGCCGACCTCTTGCAATGTGCTTGCAGGAAACGAATTTGACACCTCAGATCTCAATCAAAATCAAAAATTATACCTTGTTTAGACAAGACAGAGCTGACACTAACAGTGCTCACGGAGGAGTAGCAATACTCGTGGATTCAAGTATCCCCTCCAGACGCATCCATTTACAAACCTCCTTAGAAGCTGTTGCCACTCGCGTTGTAAATGGTATTACACTGACACTGGTTTCAATCTATCTTCCACCAAATCATCAATATACCATTCAAGAAATCGAAGATCTTGTCTTGCAGTTACCATCTCCCTTTTGTATCCTAGGAGACTTTAATGCCCACCATCCAATATGGGGTTCACCTATATCAGACAAACGAGGGAAGCTTATTGAAATGTTGATAGACAGGCAAAATTTAACTTTACTAAATACTGGCACTCCCACATATATCCATCTCCCTACAGGTACAACCTCTACAATAGACCTTACCATTTGTTCCCCAATCCTCTTTCCAAGTATAGAGTGGGTAACTCTAAGCGATCCTTATAGCAGTGATCACTATCCCATAATCTGCAAAATTCAAACATCCTGTTCCTTCCCAACAGAAAATCCAATGAAATGGAAATTTTCAAGAGCTGATTGGACAAAATACAGAACGCAAATATCATTTGACAACTACATTATTCAGTCCTGTTCCATCGACAGTGTTACTGAGCACATCACAAATGAAATTCTGTTAGCCGCATCCGCTACCATTCCTCAATATCAAGCAAGAAATAGACGAAAAACAAATTATTGGTGGAATGAGGACTGCAACCATGCGAAAAAAGAGAAAAACAAAGCCTGGAACCTTTTCCGCAAACACCCAACCACCCTCAATCTTATTAGTTATAAACGTCTTAGAGCAAAAGCTCGTTACATCAGACGTAAAGCGAAAAAAGAAAACTGGATTAAATTCGCCTCGTCAGTGAATAAAAATACTGATATTAGATTAATCTGGAGAAAAATAAAACGTTTAAACAGTAAATTTCCTCCTTTATCCACCCCACTACTGAACTGGAATGGACAGGAGCTTTCTACCCCTACAGAAATATCAAATGCACTGGGAACCACATTTTCTCAGCTGTCCTCTTCTATCGCCTATGATCAAACATTTCAAAAACTTAAAACAATTGCAGAGAAATCCAGACTAAATTTCACTGACAATTCCGCTTTACCTTATAACAAACCATTTACCATGCTTGAGCTGCAACAATCCCTTAACAACTCAAGAAACAGTGCTGCTGGCCCAGATGGGATATACTATGTAATGTTGCAAAATTTGGATCAGAGATCACTCTCATTACTGCTCATATTTTTCAATCGCATTTTTTCCGAACATACCTTCCCAAGTTCCTGGAGTCATTCTTATGTACTAGCAATTGCAAAGCCCGGTAAAGATCATTCTGTTCCGCAAAATTACAGACCAATATCCCTTACCAGCTGTCTAAGCAAAACCCTAGAGAAAATGATACATCGCCGTCTCACTTGGTTCCTGGAGTCCCAAAACTTGATTAACAACAACCAATTTGGATTCCGGAAAAATCGATCTTCATTGGATCTCATGATCAAAACCGAGACAAACATTAGAAATGCATTCGTCAAGAAGGAACATCTCGTAATGGTCTGTCTTGATGTCGAGAAAGCCTTCGACACTACTTGGCGATTCGGCCTCTTAAAAGATCTGCATTCTCTTGGCCTGAGAGGTAATTTATCATACTTTATCAAAAATTTTCTACATCAGAGATCCTTTCAAGTCCGTTACCGGGGAACCCTCTCTAAGATCTTTACCCAAGAAGAAGGAATTCCGCAAGGGTCGGTTCTCAGTGCCACTTTATTTACAATGAGAATGAACCACATAATTGAACTCATTCCGAAAACTGTAGATTCCTACCTCTTTGCAGATGATCTCTCAATATCCTGTCATTCTCAAAACATGCATTACATTGAACGCCAGCTACAAATATCAGTTAATCGCATCGTGACATGGATGACAGAAAATGGTTATAGACTGTCCAGCCAGAAATCTGCTGCCATACACTTCTGTAACAGACGAAATATGCATCCTGAGCCCGAGCTCCACTTGAATAACCAACCTCTTCCCATAACTAATTGTATTCGTCTACTAGGATTATTTTTCGACAACAAGTTAAACTTCCAAAAACACGTTGAATATCTCCGGACAAACTGTCAAAAGAAACTGAACATACTCAGAGTTTTATCAGCGACAGCATGGGGAGCAGATCGTAACACCCTGCTTCACCTATACAGAGCCATAATTAGATCACGCCTGGACTACGGGGCGCCTGTTTTTGATTCTGCTAGGGAGAGTGTTTTATCTCGGCTCAACCCTATCCAACATTCAGCTCTTAGATCAGCATTAGGTGCATTCAGAACATCTCCAGTGCAAAGTTTATATATCGAAGCCCATGAACCTCCTCTAAATATCAGGAGAAAGATGTTGCTGTTAAACTATGCAATCAAGATCCAAAGCCAGGTAACCCATCCTAATTGGTCAATACTTCATGATCCGCTGTATATGACCCTGTATAGAAACAAAACACAGACAGTTCGGCCTGCTGGTATTAGGCTAAAACATCTAACAGAAGATTGGGATATACACTTCGATAAAATCTTGCAAGATCCTATAGATCCTGACCCTCCATGGTCTGACATCACGCCATGTTGTGACAAGTACTTCCACCAGTGGGGTAAACACTCTCTATCAGACTTTACCATCCAACAGCTGCACACTGAGCATGGTCAACATTATCCTGACTTCGCTAAAATATATACAGATGGGTCGAAATCCGAGAGTGGATCGGGTGCAGCAGTGGTACTCCCTGATAAAATAGTTTCTCAATCTCTTCCGACAGAGTGTAGTAGCTACACAACTGAATTATTTGCCATAAAGCTTGCATTAGAAAATGTCTTCCATATGTCAATTCAAAAGAGCATAATTTACACAGACTCGCAAGGTTCCGTATTAGCATTGCAAAACAATTCCCCACCTACTCATCCGATATTAAAGCTCATCAAAACACAGTTGATACGACTTAGAGAGCATCAGCAAAAGGTTATCTTCTGCTGGATTCCAGGCCATACCGGAATACCAGGGAATGAAATTGCAGATGATGCTGCCAAAAATCCATCCAGCCCAGCCCCAACAAATTCGCTAGTACCTGTCACAGATTATAAAATGAATATACAAAGAATATGTAAAGATCAATGGACTCTTCAGTGGCAAACACAATTCCAAAATAAACTATTCCAACTAAAACCCTTACCAAAATTATGGGCTTCTAGCTCTATAGCAAACAGACAAGAAGAAGTAATTCTAGCCAGAGCCAGAATTGGACATACTCATTTAACCCATCTGTTTCTTTTGTCAGGAAATGATCCTCCCCAGTGTAATCATTGTCATACACCACTCACAGTCAAACACATACTTCTGGACTGTACTCTATATAATAATGCTCGACTAATGTCTTTCAATTCTCTGTCAAATTTAAAGGAACCTTTGTCACTTCACCATATCATAGGCGAAAATTCAAATCTTGCAGAATTCTTCTCCTTTCTAAAACGAATAAGATTGTATAACCGTATTTAACTGCTTATAAATCAACAAACACAGACTGTATGCATCACTTCCATAAGTGCAATATGGCCTAAGTAGCCATTGCACTTTAAACCCCAACAACAACAACAACAACAACAACAACCTCTACAGTTCCACTGTATAATATTCTGCATTATTTAGTTTTTGGGATTGGGTATGGTTCTGTCTGTTTTTTATATCCAACCTGCTTGTGTCGTTCTGGTTTCATCTTTTCTTTTTTTGGGAAGCTAGGACGCCCAAGGTCCATATCATCTTCTGCCTGTAAATCTAATATTGTCTCATCATGCAGGGTACCAGCATCTGTGTCCATATTTCCTGAGCATGGTTGTTGTGCAATATTTGGGGATGATGCTTGGAGTATCAGTTGCAGTTGGTGGGACTGTTAGCGGAGTATTGTTAGCACAAGTCACTTTACATTGTTCTGTATGTGGCTGCTGTGGGAACGACAGCACTGATCGGGCCCAATCAGCAATTGAGATGGATGGAGGTACTGTGACTGCCGTTTGTGTTGCAGCTGACTGGTATTTTTTGGCTGCCGCAGCATAGGTAATTTTTGGCATACTGAGCATAACTTTTTTCCTAGCTTCCTGGTAGGTGACCTTTTGCTCAACTTTGTATTTCTGAATCTCTTTTCCTACCCTCCAGAGTTCACATGATTTTGAGTATGCTGGATGCTGGCCTTTACAATTTGGGCATTGTGGCGTTTCTGCATTGCAGTCCGTTTGTGTATGGGCTTTAGAACCACAGTTCGGGCAGATGGCGTCTCCTCGACATACTGTTTGCGAGTGTCCAAATTTTTGACACTTGAAGCATCTGATTGGATTCGGAATGTATGGACGTATTCGGCAATTAAGGTATCCGGCTTTGACACATGATGGTAAGGTTAGTGTACTAAATGTGAGGATAATATTCCTAGTGGGAACAAGTTCACCATCTTTTTTAATTATTATCCGCTTTGCTTGAACTACCTTTTGATCTTTGAGTTCTTCTATTATCTCATCTTCAGTGACATTCATCAGGTCCCACTCTGCTATTACTCCTTTGGAGCTATTTAAAGTGGCATGAGGGGTGACCTGTACTGGTATTCCGCCGAAAGTGGATAATTTCAGTAGAGACTGAGAATGCTGGTGCTTAGTTGTTTCGACTAGAAGATCTCCAGATCGGAGTCTTTTCACCATTTTCGGTGAACCAGCCACACTTTCCAAACATTTCTGGATTAGAAATGGTGAAAGTGAACTCACAGGTTTGGCAGAAAGAGAATGTAATATGAGGAACGCGGGATATTCCTGCTGATTCTCATTTTTGCGTAGTCTCTTAGATTGTGATTCGTCACGTTCGGGTTCATTTGAGTCATGACATGAGCGTCTAGGCTCAAGTACTGGAAAGTTGTCATAATCCATGGTTGCTCCTTTTAGCCCCAGAGGATAACTTTTCCTCCAGGTTACCGGCCCCGCCACGTGGAGGCAGGAGCGGTGCCACCAGTGACCAAGCGATTAGAGATTAGTGGTTAGTGTGTTATGTGTTATTTCTATATACAAGAAGAAGAAAGGTACCTTTCCTTTCTTTTTGAAAAGCTTACTTCTTTATTTAGAAGAGCTGAAAATAAATAACTTAGCAAATGAAACTTGAAATTTCTCTGAAATCTATTAACTCTAGAGAAGTCGCTTTGAAATTCACTTTTAGATTCGCTTTGATCACTCGCTTGGCACTCGGGGCCTCTCGGGTATATGCTTCCGCCCGAAATAGCTTCCTTCGGTGGCTTGATCCCATTCACCATCAAGCCATTCATATTGCTACTGGTGCATTCAGAACATCATTTGTCCAAAGTATAAAGTATCAAAGCAAATTAACCATCCTTGTCGCTTCGACGAAAACGGTTGTCTCTACAGTATGCTTATAAGCTGAACTCCCTGCTAGCTCATCCCCACGAGGACATTAGTTTGGAGCCACGATGGGAAAATCTTTATAACACACTTCGGACTGCCAACTGACTATTCAGTATTCGTGTCCAAGGGCTACTGACAGAGCTTAACAACACGGTTGACATGGCTGTCCATTCACCACAGCAGCCCCCTTCCACCCTGGCATGCTCAATATCAGCGTGTGACTTCTTACTTAAGAACGAGACGAAGTCTAATACCCCGTTTTCCGTCTACGTATTGCGTGCTACGTACACCATACTCAATATTCTGACTTCCTCCGAGTTTATACAGACGGCTCGAAGTCGCAATCTACTACTGTTTTTTCAGATAATACGAAATCTGAGCAGAATCCCCCCTACTGAATGCAGCATATACACTACAGAGCTGTTCTCTGTGGACTTAGCCTTGGATCACATAAGAACTCTTCGATTACCAACGGTTTATTATATACACCGATTCATTGAGTGCACTACTGGCTTTATCAGAGATGAGATACACTACTCATCCAATCGTGTCTTAGATTCAACAGGTGATATACACTCTCTATGAAGGTGGTTACTATATCCGCTTCTGCTGGATCTCCAGCCACATCAGGATTAGATAAAACGATTTGGCTGGTACTGCGGTCAAATTAACAGCCCTGAGGAATAATCTTGACCTCTCAGTACCAGTTCCCTATACAGAATACAGGCATATAATCCGTAGTAAGTTATATTCTCAGTGGCAAATCGGCAGGTTCCTAACAAACAGATCAACAAGCCTGTAATCAAATTATGTCAGTGTGGTCTGCGCAAACCAGACTCCTACACACTCAGTCACTTTTATTCTGATTAGAGTGGCCAACAGATTGGCGGCTGTTGTCTTTTAGTGGTAGATGTGTGGAGGTGAGAGGCCTGTGGTAAAAACAGTGGAGTACATCAGCTTTACGAATGTTTTTAGGAAGATGCAGCTTATTTCTCTGGGTCTGAAATCTTTGTGGGATTTTGAGTTCTTTGCCTTCGGAACTGGATCCACATTGTTGGAAGCAAGCTGGTAAGCAGGATATATCGGCCAGCATCCTTGTTTCTTTTTTTGCTTAATAAGCTACTGGAACTTAGTGCCAATGCACTCTGGAAAGAGTTCGAGATTGCTCTTTTAGACAGCTGGAATTTTCAATTCACCCTTCATTTGGAAAAAAAGTTGAACACGCTGATATTAAGAGAAGCTTGTGCTACGAATGTGTGAATTATTTGATCCTTTAGAACCTTTTCGTTTGCCTTTTAGTGGTTGCCCGGCCATAATTCGTTACTGTTAGCGCGGAACCGGAAACAGAGCGGAGTTCACATGGAACATGACCAAAACTAACATAAATCCTGTAGCACACCTTCACACTACACAGAGCGACGTCATCAACTGCAGGCGCGCTCCGCTATCTATTACGTAACCATTAGAAACCAAAACATCACCCCACTGGTGATCGCGCCCTGTGTTCCTAATGTTGCAGGAACGGCTGGTAAACAATGCGCTTCTCACTCTCGAGAGTTGGAACTGAGAGACGGTATCACCAGGCAACCGTAGACAGCCAGCATGTCAGGAATTCGCAGGCCGCCGCCAGTCCAACCACACGGGAGCTACTAAAATTGGATCTTCTACCGTTATTTAATGCGACTTGTTGACACGTTAGCTTCGACTCATTCCTGATAGAGGACGCTGCGATACCGTTTGGCCTAGCAGGCGATATTTTTGAGTCGTCTGCCCTTTCGAGGCACACAAGGCTTTACGATTCTTTCGGATTAAACGAGGAGGAAGAGTAATAGCCTCTTTCCAGCGATATGCGGTTAGACACGCGTAGCATTCAACAGCTGTCTGGAGAATTGGAGCAGACGAAAATATTTTAACACTTGGAAGTAAGAAATTTTCGAAACCCACCTTTCGTCTGTTTGGTTAAGATTATCGTCTGCTTCATTGACATTTTTGAATTCGTTCTCAGGTGGATAAAAATCAAACGATGAATCTTTCACATATTCACTAATCAACGTGCAAAGTAATAAATTCGTCTCGCAAGTGTGGGTGTCATCAATATCTTGAATAAAAGTGCTTGTTTAATACTTTACCTTATTACTGTTTAAACCATCTCAACTTACGAGTTCGTCCGCAAACGAGACGCCAGGAAATGGTCGGAGGAAGGGAACAAAGCCAAGACGATGTCAAAGTCTTCGCGATTTGTGCTGATGGGAAGGCCTTCTTTAATATCTTATTGAAGTGTTAAAAAAAAAAAAGCGGAAATTTCGTACCGCAATAAAGTTGTTTTTCTTCTGGAAGAAGGGGTGTCTCTGGGATATTTGGTGCGCGTTTATGGCTGTGCTTGTAATAAAAGGCATCCATTAAATGCTCGCAGTCCTCATTTGGATCGTACATCGTCCGTATTATTGCCATCAGCGAGGAGACTTGTTGTCATTCTATAACCTGACATTTCACCATCGCGTATTCATATTTTGTTTATCTTGGATTCTTGCGAGCACTCTTCATTTCAATGAACCGATGTGTGATGATGGCAGCGCTATGTTTTCGTCAGAAACCAGGTCGGGCCCTTTTCCCAGAAGTTCGTTTTGCCCATATTAGTTAGTCCCAAATCAGAAGGAAATTTCACACACAGTAAAAAATAAAACTGAAAATAATAAAACTTAAAAGTAAATGAACAAATTTTCATCAGTAACCAAGTCCTATTCAACAATACGACAGACATTAATAGTGTGGACTTTTTATGGGTACTCCAGATTGTCTTTCTTTAGCGGACAAAGTGCTCTGAGTATAGATATTTATTTTAATCATTCCTACAAACAGAACTATCCATAATCCATGCCAATGTGTAATTATTGGTGTTTGCTATTCTGTCATTGCTCTGTTCTTTCTTTATCGTTTTATTTTGGGATAGAAAGATGGAAAAAACCGGCTTGGGTTATTTATATCATAAATAACACAATAATAGCTTTAATTATTGTTTGCATCATTATCTCAACAAAATAAAATGATAAAATTTATATACAGGGTGTCACAAGAGGTTAATAATAATCTTATTATTTAAAACTGGCAGGTAGGTGGATTTGAAAGCACATCTTTGAGAATTTAGACACACAAACCTCCCTCTTGACGTTCTGGAACATACACAGGAGATGTGAACTCATCAGCTATTTTAGTAAAATATATGAGAAGCCCGGATTGAACCGTGCTGTGACTGATACCTTCGCGCACTCTTTCTCGCAGAAGAGGAATCTGTTCCGATGTATGTTATTTCCCTATAATCAGAGGATCATTATTGCCCCACGTATCCTTTAAGACATTCTCCCTCCCCCAGAAAATATTCCAAACCTGCAGTAAACAAATAGTTCTTAGCTACCTCAATCTTCTCCTGTTCGTTATCTTTTCTGTGTGATGTGCTACGTCACCTGTGCGTAGTCATTAATCTCAGCTGCAACATTCACTGTCGTCCCTGCTGTTACTCAGATATTTCGGCTTTACTTATAAATCTAAAAGAAGTTTAAATACAAACGTAAAAGTGGAATAAAAGTCCCAGAATTGAAGCATTCCTTAGTCACCTAAAAATAAATGTCCTTCTTGCAGAATAGCAAGAATGGCACGTCAGGTATTCTTTGTAATATACACAGCAGCTGGCACTAATGTAAGGACGGCCAAGGTTGAAATGGAATAAAGGGAGAAATGACTTAGCGTCCCGCAAGAAGTGAAAGGAATTTAGTTTTTTTTTTTTTGTGCTGTTTAGCCGCTTACTTCCTCTACTTGTGAGCGCCACAAGTAGTTCAATATATGCTGGAAAGAGACGCGAAGTTATTTATGTATCAACCGTGAAATTCCACATTACTATAGAATGCAATTGGCATGTGCCATTGTAGAGTTACAATCCTTCTCACAATGTGCAGAATGTAAGACATCGATTATTGGCTGTAACAACAAACTCTTCAAGTTAGAAGCGCTCTTGATAGCATATGATAACGCTGAATGCGATTAATTATTGTTTTTGTTTCACGATGTCCATTGAAAAACGAATTGAAGTGTTTTTAGCTGTAGCTGATCTCTTTAAAATTCTAATCATACCACTTAACTGATATTAAAGATTCCACATATTCGGATATAATCATCCTCATCGTCATCGGCCCCGAGTGCCAAGCGATCTTTCTAGTGCGTTTTCTAGCGTTTTTCCTAGGGCGAGTACTAGTGCTTTCATAAACCCTCCACCGCTCGCAACGTCACTGCTGACCGCTTGCAACGTTACTGCTTCCCTCGCTGAGCAACGTTACTGCTAACCCCGCTTGCAACGTTATTGCTCTCCTATTCTTCTGATCGCTTGGTCACTGGTTGGCACCGCTCCTGCCTCCACGTGGCGGGGTCGGTAACCTGGGAGAAGGAAGCTCCTCTCCCGGGGCTAAAAGGAGCAACAATGGATTGGGACGAATATCCACCACTAGAACCAACAGGCTCTCAACATATTGACACCCGTAGAAGGGAACATGATCCTAGTCTCTCGAAAAGAATGAGAACAGATTCTAGCAAACCAGAACCACCAGCTTTTCTAATAATGCATTCATTATCGAATCAACCAGTAAGCAAATTGTCTCCCTTTGTCATTCAAAGATGTCTTTAAAATTCAGCAGGAACACCAAAAATGGTAAAACGACTCCAGTCAGGAGATCTATTAATTGGAACCACGCAAGCAAGGCACTCTGAACTGTTATTGAAACTGTCAACTATAAGCTGAATCCCAATCAAAGTTACGCCGCATAATACACTGAACTCCTTTAAAGAAGTAATAAGTGAGTGGGATTTACTAAACGTCACCGAAGAGGAAATAGTTACCGAATTACAAGAACAAAAAGTAACACAAGCAAGGCGAATCATGATCCGGAAGGACGATAAACTAGTTCCAACACGAAATATCATACTGACATTCAGTACACCAAATTTACCAAACTCAGTGAAAGCAGGCTATCTCCACTGCCGAGTCCGGGCATACATTCCAAATCCCTTAAGGTGTTTCAAATGTCAGAAATTCGGTCATTCTCAAACAACATGCGGCCCCGGGTGCCAAGCGTTTCCGGCCCCGAGTGCCAAGCGTTTCTAGTGATCAGGCGATTTCTGTGCAATTCTAAAGCGATTCATAAAGTGAAAGAGTGTTAGATATATCAAGAGTTTAAAGTTAATTCTCTTCTGTAAATATATATAGTTACTGAAAAGTATCAGTGTAAAGGTTCCTAAGAAAGGAAAGTCACCTTTCTTTTATATATATTCTAGTCCTACTAACCACTAATCTACTTCCGCTTGGTCACTAGGTGGCACCGCTCCTGCCTCCCCGTGGCGGGGCCGGAAACCTGGGAGGAAAAGCTCTCACTCCCAGGGCCAAAAGGAGCAAACATGAATGACTCAAACATTACCACGAATCCCAAAGATCTGACTCCTTTGAGTCGGAAAAATGAGGACAATGTGACTACTGCAACCAAAAGGCAAAAAAAGGAAATAGCATCACTTAATGCACCTACCTTTATTGTCTTTAATTCTACGACAGAACAGCCATTAGGAAAATTGTCGCCATTCGTCATCCAGAAATGTTTAGAAAGTGTGGCTGGAACACCAAAAAATGTTAAGCGACTAAAATCAGGCGACATTCTAGTCGAGACAGCAAATGCCAAACACGCAGAAAGACTGCTTCAAATGAAAACATTTGGTGGGATCCCAGTAAAGGTCTCTCCCCATAATACGCTAAATACATCGAAAGGAGTAATTTCTGAGTGGGACCTTATCAGCGTCTCCGAAGAAGAAATTAAAAATGAACTTGAAAATCAAGGCGTTATAGCCGTGAGAAGGATTAAAATTACAAGAGATGGGACACTTATCCCAACCAGAACTATCATACTAACGTCCCCTCAACGTGGGCACCTGTACGTGGTGAGGGGACCTCCCAGTGACGCTGCTGGGTTTCCAGATTAGCATCACTGGGATCTAACGCCCATACCTTGGTTTCAGGGTTACATCTTTGAAATCCGGCGTGTGCAGCCGTGCGCCGCGACCCGTGGAAGCGGAAAGGGGGATCCTGGTGGTTGAGGGGCCCAGCTTCAATACACCACTTTGGCCCCTGCTTCGACAAGACGGGTGGTCCCGGACCGGCCCGACTGGGATCAATCGGCGGGTGGTTTTATACTGCTAGGGTCAACTGCGTTCCAATAAGCCTCCCTCCCTATGGTCTTGGGACGGGATAAAGACTTATTGGTAACGTGGGTATGGTGTTCTAAGCGAACTCGGCGTCCCATTCGTGTACGCAGTACCTGCTAGTTCACGAGTGGGCGTCCCCTCGTAGGGCTCCGTGGTGGGTGAGGTACTTAGGCATCAGACATTTTCTCTTTACTCATATGAGTAATTTAAATCCCCTTTCTTCTGGGGCCCCAACAAGGCCCCTACCTAATCGAGAAGATGAAAAAGAAAACACCTCTGCAAAAAGAGCCAGAACTGAGGATACACCAACACCATCAGTGACACCGCTCTTCCTCATTCTCCATTCCATCGGAGAACAGTCAATTGGAAAGATGTCACCCTTCTTTATCCAGAAAGGATTAGAAGGGTTGGCAGGGTCACCAAAATCCGTTAAACGACTGCGTTCTGGCGATCTTTTAGTTGAAGCTTCCAGCACAAAACAAGCTGAAAAATTCTTAAACTCTACATCCATAGGGGGAATACCTATCACCGTAACCCCCCACAAAACTCTGAACTCTTCACGTGGTGTTATATCAGAGTGGGACCTTCTTCATGTTTCTGAAGAAGAGATCTGCTCTGAATTGAAAGACCAAGGAGTGACAGCTGTGAAAAGAATATCGATACGAAAGGATGGGAATCTCGTCCCTACCCGAGTTCTTATCCTCACGTTCAATACCCCTAGGCCTCCAAGTTCCATCAAGGCAGGCTATCTAAACTGCCCAGTGAGGATTTACATCCCAAACCCACTGAGGTGTTTTAGATGCCAAAAATACGGCCACTCACAAACATCTTGTCGTGGTAACCCTGCCTGTGCTCGATGTGGTGTTAAAGACCACGAGAGCAAGGAATGTTCAGCTTCAAAACCGATCTGTATTAATTGCCAAGGAGAGCACCCCGCCTATTCTCGAGCATGCCAGCGGTGGAAGGATGAAAAAGAAATCCAAAAACTGAAAACAGAGCTGAATATCTCCTACCCAGAGGCCAGAAAACGTATCGAACCAATAAATAACGGGAAACCTTCCTATGCTCAGAAGGTTTCTGCCAAGTGCACTATCGGTACTCAAACTGAGATGACTATACCACCGAAAGAGTCATTCACTCCGATTGCACGCTATTTATTAAATTCACAAAAGCCCACCAAAAAAACACAATCAGTTGCCACTCCTATATCCGTACCTCCTTGTGCTCCACCACTACCAAAACCAAGTGGTAAAAAAGAGCAAAAACGTTCTGAAGAGTCACCCGTAATACCAGAAACAATGGATGTAGAGAACAAGGAGGTACAGGATGAATCAGTCTTGGAACTCTTTGCGGAGGAAGAAATGGACACGGGACATCGTCCATTCTTCCCCAAAAAAGACAAAGCCAAGACTGATAAAAGTAAGCCCTCAGCACCTCGGAAGCCGCCTGATGGACCCACCAAGCCAAAATAATGGCTAAATTCCTACAATGGAATTGTCGTGGATTCCGGCGAAATACTGATGACATCAAGGCCCTCCTGCAAAAGCACGAGCCAGTTTGCTTTTGCTTGCAGGAGACATATCTAAAGGCAAATGATGATCCCACCCTGCATAACATCACAATCTTTCGTAAGGATAGAATTGCGGATGGTCCTGCTCATGGAGGAGTGGCTATCCTTGTGGGTAATCAGACCCCAGTTCAGCCCTTGCTAATTACAACCAGCATAGAGGCTGTTGCAATTCGCCTTACAGTGGGATTTTTAATAACGGTCTGCTCTATTTATTTGCCACCTGGGACTGACATCTCCCAGGCAGACCTTGATGATCTTCTAACGCAGCTGCCTCCCCCTTTCTTACTTCTCGGGGATTTTAACGGACATAACACCTTGTGGGGTAGTGCTAACATCAACGGAAGGGGACGAGTCATAGAGCGTATGCTCAATGACAATGACCTTTCCCTTCTAAATACTGGAACAAACACCTTCTTCCATATGCCTACCCGTACTTTTTCTGCCATTGATCTCTCTATCTGCTCCCCTTCTCTACTCCCTTCCCTCACCTGGGAAGTGGAGGAGAATCCATACGGAAGTGATCACTTCCCTGTGATAACCTTGTTACACAGTGGGAGACCGTGTCTTCCTTTTAGGTTACCACGGTGGAAGTTTGATCAGGCTGACTGGAATGCCTTCCAACATCAGGCAAATTTTGAACTCAGTACAGTCAGTCAGGAGCCTATCAATGACGCAGTAACGTACATCACAGAAATCATTGTCCACGCAGCTGCTACTGCTGTCCCAAAAACATCAGCCCGGTTTCCACCATTTCCCAAACCTTGGTGGAATTCACAATGCACAGCAGCCAAAAAGGCTCAAAACAAAGCGTGGGGGATATTTCGCCGATATCCTACCACGAACAACCTTATAGCCTTCAAACGTGCACGAGCCAAAGCACGCTACATCCGTCGTCAGAGTCAAAAGGAATCGTGGATCCGTTTTACATCATCTATTAACCAGTCTACCAACTCTAAGGTAGTCTGGGATAAAATCCGGAAAATGAAGGGAAAATATACATCCCACCCTTCTTCAATCTTAGATTATAATGGATGCGCTATTGCAGATCCAACTGCAATAGCCAATGCTCTTGGGGAAACATTCTCCAACATCTCCGCAACATCCTCATACTCCCCAGAGTTCCTGGTCCTGAAACATAAACTGGAAAGAGAAGCACTTAATTTTAAGTCCAAGGGCCTCTATCCCTACAACGGGGATTTTACTATTCAGGAACTGAAAAGAGCCCTCGCTCTTTCCAAAGCAAGTGCTGCTGGACCAGATGGCATCCATTACGACATGATTAAACATCTTTCACCAAAATCTATGGATTGTCTGCTCTTTCTGTATAACAGAATCTTTACTGAAGGGCAGTTTCCGGATTCCTGGCGAAAGGCAATCGTTCTTGCCTTCCCTAAGCCAGGAAAGGATCCAAAAGTCACCACCAACTATCGTCCTATTGCTCTGACTAGCTGTCTGTGCAAAATCCTGGAGAGAATGGTTAATTCTCGTTTAATATGGTACTTAGAATCAAATGACCTTCTCTCCAACATACAGTGCGGCTTCCGAAGGAACCGGTCCACTCTGGACCATCTTATTAGATTGGAAGCATCCATCCGGGATGCTTTCCTAAAACGTGAACACTTGGTGTCGGTGTTCTTTGACATGGAGAAAGCGTATGACACAACTTGGAGATTTGGCATCTTGAAAGATCTGCATAGCCTTGGCCTTAGGGGGCAACTCCCCATTTTTATTAAAAACTTTTTAGCCAATCGATCTTTCCAAGTTCGTGTGGGATCCTCACTCTCTCGTTCCTTCAGCCAAGAGGAGGGAGTACCACAAGGATCAGTACTAAGTGTCACGCTTTTTGCCATCAAAGTGAATTCCATCACAGAACAACTTCCTCCAACTGTCAACTGTGCCCTCTATGTTGATGACTTTAGCATATTTTGTCAGTCATGCAACATGAGGGTTATTGAAAGACAACTGCAGAAAGCTATTGATCGCCTCAACTCCTGGGCTCTTGCTAATGGCTTCAGGTTCTCGCCGGAAAAGACCGTTTGCGTACACTTTTGTCGTAAGCGTAATCTTCATCCTGAACCTGAATTAAAGCTCGGACAAAATGTAATTCCAATAGCAGCGGACACAAAATTCTTGGGACTCGTATTCGATAAAAAGCTGACCTTTCTGGATCACATCCGTCAACTCCGCACAAAGTGCACAAGAGGGCTAAATATTCTGCGCTCTCTTTCCTCAACATCTTGGGGTGCGGATCGATGCACCCTACTACGCATATATCGTGCACTTGTACGATCCAGACTGGATTACGGGTCCCTGGTATACAATTCGGCCAGAGACAGTGTACTTCGCTGGCTCGATCCTGTCCATCATCTGGCTCTCCGTACCGCTATTGGAGCATATCGCACATCTCCTGTCCAGAGCTTATACGTCGAAGCAAACGAACCGCCATTATTGCTTCGACGTAAGCAGTTGTCTCTAAACTACGCTCTAAAACTGAAATCCCTGCCAGACCACCCTACGTGGCTAACCGTTTTTGAGCCGCGATGGGAAAATTTGTACAACACCCGTAAGACTGCCAATCGTCCTTTTGGTATTCGTGTCCAAGAGCTACTCAAAGAACTTAATATAAAGGTAGACAGGGTTGCCCAAACACCAAAGCAACCCCTTCCACCCTGGCATGCTCATGTCCCGGCATGTGACTTGTCCCTTAGAAATTGGGGTAAGTCGGACACTCCATCGTCTGTCTACCTGCAGCTTTTTTCAGCACACCGAGCTGAACATTCTGACTTCGCGCCAGTCTACACAGACGGCTCGAAGGCGGAATCATATGTGGGATCTGCTGCTGTCTTTAGAGACAGCACTACTTCGGAGCAGATTCCTTCTGAATGCAGCATATTTACTGCAGAGCTGCACGCTATAAAGTTAGCCTTGGATCACATTAGTGAATGCCAATACCAACGGTTCATTTTATATTCTGACTCTCTCAGTGTGTTACAGGCTTTAATATCCGTGAGGTATAATCCTCACCCGGTTCTGTCTAGCATTCAGCAGAAGATTCACGTTCTCCATGATCGCGAATATGACATCCGCTTCTGCTGGATTCCCAGCCACATTGGGATTAGGGGAAATGATTTGGCTGACACCGCAGCCAAATCAGCAATCCCTAATAATAATCTCTGCCTGTCAGTCCCCTATACAGACTACAGGCAAATAATACACGAGAAGATACATTCCCAATGGCAGGAGTTGTGGAATGGACAGACTGGGAATAAACTATACCGTATAAAGCCTTTAATTGAACCGTGGCAGTCTAGTCTGCGCAGGAATCGTAAGGAGGAAGTTGTTCTTGCCCGGACCCGCATAGGACATAGTCATTTGACACATTCGTTTTTGCTGAGGGCTGATGACCCTCCTATGTGTGTGTCCTGTGGCACAATTTTAACGATCAGACACCTTTTAATTGACTGTCCAGATTTTAGCAGCACTCGTTCTACCGCTTTTAACCATCTGACTGAGCCGTATACACTCAGTCAGATTTTATCCGACAATGACAACGTGTCTGCTGTTTTTAGCTATTTTAAATCGATAAAAGTTTTTAATTGTATTTAAAATTTATGTTATTGTTACGTCTTTATTGATTTATTTTTTTATATCTTTGTTATTATACATCTGGACATGGTGGCCTAACTACTTAGGTCACTGAATGTTTTTTTTTTTTTTTTTTTTTTTACATATGACCGGTATTTGGCGCATTATAGCCTCAGCTGCTTATGCGCCAATAAAACTCAAATCAAATCAAATCAAATCAAATCATACTAACGTTCAACACTCCTAAACCACCTACAACTGTGAAGGCCGGATATCTAAATTGTAACATCAGACCATACATTCCAAATCATCTCCGCTGCTTTAAATGCCAAAAGTATGGTCATTCACAAATGGCATGCCGTGGTGTAGCTATCTGTTCCAACTGCGGGTCCCAGGATCACAGCAATCAGAACTGTTCATCCGAGAAACCGAAATGTCCAAACTGCAAGGGAGACCATTCTGCCTATTCCAAGAATTGTGAATATTGGAAAAGAGAAAAGCAGATTCAGCGGTATAAAGTGGAACATTCTGTCACATACCAAGAAGCTAAGAGAACTATACACCCGACTATCTTAAACAGACCTTCCTACGCGCAGGTCATAACGAATTGTCGTACAATAGAAACCCAAACAGATTTTACAATTCCTCCAAAGAAATCTATCTCAGACTGGGCACGAGCACTACTCACAATTTCCCAGCCAAAACATCAAGAGAAACTCACCAACACACCACTTTCCGTGCCTCCCGATAAGAAACACTCAGAATCGAAAGCACCTCAAGGAAAACATAATGTCATAAGTCAGAAAGCAACCGAACAAATGGAGACAGAAGCACCCAACCAAGCAGATGAACCAGTATTAGAGATTTTCGCGGAAGACGATATGGACACCGGAAAACCATATTTCCCGAAAAAGGAAAAACCAACGTGTGAAAGACTTAAAACAGCATCTAGGAAACAGACCGAAAACCTCTCCAAAATCAAATAATGAAAACCATAATCCAGTGGAATTGTAGAGGACTCCGCACTAACATAGGTGATATATATGACCTGATTACACAGTATGCACCATTATGTCTTTGCTTACAAGAAACCTACCTCAGACCTCAAGACTCTACCTTAATAAAGAACTATACAGCATACCGAAAGGACAGAGTAACAGGTGGCACAACCCATGGTGGTGTGGCAATACTAATAAATTCTCGCATTCCTTCCCAGATTGTCCCGCTAAACACAACCCTTGAAGCGATTGCAGTACGCATAGCCGCTAGATCCCTCATAACAGTAATAACTATTTATGTTCCACCAAACCAAAATTTATTACAACAGGACTTAGAAGACATTGTAAGGCAGTTGCCAACCCCCTTCTGTATACTAGGCGACCTCAATGGGCATAGCCCTGTGTGGGGTAACACAACCACAGATCGGAGAGGAAAACAAATTGAAAAATGGATAGACGATAATGATTTAACTTTGTTGAACGACGGCACACATACTTATACACATCTTCCATCAGGAAATACTACAGCTATAGACCTATCTATATGTTCTCCAATACTATTTCCAAGACTTGATTGGTCAGTGCACAGTGATCCTCTCAGCAGTGATCACTATCCAATAATCATCACCATGGCACTAGGAACCACATGCAAGTCACGCAAAACTCCCAGATGGAAAATAAATGAAGCAGATTGGGAAACTTATAAAACATTATCAAAACTAAATGTTGATACCATCAAGCAAAAACCGTTAGATGCAGCAGTACAATATATAACAAATAAAATAATTCAAGCTGCTGAACACTCTATCCCAAAAACATCGTCTCACTTTCCAACACATCCAAAATCATGGTGGAATGCAGAATGTGCGCAGACTAAGAAAGAGCGAAACAAAACCTGGAATACTTTTCGCAGATATCCAACTTTAGAGAACCTCATATTGTTCAAGAAGGCACGGGCAAGAGCCAGATATATTAGGCGGGCCAGTAGGAAAGAATCCTGGATAAAATTTGCATCTACATTAACAAGTTCCACACCATCTAAAACTGTCTGGAATAAAATTAACAAAATGAGTGGCAGATACCCGATTACCCCAACTCCGATCCTAAACTGGAATGGACAAGTCACTGCAGAGCCATCAGAAATAGCCAATGCACTGGGCGAAACCTTCGCCAGAATATCAGCGACCACTTCATATACTCCCAGTTTTCAAATATACAAGGCAAGAATGGAAAGACATAAACTGAATTTTTCCACAAGAAATAATGAAGAGTACAACCTACCCTTAACATTCTACGAATTGAAACACGCTCTATCCCAGACAAAGCAAAGTGCTGTAGGTCCAGACCAAATCCACTATATGATGTTAAAACAACTCGATGATCAATCCCAAATGGCATTACTAGAACTATATAACAGAATCTTCTTAGAAAACCAATTTCCAGACAGTTGGCGTCATGCAATAATTCTTGCTTTCCCAAAATCGGGGAAAGACCTCTCTGACCCACGCAACTACCGTCCAATTGCTCTAACCAGTTGCCTGGGAAAAGTTATGGAGAAAATTATCAATGCTCGTCTAACATGGTTTTTGAACAGAAATAACCTCCTCAATCCAGCACAGCATGGTTTCAGAAAAAATCGTTCAACACTAGATTTACTGATCAAATTAGAAAACAGTGTGCGGAATGCCTTTATCCGAAAAGAGCACCACGTAATGATATGTTTCGACATAGAAAAAGCTTACGATACTGCGTGGCGTTATGGAATTATTCGAAACCTATACCACCTTGGATTACGTGGACATCTTCCTAAATATATTCAAAATTTCTTACTCCACAGGTCATTTCAAGTTAGATTGCAGAATACTCTTTCAAAAGTTTTCACCCAAGAAGAGGGTGTACCTCAGGGGTCTGTGCTTAGCACAACCCTCTTTGCTATCAAAATAAACTCCATAACTGAGCATATACCAAAACCTATTGATACCGCTTTATACGTTGATGATTTCAGTATGTCCTATCATTCTCAGAGTATGCGAACTATAGAACGGCAGTTACAGGGAGCAATAAATAAAATAAGTCAATGGGCACAAACAAATGGCTTCCGGTTTTCCAAACAGAAAACTGCATGTATACACTTCTGTAGGAAACGAAACCTACACCCAGATCCTGAACTTAAACTAGATGGATATATGATCCCAGTTGTACCAAACATAAGATTCTTAGGACTTCTCTTAGATAAAAAACTGACATTCCTTGAACATATTAAGCAACTAAGACATTCTTGCATCAAGAAGTTAAATCTACTCAAAGTTCTCTCCGCAACAACTTGGGGTGCAGATCGACAGACACTACTTAAACTTTATCGAGCAATAGTGCGTTCCAAGCTGGACTATGGAGCACCAGTTTACGACTCTGCAAGACCAAGTGCACTGAGATGGTTAGATCCCATACACCACAGTGCACTCCGTATAGCACTTGGAGCTTTTCGCACTTCACCTGTACAAAGCCTATATGCAGAAGCCCATGAACCTTCACTACAACTTAGACGACAGAACCTATTATTACACTATGCTGCAAAGATAAAATCCATCACCGACCATCCAAATAGAGAGGTTCTGTTTTCATCGTACTTGGAAAATGTATACCAAGCCCATCCACGAATAAACCGCCCTTCCAACATCCGACTAAAAGATTTACTGTTATGCCGAGAGCTTAATTATGATAGCATAGCTACCACGACTACACACATTATTCCACCATGGATCACAATTCAACCTGTGTGTGACCTGCATTTCCAATCTTGGGGGAAAACAAATCTCCCGAGAACAAACTACCAGCAACTACATGCAGCATACAAAGAAAAATATGAACATTCAACTTTCATATACACAGATGGCTCAAAAACAGAAACTTGTGTAGGAGCTGCGATTCACTCTGAAGACTGTACTCTCATCCAACAACTTCCAAAAGAATGCAGCATCTTTACAGCAGAATTACAAGCCATTTTGATGGCCGTAAACAAAATTAAACATGAACAGATAGCAGACAGCATAATTTTCACGGACTCGCTTAGCTCTGTCATTGCTTTACAGAATGCCAATACTAAAGCACACCCAGTTTTACAACAGGTACAATATACAGTATCTAAGCTATTGCAAAATAATCACAAGATCAGTTTCTGTTGGATTCCAGGCCACACAGGAATAACTGGGAATGAAAAAGCAGATAAAGCGGCAAGAGAAGCTGCTACCTCTTACTATGCATTCCGCTCAATACCATATACCGATTACAAGTCGTTAATCCACCAAAGCAGTTTAAAACAATGGCAACAACATTGGAAAGATCAAAGTAACAACAAACTTCGTGTAATTAAACAAACACTCCGACCATGGACTACCAGTTGCCGATCCAACAGACACGAAGAAGTGATCCTTGCTCGATTGCGAATTGGGCATACCCATATGACCCATTCTTACCTACTCAGAGGTGAAGACCCTCCTCAGTGCCAAAACTGTCAAGTTCCACTCACTGTACATCACTTCATGGTGAACTGCCCAAGATTTACTTCAGAACGTATAAAAGCCTTTCAAATAACCACGAACGCACAAAACAACCTAACGCTCAAAACAATTTTAGATAACCGGCCAAATATTACCGACGTTTTCTTTTTCCTTAAGTTAATCGGATACTACCAATACATATAAAAATAAATAGTATAACATTTACCAAAAAGTTACGTAATTATAAAATAAAATCTTGGCTTCCCATCTGAACAACATAATAAAAAATGTCGAAATATGAAACTCTAACCTAGATTAGGCGCATTATAGCCTAAGCTGCTCTTGCGCCAATAGCTCTCAAACAACAACAACAACAACAAGCCAAGCGTTTCCGTGGCCAAGCGATTCTCGTGCGTTTGAAAAGCGTTTTCCTCTAAGCGACTAGGTTCTCTTTTGTTTTCTCCCTTGATTATTAAACTTTTTTCGTTAAGTAGCCCTTTTTCTTAAAAGCACTAAGAAGAGAGCCCAGAAGAAGGAAAGAACCTTTTTCTTTAATTAAATTAGTCTTACTAATTGTACTAACCTATACGCTTGGCCACAAGCGGCACTGCTCCTGCCTCCCCGTGGCGGGGCCGGTAATCTGGGTGGTAAAAATATACCCCCAGGGCCAAAAGGAGCTAACATGGATACGACTAATTATCCACCTTTAGAGCCATCAAGCTCAAGGTCAGAAATTCCTGACAACGACCGTGACACCAACCAGCCCAAAAGGCTTAGAAGGGAACCTGAATGCCATGATGAATTACCAAATTTCTTGGTCATTCATTCTTTATCCTCCCAACCTGTAGGAAAATTGTCACCGTTCTTGATTCAAAAATATTTGGAATCAATTACTGGATCACCGAAAATGGTGAAAAGACTACAATCCGGAGATCTCCTCATTGAAACTGCCACCGCCAAACATTCTGAGCGGCTCTTAAACACAACATCATTTTGTGGGCTCACAGTATCAATTACTCCACACAGAACCTTAAATTCATCAAAGGGTGTAATCAGTGAGTGGGACCTAATTACAGTCTCCGAAGAAGAGCTACTTCAAGAACTAAGTAGTCAAAAAGTTACAAATGTGAAACGGATTATGACTAAAAAAGATGGAAATCTCACTCCAACGAGATCGATCATCTTAACATTCAGTACGCCAGACTTACCATCCTCAATTAAAGCTGGCTATTTGAATTGTCGTATAAGACCATTTATCCCGAATCCCGTTCGCTGCTTCAAATGCCAGAAATACGGGCATTCGCAGCAGGCATGTAGAGGTGAGGCCATATGTCCCATCTGCGGCTCTAAAGATCATACTCAAGCGGATTGCTCTGTCAAAACCCCTGTTTGTCCCAACTGCAAAGAAAGCCACCCAGCTTTTTCCAAAACATGTGAGCTATGGATTACAGGAAAGAAAATTCAAAAGTACAAAATAGAAAATAAAGTTACCTTTCCTGAGGCACGTAGACAAGTTATGTCGACCCTGCCTAGTAGTCGTTCCTATGCAGCTCGCACTCGGAACTTCGTTTCTACTGCAGCTCAAACAGATGTGTCAGTTCCACCTAACACCTCTCTGGCGAACTGGCTCAAATCTACGCTTTCAACCTCAAAGAAAGATAATCCTCCAAAAAGAACTAGCGAAGCCACAAATACTCCAATCAGCATTCCTACTCATACCCCATTAGCCCCAGTTGGAAAAGAACAATTAAAATCTGAATCAGTCTCTAAAAAAACGGAATCTCCCTCCAAAAGCATGGATGTAGATGAACTGCTAGACAATGAGGAACCTATTCTAGAACTCCATGGCCCCGGGTGCCAAGCGTTCCGTGGCCAAGCGATCTCAGTGCGTTTCAAAAAGCGAGCTATCTAAAGAGGTTTTGCCATTATATATAATCTGTTTATTTCCGAATACCGTTTTTCTCATTTTATACTTAAGTAGCTCTTTCGTTCTACAAGTAGTAGGCAAAGGCCCAGAAAGGAAAGAAACCTTTCTGTTTCGTTTTCTTTATTACTAACACAACTAATAGCCGCTTGGTCACCTCGTGGCACTGCTCCTGCCTCCCCGTGGCGGGGCCGGTAACCTGGGTGGTAAAGACAAACCCCCAGGGCCAAAAGGAGCCGACATGGATATAAGTGACTATCCACCATTAGAGCTCTCGGGTTCGAGATCAGAAATTCCTGACAACGACCGGGACTCCAATCGTCCGAAGCGACTAAGGACGGAAAATCAGAATAATGACGTGCCAGCATTTCTTATAATGCACTCATTATCCACGCAACCTGTTGGCAAACTATCGCCTTTTCTAATACAGAAATGTTTAGAATCGGTTTGTGGATCTCCTAAAATGGTTAAGCGTCTCCAATCTGGAGACCTTCTAATTGAAACTTCTAAGACACCTCACTCAGAGAAGCTGTTAAAATTAACATCATTTAACAGTATTCCAGTGTCAGTTACGCCCCATAACACTCTTAACACCTCTAGAGGCGTTATCAGCGAATGGGACTTACTATCAGTATCAGAAGAAGAGATAATACAAGAACTCAGGGAACAAAAAGTGACTCATGCGCGGAGAATAATGACCAAAAAAGATGGGAACCTACTACCAACCAGGTCCGTCATTTTGACATTTAGTACTCCGACTCTTCCATCTTCTGTTAAAGCAGGTTATTTAAACTGCAAGATTCGGCCATACATCCCAAATCCCATTCGCTGCTTTAAGTGCCAGAAGTATGGCCATTCTCAGACAGCATGCCGAGGCGATGCTGTGTGTCCTATTTGTGGCTCTAAGGAGCATTCCCAAGGAGACTGTACAGCTGCCACTCCTAGTTGCCCTAACTGTAAAGGAAGCCATCCTGCATTTTCTAAAGCATGTGACCTTTGGAAAACAGGCAAACAAATCCAGAAATATAAGGTGGAACATAAAGTCACATACCCTGAAGCAAGGAAGCAAATACTGTTAACCATGCCTAGCCGATCATACGCATCGGTCTCTAAAAACAGCCGGTCAATTTCAACTCAAACAGATGTCTCCATAGAACCAAACATTTCATTTGCCACCTGGGCCAAAACTATGCTAACGTGCAATAAAAAATCTACAGTTAATGAAACCAGCAACACTCCAATCAGTATCCCAACTGATACCATCTCAACCTTGCCCGAAAGAACAAAATCTGTTAGCGTTGAAAATCAAAAGACAATGAAACCATGCTATAGCAACATTCAAATGGAAGTTCAGTGAGAGGACGAAGACACAGTCCTAGAATTACATGCCAATGACACCATGGAGACAGGACGCCCAACCTTTCCCAAAAATGAAAAATCAAAACTAAGCAGGCAGAAACCTCAGAAAAAACAGTCAGATCAATCTTCGTCAAATAAACCCAAGCAATGAACAAATTCCTACAATGGAACTGCAGAGGATTACGCAGTAATATAGATGACCTGAATGATTTACTCATACAAACTAACGCATTAGGAGTATGCTTACAGGAAACATTTTTATCACCAAAAGTTTCACTCAATTTCAAAAACTATACTATGTTTAGGCGAGACAGGGATTCTGACACTTCTTCTCGTGGAGGGGTAGGTATTCTTGTCAAAACTACCATACCATCAAGACATCTCCAACTAGTAACCTCCCTAGAAGTTGTAGCGGTTCGGATAGCAATGGGAATATCATTAACTCTTGCATCTATTTATATACCACCTAATTACCCTTGTTCCCAGGCTGAACTTGACAACCTTTTAACACAACTGCCACCTCCTGTCTGTTTACTCGGTGATTTCAACGGTCACCATCCATTGTGGGGATCCTCCACTATGGATAAGAGAGGCCAATTAATTGAAACATTCCTAGATAACCATAATCTGACTGTATTAAACACTGGCTCTCCAACTCATGTTCAATTACCTACAGGTACAACCTCTGCCATAGATTTATCTATCTGTTCAGCATCTCTTTTTCCAAGTATGGAATGGTTGGTGTTGAATGATCCATTGCACAGTGACCATTTTCCCATCATCAGCTCAATTTAAACTCAGGTCGTATCATGCCCGAAAGCCCGTTTATTTTGGAATTTCCACAAAGCAGACTGGAAAAACTACTCTACTTGTGTCCTACTAAATAAACAGTATGTACAGCAACAACGTATTGATGACGTAACCGAACACATTACCAGCCATATATTATCAGCAGCCGAAATTTCGATTCCAAGATCCAAACAGAGCAAGCGGGTACACCAAAACCATTGGTGGAATCAAGACTGTACCATAGCGAAAGTAGAAAAAAACCGTGCTTGGAACCAATTTCGCAAATTCCCCACTACCGCCAACCTTATAGTTTACAAAAAACTGAGAGCCAAAGCAAGACAAATTAGGAAAAAAGCAAAACGTGACTCCTGGATTAAATTCGCCTCAACTATTAACAAAAATACTGACACTGGAATTATCTGGAAAAAAATACAAGCTCTGAATGGAAAATTTCTACCGTTACATTCTCCAATAATACAGTGGAACGGGCAAGACCTATCTTCTCCTACTGACATCGCAAATGCTTTAGCAGAATCTTTCTATAATATTTCCGCCTCTACCACTTATGCGACTGCTTTTCAGATGTTGTTGTTGTTTGGTTTTTAGGAGCATTAGCAACTAAGGCCATATTGCTCCAGGATATGCGGCGGTCATTCCTTAACCTTTCCGCATCCTCCGTATTTGGTGGTGACGGGGTCGAACCCCGGTCTAATCAAGAAGCGTGTGCTACGCACTGCTGCTCCTTCCCACCTGGCTACGGAGGCGCCTGCTTTTCAGAGAATTAAAACTAATGAAGAACGTAAAAAGTTGAACTTTTCCACTAATCTCCCACTTCCATATAACCAGCCCTTTATCATAGCTGAACTCAAAGAATCCTTGAGTAAATCTCCAAATAGTGCACCAGGACCAGACGGCATTCACTACAGAATGCTTAAACATTTGTGTGAAGCTGATCTGTACACACTATTGCTATTTTATAACAGGATCTTCTCAGAAAACACATATCCTCTCTCATGGCGTCATTCCTATATTTGTGCAATACCAAAACCAGGAAAAGATACCTCTCAAGTTCAAAATTACAGACCAATATCATTGACCAGCTGTTTGGGCAAGATCTTCGAAAGGATGGTGCATAAGAGACTCACCTGGATTCTAGACTCCCGAAATCTGCTTTCTGATCACCAATATGGCTTCCGCAAAAACAGGTCCACCCTAGATTTACTTGTCAAAATTGAATCCAACATACGTAACGCCTTCATCAGGAGACAACATTTAGTTATGGTCAACCTAGATATTCAGAAAGCATTCGACACCACATGGCGTTATGGTATTATCAAAGATATGCATCAGTTAGGGTTGAGAGGCTATCTACCTCAAATTATTCAGAATTTTTTAAAGTTACGTACCTTTCAAGTCAGACATCAAAACTTCCTATCAATATCTCATATTCAAGAAGAGGGTGTCCCACAGGGTTCAATACTGAGTCCAACGCTATTTGCAGTTAGGGTCAACAATATATTGGAAGATCTTCCAAAAACTATTGAAGTATATATGTATGCAGATGACCTCACCATATCGTGCCAATCACAAAATATGAATGCCATCGAAAGGCAGTTACAGATTACTCTAAACAGAATAGAATCGTGGACTTTAAGCAATGGATACCATCTTGCTGAACAGAAATCCACTACCACTCATTTCTGCAAACTCCGGTCATTTCATCCTGATCCTGAGTTAAAGATAAAAAATGTGTCGGTTCCTCTGGTTAACACTGTCCGCTTTCTTGGCCTGGTTCTAGATAGAAAACTGAACTTTCAAGCACATGTGGCATATCTTCGAACCATCTGCTTGAAGAAATTGAATATCCTTCGGTGTGTGTCATCCATGTCATGGGGCGCTGATCGGCATACTCTTATCCATATTTATAGAGCTCTCATCAGGTCCCGTTTGGACTACGGTTCTCCAGTGTATGACTCTGCAAGGAAGAGTACCTTAGAGCGATTAAATACCATCCAGCACAGTGCCCTTCGAGTTTCTCTAGGGGCTTTCAGAACCTCCCCAGTCCAGAGTCTTTACATTGAAGCCCATGAACCTCCCTTACACCTTCGGAGGAAAACATTGCTCTTGATGTATGCCGCAAAAATCCGCAGTCTTCCCTCTCACCCGAATTGGAGATGTCTGTACAATACCGAATGGGACTCATTGTACAACAGTAAACCAAATGAAAACAGACCTGCTGCACTTAGACTTAAAGAACTAACTGAAACGTGGAATATTGAAATCGGCAATATATATCAGGACATAACACCGCCTGATCCACCGTGGACAAATATCCCTGCAATTTTCGATGAATATTTCCAACAGTGGGGAAAGAACACCTTGTGTCCCTTCAATATCGCACAGTTACATGAAGCTCACTCTGCTTCTAATTCACAGGCCTGTAAGATCTATACAGACGGATCAAAAACTGAGACCCAAGTAGGCGCTGCGGCGATCTTTCCATCATTCACCGCTTCTGTCTCATTACCTGTAGGATGCAGTATCTTCACTGCTGAGCTTTATGCTATTAACTTGGCTCTAGGGCACATTACTCAACTTCTAATTTCGTCTGCCTTAATATACACTGACTCGCTCAGTGCTGTCTCTGCCATAAATAGTAATACCAACTCCTCTCACCCTGTAATAAAACAAATCCATTCTAAATTACTTATGTGTAATGAATCAAACCAAACTGTGACTTTCTGCTGGATTCCAGGTCATTCTGGGATAGCAGGAAATGAAAGAGCAGATCTTGCAGCCAAACAACCAGATAATTCTCTTTTGCAGACTTTTCAAACTCCATATACTGATTATAAGTATATTATCCGTAAAGCATGTTATAACAGCTGGTCATTAATCTGGAAAGGTCATCCAGGAAATAAACTGTACCAAATAAAACCGGAACCAAAACTGTGGCACTCCAGCTTCCAGAAAAGCAGACGAGAAGAAACAATTTTAGGAATGCTCAGAATTGGGCATACTCATCTCACACACCTCTATCTATTAACTAACGACAGCGCTCCCCAATGTACATCATGTCAAGTACAACTGACCATTCGCCATTTGTTAGTGGACTGTCCCCATTTTCAAAACATCCGCTTAGACACTTTTAAATCAATTACTAATATGCAGAGATCAATAAATTTAATGCAGATTCTGGGAGTTGAGCCTAATAAAAAAG
This sequence comes from Mastigoproctus giganteus, assembly GCF_048544385.1. NCBI lineage: Eukaryota > Metazoa > Arthropoda > Arachnida > Uropygi > Thelyphonidae > Mastigoproctus > Mastigoproctus giganteus. Next base: position 95,499,895 of record NC_143585.1, on the reverse strand, counting down.
AACTATTTACTTTCCTAAACCGGATAGGAATATATCATAAAATATAGTTATTTATTTCATATTCACCATTAGAAAGACACAATATGGTCCAAGTAGCCTATGTGTCGTTAAACCCAACAGCAACAACAACAACATAGAACTCCATGCAGAGGACACCATTGATACTGGACGCCCCACATTCTCAAAAAAGGACCGGAAAAAATGTCCCACGTACAGAAAACAGTCAGATGAATCACCCTCAGGTAAACCTAAATAATGAACAATATCATACAATGGAATTGCAGAGGACTAAGCACTCATTCTGATGACGTAAGAGATTTAATAGCTCAATTTAATCCCATAGGTGTATGCTTACAGGAAACATTCTTGTCGCCCCAAGTTTTGCCAAAATTTTCAAGTTATACCATTTACAGACGAGATAGGAACTCGGTATCACCTGCACGTGGAGGAGTTGCTATTCTTGTTAACGCTAACATACCATCCAAGCCGATCCAATTGAGAACTACCCTAGAAGCTGTGGCAGCTCGCCTTGCAGTTGGTACGTCATTTACCATTGTTTCCATTTATATTCCGCCATCTGTCCCACTTCTGCTTTCAGAACTTGACAACCTCATTGCACAACTCCCAACTCCAATTTGTCTTTTTGGTGACTTTAATGGACACCATCCATTGTGGGGATCGGCCACAATGGATATAAGAGACAAATTGATGGAGGAATTCATGCATAATAATGATCTTAATTTATTAAATTCTGGATCTCCTACCTACATCCACTTAGCAACCGGATCTGCTTCCGCAATAGACTTGTCAATTTGTTCACCATCCATATTTCCAATCATGACATGGTCGGTATTAACCGATCCCTTCAACAGTGATCACTTTCCAATTATTTGCTCTCTACACACAGGGGTAACTTCAAATCCTGACCAACGATCCACTTGGCAGTTTAAAAAGGCAAACTGGGGTGGCTATTCTGCCCAGATACGCTTAGACAGATTTTATGTTCAAAGGCAACATATTGATGATGTTAACACTTACATAACCAATCAGATTCTGACTGCAGCTAAGGCCTCCATTCCAAAATCCACACCATATCGAAAACACAGAAATAACTGGTGGAATAGAGATTGTTTAATTGCCAAACAGGATAAAAACCGCGCCTGGAATCATTTCCGCAAGTATCCCACCACTACTAACCTAATTGCTTTTAAAAGACTAAAAGCAAAAGCTAGACAAGTTAGGCGGAAAGTGAAACGGGATTCATGGATTGCTTTTGCCTCCACCATTACCAAAGACACGGACACACAAGTGATCTCGAAAAGAATACAGGCACTAAATGGCAAATTTGCTCGGCCTCCCTCTCCGATACTTCATTGGAAAGGGAAAGACATTTCTACTCCCGAAGAAGTTGCAAATGCATTAGCAGAATCATTTGCAAAAATATCAGCTTCTGCCACCTATGCCTCCACCTTCCAGAAAATCAAAGCAGGTGCAGAACGGTATAAAATTAACTTCTCCACGCGCCGTTCATTCCCGTACAACCAACCGTTTACGTTAGCAGAACTTCAAGAATCATTAAACAGATCTTCCAATAGTGCTGCAGGTCCGGATGGAGTTCATTACATTATGTTAAAGCATTTACTTGAAGAAGACTTGAGAACCCTATTAATTTTTTACAATCGGATCTACTCTGAAAATGCCTATCCATCTTCATGGCGCCATTCGTTCATTATCGCCTTACCAAAACCAGGAAAAAATCCTTCCTGTGTTGAAAACTATAGGCCAATATCTCTTACAAGCTGCATGGGAAAAATTTTCGAAAGAATGGTTCATACTAGGCTCACTTACATCCTAGAGTCAGAGAATCTCCTTCCAGATCACCAATATGGCTTTCGAAAAAATAGATCAACCCTAGATGTGCTCATTAAAGCCGAGTCTCATATCCGGAATGCCTTTGTCATGAAACAACATCTAGTCATGGTAAATTTAGATCTTGAAAAGGCATTTGACACTACATGGCGGCATGGTATTATTATGGACCTTTACCATCTGGGGCTTAGGGGTCATTTGCCAGAAATAATTCAGAATTTCCTGCAATTGCGCTCTTTTCAAGTCCGATACAAAAACGTCCTCTCTACATCTCACATTCAGGAAGAGGGAGTCCCGCAGGGATCAATACTCAGTCCAACACTGTTTTCAATCCGAGTTAGCAGCATGACCCGAGATATCCCAAAAACTGTTCAAACTTATATGTATGCAGATGATCTTACCATTTCCTGTCAATCTCAAAGTATGAATACCATTGAACGGCAGCTACAACTTGCCATAACCAAAATAGAATCCTGGACTTCACGGAATGGTTACAGACTGTCAGAAAATAAATGCACTGTTACACACTTTTGCAAGAAGCGAGCTCTCCATCCTGAACCTGAATTACAAATAAACAATACTCCAATCCCTCTCGTTAATACCGTTAAATTTCTTGGATTAATATTAGACCGCAAACTAAATTTCCAAGCGCACATCACTTATTTGAGAACTACTTGTTTAAGGCATTTGAATATACTTCGTTCTGTCTCATCTATGTCATGGGGAGCTGATCGGTGTACTTTGCTGCATCTTTATAGAAGTTTAATCCGTTCACGGTTAGATTATGGTTGTCCAGTGTATGACTCTGCCAGGAGCACTACTTTAAAACGGCTAAATCTGATCCATCATAGTGCTCTGAGGACTGCGCTGGGAGCTTTCAGGACTTCTCCGATCCAAAGTCTATATATTGAAGCTCATGATCCCCCATTACACCTGCGTAGAAAAACACTACTGCTTCACTACGCTGCTAAGATCCAGAGTCTACCATCGCACCCAAGTTGGGAATATCTCTATAATACTCGTTGGGAAGCCTTCTTTGAGAGCAAGCCAAAAGAAAATAGACCCGCCTCCCTCAGGATCAAAGAGCTTATTCAGACTTGGAACGTCGATTTAAATGAAATCTTCGAAGACACAACTACACCTGTTGCTCCTTGGACATATGTGTCTGTCTCTCAAGATACATACTTCCTCCAGTGGGGGAAAAACATACCTTCCTGCAACATCAGACAGTTACATTCAGCTCATGCTACGGACAATCATGCCTGTAAAATTTATACCGATGGTTCAAAAACTGAGAGTATGGTAGGTGCTGTGGCAGTTTTTCCTTTATGTACAATTTCAGCCACACTACCGCTTGCTTGCAGCGTCTTCACAGCTGAATTATATGCCATTAAGTTGGCGTTTAGTAAGGTAATTGAACTTTCCATTTCATCTGCCATAATTTACACAGATTCTCTTAGTGCTGTCTCTGCCATAAGTAAGAATTCCTCCATTTCTCACCCTACATTGAAACAGATTCATTCCCAGCTATTTGCTTGCAGTGTGTCCAATCGGTCAATTAGTTTTTGCTGAATCCCTGGCCATTCAGGCATTCCGGGAAATGAAAGTGCCGACTTTGCCGCTAAACATCCTCAACCCGCTCTCTCAGAACATCCTCAGGTTCCTTTCTCTGATTTTAAGTCTGTCGTACGCAAAGCCTGCTACAATAAATGGTCACAGACCTGGAAAAGTGACCCTAACAATAAACTTTACCAGATAAAAGAAGATCCAAAGCTGTGGCTGTCTGGCTTCCGAAGAAACAGACGAGAGGAAGTGGTACTGGCAAGACTCAGAATTGGTCACACTCACCATACTCATCTCTTTCTATTATTGGGTGAAAACCCACCCCAGTGCCCATCCTGTCAGACGCAACTTACAGTTCGTCATTTCCTGGTTGATTGTCCCTTACATTCAACCATCAGGTCAAACACTTTTCAGTCACTGTCTACATTGAATATACAAATGTATCACCTGATTTATCTCGCATCTTAGGAAATGAAGCAAATATTGAATAACTTTTATTATATCTAAAACATATTGGTTTGTACGGAAGCATATAATTTATTTCTCTATCAATGTGCTTTTTGCCAATTAACGCTGAAGAGACACAATTTGGCCTTAGTAGCCCTTGTGTCGTTAAACCGAACAACAACAACAACAACAACAACAAACAACATGCAGAGGTGAAATTACGTGTCCTAATTGTGGTTCGAAAAATCATTCTCAAACAGATCGTACTGCAAAATCTCCAGAGTGCCCAAATTGTAAGAATGATCACCCAGCTTATTCAAAATCATGTGATCTGTGGAAAATGGAAAAAAAAGATACAGAAGTTTAAGATCGAAAACAAAGTATCATATCAAGAAGCAAGAAGACAAGTCAAGGTAACTATGCCAAAACGCAGCTATGCTACTGCTACCCAAAACTGTCATGCTGTTGCTACCCAAACAGAAGTGTCATCCCACCTAACACATCCATTGCAGAATGGACACGATCTGTACTTTTGACAAATCAGCCCGTTAACAAACCGGTTTCAATCGACGAAATAAACAATACCCCACTCTCAGTTCCATCTAATATTACGTCAATCGATAAGGTACAAAGGAAACCACAAAGGCAACGCGCCACTGAATTGCAACAACCAAATTCAAGCAGCATGGACAGCGAAGCTGTAAATGCACAAGAAGAAACAGTCCTTGAACTTCATGCGGAAGACGATATGGAGACTGGATGTTCATCTACTTGTACCGATGATATAGAACGGAGTACAGAATATGGACGCCCTTATTTTCCAAGAAAGGATAAGATAAAACATGATCGTCAAAAGCAAACTGCTCCCTCTTACAAGAAACAGACAGAATCATCTTCCCTCTCTAAAACCAAATAATGAAGCACATTGTACAATGGAATTGCAGAGGTTTACGCAGTAATACCGAAGATATATACGATTTGATCTAACAATATAATCCGGTAGCCATTTGCTTGCAAGAAACTTACTTAAATCCACAGGTAACTTATTCGATTAAACATTTTACAGCCTATAGAAAAGATAGAACTTCTTCAAGCCATGCACATGGTGGAGTTGCAATTCTAGTGAATTGTAAATTTCCAGCAAGAAACATTTCTCTTCAGACCCACTTAGAAGCCGTTGCAGTTCGTGTAGCAATGGGAAAAATAATAACTCTCGTCTCATTGTACCTTCCACCTAACAATATTTACACGTTGAAAGAATTAGAAGATCTTATAAAACAAATACCATCTCCTTTTGGTCTTCTTGATGACCTAAATGCACATCATCCGCTGTGGGGATCTGCTCACACGGATAATAGAGGGCACTTGTTAGAAAAGCTCATAGACCAACTGAACCTAACTTTGCTGAACACTGGTCATAACACGTACACTCATCTCTGGACGAGATCTATGGCAGCAATTGACTTATCTATTTGTTCCCCTGAGTTACTTCCTATTATAGATTGGACGCAGATCATTTTAAATGATCTGCACAACCGTGATTATTTCCCAATAATATGCAGAATTCAAACAATGCAGACACCTTGCCCTGATCATCGGGTGTTATGGAAATTTTCTAAAGCAGATTGGGAAAAGTTTTCTGTCTCCATCCCCTTTGATAGACAATTGATACAACTAGGGTCATTGATGATGTCACCGAGCACATTACCAAACAAATACTAGCAGCAGCTTCCAAAGCAATACCAATGTCTTCTGCTTTCAAACACAGAAACCTTAAACACTGGTGGAATGACACTTGTACCATAGCAAAAAAAAGAAAAAAATAAAGCCTAGAATCTGTTCCGTAAGTTTCCAACCACCGACAACCTAATTCAGTTTAAAAGGCTTAAGGCAAAAGCACGACAAATTAGAAGACAAGCCAAAAAAGAATCATGGATACAGTTTGCCTCTTCTATTACAAAAGACACTAGCAGTAAAATTATTTGGAAAAAATTTCGACAACTAAATGGCAAATTTTTACCGGTTTCTGCTTTAATTTTAACCAAGAACGGACAAGAAATATCTTCACCACAAGAAATAGCCAACGCGCTTGCAGAGACTTTCTCTGAAACGTCCGCCACTACAGCTTATGATACTTCCTTTCTACAAATTAAAGCCATACCAGAAAAATATAAGATAAATTTCCAAATTACCCAGTCTCTAGCCTACAATCAACCTTTTCGTCTTTTTGAACTCCAAACAGCATTAAACAGATCACCAAATAGCGTTGCTGGAGCTGATGGAATCTATTATGTAATGCTGAAACATCTAAACAATATAGCTTTGAATTTGCTAATAACGTTCTTTAATCGGATCTTTCTTGAAGGTACATATCCCTCTACCTGGCATCACTCCGTTATTCTAGACTTTCCCAAACCAGGAAGGGATCAATCACGCACACAAAATTACCGACCAATCTCCCTCACCAGTTGTCTAGGTAAAACTCTAGAAAAGATGAAACACAGACGACTTACCTGGGTTCTTGAAACTCAGAAGCTGCAAAACAACGATCAATTTGGATTCCGACAAAACAGAACCACTTTAAATCTCATGGTGAAAGCAGAGACTAACATCCGTAATGCTTATGTGAAAAATAAACGCCTTGTAATGGTAAGTTTGGACATTGAAAAGGCTTTTGACACAGCCTGGCGGTATGGCATATTGCGAGAACTTTATTCCCTAGGATTGCGGGGACATTTACCGAAATTTATTCAAAACTTTCTCTAAAACAGAACTTTTCAGGTTCGTTTTCAAACAGTACTTTCTCGTATCTATACCCAAGAAGAAGGTGTCCCACAAGGATCAATACTTAGCGCTACTCTTTTTTTCACTTAGGCTGAACACTATAACCCACAACATTCCCAATACTGTCGAATTATACATGTACGCTGATGATCTAACTTTATCTTGCATTTCAAAAAATATTCATACTATTGAAAGACAGCTGCAGCTCTCCATAAATAAGCTAGAAATATGGACACAGCAGAATGCATATCGTATGTCAGAACAAAAAACAGTTGCAATTCACTTCTGCAAAAAACGCAAGCTGCATCCGGAACTTCGGCTAAAGAACCACCTGATACCACTCACCAGTAATTTTCGTTTCCTAGGTTTAATGTTGGACACCAAACTTCACTTTGTTTCTCACATAACATATCTCCGAACTGTTTGTTTAAAGAAATTAAATATTCTTCGGTCCATTTCTGCCATGAAATGGGGTGCCGATAGATACTCTCTCCTACATCTGTATCGTGCTCTTATCAGGTCTCGATTAGATTATGGAGCTGTTGTCTATGACTCTGCTAGGAAAAGTGCACTAACCAGACTGAACACCATCCAACATAGTGCCCTTCGTACTTCGCTAGGATTGGTATTGGTATTGGTATTGGTATTTTTGGGCACAAGGGCAACTAGGGCCAAAATGTGCCTGTTCCTATAACATGTTTTTATATAAAACTTCATTCCAGTTTTTAATCATAGAAAATCATATATTTGTATCTGCTTAAGAAAAGTAAATAGTTCATCTAAATTCGCATTGTTTCCAATAATATGAGCAAGTGATAGAGGCTCTTTCAGTTGTGAGAGTGAAAGAAAACTATTCCTTCGGAAGTAGGAATACTGCTTACAATCTAAGAGTATATGTTTCACGGTAAGTGGTAAAGTACAATGAGTGCATTGAGGTGGGACATCCTGCTTGAGTAGATATACATGGGTTGGATGCGTATGCCCTATGCGTAATCTTGCTAGCACAACCTCTTCTTGTCTGTTTTTCCTTAAGCTAGATTTCCATAGTGCTGGTTCCTCTTTGATTTCAAGCAATTTGTTGTTCGTTTGTGACCTCCCGATTTCAGACCAGTGGATTGTACAGATTTTTTTAATGCGCTTCAAATAATCTATGTATGGTACTTGGTAATGTGATGGTATTGCACTGATTGGTTGTTTGGCTGCCTGATCTGCTCTCTCATTACCTGTGATACCAGAGTGCCCTGGAATCCAGCAAAATAACACTTTATGATTCTTACTTGGTAGGTGGTTTAAGCAGGAAAAAATTTGTTTTATGATGGGATGCGATATTGAAAGATTATTGTCGAAAGCAGACACTGCACTCCTGGAGTCTGTGTATATTATACTGCTAGTATTATAGGAAGTGTTTATATTTTCTAGGGCTAATTTTATTGCATATAATTCTGCAGTGTAACTGCTACACTCAACTGGTAGTGATATAGAAATTGTAAAAGAGGGAAAGACAGCTGCAGCACCAACAGAAGAGTCTGTTTTCGAACCATCTGTATATATTATACAGCGTTGAGCATTATTGAGGGCATGTCCTTTATGGAGCTGTTTAATACTTTCATCTGGCAGGGATTTCTTTCCCCATTGCTGAAAATATTTATCACAGTGAGGGAGAGTTACAGACCAGGGTGGATTAGGTACATCATTCTCTTGAAGCATATTGTCAAAGTTTATGTCCCAGGCATGTATCAATTCTTTTAATCGAATACCAGTGGGTCTATTTTCTGTAACTTTGCTGTTGTAGAACGTGATCCAATCAGGGTTGAGAAGCAATGGTCGAACAGGATGGGCTGGAAGGCTTTGAATTTTGGCTCCATAATTAAGGAGTAGCATTTTCCTTCTAAGGTGAAGTGGAGGTTCGTACGCCTCTACATACAGACTCTGGACAGGGGATGTTCTAAAGGCTCCTAGCGAAGTACGAAGGGCACTATGTTGGATGGTGTTCAGTCTGCTTAGTGCACTTTTCCTAGCAGAGTCATAGACAACAGCTCCATAATCTAATCGTGACCTGATAAGAGCACGATACAGATGTAGCAGAGAGTATCTGTCGGCACCCCATTTCATGGCAGAAATGGACCGAAGAATATTTAATTTCTTTAAACATACAGTTCGGAGATATGTTATGTGAGAAACAAAGTTAAGTTTGGTGTCCAACATTAAACCTAGGAATCGAAGGTTACTGGTGAGTGGTATCAGGTGGTTCTTTAGCCGAAGCTCCGGTTCCGGATGCAGCTTACGTTTTTTGCAGAAGTGAATTGCAACAGTTTTTTGTTCTGACATACGATAACCATTCTTCTGTGTCCATGTTTCTAGCTTATTTATGGAGAGTTGCAGCTGTCTTTCAATAGTATGAATATTTTTTGAACTGCAAGATAGAGTGAGATCATCAGCGTACATGTATAATTCGACAGTATTGGGAATGTCGTGGGTTATAGAGTTCAGCTTGAGTGAAAACAGAGTAGCGCTAAGTATTGACCCTTGTGGGACACCTTCTTCTTGGGTATAAATACGAGAAAGTACTGTTTGATAACGAACCTGAAATGTTCTGTTTTGCAGAAAGTTTTGAATAAATTTCGGTAAATGTCCCCGCAATCCTAGGGAATAAAGTTCTCGCAATATGCCATACCTCCAGGTTGTGTCAAAAGCCTTTTCAGTGTCCAAACTTACCATTACTAGGTGTTCGTTTTTCACATAAGCATTACGAATGTTAGTCTCTGCTTTCACCATGAGATCTAAAGTGGACCTGTTTTGTCGGAAACCAAATTGATTGTTGTTTAGCAGCTTTTCAGTTTCAAGAACCCAGGTAAGTCGCCTGTGTATCATCTTTTCTAGAGTTTTACCTAGACAACTGGTGAGGGAGATTGGTCGATAATTTTGTGTGAGTGTTTGATCTTTTCCTGGTTTGGGAAAGGCTAGAATAACAGCGTGATGCCAGGTAGAGGGATATACACCTTCAAGGAAGATGCGATTAAAGAATATTATTAGCAGATTCAGAGATATATTGTTTAGATGTTTTAGCATTACATAATAGATTCCATCAGCTCCGGCAGCGCTATTTGGTGATCTGTTTATTGCTGTTTGGAGTTCACAAAGACGGAAAGGTTCATTGTAGGCTAGAAACTGGGTTGTTTGGAAATTTATCTTATATTTTTCTGCTATGGCTTTAGTTTGTAGAAAGGAAGTATCATAAGCAGTAGTGGCGGAAGTTTCGGAGAAAGTCTCTGCAAGCGCGTTGGCTATTTCTTGTGGTGAAGATATTTCTTGTCCGTTCTTGGTTAAAATTGGAGCAGAAACCGGTAAAAATTTGCCATTTAGTTGTCGAAATTTTTTCCAAATAATTTTACTGCTGGTGTCTTTTGTGATAGAAGACGCAAACTGTATCCACGATTCTTTTTTGGCTTGTCTTCTAATTTGTCGTGCTTTTGCCTTAAGCCTTTTAAACTGAATTAGGTTGTGGGTGGTTGGATACTTACGGAACAGATTCCAGGCTTTATTTTTTTCCTTTTTCGCTATGGTACAAGCATCATTCCACCAATGTCTAAGATTTCTGTGTTTGAAAGCAGAAAACATTGGTATTGCTTTGGAAGCTGCTGCTATTATTTGTTTGGTAATGTGCTCGGTGACATCATCAATGGACCCTAGTTGTATCAATTGGCTATCAAAGGAGATGGAGACAGTAAACTTTTCCCAATCTGCTTTAGAAAATTTCCATAATACCCGATGATCAGGGCAAGGTGTCTGCGTTGTTTGGATTCTACATATTATTGGGAAGTGATCACTGTTGTGCAGATCATTTAAAACCGTCCAATCTATAATAGGAAGTAACTCAGGGGAACAAATAGACAAATCAATTGCCGACATACATCCCGTGGAGAGATTAGTGTAGGTGTTTTGACCAGTATTTAGCAAAGTTAGGTTCTCTTGGTCTATGAGCTTTTCTAGCAAGTGCCCTCTATTATCCATGTGAGCAGATCCCCATAGCGGATGATGTGCATTTAGGTCACCAAGAAGACAAAAAGGAGATGGTATTTGTTTTATAAGATCTTCTAATTCTTGAAACGTGTAAATATTGTTAGGTGGAAGGTACAACGAGACGAGAGTTATTGTTTTTCCCATTGCTACACGAACTGCAACGGCTTCTAAGTGGGTCTGAAAAGGAATCTTTCTTGCTGGAAATTTACAATTCACTAAAATTGCAACTCCACCATGTGCATGGCTTGAACTAATTCTATCTTTTCTATAGACTGTAAAATGTTTAATTGAATAAGTTACCTTAGGATTTAAGTAAGTCTCTTGCAAGCAAATGGCTACCGGATTATATTGCGAGATCAAATCATATATATCATCGGTATTACTGCGTAAACCTCTGCAATTCCATTGTACGATGTACATCATTATTTGGTTTTAGAGAGGGAAGATGATTCTGTCTGTTTCTTGTAAGATGGAGCAGTTTGCCTTTGACGATCATGTTTTATCTTATCCTTTCTTGGAAAAAAAGGGCGTCCGTATTCTGTACTCCCTTCTACCTCATCGGTACCAGTAGATGAACATCCAGTTTCCATGTCATCTTCCGCATGAAGATCAAGGATTGTTTCCTCTTGTGCATTTACAGCTTCGCTGTCCATGCTGCTTGAATTAAGTTGTTGCAATTCAGTGGCGCGTTGCCTTTGTGGTTTCCTTTGTAATTTATCAATTGACGTAATTTTAGATGGAACTGAGATTGGAGTATTGTTTATTTCGTCGATTGAAACAGGTTTGTTAGCGGGCTGATTTGTCAAAAGTACAGATCGTGCCCATTCTGCAATGGATGTGTTAGGAGGGATTGACACTTCTGTTTGGATAGCAACAGCTTGACAGTTTTGGGTAGCAGTAGCATAGCTGCGTTTTGGCATTGTTACCTTGACTTGTCTTCTTGCTTCTTGATATGATACTTTGTTTTCAATCTTAAACTTCTGTATCTTTTTTTCCATTTTCCACAGATCACATGATTTTGAATAAGCTGGGTGATCATTCTTACAGTTTGGGCACTCTGGAGATTTTGCAGTACAATCTGTTTGAGAATGATTTTTCGAACCACAATTAGGACATGTAATTTCTCCTCTGCATGTTGTTTGAGAATGACCAAATTTTTGGCATTTGAAACACCTTAAGGGATTTGGAATGTATGCTCGGACTCGGCAGTGGAGGTAGCCTGCTTTCACTGAGTTTGGTAAATTTGGTGTACTAAAGGTCAATATGATATTTCGTGTTGGAAGTAGTTTATCGTCCTTCCTGATCATTATTCGCCTTGCTTGTGTTACTTTTTGTTCTTGTAATTCCGTAACTATTTCCTCTTCGGTGACGTTTAGTAAATCCCACTCACTTATAACTCCTTTGGAGGAGTTCAGTGTATTATGCGGGGTGACTTTAATTGGGATTCCGCTTATAGTTGAAAGTTTCAATAACAGTTCAGAGTGTCTTGCCTGCGTGGTTTCAATTAATAGATCTCCTGACTGGAGTCTTTTTACCATTTTTGGTGTTCCTGCTGAGTTTTCAAGACATCTTTGAATGACAAAGGGAGACAATTTGCTTACTGGTTGATTCGACAGTGAATGCATTATCAGAAAAGCTGGTGGTTCTGGTTTGCTAGAATCTGTTCTCATTCTTTTTGAGAGACTTGGATCATGTTCCCTTCTACGGGTGTCAATATGTTGAGAGCCTGTTGGCTCTAGTGGTGGATATTCATCGCAATCCATTGTTGCTCCTTTTCGCCCCGGGAGAGGAGCTTCCTTCTCCCAGGTTTCCGACCCCGCCACGTGGAGGCAGGAGCGGTGCCAACTAGTGGCCAAGCGATCAGAAGAATAAGAGAGCAGTACGATGCTAGCGATAGCAGTAACGTTGCAAGCGGGGTTAGCAGTAACGTTGCTAGCGTTGAAGCAGTGACGTTGCTCAGCGAGGGAAGCAGTAACGTTGCGAGCGGTCAGCAGTGACGTTGCGAGCGGTGGAGGGTTTATGAAAGCACTAGTACTCACTCTAGGAAAAACGCTAGAAAACGCACTATAAAGATCGCTTGGGAACTATCGCTTGGCACTCGGGGCCACTTCGCTAGGAGCCTTTAGAACATCCCCTGTCCAGAGTCTGTATGTAGAGACGTATGAACCTCCACTTCACCTTAGAAGGAAAATGCTGTTCCTTAATTATGCAGCCAAAATTCAAAGCCTCCCAGCCCTGTTGGACCATTGCTTCTCAACGCTGATTGGATCACGTTCTACAATAGCAGAGTTACAGAAAATAGACCCACTGGTATTCGATTAAAAGAATTGAGACATGCCTGGGACATAAACTTTGACAATATGCTTCAAGAGAATGATGTACCTGATCCACCCTGGTCTGTAACTCTCCCTCAATGTGATACCCATTTTCAGCAATGAGGAAAGAAAAAATTTTTCCTGCTTAAACCACCTACAAAGTAAGAATCATGCAGTGTTATTTTGCTGGATCCCAGGGCACTCTGGTATCACAGGTAATGAGAGAGCAGATCAGGCAGCCAAACAACCAATCAGTACAATACCATCACATTACCAAGTACCATACATAGATTATTTGAAGCGCATTAAAAAAATCTGTACAATTCAGTGGTCTGAAATCTGGAGGTCACAAACGAACAAAAAATTGCTCGAAATCAAAGAGGAACCAGCACTATGGAAATCTAGCTTCAGGCAAAACAGACAAGAAGAGGTTGTGCTAGCAAGATTACGCATGATTAGGATGTTCCACCTCAATGCACGCATTGTACTTTACCACTTACCGTCACGCATATACTCTTACATTGTAAGCACTATTCCTATTTCCGAAAAAATAGTTTCCTTTCACTGTCACGACTGAAAGAGCCTCTATCACTTGCCCATATTATTGGAAACAATGCGAATTTAAATGAACTTTTTACCTTTCTTAAGCAGATACATATATATATATATATATGAATTCCTCTGATGCCAGATTGGGATACATTATACTTTAGAATAATAATATAGGATCTGGCACATTTTGGCCTTAGCTGCCCTTGTGCCTTTAAACACCAATACCAATACCAATCATCGTCATCATCATCATCCATCTTCCATTCACTGCAGGATGAAGGCCTCTCCAGCAGGTTTCCAGTTCCTTCTGTTTTGTGCAATGTCCATCCAATTCCTACCCACAACCCCTCGACGGGGGGCCCCTCGACGTGGGCACCTGTACGTGGTGAGGGGACCTCCCAGTGATGCTGCTGGGTTTCCAGATTAGCATCACTGGGATCTAACGCCCATACCTTGGTTCCAGGGTTACATCTTTGGAATCCGGCGTGTGCAGCCGTGCGCCGCGACCCGTGGAAGCGGAAAGGGGGATCCTGGTGGTTGAGGGGCCCAGCCTTAATACACCACTTTGGCCCCTGCTTCGACAAGACGGGCGGTCCCGGACCGGCTCGACTGGGATCAATCGGCGGGTGGTTCTATACTGCTAGGGTCAACTGCGTTCCAATAAGTCTCCCTCCCTTTGGTCCTGGGACGGGATAAAGACTTATTGGTAACGTGGGTATGGTGTTCTAAGCGAACTCGGCGTCCCATTCGTGTACGCAGTACCTGCTAGTTCACGAGTGGGCGCCCCCTCGTAGGGCTCCGTGGTGGGTGAGGTACTTAGGCATCAGACATTTTTTCTTTACTCTCATGAGTAATTTAAATCCTTCTTCTGGGGCCCCAACAAGGCCCCTACCTAATCGAGATGATGACGCAGATAACACCTCTGCAAAACGAGCCAGAACTGAGGATAAACAACCACCATCAGTTACACCGCTTTTCCTCATTCTCCATTCCACCGGAGAGCAGTCCATTGGAAAGATGTCACCCTTCTTCATCCAGAAAGGATTAGAAGGGTTGGCAGGTTCGCCCAAATCCGTTAAACGACTGCGTTCTGGCGACCTTTTGATCGAAGCTACCAATTTTAAACAGGCGGAAAAAATCCTGAACGCCACATCAATAGGGGGAATACCTATCATTGTCACCCCCCACAAAACTTTGAACTCTTCTAGAGGCGTCATTTCAGAGTGGGACCTTCTTCATGTTTCTGAAGAAGAGATCTGCTCTGAATTAAAAGACCAAGGAGTCACAGCTGTAAAAAGGATATCGATACGAAAGGATGGGAATCTCGTCCCTACCCGAGTTCTTATCCTCACATTTAACACCCCACGGCCTCCAAGTTCCATCAAGGCAGGTTATCTAAATTGCCCAGTGAGGATTTATATCCCAAACCCACTGCGGTGTTTTAGATGCCAAAAATACGGCCACTCACAAACATCTTGTCGTGGTAACCCTGCCTGTGCTCGATGTGGTATGAAAGACCACGAGAGCAAGGAATGTTCAGCTCCAAAACCCACCTGTGTCAACTGCCAAGGTGAGCACCCCGCCTATTCAAGAGCATGCCAGCGGTGGAAGGACGAAAAAGAAATCCAAAAACTGAAAACAGAGCTGAATATTTCCTACCCAGAGGCCAGAAAACGTATCCAACCAATAAATAGCGGGAAACCTTCATATGCCCAGAAGGTTTCTGCTAAGAGCACTATCGGGACACAAACTGAGATGACTATACCACCAAGAGAGTCATTCACTCCGATTGCACGCTATTTATTGAGTACACAAAAGCCCACCAAAAAAACACAATCAGCTGCCACTCCTATATCCGTACCTCCTAATGCTCCACCACTACCCAAACCAAGTGGTAAAGACAGTCCAAAAAGTTCGAAAGAGCCACCCGCAATAACAGAAAAAATGGATGTAGAGAATAAGGAGGTACCGGATGAATCAGTCCTGGAACTCTTTGCGGAGGAAGAAATGGACACCGGACAGCGTCCATTCTTCCCCAAAAAAGATAAATCCAAGACTGACAAAAGTAAGCCCTCAGCACCTCGGAAGCCGCCTGATGGACCCACCAAGCCAAAATAATGGCTAAATTCCTACAATGGAATTGTCGTGGATTCCGACGAAATATTGATGACATCAAGGCCCTCCTGCAAAAGCACGAGCCAGTTTGCTTTTGCTTGCAGGAGACTTATCTAAAGGCAAATGATGATCCCACAATGCACAACATCACATTTTTTCGAAAGGATAGAATTGCGGATGGCCCTGTACATGGGGGAGTGGCTATCCTTGTGGGTAACCAGACCCCAGTGCAGCCCTTGCTAATTACAACCAGCATAGAGGCCGTTGCAATTCGCCTTTCAGTGGGATTTTTAATAACTGTGTGCTCCATTTATTTGCCACCTGGGACTGACATCACCCAGGCAGACCTTGATGATCTTCTAACGCAGCTGCCTCCCCCTTTCTTACTTCTCGGGGATTTTAACGGACATAACACCCTGTGGGGTAGTGTTAACATCAACGGAAGGGGACGAGTCATAGAGCGTATGCTGAATGACAATGACCTTTCCCTTCTGAATACTGGAAAAAACACCTTCTTCCACATACCTACCCGTACTTTTTCTGCCATTGATCTCTCTATCTGCTCCCCTTCTCTACTCCCTTCACTCACTTGGGAAGTGGAGGAGAATCCATACGGAAGTGATCACTTCCCTGTGATAACCTTGTTACACAGTGGGAGACCATGTCTTCCTTTCAGGTTACCACGGTGGAAGATTGATCAGGCTGACTGGTTTGCCTTCCAAAATCAGGCAAATTTTGATCTCAGTACCGTCAGCCAAGAGCCTATCAATGAAGCAGTAACGTACATCACAGAAGTTATCGTCCAAGCAGCTGCGAATGCAGTTCCAAAAACATCTGCCCGGTTTCCACCATTTCCCAAACCTTGGTGGAATTCCCAATGCACAACAGCAAAAAAGGCCCAAAACAAAGCGTGGGGGATATTCCGCCGATATCCTACCACGACCAACCTTATAGCCTTTAAACGTGCGCGAGCCAAAGCTCGCTACATCCGTCGTCAGAGTCAAAAGGAATCGTGGATCCGTTTTACATCATCTATTAACCAGTCTACCAACTCCAAGGTAGTCTGGGAAAAAATCCGGAAAATGAAGGGTAAATACACAGCACACCCCTCATCGGTCCTTGAATATAAGGGATGTACTATTGCAAACTCTACTGCAATAGCCAATGCTCTTGGGGAAACGTTTTCTAACATCTCTGCAACGTCATCTTACTCCCCAGAGTTTCTGGTCTTAAAGTGCAAGAGTGAAAATCAGGCCCTTAAGTTCACATCGAAGGGTTCCCACCCATATAATGGGCCATTTACTATCCACGAGCTAAAAACAGCACTTGCCTATACAAAGGCTACCGCTGTTGGACCAGACAACATCCACTATGAAATGATCAAACATCTTTCATCAGAATCCATGGACTGTTTGCTTTTCCTGTATAACAGAATCTTCCTTGAAGAGCACTTTGCGGATACCTGGCGCAAGGCAATTATACTTGCTTTTGCTAAGCCGGGAAAGGATCCTAAATGTCCAAAAAACTATCGTCCTATTGCTCTGACCAGCTGTCTGTGCAAAATATTGGAGAGAATGGTCAATGCTCGTCTCTTATGGTATCTAGAATCGAACGACCTTCTCTCCCGCTTTCAGTGCGGCTTCCGAAGAAATAGGTCCACACTGGACCACTTAATTAGACTGGAAACATCTATTCGAGATGCTTTCCTAAAAAGAGAACATTTGGTGTCCATCTTCTTTGACATGGAAAAAGCGTACGACACAACTTGGAGATTTGGTATTTTAAAAGACCTTTACAATCTCGGTCTGAGAGGCCACCTCCCCATTTTTATTAAAAATTTTTTATCCTTCCGTTATTTCCAAGTTCGTGTAGGATCCTCCCTTTCGCGGCCTTTTTGCCAAGAGGAGGGGGTACCACAAGGATCTGTCTTAAGTGTTACGCTTTTTGCCATTAAAATAAATTCTATTTCTGAACAACTTCCTCCAACTGTAAACAGTGCACTCTATGTCGATGACTTCAGCATATTCTCTCAATCATGCAATATGAGGGTTATTGAGAGACAACTACAACAAGCTATTGACCGTGTTAACACCTGGGCCACGGCCAATGGTTTCAGGTTCTCACCGGAGAAGACCGTTTGCGTCCATTTTTGTCGCAAACGTAACCTCCACCCCGAGCCTGAATTACGACTTGGACAAAGCACCATTCCAGTTGCATCAGAGGCGAAATTCCTGGGACTCATTTTTGACAAAAAGTTGACATTTGTTCAACACATTCGTCAGCTACGTACAAAGTGTGCGAGAGGGCTTAACATTCTCCGCTCTCTCTCTTCTACCTCTTGGGGTGCAGACCGATGCACTCTACTACGTCTGTACCGTGCACTTGTACGCTCAAAATTAGATTATGGGTCTCAGGTGTATGCATCTGCTAGAAATAGCGCTGTTCGGTGGCTTGACCCCGTCCATCACCAAGCCATTCGTATCGCTACTGGTGCATTCAGAACCTCACCTGTCCAAAGTCTGTATGTCGAAGCAAATGAACCATCTCTGTCGCTTCGACGAATGCAGTTGTCGCTACAATATGCCTTCAAGCTGAAGTCGATGCCGGACCATCCCACGTGGACATCCGTTTTCGAGCCACGATGGGAAAATCTTTATAACACACGACGGACCGCCAATCGCCCATTCGGCATTCGTGTTCAAGAGCTACTCAATGAGCTTAACATCTCGGTAGACAAGGTCGCTCGATCACCAAAGGACCCCCTTCCACCCTGGCATGCACAAACACCAGCATGTGACTTCTCGCTGAAGATTGCGACGAAGTCGAATACTCCAATTTCAGTCTACCTTCAGCTCTATTCACAACACCGTGCAGAACATTCTGACTTCTTGCCAGTTTATACAGACGGCTCGAAGTCAGAATCATATGTAGGATCTGCTGCTGTGTTTCCAAATAAAACCATATCAGAGCAGTTACCTGTTAACTGCAGCATTTACACTGCAGAGCTGCATGCCATAGAGTTAGCTGTAGATCACATAAGAAAACACCGTTACCAACGGTGTATTATATATGCCGATTCAATGAGTGCACTACAGGCTTTATCAGCGATGTCACACACCAATCATCCAACACTGTCCCGAATTCAGCAGATAATATACAGCCTCTATGTAAGTGGATTCGATATCCATTTCTGCTGGATCCCCAGTCACATCGGGATTACAGGAAATGATTTGGCTGACATTGCAGCCAAATCGGCAGCCCTGATGGATAATCTTGGCCTGTTGGTCCCCTATACAGACTACAGGCAAGTGATCCGTAATAATTTACAATCTCAGTGGCAAGATTCGTGGCATCGACTGATTACTACAAACAAATTATGTCGAATTAAGCCTGTGATCCATCCTTGGCGGTCCAGCTTACGCAGAGATCGCAAAGAGGAAGTTGTTCTTGCTCGGCTCCGCATAGGACATTGTCATATTACACACTCCTTTTTGCTGAGGGCTGATGACCCTCCTATGTGCGAGCAGTGTGACACCATTTTATCCGTTGAACATATTTTATGTAACTGTACCAGTTTTAGAAATGCTCGTTTTACCGCTTTTAACCATCTGACTGAGCCTTATACACTCAGTCAGATTTTATCCGACAATGACAATGTGTCTGCTGTTTTTAGTTTCCTAAGATCATTAAACCTTTTTACACGCATTTAAAAAAAAAAAAAAAAATCTTATTATTTTAACATTTACTATGGTTACTTGTTTACTGATCTTTGTCTTTTATAGTTTATACTTGTTTTTATACCCTGACTTAGTGACCTAATTCATTAGGTCACTGAAAGTTTTACCTTTTTATGACAAGGTTTTGGCGCATTATAGCCTTAGTTGCTGATGCGCCAATAAAACTCAACTCAATCAATCAACTCGACGTGGGCACCTGTACGTGGTGAGGGGACCTCCCAGTGACGCTGCTGGACTTCCAGACTAGCATCACTGGGATCCAACGCCCACAGCCTAGGTTCCGGGCTTACATCAATGGAATCCGGCGTGTTTGCCGTGCGCTGCGACCCGTGGAAATTCGGAAAGGGGGATCCTGGTGGTTGAGGGGCCCAGCTTCAATACACCACTTTGGCCCCTGCTTCGACAAGACGGGTGGTCCTGGAAGGCCCGGCTAGGATCAATCGGCTAGTAGGCTCGCCTGCGAGGTTCAACCGTGTCAATGCCACGCCCCTACCCTCATGGTCCGAGGGACAGGATTCAGGCTGGCGGCGGTGCGGGTATAGTGTCTGGGTAGCCCTGGCGTTCCACTCCCGAGCGCATTTATTGCATGCCGGGTAGTGGGCGTCCCTTTGGGCTCTTTTTGGGTGGGGAGCCCGGGCACTGAACAATTTAATAAACTACATGAATCCTGATAAACTAACTTCTTCAGGGGCCCCAACCCGGTCCCTATCTGAAACTATTGAGAAAGATCCAGATAGCATTATTGCTAATAAGAGGCAGCGAACCGAACTACCATCAGGGCCAGTCCCAAGGTTCTTAATCATGCACTCAACAAGTGAAAAACCGATTGGAAAAATGTCACCCTTTTTTATCCAAAAAGGGTTGGATGGGTTAGCAGGTTCACCCAAGTCAGTTAAGAGGCTCCGTTCTGGAGACCTCTTGATTGAAACTAAAAATGACAGGCAATCAGAACACCTACTCCGAACAACATCAATCGGAGGAATCCCTATAACAGTGACACCACACAGAACACTCAATTCATCTAGAGGTGTCATTTCGGAGTGGGACCTTCTCGACGTATACGAGGAGGGAATCTGCTCCGAATTAAAACCACAGGGAGTCATTGCCGTCAAGAGAATCACTGCGCGAAGGGATGGAAAAATTGTTAAAACCAGGAGCGTTATCCTGACTTTTAACACTCCTAAACCTCCTGATGAGATTAAAGCTGGATACATCAACTGTTCAGTGCGTCCATACATTCCGAACCCTTTACGGTGTTTCAAATGCCAGAAGTATGGACATTCTCAAATGGCCTGCCGTGGAGCCTTTGCATGCGCTCGATGTGGTGCAAAGGACCACGAAACAACAGCATGTTCAGCCGCAAAACCCACCTGTATTAACTGTGAAGGCGAACAACCGGCCTATTCACGAGCATGCCAGAGGTGGAAAGAAGAAAAACAAATTCAACGGCTGAAGGCAGAGCTAAATATATCATACCAGGAGGCAAGGAAATCGGTCAAACCCCTGAATATCAACAGACCTACCTACGCCCAGAAGGTAGCAGGGAGATGTTCCGTCGGAACTCAGACGGACATGACCATTCCTCCAAAGGAGTCTTTCACTCCCATCGCGCGTTACCTTTTAAGTTCTCAAAAACCTGCGCAGAAGGACCAATCAGCTGCCACTCCTATATCGGTACCTCCTAACGCTCCACAAGTTCCAAAGGTAACTATTAAAGAAAAGAATAAAAAATGGGAAGTACCCCCTAGTATCCAAGAAAAGATGGATGTTGAGCAGAAGGAGGTACCCGAAGATTCAGTCTTGGGACTCTTTGCGGAGGAGGAAATGGACACGGGACAGCGTCCATTCTTCCCCAAAAAGGACAAATCCAAGGCTGATAAAAGTAAGCCCTCAGCACCTCGGAAGCCGCCTGATGGACCCACCAAGCCAAAATAATGGCTAAATTCCTACAATGGAATTGTCGTGGATTCCGGCGAAATATAGATGACATCAAGGCCCTCCTGCAAAAGCACGAGCCAGTTTGCTTTTGCTTGCAGGAGACATACCTAAAGGCAAATGACGATCCCACGATGCATAACACCACAATTTTTCGTAAGGATAGAATTGCGGATGGCTCTGTACATGGGGGAGTGGCTATCCTTGTGGGTAACCAGACCCCAGTGCAGCCCTTACTAATTACAACTAACATAGAAGCTGTTGCAATTCGCCTTACGGTGGGATTTTTATTAACTGTGTGCTCTATCTATTTGCCACCTGGGACAGACATCTCCCAGGCAGACCTTGATGATCTTCTAACGCAGTTGCCTCCCCCTTTCTTACTTCTCGGGGATATGAATGGACATAACATCCTGTGGGGTAGTGCTAACATCAACGGAAGGGGACGAGTCATTGAGCGTATGCTCAATGATAATGACCTTTCCCTTCTAAATACTGGAACGAACACCTTCTTCCACATGCCTACCCGTACCTTTTCTGCCATTGATCTCTCTATCTGCTCCCCTTCTCTACTCCCTTCACTCACCTGGGAAGTGGAGGAGAATCCATACGGAAGCGATCACTTCCCGGTGATAACCTCGTTACACAGTGGGAGACCATGTCTTCCCTTCAGGTTACCACGGTGGAAGATTGATCAGGCTGACTGGACTGCCTTCCAACATCAGGCAATTTTTGATCTTAGCACGGTCAGTCAAGAGCCTATCAATGATGCAGTTAAGTACATCACAGAAAATATTGTCCAAGCAGCTGCGAATGCTGTTCCAAAAACATCTGCCCGGTTTCCACCATTTCCCAAACCTTGGTGGAATTCACAATGCACAGTAGCAAAAAAGGCTCAAAACAAAGCGTGGGGGATATTTCGCCGATATCCTACCACGAACAACCTTATAGCCTTCAAACGTGCACGAGCCAAAGCACGCTACATCCGTCGTGAGAGTCAAAAGGAATCGTGGATCCGTTTTACATCATCTATTAACCAGTCTACCAACTCTAAGGTAGTCTGGGATAAAATCCGGAAAATGAAGGGAAAATATACATCCCACCCTTCTTCAATCCTAGATTATAATGGATGCGCTATTGCAGATCCAACTGCAATAGCCAATGCTCTTGGGGAAACATTCTCTAACATCTCTGCAACATCTTCGTATTCCCCAGAGTTCCTGGTCCTTAAACATAAACTGGAAAAGCAAGCACTTAATTTTAAGACCAAGGGCCTCTATCCCTACAACGGGGCATTCACTATAGAGGAACTGAAAAGAGCCCTCGCTCTTTCCAAAGCAAGTGCTGTTGGACCAGATGGCATCCATTATGAAATGATTAAACATCTTTCACCAAAATCTATGGATTGTCTGCTCCTTCTGTATAACAGAATCTTTACTGAAGGGCAGTTTCCGGACTCCTGGCGAAAGGCAATCGTTCTAGCCTTCCCTAAGCCAGGAAAGGATCCAAAAGCCACCACCAACTATCGTCCTATTGCTCTGACTAGCTGTCTGTGCAAAATCCTGGAGAGAATGGTCAATTCTCGTTTAATATGGTATTTAGAATCAAATGACCTTCTCTCCAGCATCCAGTGCGGCTTCCGAAGGAACCGGTCCACTTTGGACCATCTTATTAGAATGGAGGCATCCATCCGGGATGCTTTCCTAAAACGGGAACACTTGGTGTCGGTGTTCTTTGACATGGAGAAAGCGTATGACACAACTTGGAGATTTGGCATTTTAAAAGACTTACATAGCCTAGGCCTAAGAGGGCATCTGCCCTTTTTTATTCAACACTTTTTAGCCAATCGATCGTTCCAAGTTCGTGTGGGATCATCACTCTCTCGCTCCTTTAGCCAAGAGGAGGGAGTACCACAAGGATCAGTATTAAGTGTCACGCTTTTTGCCATCAAAATAAATTCCATCACAGAACAACTTCCTCCAACTGTAAACAGTGCCCTCTGTGTTGATGACTTTAGCATTTTTTGCCAGTCGTGCAACATGAGGGTTATTGAAAGACAACTGCAGAAAGCCATTGATAGTCTAAATTCCTGGGCACTTGCTAATGGCTTCAGGTTCTCGCCGGAGAAGACCGTTTGCGTACACTTTTGTCGCAAGCGTAATCTTCATCCTGAACCCGAATTAAGGCTCGGACAAAATGCTATTCCAGTAGCAGCGAACACAAAATTCTTGGGACTCATATTCGATAAAAAACTAACTTTTTTGGATCACATTCGTCAACTCCGCATCCATTGGTGCGGAGTTGACGAATGTGATCCAAAAAAGTTAGTTTGTCGAATAATATTCTCCGCTCGCTCTCCTCTACATCTTGGGGAGCAGACCGATGTACCATTCTTCGGCTTTACCGTGCACTAGTGCGATCCAAACTAGATTATGGGTCCCAGGTATATTCCTCAGCCCGAGACAGTGTCCTGCGGTGGCTGGACCCCGTCCATCATCAGGCTATACGCATCGCTACTGGTGCATTTCGAACATCTCCTGTCCAGAGCTTATACGTCGAAGCAAACGAACCACCGTTATCACTTCGAAGTAAGCAGTTGTCTCTAAAGTACGCCTTAAAACTGAAATCCCTGCCAGACCATCCTACGTGGCCATTCGTTTTTGAGCCACGATGGGAAAATTTATACAATACTCGAAAGACTGCCAATCGTCCTTTTGGTATTCGTTTCCAAGAGCTACTCAAAGAACTTAATATCAAAGTAGACAAGGTTGCCCGAACATCAAAGCAACCCTTTCCACCCTGGCATGCTCGTGTCCCGGCATGTGACTTGTACCTTAGAAATTGGGGAAAGTCGGACACTCCATCATCTGTTTACCTGCAGCTTTTTTCAGCACACACCGAGCTGAACATTCTGACTTCGCGCCAGTTTACACAGACGGGGCCCCGGGTGCCAAGCGTTATAGTGATCAAGCAATTTCCTGAGTGATTATTAGAGCGTTTTCTCAAAGATATAGTTCTGTTTCAGTTATAAAAGTTTTCTTACTTTCCTATTATTAGGCAACTTAGTCTTACAAATCGTAAGCTAGTTTAAGAAAGGAAAAACACCTTTCTTTTTTCTTTAAATTAACGTACTAACTTTTATACCGCTTGGTCACTCTAGCGGCACTGCTCCTGCCTCCCCGTGGCGGGGCCGGTAACCTGGGAGGAGAAATTCACTCTCCCAGGGCTGAAAGGAGCAAAGATGGATAAAAATATATATCCACCTATAGAGCCATTGAGCTCAAGACGAGACAATATAAATGACAATGATAATGACTTCTCTCAACCCAAGAGGCTGAGAACAACCCCTCAAGAGGAGATACCATCATTCCTCATTCTACACTCTCTCTCAGAGCAGCCTCTGAGTAAGTTATCGCCATTCCTTATCCAAAAATGTATTGAGTCTGTTGCAGGTTCACCGAAAATGGTAAGGCGACTTCAGTCCGGGGATATTCTTGTAGAGACCAGTAAAGCGCAACACTCTGCAAAGTTATTAAAGCAGACTACCTTTGGTGGACAACCAATAAAAGTCACTCCCCATGCCACCCTAAACTCCTCGAAGGGTGTAATTGCAGAATGGGACTTAGTAAATGTATCAGAAGAGGAAATAGTCCAAGAGCTTCAAGAACAAAAAGTAATCCAAGCAAGGAGAATCCTGACTCGGAAAGATGGTATTCTTGTTCCTACAAGGAGTATAATACTCACTTTTAGTTCTCCTATCCTACCAACATCTGTCAAAGCTGGCTATCTTCATTGCCGTGTGCGTCCTTACATCCCGAATCCAATCAGGTGCTATAAGTGCCAAAAATATGGACACTCCCAAACTGCATGTAGAGGTGAGGCAATATGTCCAAATTGTGGATCAAAGGAACATAATCAATCTGAATGCACTGCTACTCCTCATTGCCCAAACTGTAAAGGTAATCACCCAGCTTTTTCCAAAATATGCGAACTATGGAAACAAGGGAAAAAAATCCAAAAATATAAAGTCGAGAATAAAGTCACATACTCAGAGGCAAGAAGACAAATACTCATAACAGAACCAAAGCGTACATATGCCACTGCTGCTAAACAATGTCAGTCAGTAGGTATTCAAACAGATGTTACAGTTCCTCCAAATATATCCATCGCCGATTGGGCACGTTCCTTGCTCTCTGCTTCCAAACAGTGTCCTTCACAGCAAAAAGCTGAACAAGCCAGTAACACCCCAATTACCATTCCAACCGACGTGCCTCAAACAGCAAAACCAAAAGTGGCAGAAACTAAAGTTCTGAACCCACCAGTAGCTACGGGCATGGATGTTGACCAACGCAATGAATCAGATGATGGTATATTAGAACTGCATGCGACTGATGAGATGGATGTCACACGTCCCTACTTTCCAAAAAAAGAGAAAGGGAAATTGGATCGATCTAAGCAAGTTTCAACTAAAAAGCAGTCAGAAACAAAAATAAACAATAAAACCACTTAATGGAAAGATTCCTCCAATGGAATTGTAGAGGCTTTCGCAATACAAAAGACGATTTATATGATCTCATCGACCGGTATGATCTAGCAGGCATAGCCCTACAGGAAACCTACTTAAATGCACGAGTGTGTCCCACCATTAAAAATTACACCATCTTCAGACGAGATAGGAGAATAGACTCGCCAGCCTGTGGAGGAGTGGCAATTCTTGTTAGAAACAACGTTCCATCGAAACATATTGCTCTTCAGACCCCTTTTGAAGCTGTGGCAGTGCGTATTGAAATTGGCATCACTCTTACAATAGCGTCAATATATATCCCTCCTAATTTCTTATTCACTTCAGACGACCTAGAAAATCTAATAGACCAGCTACCATCTCCGTTCTGCTTGCTCGGAGATTTCAATGCACATCATTCGCTGTGGGGATCTCCAACAATTGACAAGAGAGGTAAGCTAATAGAATCCTTTCTTGATGCTTATCAACTCACCATTTTAAATACTGGCGAGCCAACCTACATTCATTTTTCGAATGGATCCATGAGTTCAATAGACCTCTCGATCTGTTCTCCCTCCTTATATACTATTATGGAGTGGTCTGTTCTTAACAATCCAATGAACAGTGATCACCTGCCAATCCTCTGCAAACTCCAAACACGAGCAAACTCCCCTTCCCCACGTCGCTCCATTTGGATATTCCGTAGGGCACACTGGAGTGAATATGCCTCTCATGTTCAATTAGATGATAAAATTATACAATCTCAGACCATAGAAAATGTCACGGAACACATTACTACTCAAATATTACTAGCTGCCACCATTGCAATACCAAAATCTTTACCAGGGAAACGGAAACACAGTAACTACTGGTGGAACCAAGATTGTACGCATGCGAAACGGGAAAAAAACAGATCTTGGAATTTATTTCGTAAATTCCCCACAACTAGTAACCTAATTAACTTCAAAAGACTAAGAGCCAAGTTCCGCAAAATAAGAAGAAATGCAAAGAAAGAAGCCTGGATCAGCTTCTCCTCAAGTATAAATAAGGACACAGATAGTAGAATCATTTGGAGGAAAATTCAAACGCTCAATGGCAAATATGTCCAGTCCCCAGCTACAATACTAAATTGGGAAGGGAAGGAGTTGTCATCACCAGCAGATATAGCAAATGCCTTAGCTGAATCATTTGCCAGCATATCAGCAATATCCACCTTTAACCCAACCTTTCAAAGAATTAAAGAATCTGCAGAAAAGCGTAAGATTAATTTTTCTACGGCAGTTTCACATCCATACAACCATCCATTCACATTCGCAGAATTAGTAGGGGCACTCAATAAAACACCAAATAGTGCTGCTGGTCCAGATGGGGTCTATTATATAATGTTAAAGCAACTTGACAACAGAGCAAAAACAACATTGTTAAAATATTACAACCGTATTTTCTTAGAAAATACCTACCCACTCTCCTGGCGTCACTCAATTGTTCTAGCCTTCCCGAAGCCAGGAAAGGATCGTACCTTTCCGCATAACTACAGGCCAATATCACTGACTAGTTGTCTAGGAAAAGTCCTTGAAAAAATGGTTCACAGGCGGCTAACGTGGTTCCTGGAAGCAAACAACTTACTAAACAGCAGCCAGTATGGATTTCGAAAGAACCGGTCCACGCTAGATGTGATGATAAAAGCTGAGGCAAACATCCGAAATGCCTTTATAAGGAGAGAACATCTAGTCATGATCAATCTCGATATTGAGAAAGCCTTCGATACCACCTGGCGATATGGTGTACTAAAAGATCTCCATTCTTTCGGCTTGATAGGTCAGTTACCTCAATTCATACAAAATTTTCTATGCAACAGAACGTTTCAGGTAAGGTATATGAACAATTTATCCAAATCATTTGAACAAGAGGAGGGTGTACCGCAGGGTTCTATTCTAAGTCCAACATTATTTGCAGTAAGAATTACAAACATGACACGGGAAGTACCAAATACAGTAGAATCCTATATGTTTGCCGATGACCTCATTATCTCCTGTCAATCCCAAACTATGAACATCATTGAAAGACAACTTCAAATTTCCATAGCTAAAATAGAATCATGGGCACTGCGGAATGGTTATTCTTTAGCCGAAAAAAAATCCACTGCAATTCACTTTTGTAAAAAACGAAAACTCCACCCGGATCCAGAAATATTTTTAAAAAACAGCCTGATACCTGTCACTAACAATTTTCGTCTGTTGGGGCTACATTTAGATAATAAACTTAATTTTGCTTCCCATATATCTTACCTTCGAACCACGTGTCTTAAAAAACTGAACATCCTAAGAGCCGTTTCCGCCGTGTCCTGGGGTGCTGACAGAAGCTCTCTTCTCCATCTCTATAGAGCTTTAATAAGATCACGCTTAGATTATGGATCACCTGTCTATGACTCCGCTAGGAACAGTTCCCTATTACGACTGAACACCATACAGCATAGTGCCCTTAGGATAGCTGTGGGAGCCTTTAGAACATCTCCGATCCACAGCCTGTATATTGAGGCAAATGAACCTCCACTGCACCTAAGGAGAAAATCCTTATTATGTAACTATGCACTAAAGATTAAGAGTATTCCATCACATCCTAGCTGGCAGCACTTGTTCGACCCTAAATACACCATGCTATATCAAAATAAACCTAATGAGAATCGCCCAGCAGGGCTTCGACTGCAAGAGCTCATGATCAGTTGGAACATTAATTTTCATAATGTCTTCCAAGACCTTGGTACTCCCGAACCTCCCTGGACTGAATTCGTACCTCTCTGTGACAATTTCTTTTTAAGATGGGGGAAGACATCCCTGGCTAATACAAATTTTCAACAGCTCCATAAATCGCATTCCTTGGAAAACTCAGCAAAAGTACATATCTATACTGATGGCTCCAAAACGGATACAGCCGTAGGTGCTGCAGCAGTCTCCTCCAACTTCTCAATAGCTGTTTCTCTTCCCACTGAATGCAGTATTTATACTGCAGAATTATTCGCAATAAAACTGGCTCTAGATAATATAAACAAGTACCATATCAAGGAATCCTTGATATATTCAGACTCCTTAAGCGCTATCACTGCCATTCAATCTACTTTTTGTCCCTCTCACCCCATTCTTAAAGAGATCCGATCTAAGTTATTTCACTATCAAACAGTCAATCAGAAGGTTACCTTCTGCTGGATCCCTGGTCATGTTGGCATCTCAGGCAATGAACATGCGGATGCTGCTGCAAAGCATCCCGGCGCTGGATCTTCCAGACAAATAAAAGTTCCCTACACCGATCACAAATCTGTCATTAAAACAACATGCAGGAAACAATGGTCTCTCCTTTGGAAAACTCAAACCAATAATAAATTACTGCAGATAAAAAAAGAGCCACAACTGTGGACATCTAGTTGCAGGAGAAGCAGGCGACAAGAAGTGATTCTAGCAAGGCTCCGCATCGGCCATTCGCACCCAACTCACCTGTTTTTGCTTATGGGAGAGAATCCTCCTCAGTGTTTCTTCTGTCAGTCGCAGCTCACAATAAAACACATCCTCATAGAATGTCCCCAACTTTCAACAGTCAGAAAATCAAGCTTTAGCTCCCTGTCCAACTTAAAGGAACCATTAACGTTATTTGATATTCTTGGCAATGAAGCAAATTTCGAGGAACTGTTTAATTATTTGAAGCACATAAATCTGTATGATAGACTGTGATCAAAGTGACAAACAAATCCTGAATAGGCACAATATGGCCCAAGAGGCCCTTGTGCCAAAAAACCCCAATACAACAACAACAACAACACAGACGGCTCGAGGTCGGAATCATATGTGGGATCTGCTGCTGTCTTTACAGACACCACTACATCGGAGCAGATTCCCTCTGAATGCAGCATATTTACTGCAGAGCTGCACGCTGTAGAGTTAGCCTTGGATCATATTAGTAAATACCAATACCAACGGTTCATTTTATATTCCGACTCTCTCAGCGCGTTACAGGCTTTAATAACTATGAGATATAATTCTCATCCAGTTCTGTCTAGCATTCAGCAGAAGATTCACGTTCTCCATGAACGCGAATATGACATCCGCTTCTGCTGGATTCCCAGCCACATTGGGATTAGGGGAAATGATTTGGCTGACGCCGCAGCCAAATCAGCAGTTCCCATTAATAATCGCTGCCTGTTAGTCCCCTATACAGACTACAGGCAAATAATACACGAGAAAATACATTCCCAATGGCAGGATTCGTGGAATAGACAGACTGCGAATAAATTATATCAAATAAAGCCTGTAATTGAACCGTGGCAGTCTAGTCTGCGCAGGAATCGTAAGGAGGAAGTTGTTCTTGCCCGGACCCGCATAGGACATAGTCATTTGACACATTCCTTTTTGCTGAGGGCTGATGACCCTCCTATGTGTGTGTCCTGTGGCACAGTTTTATCAATTAGACACATTTTAGTCGAATGTTCAGATTTTAGCAATATCCGTCTTACCTTTTAACCATCTGACTGAGCCATATACACTCAGTCAGATTTTATCTGACAATGACAACGTGTCTGCTGTTTTTAGCTTTTTAAAATCAATAAATATTTTTACTCATATATAAAATTTTTACATTTTTCTTTTATATATTTGTTATACATTTTGACATAGTGACCTAACTAATTAGGTCACTGAAAGTTTAAAAATTTTTTTATAAATGACCTGGTCTTGGCGCATTATAGCCTTAGTAGCTGATGCGCCAATAAAACCAAAACAACCAACCAACCAACCATCCTACCCACAAACTCACGAATTTCATCTATCCATCTCCATTGTTGTCTTCTAGGTTTTCTTTTAGCTCCTCTTGGGTACCATTGTGTTACTTTCTTAGTCCATCTGCCATCGTGTCTTCGAGCTATGTGTCCTGCCCAAGTCCATTTCACTTCTTTAGTTTTGATAAGAATGTCCTTTACTTGAGTTTGCTGCCTAATCCATGTGTTTCTCTTCTTATCCAACAATCTTATTCCTAATAGTATTCATTCCATTCTTCGCTGTGTAGTTTTTCAGCTTCTCCTCCATTCCTTTGATGAGTGCCCAAGTTTATATTCCATAAGTCATGGTGGGGAGTATACATTGGTTCATTATTTTACGTTTCAGACAAATTGGGATATTACTCCTCAGTATGTGACTATATTTCCTGAATGCTATCCATCCGAAATTTTCGGATATAATACGTACTTAAAAATAAAAAATCAAGTATGTGAGTTCTGTTTATCACCAAGAACACAATATAAATTTCAGGATCCTCAAACGTACCTAGAATGAGTTAGACGGTTAACATTCCATTACAACGCGTTGTTTCTATTGAGAGAGTAGATTACACGTATGATAGTACGTGGACCAACAAGGGGTGTAATCAGTTGTTGTGTATCTATTTTCCCCTTATGGAGAAAGCCATCTTCAAAGCCTGCCAAGAAGCATTTCGCTGCCTTTTCCATCCTCTTTATTACTCAGCCGTCAGCGGAGAGCGGCTTCATGTGGCAACTCTCGAGATAAAAATGAATACACCGAATTCTTTGTTCCCATCCATTTTAATAATCCTTTTTCTCGCTCTCAGATCCACTTCAACCACTTCACCTTGGCTCCGACTCACATCTGATAACGGAAGATAATACCCTCCCCCTTCCGGTATCCACATGATACGATCGCTGTCTTATAAGAAAAACGATGTCACGTATTATTAAATGGAGAAGGAAACTACAACTGAGAGACTGTGGAAATCACTTTAAAGCCACTTAATTGTGAGTTGCTGCAGTTGAAACCACCTGGGATCTCTCTCTCTCTCTCTCTCTCTCTCTCTCTCTCTCTTTACAAAATAATCTTATTTCTAATTTACAAAGTGATATTTACAATTAGATGCCCCTTTACGTTTCATTGTGAAATCTTTCAACGGGAGTATCCAATCTTCACCAATTTTTTTTGAATGATTAGCTATCCCCGTATTTTTCCTTAACTTGCGCTAATTCAATTTTAGAATATCAGTGAATAACTTTTAAGGGCTTATCAAATGTAAAATTGCATCACGTGCTGCGTTCGATGTTGGCGAAACTAGCTTTCGCCAACATCGAACGCAGCACTGAAACTAGACGAGTGTCAACGTTTATTTATTGTGGATCGCTATATCTGTGGGCCCCGAGTGCCAAGCGATCTGTCTAGTGCGATTTTTTAGCGTTTTTCCTAGGGCGAGTACTAGTACTTGAATAAACCGTCCACCGCTCGCAACGTAACTGCTTCTCTCGCTGAGCAACTTCACTGCTTCTCTCGCTGAGCAACTTCACTGCTTCTCTCGCTGAGCAACTTCACTGCTTCAACGCTAGCAACGTACTGTTAACCCCGCTTGCAATGTAAGTGCTATCGCTAACAACGTACTGCTCTCCTCTTCTGCTGGTCTCTTGGTCACTGGTTGGCACCGCTCCTGCCTCCACGTGGCGGGGCCGATAACCTGGGAGAAGGAATTCCTTCCCTCTTTCATGGCTAAAAGGGGCAACGATGGATTGCAATGAATATCTATCACTAGAGCCCACAGGCGGCAAAGTCGTTAGCACTATCTCAGAACATGAGTCGAATAGTCCGAAGAGACTTCGGAAGGAAAAACAGATTTCAGATATGCCAGCATTTCTTATAATGCACTCACTGTCCACACAACCTGTTGGCAAGCTATCGCCTTTTCTGATACATGAAATGTTTATAATTGGTTTTTGGATTCCCTAAAATGGTGAAGTGTCTCCAATCTGGAGACCTTCTAATTGAAACTTCAAAAACATGAAAAACAATTTTTCATTCAGAAAAATTGTTAAAATTAACAACATTCAACAATATTCCAGTGTCAGTCAGTTACGCCCCTTAACGCTCTGAACACGTCTAAAGGCGTTATCAGTGAATGGGACATACTAACTGTCTCTGAAGAAGAAATAGTACAAGAGAAAAGAGTGACACATGCTAGGAGAATAATGGCCAAAAAAGATGGCAAACCTACTACCAACTAGGTCCATTATTTTGACGTTCAGCACTCCGAATCTTCCATCTTCTGTTAAAGCAGATTACTTACACTTCAAGATTCGACCTTACATCCCGAACCCCATTCTCTGCTTTAAGTGTCAGAAGTACGGCCATGCACAGACTGCATGCTGAGGCGATGCTGTGTGTCCTATTTGTGGCTCCAAGGAGCATTCCCAAGGAGACTGTACAGCTTCATTTCCTACTTGCCGAAACTGTAAAGGAAGCCATCCTGCATTTTCTAAAGCGTGTGACCTTTGGAAAATAAGGGGAAAAGTGCAGCATAAAGTCACATATCCAGAATCAAGAAAGCAAGTGCTGTTAACCATGCCTAGCCGATCATATGCATCGGTCACCAGAAGTAGCAGCTCATTTGCAACACAAACGGATGTCTCCATAGAATCAAGCAGTTCTTTTTCCAGTTGGGCAAAAACTGCGCTAAAATCCAAAAAGAAACTTACAGTCAATTAGACTATGAATACGCCAGTCAGTATCCCAACCAATGATATCTCAACATTGCCCGAAACAGAAAATCAGCAACTGTTGAAGACCAGGAAAAAGGGAAACCATGCAATAGCAAAATGGAAACTGATGTTCAACCAGAGGATGATGAATCAGTATTAGAATTACATGTTAATGATGTCATGAAACAGGACGCCGACGCTTTTCCAGGAATGAAAAATTAAAACAAAGCAGACTGAAGCCTTCTCAGAAAAGACAGTCAGACCAATCTTCCTCAATCAAACCCAAACAATGAATAAATTCCTAAAATGGAACTGTAGAGAATTACGCAATAATTTTGATGACCTGAGTGATTTACTTATGCAAACAAATGCAGTAGGTGTATGCTTACAGGAAACATTTCTATCATCAAAAGTGTCACCTCTTGTCTCTTTATTCGGTGATTTCAACGGCCACCATCCATTGTGGGGATCTTCCACCACGGATAAGAGAGGCTAATTAATCGAAACATTTCTGGATAACCATAACCTGACTCTGCTAAATTCTAGCTCTCCAACTCATGTCCAACTACCTACAGGTAGTACCTCAGGCTGAGATAGTACCCTATCCTCCACAACTGATAAGTCTATGACTGAGGTCCTCAGCCATAGACTTATCTATCTGTTCAGCATCTCTTTTTGCAAAGCATGGAATGGTTAATACTGAATGATCCATTCCACAGTGACCAATTTCCTATTATCAGCTTTTTCCAGATTCTTGGCATAACTGTACTGTTTTGTCATTCCTGGATAAGATCCAACCAATCCCCATAGCTACGGACTAATATCTCTCTCAAACTGCCTGAGCAAAATCCTAGAAAAAATTGTCCACAGAAGACTCGTCTGGATCATCGACTCAGAACATCTAATGAGCCATAGTCAATAAGGCTTTCGTAAAAATAGATCATGCTTAGATCTTATGGTCAAGGCTGAATTCGTCATTCAAAAGGCCTTTGTTAAACGTGAATCTTGTAATGGTTTAAATAGATACAGAGAAGGCTTTTGACACCCCTGGAGGATCTTTATTCTCTTGGTCTGCGGGGCAGCCTTCCTATATTTGTTCAGAACTTCCTACATACTAGATCGTTTCAAGTTCAATACCAACATGACCTCTCCGCAACGTTTATTCAGGAAGAAGGTGTTCACAGGGATCAGTATTGAGTGCCACTCTATTTGCTCTTAGAATAGATTCCATAACCAGACAGCTTCCAAATACAGTTGAGACTTACCTTTATTACATTCAGGCTGCATGCCTGTCAAAATGGACAGCACTCTGGCACTCGCAGACTAACAATAAACTTTTTTAGTTTAAACAGGATCCGAAAATTTGGGACTCCCGTGTCCGTACATCAAGACGAGAAGAAGTAGTCCTTTCAAGAGCTAGAATAGGTCATATCCATCTGACCGACCTCCATTTACTCACAGAGATGATCCACCACAGTGTCCACATTGTTCTATAAATCTGACTGTGAAACATATTCTGATTGACTGCCCCTACTATAAAGAAGACAGAACTTCAACCTTGCTATCACGGGTTAATCTTTGTAAACCAATAACTCTAGAAAATCTCATTGGTGACAATGCAAATATATCCGAATTTTTTAACTTCCACAAGCAAACTGGACTTTTTAATCATTACTGATTTCAAATTTTTTTCTGTCACAGATTAAATATTTCTCATTTTTTATATATATCCATTGGTGTTCAAAGAAAGTGCATTATCCCTTAAAATTGTAATTGTCGTTCGAATAACGTAAGTATATGGCAATATTTCTTACAGATTGCATCAGATAAGATTGGCACGCGTAGGTGATGACGTAATATTGCATCAGCTGTTACTTTCAGCTATAAGCACGCTCTGCAAGAGTTGCACTCATTCTTTGCTTGTGTCAGGATGGCGGTTTACATGCAGTTGGCACCACGAAGAAAGAGTGCTGTTGTTGGTGTACGTGAGGAAAGATGTTCTTCCCATCATACTGCTTATAGAGTGTCTTGTTATCAGTCGACAGTGAGTAGATTTCTTTCCATCTAAAGAATATTGGTTCTGATCATAGGAAAAAAAGGAAGCGGACTCAAACGGGTTTCTACGCCAAAACAGGACCACGTTTTGAAGCCTTATGCCTTAAAAACTGTAAAGCTTCTTCTTCTGAGCTGAAAAGAGAATGGGAAGAACAGAAAGGAGTGGTAGCAAATGCAGTAACAGTCAGAAGACGCCCCTTCAAAAATAGACTTGTAGCCCGTCATCCTAAGAAGAAGCCCCTCCTCACACAAAAAAATGAAAAGGTCCCGATTAATTTGGTGTAAGGAGAATGTCAAATGAGCAGTTGAGCAGTGGACGTCAATTATTTTCTCCGATGAGAAGTAATTCCACCTGCATGGCTCTGATGGGAGACAAACGATTCGCCGTAGACGTGGTGAAGAATACCATCCAGACTGTATGGTGTCTACAGTGAAATTCCCTACCAGCCAAATGATATGGGGGGGGGGGCATTTCATATCGCGGAGTAGGTCACCTGCAGTTTATAAAAGGTTCCGTAAATGCGAATGAATACCTGGCTATATTGGAAGGCAAATTGCTGCCAACCATTAGAGACCATTTCAACCTGCCAAGTAACTGGATCTTTCAGGATGACTCTGCTCCTTGTCATCGGGCGAAAAGTGTAAGTAGGCACTTCTTTAGTTAGTTTGGCTTCATTTGTACATTAGAGATTTGACAGTAATGTGTTTACATTCATTACAGGTGAAAATATGGTTGGAAGAATGGTCCATTACAACTGTTAGCTGGCCAGGAAACAGCCCGGACCTGAATCCTATTGAGAACTGTTGGCATCGTGCGTGATCTGCAGTTGCCAGAAAGAAACCAAAGACCCTTCGTGAACTTCAGGAAGCCATGATTAGTGTTTGGAACCACGAACTATCAGTTGATTATCTTCAGAAATTGATCTTGTCAATGCCTCGACGGTGTGCTGCTGTCATCAGGGCCAGAGGCGGTTCAACTAAATATTAGTTTGCACTTGATGAACTGTTCATTTTGTTTTCCATTTAAAATGATAAACTGAAGTAAATTGAGGGCTTCTGATAAACATTTCAGCCATAATTGTCGTGTTTACCAAAACTGTTGTATAAAGGTTGCAAATGCTCACGTTGGAATATTTTGAGATCACCTGTCAAATATTACTTAGCTTTGCCTTAACTATTAATAAATATCTTTCGTTTATATTTCTATTTGGGATGCTAGTCATTAATGTAACATACCATCGCGAAAAAGGGTTAGAAATGTGAAATTCCTAGGTGATGCACTTTCTTTCAATACCAGTATATATATATATATATATATATATATATATATATATATATAAATAATACATGAATTGGCGCATTATAGCCATAGCAGCTTATGCGCCATTAAACCTCCCATAACAACCAACAATCGAGTAATTAGCCTGTCCTGATGTTGACTGTAGAAGCCAGCATCCTTTTAGCAGGGATGGCAAACTGCAGATAACCTTCAGTTAATCTGCATAGCTAATTGCTAATAGAATTCTGTAATTTGAAGTTGATGGAGAGAGAAAGTTAACTGTGACTTTCCAAACTGCATTAATTGACCACAGCCTGAAGCGCAGGGTTTTAAAAGCTTTTCATTTGATTTTAACTCTCGAATAACTAACTATTAGAACACGCAATTTTCTGACACTGATTCATCGTGTAGTCAGTTATCTGCGCATTTATCTAAAACAGCTCATTCAACTACGTACAGTAGATATTTGGGTCTAACCCCCTCTTTCTGCCTCTCCCAAAGTTATCATATTTCCTATTTTCTCCAGCCTTCCTGGTCTCTATTTATTACCTAAAATATTTCGGAGAAGCTTCCACAAAAATAGCTAGCAAGTGTATCTGTTCCTCGTTGATGCGACTGCCACTAGCATAATGAGGGTAAAAAGCTAACAGTTTTTTCATTTGGGGGGGGAGGGGACTCTCTAATTAACTACGACAAGGATTTTGACTCTCCAAACACTTAGGCACGAAGCCAACCTGACACGAACTTCAACTGACATTCATGGGACAGTTTACAACCCCAAAACTGCCACCCAGAGAATTATCACCTGGTCCACAGTGAAGGGATGGTAGCCTTTTGGCAGGGAAGACTGCCTATTACATTAAATGACTTGTTTGTGTTCTGCTTCGGATATTTTCCAAGACGGAATTGTAGGCTGATATCTCATATTTATCATCGGAGACAGCCCACGATACCTGAAGAAGATATATAAGAAATGAAGCCTCTGCAGATACACCTGCATCAATTTCATCTTCTTAAGTATGTCACAAAACATAATTAACACAAGAATAATCCCAAAATAAAATATAAATAAAAGAACATGCATATAAAATACTGGTAGGTAGATATAGGCCTTCAACTTTGCTCATCGCAGAGGTGGAGTTAATATGCATTTCTAATGGAATTCCATGGACTGACAAGTTATCAGAATTCAACTTGTCAGCCCATGGAGTCAGAATTCATCCGCTTGTCAGAAAAAAGGAAAAGAGAGATTCGTGTGGTGAGAGCAGACTTCTGCCTTACTTTCTTGAGGAGTTTCTCCACCTCTGATTTTAAAAAGAAAATTAAGGAAAACATTTTACTACAGGAAAAAAATAATATTCTATCACTGTGCTTTGAGACATAGTATCCCCCCTGGAAGAACAGTTGATCTTTATTAAAAATTCAATGTATTGGCTGAAGCTATTCTTAAACATTCGCAATATCATATAATTAGATGTAAATGTTGGTAATGACTATAGTTCCTCATTGGCATCTGTAACCAAGGAATTATCTTCACTCAGGTCTAGGAATAATTACAAGTTAAAGCTATTAATGTGTCCAAGCGAAAGTTTAGCCATTTCAAGCTGAAGGGTCGGTCATTAGCAATTTCAATTCAGAAGCGCCAACTGAGATCTTCCCCTGTGTTGAGGCGAGAACCGTTGCCACGGTAACAGCATCTCTACTAATAAAAGATTCAATTAAGGAAATATTGGAGAAGCAGAGACAGTCACGCAGGTAAATCGGAGGAAACCGCTACGTTCGCAACCGAAATCCCAAACTCCTGTAACGTCGCAGCACGTGTCCAGTCCGGAGAAGAGTGATTAATATGCACAACTCATCACTCGACTTCCTGGGAAAATAAGCAGCGATGCTAATTCCTTCCGGGTTGCTATATCGGGCTCGTAGTCCTCCAGTCTTTCGGTGGTCCTCGCTATAGAAGACTATTACGGTGGTGCATTCACATTTCCGCTGTATTATCGCGTGCTCCGTAGGAGGGACCAACTACGCGCCATCAGACGTGCTAAATTTGTATGATCTGTCACACATGCCAATATTGATGCCACAGCGGAAGAGCGAGGATCATTTTTTTTTTATCGCTTCTAACTTCTCCGCTTGTGGTGTGTGTGTGGGTGAGGAGATCATGCTGTCGATATAGAGAAGAAGAAGGTCTTTGCACAAGCAGCAGAAGTCAATGTAAATTACAAAAACGAATTAATTCAATATCCCAATAATATTAATTGTGTAGGAGGAAAACAAAAGTTATTTTCAATCCTTGCTAGCACCAAAAGACGTTTTAACAGAAGTGATATTTTCTCCAACGACGTTTCTCCCAGTCCCAAAACAGTTTTCTTTTGAAGCATCGTTAAAAGGTCGATTATCCCTCTATTTCCTCCCCATACACAGTGGACAGAGCTAAAGACAACCAAACGAATAGCAAACTTTTCCAGTTGAAACAAGACCCAAAATTCTGGTACTCCAGTAATCAGACAGTGAAATGGAAAGAAGTGGTACTCGCGCGAATAAGAATAGGACATGCCCATCTGATTCACCTCAATCTACTCACGGACGATGAGTCTCCTCAGTGTCCATACTGCTCAGAACATCTGACAGTCAAACATATTTTGATTGATCCATACTATCAACAACATCGAACATCAATACTTCAAAATCTGGCTAATCTTCAGTTCTCGAAGATTAGCCAGATTTTTGGAGGCAAATATTAATGAACTCTTCTGTTTTTAGAAACAAATTGGAGTGTACAATCTTTTATGAATGGTTTCTGAACTAAAATGGAATTCAGCAGGCTTTATATCACGCTTTCTTTCATGAAAATTCTCACATAGTCTTATAGAGTTGATTGAATAGCAAAAGATTACAGCTGATGATTCTGGTGTCTGAACATTTATATTCAAATAAACCTTTATTTCTTGAACAAGGTGTATTTGTCTACTTGTGGAAGGAAAATTGGAGAATCTTAGAGGAAAATTTATCCACAACCGCCTAAGATTGACTAGCTCAATACCGAACAAAAACATTCCCTTTCCGAAATAATAATTTCGAATTATATTCAGTGATCTGATAATGATCAGTGAATTTATCAGAACTCTGATCATGATCACAACCCTGAGAAGGCAATGCAGAAGCTCTATCAGAAGGTTCTGTTGGTGTTACTGACCCCAGAGTTCAACTGCCGCTCTAAAAACCACCGAAATTAATACGTCATCCTTTGAAGTGAATAAATAAACAGAAGAAGCGCGTTAGAAAGAAAAGGTCGTGGTATTTAACGTAGTACAAAGCTAATAATAAATCAGAGTGAAAAACTACAGAGTCCTTCGCTGATGATTGACATAAAAGAAGTGAAACGCACTTTCTGGGCAAACACACTCTTAACTGTTCCCTAATAATATATCAGTACCTCACGATGTATTTATATGCGCGCACTTGTTTTAACATCTGTTGCTCTCCGGCTCACCTTTCAAATACCCATAATTACCCGCGCTAAAACAACCTATTCGTCAACTCTAGTTGGTTCTGCATGAAGCACGCGACTTCTACCTTTGTTATTTCTCTCAGAAAGAAGTTCAAAGATCCCGTTTGGTGGGCGACCTTTGAAATATCGTCTGCATACAACAACAGCGAATGAGGTGTCCTGACGGTGAACATCTAAGGGAGTCTATTTTCGGAAACGTAATAAAGTCTTCTGGAGAATGAGCCAGCTTCTTTAATGTGGTTGGAATTAACAGTCTCAGGGGTGAATATCCTTTCTCAGAACGATTGTAGGATGCTGACACGCTGGGACGCACGTGGCAGGCCATCCACTGAGGTTGCGCATCTGCAAAATGTAAAATTATGCAATAATGCTATAAGTATACTGAACAAACACAGAGTAACGTTAAGTATTGCGCGGAGTACGAAAATATAAAGAGCTTTAAACAATGTTCTTCTGTTTAATCCCACATTGATGTGTGAGAGAACTTGGCAGTTGAGAATTTGTATTCAATAAGAGTAAATAAGAATCCGACTCTGAATATACGCTGGCCTCTTTGTTTTTCTTTCCACTTTTTTCCCTTTTCTAGATTTATGGCTATTCAGCCTTTGACGCTAACAAATTTCCAGATAACCGAATCTATGGAGGAGAGCGAGAAGAAGGATGACATTAAAGGAGCCAGTGACAGATCATAAATGGTGCACTTGACTACGTTATGGCAACGTGCTCAGGATCATGTAGCTCAGGTGTCCTTGTAGCGTCAATCATCCTTGTCCTCTTCGTGGAACGATGCTACGGTTGATGCCAACGACTTCCAAGAAGGCGGGACTCTTTAAACACCCTTGGAACCGATAACGCAATATTCTGAGAAATGCACGTATGATTTATATCCATCTCTGAACTGTCCTCTGATGTTATATCATTACCTCTCAAGAGATGGCGCCACATGTGGTGTGATATTTTGGTACAGTTGCATACAGGGACGGCCCGCCCATGGAGGCAAACTGGGCAGTTGCCTAGGACGCCAAATTGGAGGGGTAAAATATAATTTTGAAATTAAAATGAAAAAGATTAAAGAATATACAAACTTAATAACAAAGCCTTAATTTCAGTTCTAAGGAAATACGAATTGTAATTCATTTCTGAAACTATTAATATATTAAATCTTTTAATTCTGTAAACGAAATTCTTTCTTAATTTGCGAATCCTCAGGCTACGCATGCCTTTTGAGTTTGAGGAATTGAAGATGTCGAGTCCATATTTCGTCTTAAAGCAAGACTTCATGGTTTATCTAGGGCACAAGTTTACGGTTGCTGATCTAGTGCTGCCCCTGATTGCTTCTGTAATTTCATAGTATGTAGAGCTTATAATGAGATGAGTGGTCTTCTGGTCATTCAAGATTCGTTAATCTTAAATGATTTCACTACTGTAATTCTGTGCTGGTTGCCGTACAATTAATTAAATCCTTTTTAAAATTCGAAGTCTAGTTAAGGTATACAACCCTACCAACAATGTATGGGGCATCTCTCTCCAATCATTAGAAGAAAATGCAATCCAAGAGCTCTACTGACCAGCCCACCAGCCCAATTCTAGGCCTGAATCCGATGGAACATCTTTGAGATAAAATGGGTACGCCCCTCTTCATTAGGAGCTACCCAGAAGTGTTCCACGATATCGATGTTGCTATTGAGACCAAAGATGGGTCTGCGGATTATTAATTTGTACATTAAAACTGGTGTTTTAAGAAACATGAGTGTCCTAATACTTTTGGAAGGGTAGTATCTGACGCATTTAATGACTAGAAATCTTAGAGTTTCTGTTCTTGATCATACCACACTTCATTAACTTTATTATTATTATTTTCTTCTATTTTTTAATGAATTACAAAGTGCAAACGATAACTTATCACTCTCCTAATTTTTCGTCTGCCACTCTGCGTAATCTGCTTATCGTGAACTCTTCAAAACACGTAATGAAAACATGGCAGAAAGCCAAATGATGGTCATACATTCCCCTGCCTTTGTAAAACTACACGAATATATTATCCTATACCTTATTTTTTACAAGGCGTTTAAAGTGAATAAAACAACCCCGACATGGGGACAAAATAACAAAGCAGAACAGAACTATCACGATTAAAAGCAATCTTACGAACAGTTGTACCATTGTAGTTGGCTAATTAGTTGATAAATATGACTTTGGCACGTCCTATGATTACTAGAGAAACGAAGTTCTTGCACAATAATTGATTTCGCAACATTTAATGGCGTTACCGACAGTTCCCTAGAAGATGAGGTGATTAAAAGAGATCTGAATGCCAG
Source organism: Mastigoproctus giganteus (assembly GCF_048544385.1). NCBI lineage: Eukaryota > Metazoa > Arthropoda > Arachnida > Uropygi > Thelyphonidae > Mastigoproctus > Mastigoproctus giganteus. The sequence continues at coordinate 95,457,384 of NC_143585.1, read as the reverse complement.
CCAAGCTATTTAAAAGCCAATGAACGAGTAACAGCCCTCTTGCTAAGTCATAGTGAAATTCTTTGTTACCGTCTTTGTTGAGCAAACAATGGCTTTTGTATGCGCGTGATCAGCTGCTCACCCAAGTGAATGGAAAGAAAGAGCCTTTTGAAGTGTCAAATGGCACGTCCTTGCAAACGAATAAGTCGATGCACGCCAATAAACTCTTAATTTCTAATACAAAAGCCCTGAACGAGTTTGGTGTAGGAACCATTAAGGATAACTCGCATCAGACAATGGGAATTTATTGAAATAAAGTGAAGGATCGGTCGTGTAATCTCTGTGAAATATAATTCACTCCACAACGATTTTTTGTGTTGTTTTTGTAATTTATTTGTTTTTTACGAAATTTTTTCGTGTTTATCTTTCCTATAATTTCGTTTATTTTTTTGAACCTCATTGAGTCTGTATCTTTTTGCAGGGTATGGTAACATCTATCCACACACGGATGCTGGAAGAGCCGTAACAATAGCATATGCCTTCATAGGCATCCCATTCTTGCTGATGGTGTTGGCCGACTTGGGCAAGCTCTTCACCAGAGCCATCAAGTTCATTTTCTACTACATCCGTCTTTTCTCCCACACAGGAAAATGTCGCAAAGTTCGTAAAGTAGGCCGAAGAGCTACTGGAGTTCCATTACAGGTAAGAGCGACATTCTGCCGTTGAAAGTGCAATTTAGATCAATTGGGTTCAATTAAAATTTAGAGAGTTCCAGGTCATTAAGTAAAACGTATCAGGTCCACCGCCAAGGTTGATGCTAATATATTATAGTGGCGAAAAGCCCAAAAGGAAATTTCACTCTTCTTCATCAGTAAGGGTTTGGAAGGATTGGCTGTCCAACTCCAAAGAATATTTTTCTAGTCCTCAGGGTCTTACTTCAGTCCATTCAAAGTAGACGGGTCTCTTCTGCGAGCTTTACTGTTGGATGACTCACGAATAAAAATCTGGAGGCAACAAAATAAATGCACGTTCTTCTCTGGAAAAACTCATCATTTACACACCGAGCTCATAAATCTTGTGCTATTCCTCAAATACCATTGCTCTCACAATCAAATTGCCCACTGTTACATGTTTTAAAAATAACTCACTCTGTGTCCAATGATGTCGTGTGGTCCGTTGCCATAGTTACCTCAATATTAACCAACAGATGGATAACTCTGCATTTACTGTACATGAAAAGTCCTATAAGGACTTTTCGAACACTATGTTGTTTTCATTTGCACACACTTTAATGTCACACCAGTAGAGTTACTTTTAATGTCACCTCGGCCTCTTTCAGATTACGAGGTTCGGTGAGGAAAAAAATCCAAAACAGCCCAAGTGATAAATGATTACATCTTGTGAAGATTCTTCTGGTAATTTTTACTCCAATAACTTCTTTGATATTTAGTACATTGTCTAATTACAGCGGCATTTATCATTTATCAGCGAGGATTAACCCGCTGTTCCTGGCTGGCTATGTGCGAACCGCTTATCTGCAGATGCAGTACTTTGACACCACACTCCAATGATCTGTATGAGTGTGGGGTCATAATTTCCTTCTATTCAAATAAAAATTTTGGGATGTACCTGATATTTAAGATGAGTCTGTTCCTTCTTCAGTTGTACTCTTGCCTTTGAAGAATCCAGGATAATCGTACCCTTCGGTCAAACTAAGAGCATGACTCGTAGTCCAGTTTTCCATTTGTCAAATTCCAGAAAAACTAGAATCACATTTTCCTTATTTGAGATTTTATATGAGACACTTTAACCAGAGCTTACGAAACATGCAATTTTTTATCCCTTTGTGCCAAGTAAAAGTTTCAGATAGCTTCCCGTATCTCTTTATTCTGAAAGAGCCTGAATTTGTTCTGATTTTCATTATTTTTTGATTGAACTTATTGATCACAAACTCAATTAGTAGACTAATCCTTTCTTATTTCGTTCTAGTACATGAACTTCGCCTGGAGGAACATGCCGTATATCCCGTATGTTATCAGCAAAAAGCGTGGAACTGCAGACATTACTAATCCCGATGACCCTGAAGCTGGAAACAACAACGAGAAGGAAGTGAAAGACGGAAAGCACAATGACATTAGCGAAAAGGATAAAAACGAGAAGGATAAGAAAGATAAGAAAGAAAAAGAAGTCGAAGAAGAATCTGAAATAGTATCCTTCGGCAGCCCACAGTCCGATGATGTGGACGATGAATTTAACCTTCCCGTCTCCTTGGCCATCCTCATGCTGTTTCTCTACATGATGCTGGGAGCTGGGATTTTCACCCTTTGGGAGGAATGGACCTTCTTCGAAGCCTTCTACTTCGTCTTTGTGTCCATGAGTACCATTGGGTTTGGCGATCTCGTTCCTAACCATCCCATGTATATGATGGCCACGTTCATCTACCTGCTTTTTGGACTCGCACTCACCTCCATGTGTATCAACGTCGTCCAGGAGAAACTATCCGATACATTTGAGAAGGCCAAGCTGCGTATCGGTACCACCATGGGACTCGATGCCAGCATATTCATGCAACAGAGTTTGGAACCGGAGCCAGAAGACACAGACGAGACAGATGCACAAGGGAAGAAGAGTCTTAAAGCAAGAAGGGGTTCCAAGGCGGCAAAGGGTAAAGCCAGTGAGGAAGATACGAAAGATAAGGATGAAAAGAAACGAGTTACTAATGATCTTAAGCCGATCGAAGAAGAAAAATCAGAAAATAAAGACACTTGAGTTACTCGTTGGATTCATCCCCAAGATGAATAAGGAACAGTATGATCCGTGCCATAAGAATGCACTCCACACACACACGCGTGAAAGGGATTGCAAGGCCTTTCGCTGAACAGATAAATCGAACGGCTTAAATGCGCAGTAAACTTCTAAACAAAAAAAAAAAATTAAAACTGGTCTGTCAGCGAAGGCAAACATTGGGTCGACGCTAGATGCTCGGAACAGAAAAATAGTCGCCTGCAACCGCTTTGTAGTTTATAGAAGGAGAGAGAATAACAGAAAGAAGTTGTTAACTGAAGTACAAAATGACTTAGTTACTAAACTACAAAATGGTTTTGTTACCATTTCCTTTTTATGCTGCGTAGATACCTCTTGTACAGTTATTAAGAACGAGTTCCTGAAAACCGTTCTCGAAAATGCTAATTCTATCTGTCTGTTACAGAAGTATAATACTGTATACGAATCACAGCAGATACCAATAGAGAACCGATTACACTGAGTGGCCACTTTATTAGTACACGTACCTAATAGGAGTAAGTTGCCCTTCAGCCTAGATTCTTTGTGGTATGGACTTGGTGAAGTGTCGAAGCTTGCCACTGGGAAGCTAGTCCATGTTAACTCAATTGCTTCCTACAGATAGTTGTTATAGCTTGGATGGTTGCGGATCTCTACTCCGTAGCCGAGTGATCAAGCAGGAGTACAATAGCACACGCTCTTTGAGTAGATGGGATTCAAGCCAATGATTGTTAAATACGGTCGATCTTCCAACCCGCACTAGACCAGCGTGACAGATTATGGTCCATGTCCTCAACATGAATCGTTGAGGAGGCTTCCATCCTGCAGTATGTTGATAATGACTGCAGTTTACCTTTTACTCCGAAGAACTCGTTCCACCCACATGTGTTCAATTGAATTGTGATCTGGTGAGCTACAACAACAGGCTTACTTTACTCTTATGTTCCTGGAACCAGTTCTGTACAATTTTGGTTTTTTGACATGGCAAATTATCCTGTTAAAAGAACTTATTCTTAATGATACGCTGCAGCCATGAAGGGATACTTCTTATCAGAAACAATTTTAAGATAACTTGTGGATAGCCTGTTTCATATCATGCTGTACGAACACATAATTCAATTATCGAAGAAACTCCATTTCATAAAAAGAGTAGTTGTACCTAATAAAGTGGCTACTCAGTGTAGATAGCAAAAAGCCTTACGCAATGGGTTCAAGCCATCAGAAATTTACTGAACCATCCCATCCTCTCTTTCTCTCTCTCTCTCTCCTTACTAGTATGCTTCTCCCAACCACCATGCCTTAAAAGTTATGTTCAACTATGATTGAGTGGTTATTCTATCGACGCACTTCGGTGAGCCCTACTCGATTTATGTATGTATATAAATATTGAATCACTGTCTCTAAATGGTCAGTGTTCCATGTTCTATCTGTGATATGTCGGTGAATATGTATGCGTATTTGTGGAAGTACTGCAATTGTTATCTAATCTGTACACATTGGCTTGTTCAGGATTTTAACTGCTTCTTTAGATAGTTAGGATTGTAAATGGTTTTCATGAGCTGGCTAGTAGATTAGATTATCCTAGATGTAGGCTTCTTTAAGGAATAGCTATTACTAATTATGATTTTTTATGACTTCAAAATGACACCCCCCCTCCGATTATCTGATTTTTGTTAATTTTTTGTTGGATATGTTAAATATTTGTTAATGACAAAATAATTGTTATCGTTGACTTTAAATAAGAGCTTATTATCAAGTATTAATCGCACTGCAGTCATTGTTGAAATTCATAGACATAGCGTGCATTTTATAATTAACCAACTTCGAATTCTCACACTAGATGGCAGCACAAGCATTTATTGTGGACGTTCTAAAATAAACGGTGAGTGATTCAATTATTATTTTGTCTTTTTTTTTTTTTTTTTTTTGACGTTTTGATTTGTTAATGTAGAACTCTGCTAGCTGACGTTATCAATCAGACTCTATTTTAACAATTTTTACCTGTTAATTTAGCTATATTATGTGCTGGGTAAAGAATAAATAGTATGAGTAGCGAAGGTATCATTGGAATTCCTGTTTCCAATCAATGTCTATTTTTCGACTCATTTCATGTATTAATTAATGTATCAACGTTTTATATGAATAAAGAATATACTAATCGTTTTTAGACTTCGTTAATATACACAAGTCCTTACTTCATTGTTGAAAGACAAGAAATACCTTTAAAAATATATATATTATTTATTTATTATTACTATTATTATTATTATTATTTTGTCTTGTTTCGTTTATCCATTGAAATAGTTGTAGTAGTAGTAGATGTGAAATCATAGACGTTGCTGGAGAAGAAGGAGGGGAATATTATCACTAATATCACTCATTCTTCAGTTATAATATTCCAGGAGGAATATTACAACTCAAGAATGTAAAATATTCTAATAAGAATATTATTATAAATAATATTTTTATTGAATATTATTATAAATAATATTTCTTTGACTATTATTATAAATATTATTTTATTGAATATTATTATAAATAATATTTTATAGATTATTATTATTATTATAAATAATATTGTAATATTCCAATAGGAATATAATATTTCCCCTGAAATATTATCACTCATATATTTTAGATATATACAGTACATATATATTTTTATAAAACTCAAAAACGAAAGGTATTATAACTTATATTTAGTGCTGTGCATGAGTTGAAGGTTGCGAAGAGAGACGATATTTGTTGATGTTAGTTTTGAATTTCTGTAGATTGTAATTTTCAGGAAATATATGCGAAAGATGGTTATTCCAGAAAATGGAAGTTTAAAGGATAAATGGGGAAGAGGAAAAGTTGGTTCTCTGAGTTTGAATTAGTAAATGGACGCTGACTGGTTGTGACACTTGTTTAGACTGGTTCGAAAGAGAGAGAGAGAGAGAGAGAGAGAGAGAGAGAGGAGGAACTACAGAAGCCAACTCAGAAGAACAGTGGAATGCAGCAATGTGTTATCATCAGCAAAACTATGGATAGGATTCCCAGTCAGTGGAAGATAGTTATTAATACACAAGAGGAAAGAGGTGGGAGAAAGAACTTAACCTTGGTATACACCACTATTAGTGGAAAAGGTAGAAGACAGAGACCGTATACCATTCGCACAGCGAGCGGTCAGAATTAGCATTGCTCTTAACATTTCTATCATTCCAGAGGGAAGCTGGAATGATAGAAATGTTAAGAGCAACTGCTTGAGTTTCACCATACTTTCCTGTTGAATATGTTTATAGATGGGTAGCATAAGCCAAAATAACACCAGTAGATCGACAATGACGGCATCCGTGCTGTGATAACTGATCAGATAGAAAGTTTCGAGATAGTTTATGAGTTGGCGGTTAATGGATTTCTCCATTCCTTTGGAAAGAGTACAGGTAAGTGCAAGGGGGACGATAATTGGATGGGAGGGACTTGTTATCCTTTTTAGGAGCTGGCTGGATATGAGCAAATTTCCAAGGAGGAAAAGCAGCAGCGGAATATGAAAGCGTGCTAAGGAGACGCAGAACTGGAGCAAACGCTGGAGCACAGATTTTGAGAACAAGTGGAGATTTGTCATCAATGTCTGGAGCTTTCTTGGTATCTAACATTGTTCTTTTCTTCTCCCCGTCATCGTTTTGACGGACGACAGAAAGCCACAGAAGAGGTGGTTTAACAAGATCGTCACAAGCGTGAAGTCAAGTAGGATGCTAGTAAGTCAGCTTTATCTTTAGCTGAGGAAGCAACAGAACCATTAGGTTTTAGCCGAAGTGGGAGTTATAGATAAGCAAATTTTGCGGCCAATAGCTTTTTCAAGAGACCAAAATGCTCGATTACCGTTTGGGCAAGAAGGAAATTTTTCATTCTTAGCCTGTTCAAAATCTGGTTTGGACTGATAAATAACTGCTTTAATTTGTGGCAAGTTTCGGTGTAGGCAGAAAATGAACCTGGAAATTTGGATGCGAGCCAATTGTGACATGAAACATTCTTATCTTGAACAGCCTTAGGACATTTATTGGAAAACCAGAGTTTGGGCCCCGGTTGTCAAGCGTTCCGTGGCCAAACGATCACAGTGCGTTTTTTAAAGCGAGCTATCTAAAGAGCTTTTGCCATTGTATATATTCTGTTTATTTCTGAATACCATTTTCCTCGTTTTATATTTCAGTAGCTCTTTCGTTCTACAAGAAGTAGGCAAAGGCCCAGAAATGCAAGAAACCTTTCTGTTTCTTTTTCTTTATCACTAATACAACTAATAGCCGCTTGGTCACCTCGTAGCACTGCTCCTGCCTCCCCGTGGCGGAGCCGGTAACCTAGGTGGTAAAGACAAACCTCCAGGGCTAAAAGGAGCCGACATGGATATAAGTCTCTCCACCTTAACTATCCACCGACAGAGCCCTCGAGCTCAAGATCAGAAATTCCTGACAACGACCATGACTCTAATCGTCCGAAGCGACTACGGACGGAAAATCAGAATAATGACGTGCCAGCATTTCTTATAATGCACTCATTATCCACGCAACCTGTTGGCAAACTATCACCTTTTCTTATACAGAAATGTTTAGAATCGGTTTGTGGATCTCCTAAAATGGTTAAGCGTCTCCAATCTGGAGACCTTCTAATTGAAACTTTTAAGACAACTCACTCAGAGAAGCTGTTAAAATTAACATCATTTAACAGTATTCCAGTGTCAGTTACGGCCCATAACGCTCTATACCTCTAGAGGCGTTATCAGCGAATGGGACTTGCTATCCGTGTCAGAAGAAAAGATAATACAAGAACTTAGGGAACAAAAAGTGACTCATGAGCGGAGAATAATGACCAAAAAAGACGGCAGCCTGCTACAAACCAGATCTATCATTTTAATATTTAGTACTCCGACTCTTCCATCTTCTGTTAAAGCAGGTTACAGTATTTAAATTGCAAGATTCGGCCCTACAACCCAAATCCCATTCGCTGCTTTAAGTGCCAGAAGTATGGCCATTTTCAGACGGCATGCCGAGGCGATGTTGTGTGTCCTATTTGTGGCTCTAAGGAGCATTCCCAAGGAGACTGTACAGCTTCCACTCCTACATGTCCTAACTGTAAAGGAAGCCATCCTGCATTTTCTAAAGCATGTGACCTTTGGAAAAGGCAAAAAAATCCAGAAATGTAATGTGGAGCATAAAGTCACATACCCTGAAGCAAGGAAGCAAATACTGTTAATCATGCCTAGCCGATACGCATCGGTCACTAAAAACAGCCGGTGGTCAATTGCAACTCAAACAGATGTCTCCATAGAACCAAACATTTCATTTGCCACCTGGGCCAAAACTATTCTAACGTGCAATAAAAAATCTACAGTTAATGAAACCAGCAACATGCCAATCAGTATCCCAACTGATGCCATCTCAATCTCGCCCGAAACAACAAAATCTGTTAGTGTTGAAAATCAAAACACAATGAAACCACGCTATAGCAACATGGAAATGGAGGTTCAGTCAGAAGACGAAGACACAGTACTAGAATTATATGCCAATGATACCATGGACACAGGACGCCCAACCTTTCCCAGAAATTAAAAATCAAAACAAAACAGACAGAAACCTCAGAAAAAACAGTCAGATCGATCTTCCTCAAATAAACCCAATCAATGAACAAATTCCTACAATGGAACTGCAGAGGATTACGCAGTAATATAAATGGCCTGAATGATTTACTCACACAAACTAACGCATTAGGAGTATGCTTACAGGAAACATTTTTATCACCAAAAGTTTCACTCAAATTCAAAAACTATACTATGTTTAGGCGAGACAGGGATTCTGACTCTTCTTCTCGTGGAGGGGTAGGTATTCTTGTCAAAGCTACCATACCATCAAGACATCTCCAACTAGAAACCTCCCTAGAAGTTGTAGCAGTTCGGATGGCAATGAGAATATCGTTAATCCTTGTATCTGTTTATATACCACCTAATTATCCTTGTTCCCAGACTGAACTTGACAACCTTTTAACACAACTGCCACCTCCTGTCTGTTTACTCGGTGATTTCAACGGTCACCATCCATTGTGGGGATCTTACACTATGGATAAGAGAGGCCAATTAATTGAAACATTCCTAGATAACCATAATCTGACTGTATTAAACACTGGCTCTCCAACTCATTTTCAATTACCTACAGGTACAATATCTGCCATAGACTTATCCATCTGTTCAGCATCTCTTTTTCCAAGTATGGAATGGTTGGTGTTGAATGATCCATTGCACAGTGACCATTTTCCCATCATCAGCTCAATTCAGACACAGGTCGTATCATGCCCTAAAGCTTGGAAATTCCACAAAGCAGACTGGAAAAACTACTCTACTTGTGTCCTACTCAACAAACAGTATGAACAGCAACAACATATTGATGACGTAACCGAACACATTACCAGTCATATATTATCGGCAGCCGAAATTTCCATTCCAATATCCATCCAGAGCAAGCGGGTACACCAAAACCAGTGGTGGAATCAAAATTGTTCCATAACGAAAGTAGAAAAAAATCCGTGCTTGGAACCAATTTCGCAAATTCCCCATTACCGCCAACCTTATAGTTTTCAAAAAATTGAGAGCAAAGCAAGACAAATTAGGAAAAAAGCAAAACGTGACTCCTATATTAACTTCGTCTGAACTATTAACAAAATACTGACACTCGGATTATCTGGAAAAAAATACAAGCTCTCAATGGAAAATTTCTACCGTTACAGTCTCCAATAATACATTGGAATGGGCAGAACCTATCCTCTCCTACTGTCTTCCCAAATGCTTTAGCAGAATCTTTCTATAAAATTTCCGCCTCTTCCACTTATGTGACTGCTTTTCAGTGAATTAAAACTAATGAAGAATGTGAAAAAATTGAATTTTTCAACTAATCTCTCACTTCCGTACAACCAGCCCTTTACTCTAGCTGAGCTCAAGTAATCCTTGTGCAAATCTCCGAATAGTGCATCAGGACCTGACGGCATTCACTACAGAATGCTTAAACATTGTGTGAAGCTGATCTGTACACACTATTGCTATTTTATAATAGGATCTTCTCAGAAAACACATACCCTCTCTCATGGCGTCATTCCTATATTTTTGTGCAGTACCAAAACAAGGAAAAGATACCTCTCTAGTTCAGAATTACAGACCAATATCATTGACAAGCTGTTTGGGCAAGGTCTTCGAAAGGATGGTACATAAGGAGCTCACCTAGATTCTAGACTCCCAAAATCTGCTTTCTGATCACCAATATGGCTTCCGCAAAAACAGGTCCACCCTAGATTTACTTGTCAAAATTGAATCCAACATAACGTAACCCTTCATCAGGAGACATCTAGTGATGGTCAACCTGGATATTCAGAAAGCATTCGACACCATATGGCGTCATGGTATTATCAAAGATATGCATCAGTTAGGGTTGAGAGGCTATCTCCCTCAAATTATTCAGAGCTTTTTAAAGTTACGTACCTTTCAAGTCAGATATAAAAACTTGCTATCAACATCTCACATTCAAGAAGAGCGTGTCCCACAGGGTTCCATACTGAGTCCAACTCTATTTGCAATTAGGGTCAACAATATAGTGGAAGATCTTCCAAAAACTATTGAAGTATATATGTATGCAGATGGCTTCACCATATCGTGCCAATCACAAAATATGAATACACTCGAAAGACTATATATAGAATAGAATAGAATCGTGGACTTTACGCAATGGATACCATCTTGCTGAACAGAAATCCACTACCACTCATTTCTGTAAACTCCGGTCACTTCATCCTGATCCTGAATTAAAGATAAAAAAAAAAAAAATGTGTCCGTTCCTCTTGTCAACACTGTCCGTTTTCTTGGCCTGATACTAGATAGAAAACTGAACTTTCAAGCACATGTGGCTTACCTTCGAACCATCTGCTTCAAGAAATTGAATATCCTTCCGTGTGTGTCATCCATGTCATGGAGCGCTAATCGGCATGCGCTTATTCATATCTATAGAGCTCTCATCAGATCCCGTTTGGACTAAGGTTCTCCAGTGTATGACTCTGCGAGGAAGAGTACTTTAGAGCGATTAAATACCATCCAGCACGGCCCCAAGTGCCAAGCGTTTTCCAAGTGATCAAGTGATTTAAAGTGATTCTAGAGTGCGCTTCTCAATTATACTAAGTTTACTATATTTATAGCGATCTTAATTTTTTAGTACCCCATAAGTAAGTTTTGCTAAAAGGATCTAGCAAACTAACAGAAAGGAAAGTCACCTTTCTTTTTTCTCTTATCTCAAACTAACCACCAACCCTACTAACTTATAGCAGCTGCTTGGTCACTTGGTGGCACTGCTCTTGCCTCCTCGTGGCGGGGCTGGAAACCTGGGAGTTGGAAGGTACGCTCCCAGGGCTAAAAGAGCAAATCATGAGTAGTAAAGTCACTACTTCCCAAGGGACTTCAGAAAAGATCCCACCAAATCGGCTTGATGAAGAACCAGAAAATACTGCCAAAAGGCAAAGAACAGACGGCTCCAAACCATCACCGATTCCTTTGTTCCTAATCATCCACTCCACTGGAGAGGAGACACTAGGAAAGAAATCCCCATTTTTCATCCAAAAAGTCTTGGAAGGACTAGCCGGAACACCAAAAACGGTCAGGCGACTCCGATCTGGGGATTTATTAGTCGAAACGTCTAGTACTAGACATTCAGAAAAGCTACTGAATGTATCAAACTTTGGAGGTATACCAGTAGTGGTCACCCCCCATAACACTTTAAACTCTTCTCGGGGAGTAATCTCCGAATGGGACCTCTTACACGTTACTGAAGAGGAAATCAGCAAAGAACTCCAAAATCAAGGAGTGACAAATGTAAGACGGATTTCTATTCGGAGAGATGGAAATGTAATACCTACCAAAACCTTAATCCTGACATTTAACACACCAAAAATCCCATGCACTGTAAAAGCAGGATATTTGAACTGCCAAGTAAAAGTATATATTCCAAATCCTTTGCGCTGTTTCAAGTGTCAACAATTTGGACACTCGCAAACAGCATGTAGAAACACACCGGCATGCGCTAAATGTGGATCCAAAGATCATCAGATTGATGAGTGCCCAGCCACAGCCCCAAAGTGTCCAAATTGTAAAGGAGAACATCCCGCATACGCCAGAGCATGTGATAGATGGAAAAAAGAAATACAGAAATACAAAACAGAGCACAATATTACATACCAAGAAGCAAGAAAAATGGTCCAGCCAACCATAACCAATAGACCAACATACGCACAAGTAACAACTAAATTTAAATCAGTGGAATGTCAAACTGAAATCTCAGTTCCTCCAAATGAATCTTTTTCTCCACAAGTCAAACACTTACTCCAAGCAAAGCAACAAGATAAACAAGAGAAAACAGTAAACACACCCATCTCAATCCCCTCAGATTCTCCAACCTCGCAACAGTGTAAGAGTAATAGCAGACCACAAAATCACGAACCTAACTCAGAATTTATGGAATTTGAGAAAACAGGAAAGATAGATGACGATACGTTGGAAATCCATGCCGAAGAATCAGAAGACGATATGGATACCGGAAAACCGATATTTCCCAAAAGAGACAGAGTAAGGACAGAAAAACAAAAGACAGTCACCCAACGAAAACAGCTCGAGGGGCTGAGCAAATATAAATAATGGATAAAATTATCCAGTGGAACTGTCGTGGATTACGTACTAATTTTGATGATGTACTGTATCTGATCACCCATTACACACCAATCTGTATATGTCTCCAGGAAACGTACCTCAAACAACAAGATACCCTGAATATCAGGAACTACTCAATGTATAGAAGAGGGCCCCGAGTGCCAAGCGATAGTGACAAGCGATTTTTCTCTGCGACTCATAAAGTGATCTTTGAAAGTGATATAGTTCTATTTTTTGTTGTACGATTTTCTCCTGTTTTGTTCACTTAAAGCGGTTCTTCACTTAAAAAGTCTTACGTAAGAACCCAGAAAGGGAATCTACCTTTCTTTCTTAGTATTTATATTAAATACTCACACTCTACTAACCTTAATATCCGCTTGGTCACTGGTGGCACTGCTCCTGCCTCCACGTGGCGGGGCTGGTAGTCTGGGAGAAGAAAGTACTTCTCCCAGGGCTAAAAGGAGTAAACATGGATACTAATGATTTCCCACGATTAGAGCCAAAGAGCTCGCAACAAGACAACCACGAAACTGATCATGACTTTTCATTGTCGAAAAGACTAAAAAAGGATGCAAACAAGCAGGAAGCTCCAGCTTTCCTGATCATCCATTCTCTGTCTTCACAATCTGTCAGCAAGCTTTCGCCTTTCATCATACAACGATGCCTTGTAAATGCAGCAGCATCTCCAAAAATGGTGAAACGCCTTCAATCTGGCGACTTGCTAATAGAGACCTCTCTTCCAAGACACTCTGACCTCCTGTTAAAACTTACATCTTTAAGTGGAATTCCAATCCAAGTCACTCCACACAACACCCTGAATTCTTCCAAGGGAGTGATCAGTGAATGGGACCTATTGAACGTTTCCGAGGAAGAAATAATTCAGGAACTAAAAGATCAAAATGTAACTCAGGCCAAGAGAATCATGATACGAAAAGACGGCATCTTAGTCCCAACCCGTAGCATAATTTTAACCTTTAGTTCGCCGAATCTACCATCCTCGGTTAAAGCAGGCTATTTAAACTGTCGTGTTCGGCCCTATATCCCGAACCCTCTGAGATGCTACAAATGTCAGAAATTTGGCCACTCCCAGACAGCATGCCGTGGAGATGCAACATGTCCAAACTGCGGATGCACAACTCACACTCAATCTGAATGCAAGGCACAAACTCCGCAGTGTCCTAATTGCAAGGGCAATCATCCAGCCTACTCCAAAGATTGTGATCTTTGGAAGTTAGGAAAAAAAATACAGAAATACAAGACAGAAAATAAAGTATCTTTTCAAGAAGCTAGAAGACAAGTAAAATCAAGTATTCCAAAAACTACTTATGCTTCGGCTGCCCATAGTTACAAATCAGTAGCATGTCAAACAGAAGTGTCAGTCTCTCCAGATAAATCGATCGCCGACTGGGCTCGATCCGTACTATCAACTCAGCCTACATCTGAATCACAGTTAGTGGACCAAAGTAATAATACGCCACTCACAATTCCAACTCAAAACCTAACCCACAATACAGTGGCAGAAAAAGTACATAAATCAGATAGTGTGGAGGTGAAACAACCAACAAGCATGGATACAGATGATATGCCCAACCAAGAAGATTTTCTTGAATTATATGCAGATGGAGACATGGAGGATAAAAATGATTCAGGACGCCCTTCTTTTCCTAGAAAAGAAAAATCTAAATCTGACCGTCACAAACAACCTACGCATAAAAAGCAGACAGATTCAGCTTCCTCTTACAAAACCAAATAATGGAACATATTATACAATGGAACTGTAGAGGTCTTCGCAGTAACCTAGATGATATATACGAATTAATTCATCACTATAAACCTCTTGCAATGTGCTTACAAGAAACTAATTTGACATCACTGGTCTCAGTCTCAATCAAAAATTACACTGTATTCAGGCAAGACAGGACTGTGTCTAATAACGCTCATGGCGGAGTAGCGATACTCGTGGATTCCTCCATCCCCGCCAGACGTATTCCCTTACGAACATCCTTAGAAGCTGTTGCCACGCGTGTTGTTAGTGGTATTACTTTGACATTGGCTTCCATTTATCTTCCGCCCAATCATCAATATACTATTCAGGAACTTGAAGATCTTGTTATGCAGTTACCATCACCGTTTTGTTTACTAGGAGACTTTAATGCACATCACCCATTATGGGGTTCCCCCACCTCAGACAGACGGGGTAAGCTGATCGAAACGTTGATTGATAGGCAGAATTTAACATTACTGAATACTGGGTCTCCTACATATGTGCATCTCCCTACTGGCTCAATATCTGCTATAGATCTTTCCATATGTTCCCCAATCCTCTTTCCAAGTATAGATTGGATACCTCTGAATGATCCTTATAGTAGTGACCATTATCCATTAATCTGCAAAATTCAAACATCCTGTTCCTACCCAATAGAAAGTCCAATTAAATGGAAATTTTCAAAGGCTGATTGGGAAAAATACAGATCGCACATCTCATTTGACAACGATATCATTCAGTCCGGTTCCATCAATAGCGTTACTGAGCATATCACAAATCAAATGCTGGCAGCTGCATCCGTCGCAGTTCCTCAATATCAAGCAAGTAATAGACGAAAATTAAATTACTGGTGGAATGAAGATTGCAATAATTCAAAAAAAGAGAAAAACAAAGCATGGAATCTTTTCCGCAAAAATCCTACCACCCCCAATCTTATTAACTATAAACGGCTCAGAGCTAAAGCTCGCTACATCAGACGCAAAGCAAAAAAAGAAACTTGGATTAAATTCGCCTCATCAGTTAATAAAAATACCGATATCAGATTAATCTGGAGAAAAATAAAATGTTTAAACAATAAATTTCCTCCTCTATCCACCCCGCTACTAAACTGGAATGGACAAGAACTCTCTAATCCCACAGATATATCAAATGCACTGGGAATTGTATTTTCTCTGTTGTCTTCTTGTAATGCTTATGATCAATCATTCCAAAAACGTAAAACCGTTGCAGAGAGATCCAAACTGAATTACGCTGACAATTCGGCTTTATCGTATAATCAGCCATTTACCATGTTCGAGCTACAGCAAGCTCTTACCAACTCAAGAAACAGTGCTGCTGGCCCTGATGGGTTATATTATGTAATGCTCCGAAATCTGGATCAAAGATCACTGTTTTCGCTGCTCATATTTTATAATCGAATATTTTCTGAACATACCCTCCCCAGCTCCTGGAGTCATTCTTATGTAATACCGATTGCAAAACCCGGTAAAGATCATTCGGTTCCTCAAAATTACAGACCGATATCCCTCACCAGCTGTCTCAGCAAAACTCTTGAGAAAATGATACATGGCCGTCTCACCTGGTTCCTCGAGTCTCAAAACTTGATAAATAAAGAACAATTTGGATTCCGGAAAAACCGATCCGCCTTGGATCTTATGATCAAAGCTGAGTCAAATATCAGAAATGCTTTCATCAAAAAGGAACATCTCGTCATGGTCTGTCTTGACGTTGAGAAAGCCTTTGACACTACGTGGCGTTTTGGAATCTTAAAGGATCTACATTCTCTTGGCCTGAGAGGTAATTTACCATATTTTATCCAAAATTTTCTTCAACGGAGATCCTTTCAAGTTCGTTATCGGGGAACCCTCTCTAAAATCTTTATCCAAGAAGAAGGAATTCCACAGGGATCTGTTCTCAGCGCTACCTTGTTTGCAATGAGAATAAACCATATAATTGAACTCATTCCGAAAACGGTGGATTCATACCTTTTCGCAGATGATCTCTCGATTTCCTGTCGTTCTCAAAACATGCATTACATTGAACGCCAACTTCAAATATCAATGAATCGCATCCTGACATGGATGACACAAAATGGTTATAGACTATCCAGCCAGAAATCTACTGCCATACACTTCTGCTCTAGACGCAATATGCATCCTGAACCTGAGCTGCAATTGAATAACCATCCTCTTCCCATAACTGACTGTACTCGTCTACTGGGATTGTTCTTTGACAATAAGTTAAATTTCCAAAAGCACATTGAACATCTCCGGACTACTTGTCAAAAAAAACTGAACATTCTCAGAGTCTTATCAGCCACAACATGGGGAGCAGATCGCCAAAGCCTGCTACATATATATAGATCCATAATCAGATCTCGACTGGACTACGGTGCCCCTGTCTTCGATTCTGCTAGGGAGAGCGCTTTATCTCGCCTCAATCCTATTCAACATTCAGCTCTCAGAACAGCACTAGGTGCGTTCAGAACATCTCCAGTGCAAAGCTTGTATGTTGAAGCTCATGAACCTCCCCTAAATATCAGGAGAAAGATGCTGCTGCTGAATTATGCAACCAAGATCCAAAGCCAGATGACCCATCCTAATTGGCCAATACTCTACAATCCACAGTTTATGACCTTATACAGAAACAAACCACAGACAGTTCGGCCTGCTGGTATTAGGTTAAAACAGCTAGCAGAAGATTGGGATGTACACTTCAATAAAATTTTACGAGATCCTATAGATCCTGAACCTCCATGGTCTGTCATCACACCATCTTGTGACAATTATTTCTACCAATGGGGTAAACACTCTCTATCAGATATTAATATCCAGCAGCTACACATAGCGCATACTCAACGTTATCCTGACTTCGCTAAAATTTATACAGATGGATCGAAGTCCGAGAGTGGATCAGGCGCAGCAGTAGTACTCCCAGATGCTACCATTTCTCTATCTCTCCCAACAGAGTGCAGTAGCTACACAACTGAATTATATGCCATAAAGCTTGCTATAGAAAGTATTTTCCATATGTCAATTCAAAAGAGCTTAATTTACACAGACTCGCAGAGTTCTTTATCAGCCTTGCAAAACAATTCCCCGTCTACTCACCCTCTATTAAAGCTCATTAGAACAGAGTTGATACGTCTGAGAGAGTGCCAACAAAAAGTTATTTTCTGCTGGATACCTGGTCATACTGGAATACCAGGAAATGAAATTGCGGATGATGCTGCCAAACATCCATCTAGAGCAGCCCCAACAAATTTCTTAATACCGTTTACTGATTATAAAATGAAGATCCGAAGTATATGTAAAGATCGATGGACTCTACAATGGCAAGCACAAATTCATAATAAACTTTTTCAAATTAAACCTGTACCAAAATTATGGGCCTCTAGCCTCATTACTAACAGACAAGAAGAAGTAATCCTAACCAGAGCCAGAATCGGTCATACTCATTTAACTCATTTGTTCCTCCTCTCAGGGAATGACCCTCCTGAGTGTAATCATTGTCATACACCACTTACAGTGAAACACATACTTCTAGAATGTACTCTGTATCGTAATGCTCGACTAATGTCATTCAGTTCTCTAGCAAGCTTAAAGGTACCATTGTCACTTAGCCATATCATAGGCGAAAAATCAAACATCGCAGAATTCTTCTCCTTCCTAAAACAAATAGGAATGTATAGCCGTTTCTAATTGCTTCTACATGAAACAAACAGGCAGTATGAACCACTTTTCTAAGTACAATATGGCCTAAGTAGCCATTGCACTTAAAACCCCATAAACAACAACAACAACAACAATATAGAAGAGACCGAATAACTCAAAGTATAACACATGGAGGAGTTGCTATATTAGTAAATGACAGAATACCAACACAACAGGTGCATTTAAATAGCCCATTAGAAGCGGTAGCAATTCGTACAATAGCAAGGTCCCTATTAACCATATGTTCATTATACATTCCACCAGGAGAAGATGTCTCTTATGAAGACCTAGACGCATTACTACAACAACTACCACCCCCAATTTGTCTGATGGGAGATATGAATGGACATAACCCTTTGTGGGGATGCTCCGACTACAACAGAAGAGGATGCATCATTGAACAACTGCTAGATAATCATAACCTCTTACTTCTTAACAGGGGTAACCACACTTACTTCCATTTTCCAACTCGGACCACCACAGCTATAGATCTTACCATATGTACCCCTACACTTTACA